>NC_133537.1:193353902-193978902 GCF_048544455.1 Silene latifolia
CTCTCGCTAAAACAATTAATTGAGACATAGCCTTACCAAATAGTAGAAACCATGAAAACCTATTTCGCGAGGGAGTGCACTCGGCCCTACCGGGGTACAAACCTTGTTACGTAGGGGAAGTGGGTGATAAATGTCTATCTACCGAGTTCATATTGATGAGGGTTTCATCGGCCATACCGTGCCTAAATTGATGTGGACTTGGATCATGGACACATTTATTCGAAATTTGGATTGAACTCAACAAAAGTTTTTGATAAGGGTTTCATCGGCCATACCGTGCCCTTGTCGGATGTGTTTTGGGCTAAAGATAATTATTAGAGTAATTTTATCGACCAAGAGTTCTAAAAGTAGAATCGATTAAAACGTTAATCCACCGAGTTATATTGATAAGGGTTTCATCGGCCATACCGTGCCCAAGTTAATATGAATTTGGATCTTGGAATCATTTATGATAGTTGGGTAGAGGTCACTATATAAATGCTCATATCTTGTTAATCGTTTACAAGTATGATTTAAAAAGACAAATGTTAATATTTCCTTTTCCTCCATATTTGTAGTTCATTAGAATGAATCCATCAAACGCTACCGCAACGATAACTATTGAGTCTTACCACAATGTTTTTGACGAAGTTTGCTCCAACAATGATTTCGACACTACTAGAGAACTTCATTTTGGGATAGGTTCGGATGGAAACCTTAACTTCATCACTTCTTCTAAACCACCTACTACTACTAGATCTCGTGTGAGCCCGTCTCAGGAAGACCACCTCATACAATCTATAGGGTCTTTGTCTCTGGAAGATAAAGATGACAAAACTAGTGGGAGCTCAACCAATCAAGTTCTTGCTTCAAAGGGCAAAAAGTTCAAGAAGAAGGGAAAGAAAATCAAAAACTTCAAGCAAGTTAATGATGAGTGCCATTATTGCTATGGCATGGGACATTGGCTTAGGAATTGTCCCGTATATTTGCGAAATAGAAGGGAAGGAATCATCACTCCAAAAGGTAAAATTCCTAAGGAAATTTATGTTATTGATATAAATTATACTTCCACTACGACATGGGTACTAGATACCGGTTGTGGTTCTCACCTTTGTAATCATTTATAGGGTTTAAGAGATGTGAAGAGGCTTAGCAAGGGAGATGTGGATCTACGCCTTGGAAACGGAGCTCGAGTAGCGGTCGAATCCAAAGGAACTTATGTTTTAGCTTTGCCTAACGGATTTGAGTTGTATTTACATAATTGTTTTTATGTGCCTACACTCTCTAAAAACATTATTTCAATCGCCATGCTAGAGATGGACGGTTTTTGTTTTGCCATTAAGAACAATCGTTGTACTATTTCTAGGAACGACTTGGTTATAGGCCAAGCTTCCTCTATCAATGGCATTTACATTTTAGAGACCTCAAATCCGACTAATGATATTTATAACATTCAATCAAAGAAACTCAAATCAAGTGACCCAAGTGAAGCGTTCATTTGGCATTGTCGATTAGGTCACATAAACGAGAATCGCATCAAAAGATTAATTTCGACTAATGTGATTACACCATTTGATTATCAATCATATGGTACATGCGAATATTGCCTACTTGGCAAAATGACTCGTAATCCTTTTAGTGGTAAAGGGACACGAGCTAGTGAGCTATTGGGACTCATACACACCGATGTGTGTGGACCAATGAGTATCACCGCTCGTGGTAATCGCCTTTAATTAGCCAATATCGTATATTACTCGGTTTTTACGGATTTGCGTGATTTCAACATTTTACAATCACTAAAATTACATAAATTCATATTTATGCATAAGTTAATTACCCTAACCTCTTAGGACTCAAAATTTAGTCTTCACTAATAATTTGACCATAATTAACTCATATATTTATAAAATTGTTCATTAATAGACTAAAAAATACAAAAATAAGCTATAAACCTCAAATAAATCACAAAATTTCAAATAAATTCAAAATTTGAAATTTAAACTCATGAACATTCTGGAAAAATACCATGACACTCATAATGTTCGAAATCTTAGGTTAAAAATTTCGAAATTTTTCCGGAAAAACAATGTTGCGGTTTATCGGTTTTAACTAAAATAATCATAAAAACATGGAAAAATTATATTCATTAACTTTTCAATTTTAGATCTGAAAAAGATAATAAAAAGCAACATTAGACGTTTTTCCTAAGTCATAGATTATGTTTTATTAATTTTTCACTAATAATGTCACTATTTATGCTATTTTTATTCAAAAATCCATAAATCATGCAAAAAGACTTCTTTATAGCCAATTATTTTACACACATCTTGTAAAATTTCATGTGACAATATATTAAATTTATATGACCAGATTCGAAATTTAACTCATATTAACCTATTTTTCACTTAAATCCGAATTTAATAATGAAAAATCCATTTTTCGAGCATAACAAGTCCAAAAATTATGAAAATTTACAGGTTATCTCAAAATAATATATGTGACAACATATCCAAAAATCACTGGAAAATTCGAAGTATAGCTAATTTTAGACCGAAAATGACATTTTTACTCATAAAATCATATTTAAATGCCATTATGGTATAATATGAACAATAAAAATCCGTAAAATTAACCAAAATATCCTAAAACATTTTAGGACGAGAAATATTAACATGCATGAGATAATTTCGTGATATATCATAATAACACAAATTTTACAAGTTTTATATGTTATTCTTATAACTCGGAAAAACTTTTAACCGATTTGCATGCAAACAACCGTGGCTCTTGATACCGATTGAAGGAAAAGTAGATCTATATACTAATATATTCATATATGTCTTAATTTAATTTGTCATAAAATTAAATATGGATTTTATGCATGCAAACAAAAGAGCAAAATAGAGGAGAAATCATGTTCTTACATTGGATGTTTCGGTTTTATGGGTACAAGAGAGATCACCTTTCTCTCTTGTTCTTGTGCTATCCTTAAATGGAAGAACCAAGATCCAAGTATAGGATCTCTCCCTAAGCTTAATACCCAAGGCTTTCTCTTAATAAAAATTAATATTATAGGAACTAGTACAATATTAATTTAGTAGAAAATTGACCCAAAAATATTATAAACACTTAATTATTTTCGGTTTATAGAGAGAAGAAGAGGAGAATTATTTTTCTCTCTAGAATTCTAATTTTGGATGAGTGATGGAATGAATTAGTGATGTACAACATTTTGTATGTTATTAGGTTAATTAGATGAAAAACCATGATGGTTTTCTCTTCTCAAAAACCGGGTGGAAGGGGAGCTTTTGGGGGAGCCAATGCATGCAATTGTTGCTCTTAACAATAAACAATAGGGTTGCATGGCTAAATAGTAGGTAATCATTGTGTTTCCATTAACTTAATCAAACACAATTTTAGCCTAAACCACTCCTTTATTTCGGCACACATGGATAACAAGTAATCCATTTTATTTTTGTCAATTGTCAATATGTCACATGTCATATGTCACATAAATTTGTTATGTATTTTTAACATATTAAAAATCAACGTATTATTAAAAATACGTCACATACAAAAATCGACTTAGTAATTTCATAATTACTTGTACCAAAATATTTTTCCATTTATAAATCACAACAGATTGTATTTATAAAAATTCATTCAATTCCGATTGTTTCTTTAAACAATAATTTCATCCGAGTAATGATACAATTCGATTACTCAGACCGTATCTCATTTAATCACATTTTAATATGATACGTAAATTTTACTTCTAAAATCGTCCGTCAATTTTCAAGTGATTTAATTAACTCGTAACGTTATACGATTAATTAAATAATCAATTAAGAGTGTTGCCCTATAGGTATGACCTAGGGGGTCAACTGATCACCACCGTCGCACGACAGTAATGTTAAACTCTAGTCAGCCAATCATTACCGATATATGTTGACCAGTTGATGATAACAATATTACTTCCCAATTGTATTCTTTATAATGAGATTTAAACATGTGATCATCAAGATCAACAGTCGTGATCGCATTATTGTCGGAGGACACATATTCCAACATTAACATCGACACAAGCTTCATGATTTATGAAGAATGTGAGATGGTAACCATAACAAACCTTCTCGAAACCAACATCTTCATCATCAACCATATGATTAATGATAAAAAATCAAAAATATGAACAAAGTAATGAATAATTAGAGAAGCATTGTGGGAGAATATAAACTCCCCACCCAACCTTTAACCTTCAACATAATGTCTCCAATGGCAGTACTGTCACTACAAGCTGATATTTACTTTGCCACTACATAGTATAAATAAGAAATATGAAACCATATATAATACCTGATTCTGCTATTCATATGAAATCCTACCTTTTCTAACCTCTTCCATTCCTAAATCCTAATTCCATTTGCGATTAATATTATAAGACAATGTGTAACAAAAAGAATCCGCATTTGATCTAGCGACATATGTTCAGTCAATTGTTGATTATCGTAATTATACAACACACAGTAAATGTGGCGAACTACGAAATTAAGAAGCAAACCCTAAATCTTAAGGGAAGTGAAATAGGGTCTTACCAGCAGAACAATCATCAACGATGAAAGGCGTGCACAACCAGGTGGTGGCCGGAGTAGAAGCGACAATCGACAATCAAGGGTAACCAGGGACGAGATGAGTATAGGGAAATCAAACCGATGCTGGGGCGAAACCAATTTGTGATAGGGCGAAAGAGATGATTGTAGCGTTTGAAGGAGATATGAGTGTTAAACGGCAAGTCTATTGTATTAGGGATTTAAAGCAGAACGGTCAGTGATTGTGACCGTGCTCTTTGTTTATTTAAGAGAACGGTTAAACTAAATAATCGGTCTCTTTGTTTATTTAAGAGAACGGTTAAACTAAATAACCGGTCTCTTTGTTTATTTAAGAGAACGGTTACGCTAATTAACCGGTCTATTATTTAATTATGACGGTTGGTCAACCCTAACCGTTCTCTTTGTTTATCTAAGAGCACGGTTAAAACAAGCAACCGATCTCTAATGAAATCTTGGATGCGCGCCAAACAAAAAATAAGAAGCAGACCGGTTCCGCTATTAACCGTTCTTTAAGGGGCGTTCTCGAAGCCTTAAATTGTAGTAGTGAAGAGGGAAACGATCTTTTCTTGTTGCGGAATTCAACTTACGATAATCAATACACATTCGCCAACCGGTAATATTCCTTGTGGGTATTAGCTAGTCCTTGTTTTTCACGACCGTGGTAACTTCTTTCTTGGGTACCACTTGAACGGGGCTAACCCACAAGGAATCCGATATGGGGTAGATGATTCCCGCATCAAGCAATTTCATAACCTCTGCTTTGACAATTTCTTGCATGTGGGGGTTTAGTCTCCTTTTTCCTTGGATGGTAGGTCTATGGTCCTCCTCTAGATGAATCCTATGCATCCAAAAGTCGAGACTTATTTCATTAAGGTCATCTAGACTATAACCTATAGCCTTCTCATGTTCTTTTAACAGACCAAGCAAACTTTCCAATTAATAATCATCAAGTTTCTTATTGACAATCACGGGTTTGGTTTCAGACTCATCAAGGTAGGCATACTTAAAATTAGGGGGAAGGGGTTTTAGATATGGTGTTTGTACCTCAACCTCTACCTTTGATGGTTCATTAGGGATGCGTTCCACCTCCATTACGCTTTCCACCTCTATTCTCATTGCTTGTACCACGTTGATTGGTTGCGATGATTTTTGAGGATGTTATCTATCCTCATGGATTGCTCATAGGTGAGCTCTTTGTTGACTAGAGCGGCCTCAAGGAGATCTACTTCTAATGCCCAATGTTTACCATTGGCCTCACTTGCTTCCAAGGCCTCCAAAGCTTCCAAAGGGTCTTTGATGAGAGTAGAACTTGCATGGTCCTCTACACAACAATCTCTATGGTCCATTATGCAATTTAAACTAAGAGAAAAAGGTGAGAAGTACCCTGGGGAATGTTTTTCCCTAAGGCAAAGAAAGACGCAACTAAAAGCAAATATTGATAACAGTTCAATTGAACACCGTCCCTGGCACCGACGCCATTTTTGATTCGGTTTAAAACTTTTTCCCCTAAGCTAACCAACCAAAACAATATTTATAATGTTAACAAACTACTCTTAGTAGAGTGGTGAGTAAAGGTCGGATGTCAAGGGACGGGTATTGGATTAAGTTATCGATTGCAAGTAGCTATGCCTTAGGGTGTCACAATTTAGTTGGGTTGAGATGGTTATCTAAACTACTAAAACAAAGCAAGTAAAGTAAATGAGAATGTAAATAATTGATAAAATACACTTGGGTGTCATGGGTTTATAGGGGAGTTATGGTGAAGATCATACAAACATGTTTACATAGTCACAAGCAAATTATTGTTGTAGTGGAATCGAGTTAGTTTATGTCTTACAATTCCTAGGAAGATTTGAATCCCGGAGCCGAGTTGGTCAATATTTTACAACACCTACAAGTCGACTTAATTTATTCCTATTCAACTATATGCATGGTCTAACAAGCCTTGAGTTAGTTTATATCTTACAAGTCTTGTTGAATGGATAAGAGATCCATGAAAGGTTGTCAATCAAGAAATTCATCAAGCATAACATGTGCATAAGTTGAAACTACAACAAGCAAGAAATCTTATGAAAACATATTAAATTAAGTATGGATCTACCCCCATGATTAATTCCTCTAATCCCCCATTAACCCAAGCTACGTGACTACTCACTCATGATCATGGTAAACATGCTAATAGGGGTGTCAATCATATTAACAAGTCCAAACATGATGAACGATTAAGATAACAAATAATAATTAAGCATGGGGTAAAGAAATTGTACCAAACTTATGATAAACTAATGGAAGGAAAGAATAATAGAAGAAAACTTGATTGATGAATGAAGAGCTGTCAATTCTTCAATAAATCCAAATAATCTTCCAATTACCCAACTAGATATAAGAATTCTTCAATAATTAAGGAAGGCTTAATATATAATTAAGCTAATTGATCTCTAATATACTCTAATGACTTGATAATGATCTCCTAATAAAATGGAGTATTTATACTAAGTACAAGTATTAGGGTAACTAAGGGCTTAAATCACGACTAAGTCCCTAAAAAGAAGATTAACGCGTTGCAAGTCCTCAAGGAGCCTCACGACCTCCCTACATATAGACGCTCATGCTGTATAGGGAGCTGCCTGTCCTGCTTGTGGGACGCTCGAACTGAGTTTCGGGATGCCCGGGCAGCTCTCAGGACGCCTGGATTATGGATCAACAAAGTTTCCTCTTCTTTGACTGCCTCAAGATCCATGGGGATCATTATGGGGTCATGGGGGTCTTCATCATTGCCCATTTCTACTCGTTCTATCTACTTAGGCATTTAGTATCGGTCTCCCCTTTGATGCTTGGTCATTGAATGCGATCAATTTTGCTCCATTTTTGCTCCATGCACGTAGGGCTAGCGCTCCTTCGCTACCAAGGGCACAAAACCTTAAAGAATACGCAAAGTAGGAAGCCAATGATGGAAACGGCCCTAATATAAGCAAGAAAGCATAGGAACGAGTCTAGTTCGGGGACTAAATGTGTGCAAATATGAGTTACATCAAGGTGGTTGTCTTTAAGTCAAAAGAATTAACGATATTATCAACTTCTATGTTTAATTTGAGCATTTACATAGTTAGCATGTGTGACCCGACCTCCCTAAACTCTTCCTCTATTATTATTGTTTACAAACTCAATCATATAATCAATCGATAACCGGCCTAGATAGAATTTACCCCTTAACAACTTATATAGCAACTCCTGTCTCCTTGTGTTCGACCTTTGTGTCTAGGGTATTCATCTTTGATTAAGTTGCGACATCATATAAAATTTTGGCATCGTTGCCGGGAGGACGGTTTTGTTTGCTATTTAGTTGTTGAATTTTATCTTGTTTAATTTTGTCCTAGGGAACACTTGTTCCTTGGGATCATTTTCACGGTTTCCTTATAGTTTTAGTGCCTATTTTGTAGGTAATAAAGCTTGGCCTTTCATAATGAATGACGGATTCGTCTCAAACCTCAAAGATGAGCCTTTTCATGACTATCTTGCCGTAACACCCCCATAAGTCGGGATTCTTTCCCTTAGGCATTCCCAACGCATGGAGACATTACAAGACTTGGTTTCCCAAATTTGTAGTGCGAACAATCAAGTAAAGAAGTTCTAAACTCAATATAAAGAAATAAATAAGTTGTAGTTACGTGGTTACAAGTTAAGGGATGCAAATACCATCCCAAATGTTATACAACCAAATCGAAATAAGAGTTTAAATGTCAAAAACTAAGACAATTGTAAGTAGTGACAACAATGAAGACCGCTCCCAAAGCCCGCGACTCAATATGCACACCTGTCACACTGCTCCCCATATGGGCGGAAATCACCATATGGTTCACCACAGACAATTCAAAACCCAAGTGTTAGCTTAACGATATAAATGTTCAATGCATGCAATACTATACTTACCTAATCATATGACAATATAAAATGAGACCAACAATGTAACATCCCGTAAATTTGAAGACCTTTATTATATTTTAAAAGTAATATTTTAATCTATTTTAATTTTATATTAATTTATTTGAAATAAAATTTATTTGATAAAATATAATCTTATTTTATTTTGAATAAATGTAATTATTTTTGATAGTTTAGAAATGTTTAAAAGTGATTTAAACTATATTTAAATCTTTTCCCTTGATAAAATAGATTTCGGATAAAAGTCGTAAAATTGGGATTTTCCCATTTCTTACGGTCGTTGGGTAAACGACTTTGGATATTGGGCATATGAGTACTAAATCTTTTAGTAAAATGGTGTTTAAGAACTTTAATTTTCTCGGAAATCGCGTTTGACGAATATTTCTAATTTCCGTCGAAATGAACCAAAACGTAAACAATTGAAACTCACCCAAACACCCTACCCCAAACCATGCACCCTCCATCCTCCATGGGTCTCCTCTTTATCTTTCATTTCCTCAATTCTCATTCTATCACTTCCTTCTTCTAAATACCAAATTCACCTCAAAAATCCTCCTTACAATTCCTAAATCCACCATAACTTCTTCATTTCTCCACCAAATCGCATAAAAATTATATATTCGGAATCCTCTCTTCAATCCTCACCTACTAGTAAGCTTTATTTTCATTTCCCCAATTTTTATTTAAGGCTCATCTTTTAGGGTTTTCGAATTTAAGCTTAATAATTGTGTTTTTGTTGTTCTTATAGGTGAGAATATGAAGATGAGTTAGGAGACTCATATATTGCAGAAGATGATGCATAATTTTGGGTTTTAGAACCTTTCTCAAGTTATTACTTGTCTCTTTGCTAGCTTAAGGTAACTATTCCGAGTTACTCGACGAATTAATGTCACATTAGTAGTTGTATTTGTTGTTTGTTATTGTTTGTTGTTGTTGTTGTTTGTTGTTGTTTGAGACGATCTTGTTGATAAATGAATGAATGGAGTAAGATGAGTATGCTTATGTTTAATTTATGTTACCCATTTGTATATTATTGTTTGGAACAAATTTGGATGAGGAATTATGTGTTGTGACAAGTCGGCGTGTTGGCTGGAACGCGTCAGTACCGGACCGAGATGGTTTCCAATGTTTCAAAAAATATGACAGATTGAACGGCATCGAAAAATTAGGTGGTTTAGCCACTTGAATCACTCAATTCGGAGTCCGTATGAGTAAATGGCGTCGTTTTATCGATTAAAATTTATAGAAAAGTTTACCCTTGTGTGAGACGGTTATTTATGCTATTTTATTATGCGAGAATTTTGTGGAATTAGTTATTTTGTAAGTTGGAATGTTTTTCTTTATGTTGATAGTGTTCACATGATAGAAATTGGAAATAGCATGAGAATGATATTGTGATGAATTTTGTGATTTGGGCCAAAGTAGGCCAAGACTACGAGTGGGCAGGCGATTGACCGAATGAGTTTGGTCAAACTAGGTTTAAACCGGTCAGCCTCGATTTGACCGATGACCCGTCGCGGGACTCAGGTCGAGGGTTTGTCTTTGAGGTGAGATTGGTTGTTATTGGATGTTTTATGTTATGCCTTGATGTTTGTAATTATCATTTCACATGTTGGTTGTTAGATGCTTTGGATGCCTTATGCTTGAGTCTTGTTGCCTCTCTGCCATTTTAGCTTGTTCTCATGGATTATGGTACTGTTGGTTAGCTGGAATTTGGATTATTATTGATATTGGAGATATTGTTGGATTGTTGTGAATATGCTCTTGCGTAGTCTTTCATATGCTAGGGTGTGTATGATCATTTGTGTGTGTGCAAGTTTGGACTCTTTGCCCCTCTTATGGTTAGTTGGGTGTCCTACTTGTCTTGTGTGGTGTGGGCTAAAGTATTCAAGCTGGGACTAGGTCCTAGGTGAGTATTTCGGCCTTCGTCATAGATAGGCCCTTATAGTCTTTGACGAGTGTATGTTCATAGCTTAATAGCCTTTGTGTCTTAGCTTGGTGGGCTTATCCAAGTTAGGGTATGACCTCCTGACGTACTCTTAGAAGTATGTGGTCAGCTTAAGTACTAGCCAACCCTTTGGTGGACTCCTTAGGGGTACTCATGTGGTGTGATCATGGGTCTTGGATGCGGTAGTTTTCCGCATGTCGCTAGGTCTGCGCAGGTTTAGGACTAGGGTGTTTACCTTACCGGCCTCGTGGTATAGACTCGAGTTACAGAGTGATTATTGACTGTACTAGGAACTTATGCCTGTCTCTAGATATATTGTCCTTTTTTGTTGATGATTCTATGAATCATAGAAGGTCAGATGCAAGCCGGCTATGGTTGATAGAGTTTGGATTCCTGGATGTTATGTGATTCACATGATAGTGTAGTACGAGTCGGTCTAGTATTCATACGCTAGGACTGTGTGTTGTTATATTCTTGTTCACATGATGAGTACGATTGTCTAGCATCTATATGCTAAGGCTATGTGTTATTCATATTCATATTCTTATGTTTACATGTTATATTAATTATGACATTTCGTGGCTGGGAGAACTCGGAGTTACTCCCCACTGACTGTGGCTTTTGTATTTGTATAAAATGCGATTGACAGGTAGGTGATGCATATATGGGGTACATGGACGAGCTAGCGAGCAAAGTAACCTTGGGACCTAGATTGGCTTTATTTTATTGTGACCCTTAAACACTTTTTATGTTATATACTTTTTAGGGACATATGTCTCCCTTTATCATATTTGGGTTGTATAACTTTGTTTCGCGACTTTAGCGATTTTTTATTATGAGATTTATTTTAGAGCTTGCATGTTTGACACTTTCCCATTTGGATACTTTTATAACAGGTTCAGGTTTTAAAAATTACAGGTTTTTACCCAAATGAACCAATTACAAACATATCCATGCAGTTTTATTCTAGAATTACGTGTTTATTTTTCCGCAATGAATGAGGGTGTCACAAACAAGGTATACTGAAAGATAGGAATCACCCTCCAACATACATCTTGTAGATACCTTATTTGTACACCTCCTGCCAACCATCCAGTGATGATTGGGCCGCATGCTTGATATGCAGAGCGATTTATGGCAGTTCGTAAGTTCATCATCGAGTGATAGCTTAAAAACTTGTGTCAACCTCATGGTCATCATCTACGCACCAATACAGTCGTTTTGACAGTAATTAGAGTTCATTTGGAGTACGGGTATAAAACCGCTTCATTTTCTAAAAATCGTTTAAATGCCGAGTCGGAATATTCGGAGTGTTCTAGAATTCTCTGGATATTTATTCCTAATTAAATTTAATATTTTTGAAGGAAATATCTTTTGCATATTGTGTTTCACGAAATAAGGAAGTGCATATCTACCGAAATTCCATAAAAAAAACGCGGAAATATTTCTTTCTGAGAAGGAAACCTCTAGGGAAATGACGCAGCTGGTATTGCGCCTCTTCCAAAGGTCGCAGTGGCTGCTACGCCTCTTCCCTATCCCTCTTTCCACGCTTTCCAGAATATTTCCGTGATTTGTTTCCGTATCCGTGTCATTCCTTAACTCCTCCATGTGTTTAGTATAAATAGAGACCTTCGGTCTCCATATTTGGCACGCCAGTGTTCTGCCCCTTCTTTCTCTCTCTTTGCATTCTAGACCACGCTATTGCTTTCGACGCCTACGTGCTTGATCAATCCACCATGTAAGCTCAGATCATCCTGAGTCCCAGTCACGTTGCATAGACCGACCAATTTGACCAACTCCACTTTAATCAACCTAATCAATTTATCTAAATCCTTTAACAAGGGCACCTTCAACGCAAATTCGAGTCGAGCAATCACTAAAACGATAACTTTAGTCAATCTCGTTTCGTCAAAGATGTAAGTCTGAGGTTGTAAATCCTATTTATTTATTGTGCTTTTTATTTTGTATCATCTAATGTAAGGTTTATATCAAAAGCACGTTCAAAACCCGTCTTAAAATCAATATCTTAAAACCGTTTTTATAAAACAATAGGGTTTGACGTCGAGAAGAAACGCAGCAGCAGCTGCGCCTCTTCCAGAGGCTGCCGCTGCTCCTGCTCTTCTTCTTCCTCGAGCTTCTGCAGTTTTCCATTTTCTTTCGTTTTTCTTTGTTTTCTTTGTCATGTCAGTATATAAATCATGTATTAATAATTCTTTTTAAATTATAACGCTTTAATTTGACCTAAATCCCTTATAATTCAATATTTGCGGGTTTTCATCATCTTGTTCAAACCCGGATTTTAAAGGTTCGATTTTCCCATATCAAGTCTTTAGAGTTCGTCTTTTGTAGATAGTTTTCTTCATTTGATTTCGGTTCATCAAAATTTAATTCCGTTTTTTTTTTCAAGTTTAAAGTTTCGACCTTTGTAAATCTGACATCGTATGATTATAATTATATAAATCATCGTAATAATTTATTTAAACTTTGTCTTTAATCTGACTTGTGACGATATTAGTATGCATGTAACCTGTTAAAACACTTCCACTTGAGTCTATTACCAATAATCGATCTTAAATCTACCAACAAACGATAACTAACCCGTTGTTCTGACTTCACAGCCACAGCCCAGCTCAAGAACAGACGCAGGACGTGCTGTGCCTCTTCCAGTGGACGCAGCAAATGTTGCGCCTGTTCTGGGCTGGTCTGTGTCCCTGAACTCTATCTCGCTTTGACGTAGCTCCTAATTATGGTTTAAATCGACTATTAATCGTATTATCACCTCTAATTTGCCGTATTTTCATATTTCCAATTCTAATTTTGTTTTCTTTTTATTTTCTTCATTGAAATCCCGTCTTTAAGCATGCTTTTGACGTAGATCAGATGAAGCCTTGTAATCTTTTGTAATTTTAATTACTGTAATTCATTTTTAATTATTATTATTATGTATAATTTTATTGTATGGCATTCACATGTAATTAATCTAACATTTGCTTCGACCCCAAATTTAGTGCTAAATTGTTAGCTCACCGACATAGTCTAATTTCAAATGCAAGGATTAATCTATGTTTGTTGCATCGCATGCATTACATCGACGACATATCAAATATGAACAACTTCCCTAATCATTAGTAGAGGCAGCTATCGAGGCGGGCAGGATTAGGTGTTCGAATTAAAGAGCTTCCTAATACGTACCCTCACCCCTTACTCCAGTTATCTCTGGACATCCGTGTCCATTGTCATCTTCAAGAGTCATTCTAGACATAGTATGCTAAGGGTAATGAGTTCTTACTGTTTATGTCATTACTTTGTGTCTTAACATGACGCGACGTATTCAAACGGTTCCAATTTTCCATAAAAATTGGTGGCGACTCCACAAATGCAGGCTTATTCAACCTTCACCGGTTTCAATGCCTCAAAAATCGGTAACGGCCCATGACGTGCTTTGGCAAACTAAGGTTCCGTGGGAGAAGTTCTGCCGCCTCGAAACCAATGCGCGGAAGCGCGCGGCGCGGGTGGCCCATGTCCACAGTTTGGCGACTACGCTGGGGATCATACACATATGTGTTACCGAGGGTGAAACTTGGATAAGGTTAGGGAATAGTTTATACGAGACAGTTGTCGATTTTCATTACTCGACCTTCTTAGGTCGTTTCATTCGGTGTTCCTAGGCTCAACCCAACCCATTCGACCAATCGTCCTATCTAGACAGTCCAAATTCTTATCTGGGCCTAAAGATGGAAAGCGATTGATGTAAACCATACAACGATGCTTACTCATGTTTGTATCAATAGCTTTCACTACTCGAGGAAATGGACTAGGAACCGACCGTACTCATGTTTGGCACGGACCTCTCCACAGACCAGGGTTTGATTGCTTGGCATGTCAACCCACCTTTTTAAGCCAAAACCCTTTAAATGCACCCAGCATACCGTTATAATTGAAATATCATAGATCCTAATTAGACACTCTAATTAAAAGTCAAATTATCTCATAATTTATGTTTAGGTGATCTATGTAACATGCATGCAATATTAAAGCATTTTAATAAAAAGATAGAGGAATCGGATTTCCTTACATTGAGTTGATGGTGATAAAATAGGCACAATCTAGATCACCTACCTAGATTGTTTTTGTGCTTATGAAATATGGAAGTTCCTCCTTTACCAAATCTTCAAAGAGAAGATCTCCTTCTAATAGTACTCAATAACAAACACCCAAATTTCTAATAAATACTAAGTAGATATTCTATTAGAAATACCCTTGATAATATGTGAATACTAACACACTTAGTATTTTTAATCTTTTATTACTAACAATTCTTAGTAAGGATTTTTATTATTTTTAGAGAGATGAATTAATTTTCTTTTTCACATGCAATGTTCAAGTGTGAAGTAAAATGAACAATTGTGAGGTAGAAAAGGAGGAGGGAGGCCGGCTAGGGTAGTGGGGAGTGGAGTGGTTTTTTTTTATGTCCAATATAATTGTTCATAGAAAAGAACAAAAGTAATAGGGAAGAACAAAAAGCATGAGTGTAATAATTATGTTTATAATCATCCACTTACACTCTATTTACACGGTTCAATGTCCCATTTACGGGTCCATTTTGGTTCTTATATTTGTCGCACAAATACGTGTAATTTTACTTTAAACATCGTTTTATGTTTAAATGCTTCCGAATTAAATTTGTCCAAAACACTCCGTAAATATACGTGTATAGCTACACATATTACTTACATACTAATATTAATCACATTAATCAATTAGTACAATTTTAGTGAATTAACAATTAATTAACTAAAACCCGTCTCATAAAATTTATTATTCAATTATCGCATAATTAAATAATAACTGCCGCGCCTCGAGTTCGCAACTTGGAATCTCACTAAAAAGATCGACTAACCTTTTAGTCAATAAATCAAGGGACTAATAAATTGTATCTCATACACAATTAATTAGTTGTCAATTGAGGTTTGTTCCTTTAGGCGTGACCAAAAGAGGTCAGTTGATCACCGCTGTCACACGACAATAACGTCAAACTCTAGTCAGCCAACCGTTATCGATTTATGTTAATCAACTGATGAGGATCATAAAATAAATATCCTGATGATATTCCTTTAATGAGATTTATGATGTAAACGCACTATTGTGGATGACACTCACTCCAACAATCTCCCACTTGTCCGACACAAGGTGTGCGCTACCAATTCTCTTGTCCGTTTTAATCTTCCACTCAATGCAAGGTGTCTTTCAGGTCGCACTTGCACGTGAATATATCGCGAGTGGTTTTCTCGATCGGGAGTGTGACTACAAGGCCGGAAAAATCTACCATAGATTACTTCCGAGCGTGGCCACGCATTTATAGTCACAACTCCTCGAGTGGCCTTGAGATATAGTAACCCAACGTAGGTGGACAATTCTTGTATGCCCTATCTATCTTCCCTCAATCCAGATCAACATGACTTAGAACATGCCCTTTAGCCTCCTTTTACGGCACTACCTACGACAAAAACAAAAGTCACTCGGAAACTGCACTGACTTGGATAATAGTCTCCAGTCAAAAGAATCGACTCATAGGAACATCTTAGAGATCCCTGCCACGACCAGGCGTCTTTAATAAAACTAAGGGACTCTCTAAATGGTGGCTGTCCAGCAAAGTGTCATACACTCTGCCTATGTAATCGACCAGTCATCATGTGTGACCTCATGGTGTTGAACCAACCATCAATCGGCTTACAATATAGTCACTCCGAGACGTCACCTCATTAAGTGACCGGGGACAAAATACAATGTTCATCTAATTCACTTGAATAGTGTTCAACATTGTCTCCACAACTTATTCAGATAAACAATTTATTATAAATTTAGTCACACTAAATGGAAAAATTCATAAATGAATGCTTAAACAATGAATGCGATTATCATATATATATAAGAAGTGATACAATATCCAATTATTATATATCCATAATCTAAAGAAATTATGGTACTTGTCTCAATCCCATTGCGACGACATGACCATCATGCTTACCCTTTGATAAAGGCTTGGTTAATGGATCAGCAAAATTATCGTCTGTCCCAACCTTACAAATGTCTATTTCCTTCCTTTCCACATAATTTCTAATTACATGGTATTTCCTTTAAATGTGTCTAGATTTATTACTAGACTTCGGCTCTTTGGCTTGAAAAATAGCCCAACTGTTATCACAATATAGAGTGATCGGATCTTTGGCGGAATGGACTACTCCTAGTCCCTCCATAAATTGCCAAACCAAACAGCTTCCTTTGCAGCCTCAAACGCTGCAAGGTACTCAGCCTCTGTTGTAGAATCCGCGGTAACACTTTGCTTGAAGCTCTTCCAGCAAACAGCTCCTCCATTTAGCATAAACACATAGCTGGATTGGGATTTCATATCATCCCGATCGGTTTAAAACTTGTGTCCGTGTAACCTCTTACACGCAACTCAGTTTCTCCTCCAAACACTAAGAAGGAATCCTTAGTCCTTCTCAAGTACTTCAGGATGTTCTTTACGGCTATCCAATGACTCTCACCGGGCTTGGCTTGATAACAACTTGTCATGCTCAAGGCATACGCGATGTTGGGACGAGTGCAAATCATAGCATGCATGAAAGACCCAACAGGGGAAGCATAAGGGATGGTCTTCATGCGTTCAATCTCCTTAGGGGTAGAGGGTGACTGTGACTTGCTCAAAGTGATCCCTTGGCCCATAGGTATAAATCCTCTTTTAAAGTCTTTCATATTGAACCGGTCAAGAACTTTGTCAATATAAGCTTCTTTACTCAGTGCTAGTATCCTCTTGGACCAATCTCTATAGATCCGGATACCCAAGATTCGTTGTGCCTCTCCCAAGTCCTTCATCTGGAAGTGATTCCCTAGGCACTCCTTAACGGAAGTGAGCAATGGAATATCATTCCCGATGAGCAATATGTCATCCACATATAGGACGAGGAAAGCAACCTTACTCCCACTAAACTTCATGTACAAACACGGTTCTTCAACACATCTAGTGAAACCATATTGTTTAATAACATGATCAAAGCGATGATTCCAACTCCAAGATGCTTGCTTAAGACCATAGATGGACTTCTGGAGCTTACACACCTTCTTAGGGTTAGATGTATTCACAAAACCTTTAGGTTGTGTGTCATGTACACTTCCTCTTCTAGAATCATATTCAAGAAGGCGGTTTTGACATCCATTTGCCAAATTTCATAATCATGAAATGCGAAAACCGCTTAGATTATCCTAATAGACCGAAGCATAGCGATTGGAGCGAAGGTTTCGTCATAGTGTAGACCATGAACTTGGGTGAAACCTTTTGCCACCAATCTAACTTTGTAAACATCTATATGTTTATCCACGCCGAGCTTAATTTTATATATCCATTTACACTGAAGGGGTCGCACTCCCTCAGGTAAATCCACTAAGTCCCATACTAGGTTCTCGTACTTGGAATCCATTTCGGACCGCATGGCTTCTAGCCAATGCGAGGAGTCGGGACTAGACATGGCCTATTTGTAGGTAGTGGGTTCATTACTTTCCAAAAGTTACAAAACACCATCCTCTTCGATGTTACCAAGGTAGCGGTCAGGTAGATTAGGAATCCTACCTGACTTCCTAGGAACGATTACCATTTCAGACGAGGAGGCAACATTATCCTCCACGTTCTCCTCTACCTAATTCTCGGTTTGTGGCTCTCGAACTTTGTCAAGTTCAAATTTTCTCCCACTCTGTCTTCTAGAAATAAACTCCTTTTCTAAGAAGACAACATCATGAGCCACAAACACTTTGTTCTTGTTTTTATTGTAGAAGGAATAGCCACGTGTTTCCTTTGGATATCCTACAAAAAGACATTTGTCAGACCTGGGTGCAAGTTTATTGCCAGACTTGATCTTGACATAAGCTTCGCAACCCCAAATACGCATGAATGACAAATGAGGGACTTTCCCTATCCATATCTCATATGGAGTCCTATCGGCCGCTTTAGTCGGGCTTCGATTTAGTGAAAATATTGCAGACAAGAGGGCAAAACCCCAAAACGAATCAGGAAGCCCGGTTAGACTCATCATAGACCGAACCATATCTAATAAAGTTTGGGTTATCCTTTCGGCCACACCATTTAATTGTGGTGTTCAAGGAGGAGTCCATTATGATACTATACCACAATCTTTTAGGTGTGAATCAAATTTAGAATTTAGGTATTCACCACCACGATCCGATCGTAGGGTCTTAATCTTTTTATCCAATTGGTTCTCTACTTCATTGTGAAACTCTTTGAACTTGTCAAAAGCTTCACTTTTGTTCTTCATCAAGTAGATATACCCATATCTACTTAAATCATCAGTAAAAGTAATGAAGTAGTTAAAACCTTCTCTAGCGGTGATGGTTAATGGTCCACACACATCAGTATGTATGAGAGCCAAAACTTCACTTGCTCGTGCCCCTTATCTCGCAAAAGGTGCACGAGTCATATTGCCTAAAAGGCAAGACTCGAATATACCATAAGACTCGAAATCAAATGGTTTGAGCACTTTTGATGAAGCAAGTCTCTTAATGCGTCTTTCGTTTATGTGACCTAAACGACAATGCCAAAGGTAGGATTCATTTGGATCACCCGTTTTGAGCTTTTTAGTTTCCATATGATAAACGTCGTTAACATCATTTAAAACATAAATTCCTCCAATTGAAATGGCCTTACCATAAACCAAATCATTAAATGAAAAAGTACAACAATTGTCCTTAATCATAAAACAAAAGCCTTCCGCGTCTAACGCGGAAATGGAGATGATGTTCTTGGTTAAAGTTGGTCCAAAGTAACACTTTTTAAAAACAACTCTAAACAACTAGCTAAAGTGAGCACATAGGTCCCCACGGAAAAGGCCGCTACTCTAGCAGCTATTCCCCATGCGGAGATCCACATCACCTTTTTCTAGAGCTCGCACGTCCCTTAAACCCTGCAAATGATTACAAAGGTGAGAGCCACATCCGGTATCTAATACCCAAGTGGAAGTGCAAGCATAATTAACGTCTATTACATAGAGAGAGGAAATCATACCAATAGGCGTCACACGCCCTTCCTTGAGGTCCTCCAAGTATTTGGGGCAACTTCTCCTATAATGCCCATTCCCATTACAATGGAAACATTCGGCCTCGGAGAGTTTCACATTCTTTGCCATAGGTTTGCCATTCTCAATGACTTTCCCCTTTCCCTTGTCTTGTTTTTTGATGATTTCTTGAATTGGGACTTTTCTTTCCCCTTTTCCTTCCTAACTCCAAGGGACATGTTCTTTAACTTCATAGTTAGAACATCACCTTTCTCACTCCCACTAGCTTCCATATCCATCTCCGCTTGGGTGAGGAGCGCATGAATTTCATGATAACTCTTATCCATGCCATTCATGTTATTGTTTACCCTAAAGTGGGCAAACTTGGTAGGAAGTGAGTGGAGGATGCAATCCACCACAAGAGTTTTAGGAATGTTACACCCTAGATGCTCTAGGATGTCAACATATTCGACCATTTTTAGTACACGGGGACCAACCTTTTGGCCCCTCTCAAGCTTTGCTTCAAAGAAGCGTGCTGCCGCTTCGTATTGGCGGACTTTGGGAGTTTGTGAAAACATAGTAGCCATACGAGGGAATATCTCGTACGCATTCAAGGAATGCATGAAAGCTTGAGACTTGGGGACATCGACCATATCAATACATTTTTGATATCATTGGACATCCTCATATAGTCATCATAGGCGGTCCGCACCGCCGATGAAGCCCTTGGACCGCGATCGATGGGAGGGGCATCGGTCAAGTAAGCGAGTACGTTGTCGGACAACGCGATGCTTTTGATGTTGGATTCCCATTCAAGAAAGTTACTACCGTTATCTTTTAAAGTACATTTTGTTAGGTTCATATACCTAATATTACACTTTTCTAATGGTGAACTAATTAAAATATTAATATAAGTTCATTAAGATCTAGTGCATGCATAACTAAAGTAGAGATAAAATAAGAAAACAATAGTTCTTACATTGTTGTTGGTTCGAAATAAGGGCACAAATAAGGTCACCTTCCTTATTTGTTCTTGAGCTTAAAATATGGATGATCCTCCAACCTCAAGTGTAGAGATACTCCTTAACAATTGCACCCAAGAATTCCCTTAAAAATAATATACTAATTAACTAGATTAATATATTATTTAACCTTAAAAAGATTCTAATAATATCTCTATTACTACACTAGTAATATTATATTGTAATATTAGAACTTAGATGAACAATGTTTGGAGCTAAAACAATTTTTGAGAATATGATAATATAAGAATGTAAGCCAAAGATTAAGAGAGAAAAAATGAGAACAAATTTCTCATAATAAAGAGGGGAGGCCGGGTGGGGTGGTGGCCATAAGCCAATGCATGGCTTCCTCTTTTCTTTTTCTCTTTTCTAATCAATAGGCATGTAAGGCTAGGAGAATTAGGGTGATGATTATGTTTTGCCATTCAAAATTAACAAACATAATAAGCCCCATAATCCCCTTAAAACCGGTGCACTACATAATAAGGTGATCTATTTTATTTTGTCAATTTGTCATTTGTCACACAACATGTCACATGTAACATGTAACATGTTATTAATTAATTTAATGCATATTTATCAAATAAATATCATTATATACATTAATTAAATTACATATAACAAATTGTCTAGTAATTCTTGATAACATAAATAAAATGGGTCATAAAATTATAATTCACAACATTTTGCAATTACAATTAATCAATCATTCTTAATTTACTTGTTTCACAAACAATAATGAATCTTAGTAATAAAATCTTTTAATTACTAAAATAAATCTTATTTAATCAAATTAAATAAGATATAAATATTCTCACTCACTAATGAATTGTTCAAATTTAAGGATTTGATTAACTTGTATCCGTATACAATTAATCAACTTATCTGTTAAGGAAATTGTCCTGTAGGTGTGATCTTAAGGGATCAACTAATCACCACCGTTAAACAAAAGTAATGTCAAACTCTAGTTAGCCAATCATTACTGATTAATGTTGATCAGTTGACTATATAAATGAATCATCCCTTACGTATTCTTTATGTGAGATTTAAACATGTGATCGCACTATTGTTTAGGACACTTACTCCAACAATCTCCCACTTGTCCGATACATGTGTGCGTCACCAATTCTCTTGTCCTATTACAATCTCCCACTCAATGCAAGGTGTCTTGCAGGCCGTACTTGCATTTGATCATATCTTGAGTGGTTTTCTAGATCTGGAGAGTAACTGTCTGACCGGAATTATCTACCGTAGATACCTTCCGAGCGTGGACACGCATTTTCAGTTCACTAGTCCTCGAGTAGCCCTGAGATTTCAAATAAACCTGACAAGGGGGTGGACAATTCCTATCGCACTATTCCCTTCATATAGCCACAGTTCATCATGATCCAAAATATACTCATTTGACTTCCGTTACGATAGTGGTAGAGAATAAATCAAAGCCAATCAGAAACTTGTGCCAACTTGGGCGAATATTCTCTAGTCAAAAGAATCGACTCATAAGAATACTATAGTAGCTCTTGCCACGACCAGGATTTATGAATTTCCAGAACTCTATAAGCGGTCACTGCCCGACATAGTGTCTCATACAGTCTATCTATGTGATCGACTAGTCATCCCATATGACCCTATGGCACTTGAACTTGCCATCAATCGCATCACACTCTAGTCACTTCGAGACGTCACCTTCTATAAGTAACCAACGGCACATACTATGTCAATCCAGTTTACTTCAATGGGGTTTAATATTGTCTCAACAACCTATTTGGATATAACAAAGTAATGGATGAGTTTAAAGAAACTCAAACGATAAATGCGAATATCATATATGAATAGTCAATACCTTATTACTACTTCATATCTTATAATCTATAGTGTACATTTTACACTAGTTAAATTGCATTAAAAGCTTGGTAAGTGGATATACCATGTATCCATACATCCAGACTTTATGAATTGTTATTTCCTCCTATTCAATGTTATTTTATAACTTGTCTTGTCTTCTTACTATACTTGGGCTCTTATACTTAGAAGATGCTCCCACTGTTATCTTATAACTTGTGATAAGGTCTTTGGCAGAGGGATCTACTCTTAGTCCCTATGGTGACAATCTTATCACAATGTACTCAGATTCTATTTGTAGAACTTGCAATGGTTGAAACTAAAAGATTTTCTTAGTCACTTACTCCTAAGTCAATAAAATCAACCTAGGATTTAGATAAATCCTTATAGGTTTGTAAACTAGAGTTTGTGGAACCCTTCAACACACAGCTTAGTATATCATCCAAACATAAGAACGAATCCTCAATTCTGCCCAAGAATTTTAAAGGATGTTCTTTAAGGCTTTCAAAAGACCTTTATTCGAATTAACTTGTTATTGACTTATTATGCTCCAAGCGCTCCAAGCATATGATTCATCATGGCATGTAAATATAATGGCACACATAATCGTTCTAATGGCGGAAACATTAGCAATCGATTTCATGTGATCATCAACTTATTAGGTTCAGTGAATGACTATGACTCTATCATAGTAATTCCACTGTCATCAATATGAATAACCTACTCAACCTCTTTGATGTTAAACAGATCAATAATCTTATCAATATAGGATACTTATCTAAGTGCCAATCTAAAATTCCCTATGTCATAATAGATTTGAAATTTTAGAATGCAATATGTCATCTTTCATTGAGAATTTGAAAACCAAAACACTCCCTCTTAGATGGTAGTGTTAGCGTGTCATCCTCAATGAGTGATATGACATCGATATGGAAGACAATCTCTCCCACTGAATTTCATGTCTAAAAATGGCAATTTTGACTCCCACTCAAATCCATGCATACACATGGTTTCTCGACAACTCGAGTGAAACCATTTTCTTTTCACATGATTGAAAAGATCATTGCAATCTTAAGTGTTAATTAAAACCTCGTGCTTAAGTCGCACACACACACCCCTTTCTAAATATCTATTTAGAAAAATGGTTTTAACATCTAATTTGATCATACACACTATGAGGTGTAGCAACGATAACGTGGATCTTAGCACAGTTACATGCTAACTTAGCTTTGTGGACATCTCTTGTGTCTATCTATGCAACTCTAAACAAATTTATCCTTTTGCACAGATTTTTACTTTGGTTCATTCGGCTCTTATGTAAAATAGAATTGAATTTACTTGATAAAACCACTTCATAATCTAATTATCTAAAGAACATTTTCTTTTGGTTTCCTCACTAGTTTGAAGATTTACCTAAAAAAGCTTTCTTTTGGTCTCCTCACATGTCATGAGTTTTACTTAAGAACGCTTTCTTTTGGTCTCCTCACTAGTTCCTAACCAGTCGTATGTTTGTTGCTAATTTTCTCCCACTTTATCTTTTGAAAAATACATCTATTTTTCTCAAAAGATAGCCTTATAAGCAACAAACAATTTCAAACTTATGATTGTGAAGGAAGAAGATATCGTATATTATAACCTTAATAGATGACTCTTTTGTAAAGACATTTTAATCTAGCTTCAAAGGAGACTAATCCTTATAAAGTAAAGGATTGGACTCATATCCATGTCATATACAATCTTAAGGTTTAAGCCCTCCCATAGCTCGTATGGAGTCTTATATGTGGGTGTAGCCAATTGGTTTATAAAATTTCCCTTTTAGAGTTCAAATAACTCTTTTTGACTTTACAATCATTCTTTCTTATATCAAATAAGATGTGATATTAAGTCACAAAAGCATAAGTGAGAATCAAATTCATGGCTTATGAACTAATTACAATGATCCAATCGTGGTAATTCTCTTGGTTAATTTAAGTCAACATAATTTATGTTTTGATGTGAAAGGTGTATAATGACAAGTTTTAGAACGAAAAATTTCCATAACCGAGTGACTTGGGTTGAAAACCAAGCCACTAAAAATTCAAATACAACTTCTTGTTCTTGAAAATAAAAGGAAATAAACTAATTTCCATGTCCAACTAGGAAATTAAAAAGGGTTCTAAAATAACTTCAAAATACAACAATAAATAAAGGCCAAGCTTCCATAGGTCTTCTACTATGGGCGGCTACTCTAGCTTCCCTTGAAGATCCTCCTTAGGCTTGCTTGTCTTTTCCTTTGTGTTTGCTCGGATACCCTTAAAAACAAATTAAAAAGGGTAAGAATCACAACTTGTATCCAAGTACCAAAGTTGAGATTGAAATCAAAACATAAATGATAGGGAGAATTTTATTTATTACCTACTGGAACAATCTTTCCAGCTTTGATATCTCCAAGATACTTCGGGCAATTCCTCTACAATATCCTACGCCATTACAATAATGGTACTTGTCTTCGGAAGTAGCACCCTTTTTAGAAGAGATTTTCTCAATTGCTTTTCCCTTTGCTTTGAAGGGAGTGGGTTTCTTGCTCTTGCTAGCACTCCTCTTAAACTTCCCTTTTCTCTTATTGTTAATAACGAACACATCCTTAGTTGAGCTAACATTTAGACCCATATCCCTGTCGGCTTGCACAAACAATTTGTGCAATTCATGGAGAGAAGTCTTCATATTTTGCATATTGTAGTTTACCCTATACTGCACATATGCCTTGACTTTGTTCAAGGAATGTAGAACTCGGTCTATAACGAGTTATTCGGGGATGTCAACCCCTTGGATCTTTAGAGTCTCAACAAGCTCAATCAACTTGAGCACATGAGGGCTAACCTTTTGGCCCTCTTTGATGTTGATTTCGAAAAATGCGGAGGCCGCCTCATATTGGATAATCCTTGGAGCTTGTGAAAACATGGTCACAAGCTTGGTGTAGATCTCATAGGCCGTGCTCATCTTAATAGCACTCCTTTGGAGATCGGGCTCCATAGTGAAAATCAAGACATTCTTGATAGCGGCCGACTCTTTTAGGTAGGCCTCATAGGCTTCCCTTACGGCGGAGGTTGACCTAGTAGTAGGTGTGGCGGGAGCGGCTTCGGTAAGGTAACGAAGCTTGTCGTCAGATTCCGCGGCCAAACGGAGTTGCGCGTCCCAATCGGCGAAGTTAGATCCATTCTTATCAAGTTTACATCGTTCCATAAAGGATCGGAGTCAAGAAGCATTGGGGAGTGGTGGAGCGTTTGCGCTAGTTGATGCGGATGAAATTGGAGTTGTCATTGCTAACTAATCAAATTGACTACAAAATAGAAAATGAAGGAATTATGAACATTTATCGTTTTAATAAAACTTGTAAATATTTTAAGCAAGTCTTAGCATTTATATAGTGATCTTTACCCAACTATAATAAATGATTCTGAGACCCAAAATTCAAATTAACTTGGATGTGAGCCAACGGGCCCTCTACACCTTTACTAATATAACTTGGTAGGTTAACTCTTTTAACCGATTCTACAATTAGAACTCTCGGTCGATGAATTTACGTTAAGTTCATATTTAGCCCGAACCTATTGTGGCTACGGTCGCAAAATACCTTCATTGAGATCAACCAAATTTTCGAAGTGTAATAACTATTTATTACCCCACTTACCCAACGTCAATAGAAGCACCCCGAAAAATCGTATTGTACCCCTTATGAAATTGAGATTCATGGGCTCCTACTATTTGGTAAGGCTAAGTCTCAATCTTTTAAAAGTAAAGGTCTTGTCAATTTATTATATATCAATTTTAAGTGAGCTAAAAGTCGAATTATCGATAATTATAATTGACACGGTCGAAGACTCGATATGATATGCATGTGTTGTTATGGCGATTTGGCAATGCATGCAACATATTAAAAGAAATGCAAAGCAAAATAAAATTCCTTGTATGACCTTCCTTAAATAGAAAATCAAATAATCTATTACAAATTCGGAAACCAACTCCTTTGGTCCCCTGAATCTTCAAGTGGCACGCCTCCCAAGAACACCGTCTTCGTCGGAACGCCTTTCCGAATGGCACAGTCTTGAAGGAACTCCGAAATTACAAATAATAATAAAATACAAGGCTATTCCTATTATACATTTGTAATATGAAAAACTAGTAAAAATAAAAATGATACGAGATCACAATAAATTACAACGAAATCAATATCCCCTTACATTACGGGTAATATCGATTAAAAACTAAGGCCATACTAAGATAAAATTACATAATTCAAAATTATGTAAATAAAATATGACATTTAACAATGAAAGATGCAGCATTAGAATATGTATCTATCATGCCAAATTATGTGCCAAATCGCCCTATTTAACTTATATCGATCATATAACCCGATTTTATGGAAATTCACGATTTTTAACTTATTAATATCGCTAAATAATACTAAAATCTAATTTTAGTCCAAATTAATTATCCTAACACTCTTAGGACTCAAAAATTAGTCATTATTCAATTTTTGACAATAATTCAACTTGATATAATTTTATGCTCATTTTGACCCTAAAATCATAACTTTTATGAAATAAATCCAAATTTAATTACAATAATTTCAAATTTCAAATTTTAAATTTTTGAACATTCTGGAATATATTCATGACACTCATAATGTCAAAAATTATGGTTAAACTTTTGGAATTTATTTCGAGAAAAATGTAGTTGCGATTTATCGGTTTTATCAAATAAAATATCTAAAGCACACAAAAATTAATCTAATCAATTTTAAAACTTTATATCTGATTATTGGGATATAAATTCAACTTAAAATAATTTTCTCATCCCATGCAATTTGTTTTAGCTATATGTGCTAAAATAGTCACTATTTATGTTATTTTAACTCTAAAAATTCATAAATCATGCAAAATGAATCAAGTTGATCTTAAATTTTACACACGCTGAGTAAAATGTGCATGTGACGACATAATAAAATTTCATGGCCTGTTTCAAAGTTTAACTATTTTTAACCATTTTACCTCCTTTTAATCCATTTTTATCTCATAAAAATCATAAATCATGCAAAATAAATCAAATTTATACGAAATTTTACATACAATAAGTAAAATAAGCATGTGAGGTCATATAAAAATTTCAAGGTTAGAAACAAAGTTTAACTATTTTTAGCATTTTAAATACCATTTTAGAGATTAAAATGTAATAAAATAACTAAAAATCTTTAAAATGAACAATAAAATACCATAAATCATAAAAATGACCTAAATACATTTTAGGACCAGAATATACAACATGTATTATTCGACTTTTCTAATAACTCGAAAAAACTATAAATCGATTATGTATGCAACATCCTATGCTCTGAAACCAATTGTTAGGTTCATATACCTATTATTCGACTTTTCTAATGGTGAACTAATTAACATATTAATATAAGTTCATTAAGATCTAGTGCATGCAAAACTAAAGTAGAGATAAAATAAGAAAACAATGGTTCTTACATTGTTGTTGGTTCGAAATAAGGGCACAAATAAGGACACCTTCCTTATTTGTTCTTGAGCTTAAAATATGGATGATCCTTCAACCTCAAGTGTAGAGATACTCCTTAATAATTGCACCCAAGACTTCCCTTAAAAATAATACTCCCTCCTATTCGGGGTTTTCTTCCCCTTTGATATGGGCACAAGATTTTAGGAAATGATTAAAAAAATGAATAAAGGAAGATGGTGGGGTTTGAGAATTGGAGAGGGGAATGAATAATTAGAAATTAAATAAGGAATTGTGAGTTAGGTGGGGTTTGGTGATAGGAGAGAGGGATGAATAAAATAATAGTAAAAGTTGGGTGGAGTTTGATAATAGGAGAGAGGGATGAATAAAATAAGAGTAAAAGTTTCCAAATTAAGAAAGGGGAAGAAAACCTGAATAATCCGTTTAAGGAAATAGGGAAGAAAATAGTGAATAAGAGGGATTATACTAATTAACTAGATTAATATATTATTTAACCTTAAAAAGATTATAATAATATCTCTATTACTACACTAGTAATTTTATATTATAATATTAGAACTTATATGAACAACTTTTGGAGCTAAAATAATTTTAGAGAACATGATAATATAAGAATGTAAGCCAAAGATTAAGAGAGAAAAAATGAGAACAAACTTCTCATAATAAAGAGGGGAGGCCAGGTGGGGTGGTGGCCATAAGTCAATGCATGGCTTCCTCTTTTCTTTTTCTGTTTTCTAAACAATAGGCATGTAAGGCTAGGGCAATTAGGGTAATGATTATATTTTGCCATTCAAAATTAACAAAGATAATAAGCCCCATAATCCCCTTAAAACCGGTGCACTACATAATAAGGTGATCCATTTTATTTTGTCAATTTGTTATTTGTCACACAACATGTCACGTGTAACAAGTAACATGTTATTAATTAATTTAATGCATATTTATGAAATAAATATCGTTATATAGATTAATTAAATTACATATAACAAATTGTCTAGTAATTCTTGATCACATAAATAAAATGGGTAATAAAATTATAATTCACAATATTTTGCAATTATAATCAATCAATCATTCTTAATTTACCTGTTTCACAAACAATAATGAATCTTAGTAATAAAATCTTTTAATTACTAAAATAAATTTTATTTAATCAAATTAAATAAGATATAAATATTCCCACTCACTAATG
The DNA here is from genome assembly GCF_048544455.1 of Silene latifolia. Classification (NCBI taxonomy): domain Eukaryota; kingdom Viridiplantae; phylum Streptophyta; class Magnoliopsida; order Caryophyllales; family Caryophyllaceae; genus Silene; species Silene latifolia. The sequence continues at coordinate 193,383,020 of NC_133537.1, forward strand.
AATTGTTCAAATTTAAGGAATTGATTAACTTGTATCGGTATACAATTAATCAACTTATCTATTAAGGGAATTGTCCTATAGGTGTGACCTTAAGGGATCAGCTGATCACCACCGTCAAACGACAGTAATGTCAAACTCTAGTTAGCCAATCATTACTGATTAATGTTGATCAGTTGACTATATAAATGAATCATCCCTTACGTATTCTTAATTTGAGATTTAAACATGTGATCGTACTATTGTTGAGGACACTTACTCTAAATATTTGTCCATTACGGACCTTAGCCATGAATCTTTGCCTAGTGGAGTAGTCGATGAAGTTGATGAAGTTGTCATTGCGAATTAAAATGTTACAACAAACAAGCAAATATTAACATTCATTGTTTTAAAATTTACTTGTGAAACATGTTTAACAAGTTTTAACATTAATATAATGATCTCCTACTAAATTATATAAATGATTCCAAGATCCGTTTAAAAAAAAAAAAGAATATTTATATAATGATCTCCTACTAAATTATATAAATGATTCCAAGATCCGTTTTTAAATAAAAACGAGCATCGCTTGGGCGAAACATCCCATAATCGTGTAAATTCGGTAAGTCAACGTTTGACTAATTCTACCTCTAGAACTCTCGGTCGACGGATTTCCTTAAATCCATCTGCTAGCCCCGGAACACAAGACCGTCTTAATATCCCGTTGAGTCCAACCAAATTTGGCACGTGATAACCTTTTATCACTCTACTTACCCGAGGTAAAAAGAGTACACCCCGCTTGGGCGAGCGTGGCTCTAATGAACAGGGGATTCATAGGTGTTACTACTTGGTAAGGCTAATCTCAATTTTACTTATGTGAGAGATCTTGTCAATTTAGTCATAAATTCCGTATAAGTGAACTAAGTCGGTGAATATAAATGACGTGAATTGACAACCGCGAAAATAAAATGCATGTGAAAGGCGATTTTGGTATGCGCGGAAAAATAAAAGAAAACAAGCATATGAATAATCCTAGTATGGCTTCCTAGTTAAAAATAACTAGACTATTACATATCGAAAATCAACTCCTTGGTCCCTTGCCTCTTCATAGGAACATCTTCCAAAAGTGGCTCCTTCTTGTGGGATTTGGAACACCTTTCCAAAAATAGACTCCGTCTCAATGTAAATCCGTCTTTTGTAAACGCCGGTAAATATAACTATTACAATCAAATTACATAGCTATTCCAATTATACATTAATGAATAAAATAAATAAAACTATTAGTTAATTACAAATCGACGATACGAGATCGTATTTAAATTACAAACAAATCGCTATTCCCATACATTTCGGGTAATAACGATTAAAATTAACTAGGCCATACTAGGTACAACAAAATAAATAATTTAAATAAATGACATTCATTCATTAAAAATAAATAAATCAATATGCTTAAACATGCTGTAAAATGATAACAAAATCGCCCTATCGCACAATCGTTGGTATCTTGCTTGGTTTTGTTGATTTAATCGATTTTTAACTTGTTAAAAATCAATAATTAACACTTAAATATCATTTAAGTCCAAAATAATTGTCCAAACAATTTTGGACCTCAAAAATTATTCCTCACTAATTTGTTGATGAATAATTAGTTTGATTTGGTATTATTTGCTAATTTAATCGGTAAAATCATATCATTAAGTAATAAATCCAAAATAATTGAAAATATTACCAAACATTGAAACACAAATTTTTGAGTATTCTGGAACACTCCCAAGAACACCAAAAGGTCAAAAAAATTGCCCACAAATTTCGGATAAATTTATGAAGAAATAGATCTATATTTATCGGTTTTTAACCATTAAAACCAATAAACATCAAAACAAGGTGAAAATACATTTTAAATTTCACTTTTAACTTTTAAAACATATTTTTGAATGTACATAAATTTTTCAAGGGCAGAAACATTTGTTTTAAAATTATGATTAAAATAATTCACTTTTATCGACTTTTATCTCATAAAATAAATAAACATGCAAAACTTCAAACCAACCTTCAAAATTTTACCTAGAATCTGTAGAAAATATAAATGAAACAATATAAAAATTTCATAACCCGAATCAACTTTAACTATTTTTAGTTAACTCTTAACCAAAATACGGCAATTTTTGACTCGGTTTTCTACAAAAATCATTAAAAATAGCAAAATAACTTCACAAGTCACCAAATTTTACCAAAAACTCTTTGAGATCAGTAGGTATGCATGCCCAAAAAATTTCGTGCGAAAATCTCTTTTAACACCATTTTTGATTTTTCCAAATTATCTCATAATTTGTTAAATATGCTAAAAATTAACATGCAAATTACAAGCCTTAGCTCTGATACCACTTGAAAGTTCATAGATCCTAATTAGACACTCTAATTAAAAGTCAAATTATCTCATAATTTGTGTTTAGGTGACCTATTTTACATGCATACAATATTAAAGCATTTTAATAAAAAGATAGAGAAAATCGGATTTCCTTACGTTGAGTTGATGGTGATAAAATGGGCACTATCTAGATCACCTACCTAGATTATTCTTGTGCTTATGAAATATGGAAGATCCTCATTTACCAAATCTTCAAAGAGAAGATCTCCTTCTAGTACCACCCAAGAACAAACACCCAAATTTCTAATAAATACTTACTAGATATTCTATTAGAAATACCCTTGATAATATGTGAATGCTAACACACTTAGTATTTTTAATCTTTTATTACTAACAATTATTAGTAAAGATTTTTATTATTTTTAGAGAGATGAATTAATTTTCTTTTTCACATGCAATGTTCAAGTGAGAAGTAAAATGAACAATTGTGAGGTAGAAAACGAGGAGGGAGGCCGACTAGGGTAGTGGGGAAGGGAGTGTTTTTTTTTTTTTTTGTTATGCCCAATATAATTGTTCATAGAAAAGAACAAAAGTAATACGGAAGAACAAAAAACATGAGTGTAATGATTATGTTTATAATCATCCACTTACGCTCTATTTACACGGTTCAATGTCCCATTTACGGGTCCATTTTGGTTCTTATATTTGTCGCACAAATACGTGTAATTTTACATTAAACATCGTTTTATGTTTAAATGCTTCCTGATTAAATTTGTCCAAAACACTCCGTAAATATACGTGTGCAGCTACACATATTATTTACGTACTAATATTAATCACATTAATCAATTAGTATAACTTTAGTGAATTAACAATTAATTAACTAAAACCCGTCTCATAAAATTTATTATTCAATTATCGCATAATTAATTAATAACAGCCGCAACTCGAGTTCGCAACTCGAAATCTCTCTAAAAAGATTGACTAACCTTTTAGTCAATAAATGAAGGGACTAAATAAATTGTATCTCATACAATTAATTAGTTGTCAGTTAGGGTTTGTTCCTTTAGGTGTGACCGAAAGGGGCCAGTTGATCACCGTCGTCACACGACAATAACGTCAAGCTCTAGTCAGCCAACCGTTATCGATTTACGTTAATAAACTGACGAGGATCATAAAATAAATATCCTGATGGTATTCCTTTTATGAGATTTGTGATGTAAACGCACTATTGTGGAGGACACTCACTCCAACAATAATGCCCATATGTATGTTTGTATCATATACGTGATCACCATTTGTAAACATGATGTGACTCTTAATTGCGCATATTTAGTCCCCTAATTGAACCTATTTTGCATACTAATATTGTATTTCATGGCCATTTTATCCGTCAATTCCTTCCTACATTGCTTTCCAGTTGCATTTTATATGTCTTGTAGGAAAGAAGATAATGACACGGAATCCCCGTCTCTCGTGCATATTCGGAAGCTTGTTGACGATCTTGGATGGACTAGTATAAAGAGGAGGCAAGAATGATGACCAATGATGTAGAATAAAGAGTTTATAGAAGGATCATAGGCATAAAAGCAAGAAAGAGAATTCTGCAGTCCAACCCGCTTGGATAAATCTCAACCTGCTCGGGTTGATGCTTAGTACGCACGTCTTTCACTCGGGACGAGCGAATCGTTCTACAACAAGCTTTCTTTGCAAGCTAGGACGCACGTATCCTTTAGGGAGTTGCAAGCTAATACGCGCATGTCCCTCGGGACTTGCAAAGCTCTATTCAACACTTAAGCATGTTATTTACTAATCTACCCTTACTTAACCTAATGATGTACCAGTATATATACTCCATTTGTAATAATGAAGAGAGGAAGCTTTCTTAGTTGAGGAGAACCCTCTTTGTAGAGGAAAAGCCTTCACTTCATTAGGAGTAGAATAGATTAGCACTTAATCATTCCACAAATTACACATTAATCTTTCCTTAATTATTGTTCAAGACTTATTATTGAGTAATTGAAGATTATTGGGTTATTATTGCAGAATTGACAACTCTTCATCAATCGATCAAGCTTTCTTATATTATTATTTTCTTTCTATTTGATCATCCTAAGTTGGTACAATTTCTCTATTCTCTATTCTTTGTTCTTTATTGTTTATTGTTTACTCATTCATCATGTTTAGACTTGTTAATATGATTGACACCCTTGTTAACATGTTTTCCATGATCATGAGTGAGTAAATTTCTAGCTAGGATTAATGAGGGATTAGGGAAACTATAACATGGGGGTAGATTCATGCTTAATCTAATATGTTCTCATGAGATTGCTTACTTGTTGTAGTGTCAACCTATGCACATGTTATGTTTGATGAAATGCTAGACTATGAAACCTTGCATTTACACATCTCTTACCTATTCAACAAGACTTGTAATATATAAACCAACTCGAGTCTTGTTAGATCATGCATAGAAGTGACTAGGAGGAAACTAAGTCGACTTGTAGGTGTTGTACAGTCTTGACCGACTCGGCTCCGGGACTCAAATCTTTCTAGGGATTGTAAGATACAAACTAACTCGATTCCACTACAACAATAATTTGCTTGCAACTATGTAAACATGTTTTTATGATCGCGACTATGATTCCCCTATGAACCCATGACATCCTAGTGCTTTTAATCTTTTATTTACATCTTTTAATTTATTACTTGCTCTATTTTATTGCTTTCATTAGTTTAGACTCATCAACTTCAAACCCCAACAATTGTGACACTGGCATAAATTTAGATAGATAGACTTAGAACACAAAACACACCGTCCCGTGGATCGACCTCGATTTAACCATTATCTAGTTGTTTGTTGAGATTATAAATGTGTTTGATTGGGCGTGTGATGACCACGTGCAATCAAAATGGCGCCGTTGCCGGCGACGGTGTTTTGTGATTAAGTTCTTACTTGATTGTCTATTTTTAATTGTGTTTTAACCTTTAGGAACTTGTTCCTCAAGGTCATTTTTACCGTTTTATTGTAGTTTTCGTGTTTGTAGTTGTATGTCTATCTTCGCTATGATGATGACCCAAAACTTGGTACATGGAGTATGTGGTGAATCTTTTGAGTATGAAATTGGGTATGGGGAGTTTGAGGAGCAAGTCAATACAAACCTACCTTACTACTCATACAATGAAAATCCTAACTACTACCCCAACTTTCCCCATCAAAATCACCACACCCAATATCAAGAACAACCTTCCACCCAAGACTCACTTTACAACCAATTCCAAATGCCACAATATAACCATTTTCACACCCACACACAACAAGAAGATGACCCAAACTTTGACATTCAAAATGTGGTTCTCCAAATGATGGGGGACCAACAAACTTGTTCACACAAGTGCTAGAGGAGTGCCAAAATAGCGACAATGTTTTTAAAAGCATTGCTACCTATGGTGAGAAGTTGGCAATTCGAATTGCACAAATGAAGAAAACCCAAGCAACAACTCAATCAACCACTCCTCACAAATCCTTGAGCATTGACCATGAATGTGAATTTGAGGTAATGACCTTGGATGAAGAAGGTGTGAAATAGGAAGAGCCAATCTCCTTGAGCTCTTGTGAGTATGAAAGTATGGTATTTGATGAGGAAGATATGAGGTTGAGTAAGCCAAATACACTTAGCCTTTGTGAGTATGAGGGTGTATCCTTTGATGTGAAGATTGAGAAGGTGGAGGAAGAACTATTGAGGAGAAATGAAAGTTCAATGCCATGAAAGTTCACTTTCTATTCTTGGAAGATTTTCTAGTCCAAGCATTTTTGTCATCAATTTTGGAAGAAACAGGAGCAACCGGAAAATCCTCAATGACAAGAATCTCAAGTTTGCTTGTTTTAAGAGCCGGGAAAGCCATCATGACAAAGTAAAGAAGAAGGGGAAGGAGTTTAAAGGGATGTCCCCCATGGATTGGCCCTACTCTATTTTGCAATGGTTCAAAACTTACTCATGCTTACTTGAGGACCATTCACAAGCTTTTGACCAACTTTTAAGGACCTTGAGCTCTATGGACAATAGATTTCAACATTTCAAACTAGTTTGGTGGAGTCCTATCTTAAACCACCATTTGTAACATATTCCTTTCTACGACTTTGCATTGTATACTATCAAACATACTTTTAGATTACTTGCATTTTTCTTTACATGAGAGTTGTGAGGGAGGGTTCTTTATCCATTCTTTGAGGAAGTTTTCAGAAATTGATGATAAGAGGAAGCACAAAAGGGTGCAAGGGAAAGCATTAGCATGAAATGATTGAAAGATAACCAAAGAGCAGATCAGGACGCACGACCTGACAGTAGCCCGCTCGACCCGAGCTGTGCTTCAGGCAAAATAATTGGCAGCCATAAGATCTCCGCAATTTAGAACCAGGACGTGCGACCCAGCTACTGATCCGCTTGAGCCGACACCAGGACGCTCGTCCTGAACGGTACATTAAACAAGATTTTTCCTGGATGAAAATCTGGGCAGATTTTTCTGAGGATGCGTATCCTAGATAATGATCCGCTCGAGCCGCATTCAATATGCTCGTCCTGACCTGTATTCAAGTTAAAGAGGACCACATGGGAGAGAATCTGCGCGTCTCCTTGATAGGACGTCCATGAAGCAACTTCAGGACGCTCGAGCCGATACCAAGACGCTCGGATTGCAAAGGATAAGTGCTGAGTTACAGTTTGGTGCGCCCGAAACCAGCCCTAGCCCGCTCGTCCCAGCACCCTTCTTTGATATAAATGCCTCCCCCACCCGAGATATTTCTAAAACCCTCAAATTAAACTCTTTTAATTTTAGATCTAGTTGCAAGCATAACAAAGATAAAGTATGGAAGATTTGGCAATGTTCCTTACATTGTAGGTATGTCACGAAATGGGCAGAAGTGAGGACTCCTTCCTTCACTTGTTCTTGAGCAACAAAGTATATGGATGATCCTCCAAAACTTTAAGTATTCATATTGGAATACCTCCTCTTAGTTGCACCAAGAAAATTCCTTAATACTAATTAAATTACTAACTAGGTAATGTAATTAGTAACCTTATAATAATCTAATTTTAACAATATTACTACTATAGTAATATATAAGGATTTTATTAGATATCTTACATGAACAATTTTTTTTTATCTAAAACTTATTTTAGAGAGAAAAGGGAGAAGGAGAGAGGAGGAGAAAAAGAGATGAATGAATTATCAAAATAAGAAAACCAATTTCCTTATTTTTCTAAGGGTGTGCCGGTTTGGGAAGCCTCACAAGGCTAATGCATGCCTCTTACCAAATTGTGTAGGGTAAAAGCTATGGATGGTTAGGTCATGATTATGTTTTTAAAACAATAAAAACATTTTACAAAAACCATAAAATACCCATTATTTTGGTCCATCCATAATGTGTACACCCATTTTATTTTTCGTCAATTATCATTTTGTAATGTTGTGTGACATGTGACAATTCACATGTTATTAGTCTCACTAATTTACATTTAACAAATTAAATGTTATTCACAAAATGGACAAATCAAATTTTAACTAATTAAAAGGTACTTCACAATTACTTATCATAAAATGGATCATGTTAATATAATCTAAAACACTTTGTAATTAAGATTAACTATTCTCTCTTAATTGTTTCATAAACAAATTTTAGTAATATAACATTTTAATTACTAAATCGAATCTCATTTAATCGAATTACAATAAGATTCATATTCTTACTCACATATGTAAATTGTTCAATTTTAAGGAATTAATTAATTTGTATCAACATACAATTAATTAATTTATCTATTAAGGGAATCGTCCTTTAGGTGTGACTTTAAGGGATGAACTGATCACCACCGTCAAATGACAGTAATGTCAACCTCTAGTTAGCCAATCATTACCGATTAATGTTGATCAGTTGACATATATAAATGAATCATCCCTACACGTACTCTTATCATGAGTTTTAATAATGTGATCGCACTATTGAGTTTTAATAATGTGATCGCACTATTCTTGAGGACACAAACTCCAACAATCTCCCACTTATCCGAGACAAAGTGTGCGCCACCAATTCTCTTGTCTTATTACAATCTCCCACTCAATGCAAGGTGTCTTGCAGGTCGTTCTTGCATGTGATCACATCAAGAGTGGTTTCCTCGATATGGAGAGTAACTGCTTGACCGGAATTATCTACCGTAGATACCTTCCGAGCGTGGCCACGCATTTTTCAGTTCACTCCTCCTCGAGTGGCCCTGAGATTTTTAAATAACCCTGACAAGGGAGTGGACAATTCCTATCGTACTATTCCCTATGTTTAGCCACAGTTCATCATGACCCAAAAGATGCCCATTTGACCTCATTTACGAAAGTCGTAGAGTATAGCTTAAAGTCACTCAGAAACTGTGCCAACTTGGGCGAACAGTCTCTAGTCAAAGAATTGACTCAAAAGAATACCATAGTAGCTCTCGCCACGACCAGGCTATATAAATTTCCAGAACTCTATAAGCGGTTACTACCCGACAGAGTGTCCCTTACAGTCTGTCTATGTGATCGACTAGTCATCTCTTATGACCCTATGGCGCTCGAACTTGCCATCAATCGACTCACAATCTAGTCACTTAGAGACGTCACCTCATATAATTAACTAGGGGCAATTACTATGTTAATCCAGTTCACTTTAATAGGGTTTTATATTGTCTCAACAACCTATTTGGATAAAACAAAGTAATAAAATAAAATAAGAGTTTAAAATAAAACTAAAACAATAAATGCGATTATCATATATGAACAATCAATGCAATATTATTACTTCATATCTTATAATCTAATACAAATTTGGCATACGCATAAGACCCATGGAAGCTACATGTCGGTCATTCGTAGCCTGCGGTAGAGTCTTGGTTAGAGGATCAACAATATTATCATCTTTCACAACCTTACAAATTTCTATTTCCTTCCTTTCAATGTAATCTCTAATCATATGAAATTTTATGGGTACATGTCTAGACTTGTTGCTAGACTTGGGTTCTTTAGCTTGAAAGATGGTCGCTCTGTTATCACAATAAAGTGTGATCGGATCTTTGGCGGAAGGAACTACCCTTAGTCCTTCTAAGAAGTGCCTTATCCATACAGCTTCTTTGGCAGCTCCAAATGCTGCAATGTACTCAACCTCCGTTATAGAATCCGCAACAACTGGCTCTTTGAAACTTCTCCAGCTAACTACACCACCATTGATCATGAAAATGAAGCCAGCCTGGGATTTCAAGTCATCCCTTGGAAGCTCGAGTTGGTGTAACCCTTCACACTTAGCTCGGTGTCACCTCCAAACACCATGAATGAGTCCTTAGTCCTTCTCATGTACTTAAGGATATTCCTGACGGCTACCCAGTGACTTTCACCTGGATTATCTTGATATCTACTTGTCATCCTCAAAGCATACGAAACATCGGGACGAGTGCATATCATGGCATACATGATTGATCCAACAGCGGAAGCATAAAGGATCAATTTAATGCGTTCAATATCTTCAGGTTCAGTGGGTGACTGAAACTTGCTCAAGGTAATTCCACTACCCATTGGAATAAAACACCTTTTGGATTTTTCCATGTTGAAACGTCGAAGAATCTTATCAATATAAGATTCTTGACTTAATGCCAATATCCTTTTAGATCTATCTCTATCGATTCGGATACCTAATATGCGTTGTGCTTCTCCTAAATCTTTCATCTGCAAATAATTTCCCAACCATCCCTTGACAGAGGTAAGCATAGGTATATCATTTCCAATGAGTAGTATGTCATCCACATACAAGGTAAGGAAGACGACATTGCTCCCACTGAATTTCATATATAAACATGGTTCTTCGACACTTCGAGTGAAACCATTCTCCTTTATAACATGATTAAAACGATGATTCCAACTTCTTGATGCTTGCTTAGGACCATAGATGGATCGCTTAAGCTTGAATACCTTGTTAGGATTTTTCGAATTTAGAAAACCCTCTGGTTGCGTCATGTATACTTCCTCCTCTAAATACCCATTTAGGAAGGCGGTTTTGACATCCATTTGCCATATTTCATAATTATGAAATGCGACAATCGCTAACATAATCCCAATAGATCTAAGCATGGCCACGGGGGCAAAAGTTTCATCATAGAGTAAACCATGAATTTGGGTGAAACCTTTTGCCACTAGCCTTGATTTGTAGACATCATCATGCCCTTCTATGCCATTCTTTACCTTAAAGATCCCTTTGTATTAGAGACGTTTTAAACCTTCAGGCAAATCAACCAAGTCCCAAACTTGATTTTCATGCATAGAATTTATTTCGGATTGCATTGCTTCTTGCCATAAAGTTGAATTTGGACTAGAGATTGCGGCTTTGTAGGTTGAAAGTTCGTCACTTTCTAAAAGTAACATATCTAAGTTGCCATTTCCCTCGATAATACCTATGTATCTATCAGGTTGGCGACTGACTCTCCCTGACCTCCTAGGTTCGGAAGGAACAACGTTCGTGTTAGACGAGGAAGGAACATCTTCTTGCGTCCTATCTTCAGTTTGTGGCTCTTGAACTTCATCAAGTTTAAACTTTCTCCCACTTTGTCTTCTAGAAATAAAATCATTTTCTAAGAAGACAGCCTCACGAGCCACAAACACTTTATTCTCGTGACGAATGTAGAAGTAAAAGCCATATGTTTCCTTCGGATAACCTACAAATATACACTTTTGAGATCTTGGGGCTAACTTATTGTCAGTCTTAACTTTGACATGAGCATCACAACCCCAAATCTTAAGGTAAAACAAATTAGGGACCTTCCCTTTCCACATCTCATATGGAGTCTTCTCGGTTGCTTTAGTCGGGCTACGATTGAGTGAGTGAACGACCGATTGAAGAGCAAATCCCCAAAAAGACTCAAGTAAATCAGAATGACTCATCATAGATCGAACCATATCAAGTCAGGTTCGATTTCTCCTCTCACAACACCATTTAATTGTGGCGTTCCAGGTGGAGTGAGTTGTGACACAATGCCACATCCCTTTAAGTGTGAATCAAATTCATTACTAAGATATTCACCACCACGATCGGATCGAAGTGCTTTAATCTTTTTGTTCAATTGGTTCTCTACTTCGTTTTGATATTCCTTGAATTTATCAAAAACATCACTTTTATACTTGATTAAGTAGACCTACCCATATCTACTTAAGTCATCGGTAAAAGTGACGAAGTAGTCATAATTTCTTCTAGCGGTGATAGTCATTGGTCCACATACATCGGTATGTATTAAACCCAACAAATCATTTGCTCGTGTGCCTTTACTACTAAAAGGATTACGAGTCATTTTCCCTTGAAGACATGATTCGCATATACCAAATGATTGAAAATCAAATGATTTAACTATACCTGTCGACACTAGTCTTTTAATGCGCTTTTCATTTATGTGACCTAATCGACAATGCCAAATGTATGATTCATTTGGGTCACTTGTTTTGAGTCTTTTTGATTGCATGTTATAGATATCTTTGCTTGAGCTAGAAGTTTCAAGAACATAAATGCCATTAATTGAAGTGGCTTGGCCTATGGTCAAGTCATTTCTAGAAATTACACAACAATTGTTCTTAATAGAAGAAGAAAAACCCTCCATATCTAACATGGCAACGGAAATGTTGTTCTTAGATAAAGAAGGTACAAAATAACAGTTATGTAAGTACAACTCAAAGCTATTAGCTAAAACAAGTACATAAGTCCCTCTTGAAATGGCGGCTACCCTAGCTCCATTTCCATGACGGAGATCCACATCACCCTTGTTTAGCTTTTCCACGTCTCTAAGCCGTTGTAAATGATTACAAAGGTGAGATCCACAACCGGTATCCAATACCCATGTTGAGGTGGAAGTAAGATTTATATCGATAACAATGATTTCGAAAGAAATATTACCTACTGGAGTGATGAGTCCAGTTTTAATATCTCCCAAATACTTGGGGCAATTGCGTTTCCAATGGCCTAGGTCATGACAATAATGACACATTTCAAATGGTTGGGCACCCTTCTTTGGCTTGGTTGTGGTAGTCCCACTAGCCACTTCCTCTCTAATAAAAAACATGGGTTCTTCGCCCTTCTTTACTTTCTTTTTAAACTTCCCATTACTCCTTTTAGTTTTAAGGACACTCTTCCTTGAACTCCCACTCATTTCTTCATTATCCTGTGTTTCATGAAACAAGGAAGCCATAGAAGTAATGATGTCATCTTCATGAGTTCCATCATTAGAAGGTAAGATTATTAGAGTGGGAGGAGTTGAAGTTGTGAGATAGCAAAGATTCCCATCTTCACCAATGGTAAAGCGTAATTCTCTAGTCGAATTGTGATCGTAGATGGAGCATTTATCATCAAATGATTTAAGCCAAGCATCAATGGTAATAGGTGAAGGAGAATTAGATGAATCCATTGCGATAAATAACTATAAAAGGAGATGAAGGAAATAATTAACATTTATCGTTTTACTTGTAAACATTTTAACAAGGTTTAAAATATGCATTTATATAATGACCTCACACCTAAATTATATAAATGATTCCGAGATCCATTTTTACACAAACATGGGCACGGGAAACCAATATATCCCATATTTGCATAAATTTGGTGACTTAAAAACTTTAATTGATTCTACTATAGAACTCTCGGTCGATGTATTTATTTAAATTCCATCTCTAGCCCCAGAACATTAGACTAGTCTTTATATCCCGTTGAGTCCAACCAAATTTCGCGCGTAATAACATTTTACTACCCCACTTGCCCAATGATAAATGAAAGTACCCCGGAAAACCGAATCAACCCCAAATGTCAAAGGGATTCATGAGTCCTACTATTTGGTAAGGCTAATCTCAATTTTAAATATGTGTGAGGTCTTGTCGATTTATTATCTATCATCTTTATGTGAACTAAGTTGATGAATACTCTATAATTATAATTGACAATAGTCGATAAGACGATAAAATATGCATGTGAAGTTATGGCGATTTGGCAATGCATGCAAACATATAAAGCAAGCAAATAAAGTAAAAGCAAATTTCCTAGTATGGCCTTTCCTAAAATAGAAAATCTTATATTCTATTATAAATTCGGAAACCAACTCCTTTGGTCCCTTGAATTGCACGTCTGCCAATGGATAAACACCGTCTTGACCGGAACTCCACTCCGAATGGCACCGTCTTTAGGAAACTCCAGAATTACAAATGACTAAATAATAAAATGTACATGGTACTTCCTATTATACATTTTTAAAATAAAATCTAATAAAAAGCAAAAGTGATACGAGATCACATTAATTTACAACCGAATCAATACCCTTACATTACGGGTAATATCGATTAAAAACTAAGGTCATACTAAGATAAAATTACATAATTCAAAATTATATACTGAAATATGACATTCATCAATGAAATATGAAGCATTATAATATTTATCTAACATGCCAAGTTATGTGCCAAATCGCCCTATTAAAATTATATCGTAAATATAAACTGATTTCATTGTTATTCGCGATCTTTATCTTATTAAAATCACAAAATAATACTAAAATCAAATTTTAGTACAAGTTAATTATACTAACCTTTTAGGACTCATAAATTAGTCATTACTCAATTTTTGACAATAATTCAACTTCATATAACAATTATGCTCATTTTTTACCTTCAAATCATAACCTTTTATGAAATAAACCCAAATTTAATTACAATAATTTCAAAATTTGAATTTTAAATTTTTGAGCATTCTGGAATAATTCCATGACACTAATAATGTCAAAAATCAAGGTTCAAAATTTTGAATTTATTTCGAGAAAAATATAGTTGCGATTTAATGGTTTTATCAAATAAATCATCTAAAGTTATATGAAAATTAATCTAATAAAAGTTCCAACTTTAGATATGATATATGGGAAAATAATTCAACCTAAAATAATTTTCTCATGCCATGTAATTCATTTTAGCTATTTTTGCTAAAATAGTTACTATTTATGTCATTTTTACACTAAAAATTCATAAATCATGCAAAATGAGTCAAGTTCATCTTCAATTTTGCACACAGTGAGTAAAATGTGCATGTGACAACATATCAAAATTATATGACCTGTTTCGAAGTTTAACTAATTTTAACCATTTTCCCTCCATTTATTCCATTTTTATCTCATAAAAATTATAAATCATGCAAAATAAATCAAATTTATACGAAATTTTACATATAATAAGAAAAATATGCATGTGAGGTCATATAAAAAATTCATGGTCAGAAACTAAGTTTAACTATTTTTAGCATTTTAAATACCATTTTATACATTAAAATGCAACAAAATCACTAAAAATCATTAAAATGAGGCAAAAATTACCATAAATCATCAAAATGACCTAAATATATTTAAGGACCAGAATATACCATATGCAAAAAGTTTTGTGACTTTATAATATAAATTACAAAATCTCTACTTTTATATGTTATAATTTTAACTCGGAAAAACAATAAACCGATTATGCATGCAACAACCTAAGCTCATTATACAACTTGAGAGAGTTCTAAAACCCTCAAATTAAACTCTTTTAATTTTAGATCTAGTTGCAAGCATAACAAAGATAAAGTATGGAAGATTTGGCAATGTTCCTTACATTGTAGGTATGTCACGAAATGGGCACAAGTGAGGACTCCTTCCTTCCCTTTTTCTTGAGCTACAAAGTATATGAATGATCCTCCAAAACTTTAAGTATTCATATTGGAATATCTCCTCTTAGTTGCACCAAGACAATCCTTAATACTAATTAAATTACTAACTAGGTAATATAATTAGTAACCTTATAATAATCTAATTTTAACAATATTACAACTATAGTAATATACAAGGATTTTATTAGATTTCTTACTTGAACAATTTTTTTTTATCTAAAACTTATTTTAGAGAGAAAAGGGACAAGGAGAGAGGGGGAGAAAAAGAGATGAATGAATTATCAAAATAAGAAAACCAATTTCCTTATTTTTTTAAGAGTGTGCCGGTTTGGGAAGCCTCACAAGGCCAATACATGGATGGTTAGGTCATGATTATGTCTTTAAAACAATTTAAAACATTTTACAATAACCATAAAATACCCATTATTTCGGTCCATCCATAATGTGTACACCCATTTTATTTTTCGTCAATTGTCATTTTGTAAAGTTGTGTGACATGTGACAATTCACATGTTATTAGTCTCACTAATTTACATTTAACAAATTAAATGTTATTCACAAAATGGACAAATCAAATTTTAACAAATTAAAAAGTAATTAACAATTACATATCATAAAATGGATCATGTTAATATAATCTACAATACTTTGTAATTAAGATTAACCATTCTCTCTTAATTGTTTCATAAACAAATTTTAGTAATATAACATTTTAATTACTAAATCGAATCTCATTTAATCGAATTACAATAAGATTCATATTCTTACTCACATATGTAGATTGTTCAATTTTAAGGAATTAATTAATCTGTATCAACATACAATTAATTAATTTATCTATTAAGGGAATCGTCGTTTAGGTGTGACCTTAAGGGATCTACTGATCACCACCGTCAAACGACAGTAATGTCAAACTCTAGTTAGCCAATCATTACCGATTAATGTTGATCAGTTGACATATATAAATGAATCATCCGTACACGTACTCTTATCATGAGTTTCAATAATGTGATCGCACTATTGTTGAGGACACAAATTCCAACACCACCATCCTTATATTCCCTTATCTTATCAACATCCAAACCAAATCTCATCATCCTCCTCACAAAATCCCCACAAAAACCCCATCATGATTTGAACAAATCCCTACCAACCACATCAAGCAAGGATGAATCTAGAGAGCAAAAGAAAGATGGTCGCCGAGGCCGCGCCCAAGCGTCTCAAGGGTGCTACTTCATCCGCCTCACGAGAGGCAAGGGGCCAAGAGAATGTAATGATACAAGGTGTTGCACAACTTGAGTATTTCCTGGAGGTAATCTTCACCAAAAATGAACATCGCCAACGATTCGAGCAATTGCTAGGTAAGGACTATGAACCTACTCAATTCATTGATCTCGATGCATTAAAAGTACTTGGTATAAGGCATCAAACGGAGGTATTCTTCAATGGCATGGGTCTTGAGAAGATGTTCTATGCCCATGAGGACAGTTACTTGAGTCTCACGCTAGACTTTTTGTATAGTCTCCGTGTTGTCACCAATCGGCAAAAAGATGTTGGTTTGGAGTTCCGCCTTTGCAATAGAGACCACAGGTTGACTCTTGACCAATTTGCAAGTATTTTTGGTCTTGAATTACCAAGGAATGACACCGATAAGCCCTCGACTTTATTGTTAACCACCTTTGGAGGGCTATTTATGGAAGAGAACTTCATTCCTACAAGAAATGTTATACCTTTGCAATACAACATCTGGTGATTAGGATCACTGAGAGATTTGTGGCCGGAACTATTAATGGAAGGCTAGAGCAAGATAGGTGCGCCCTTCTCGACTTGACCTTTCTAGAGTCGTACTTGAACGTTCAAGGGACAAGGCCCTACAATTTCAACACACCCCTTGAGATACTTACACGGTTCATTGACTTTGCACAAGGGAACACTAATATTAAAACCTTTGTGATGGGAGGCCTAATTACAATTTTGGCCAATGAACTTTGCCCCGGGTTCAACTTTGATGGAAGCTATGAAAAGCTCAAGGGAAGCACCTTGATAAATGAGGATGCTATCTTCAACCACCATTGTTGGTGTAGATACAAAGAGGCCGGAAGTGTAGAGTGATTCACCAAGGGTTGCACATCACATATTCTCAGGGGATGAAACATACCACCCACCAAGCCCCGTTTGAGTCGGTATTCTCCAAGGCCAAGCTACCTCCTCCCCATAGATATCCATGACAACCCACCACCAAGAGAAGAAGCACCTCATCGATCTCGCGAGTTGCCGGAATGGGGTGCCACACCACCATCTTATGTACCCATTCCACCCTACCCAACACAACATGTACCATTCACTCCTCAAGATCCGAGAGCTCTATCCATGAGTGAGTTGATGAAGCTCATGCAAAATGTTGATCTTCGAGTGCACGATGGGAGGGTTGACAACTACTTGGCCCAATATCTCTCCTACTACAACATGGCTCAACAAGGGTACATCAACCCTAGAGGCCCTCTTCCATCTTGGGCTCAACCACATCTCTTGTTCCCGAACTATGGCAACCAAGGAGGGAACTTTGGCGACCAAAGTGGGGATTCTTTAGCCAAGGAGGAGGCTATGACCAAGGAGGATCTAGCGGACGTGGAAACCGCAATGATGACGATGATGATGAGTAGGATGGCCAGAGGTGCTTATCTACACCACCTCCATTTGTATGATACTCTTACCCTATTTCTCATGTAAAGGTGCATTATAATATATCCCATATGATTATATTAGTTTACATTGTAATATATCTAACATGATTCATATAGTTAGTTTCATATAGACTTGAGTTCATGCATAGTCACTAATGACCAAAGCTATTCCTTTCTACACTAAAAATAGTGCTTAAATCGGTTTGGGGAGGTTTGATCATAGGTGACCATAGTTTAATAGAAAACATGCATCATCTAGTGTAGTTTAGATTACATTCATTTGTTATATATGTCATATAGAATTTCATTTAGTTAGATCATGCATTCATTCATATCATATCATTGCATTTGTACTTCAATTTCCATAAAACCATAAAAAATCCAAAAACATGTTTTTCTTTTCCAGTCCTACTCCTACATGTACATTGAGGACAATGTCTAAAAAAAGTGGGGGATGAGAATTTATATTCCAAAATACATAAAAATTGAAAATTTTCGAAAAATCCCAAAAATATGTTCTTTAATTTCATTAAAACAAAATCCATAAAAATTTGAAAATTTGAAAAACCAAAAACATGTTATTTAATTTAGTAGTGTAGAATTGTATATACTTGTGTTTTTTGTCCTCTTCTCACATAGATACGACACTTCATTTGAGGCATTAGCAAGGGAATATGAAGACCGCTTGGTATGATCGCTCTAATCCCTATTTCCCTTCCATTTCTTTTCATTATTTATATGAGGAGGATGGGCTTACATGTCAAGGAAAATGCGGTGTATTTCGTTGTTGCGGTTTGTGTACCTATGTGTTGTTAGGAGATGCATTTAGATTAAATGGCATAATAATTGATAGAAGCATATGCATTAGAGTTGTATATATATGCTAGTTTCATCATGGCATGTAGTTGCATGGTTAGAAAATTTTGTGAAAATGCCTATTTGGGAAGCTTGACAAGTGTATATAAGGCCCTTGTAGATAATTGTTCTCCTTGAAACTTTGTTTGCTATAATACCCTCAAGACACCCTTGGGTGTGTCATACTAGTATCTTTTGACCCATGGACTAAGGCCTAGTCAAGAGTACCTTGTGGTGTGATAACTCCTTGGCTACCGTTTATTCCAAGGTGACCTTTGAAGCCATGCAACCGTTCTTTCACTTCTATCATCATATTTTGTCAACAAAAAGGGAATGGGCACAAAATAATCAAATTGAGTTCAAGTACCTAAATCAAAATCAAAAAGTTTTCAAATTGCATCAATGAAAAGAGGATCAAAAATAGACTCATATGCTTTTATAGAAGTACCCTTGCTACAAAATGGGGTTACTTTGAAAATGTTCAAAAAAAAATGCAAAAATTGAAATATTGCCAAGTATCAAAATGCCAAACATCAAAAAATGGCAAGAAATGTTCTCAAATGTCAAAATGCCACGAGAAATTGGGGGGAAAAACAAAGCAAAAGCAAACTACCATTGTGAAACTCAAAGCATATTGATCCCTTTTATCCATTGCTCTCATTTTTGTTGCATGGTGGAGAGGGGAGGACCCTTCTTCTTTTCTAGGCAAGAGGGGGAATTCCGCGATCCTACGGTGTTTCTAACACCATAAGGAGACTACTCTTGACAAAAGCATTTAGCGATTGAGGATAAAAGTACTCTAGTTTGACACAACTTGGAGGTGATTTGTTGGTATCCTTTTAGACTTAGTAGCTTGGGGAAATAATATCTATAGTGGAATGTGTACCCTTAAATTGCTTCCCTCTTAGATGATTTCCGCCACTTAGATGAGGAAAGTGGCTATTCTTTTATAGGTGCATGCATTACTTGTTTTGTGTGCTTAATGCTTGGTTGTATTGCCATTTTGGCAAGCCCCACCTTGCCTTGCAAGAAGGCATCTTACCTCATGGATGTCTTGTTGTGAGTTGAAGGGGCGGAGTGAGACTCGCTAATTGTCTCACATCGGTTATATTATTATTTGGATAGTTTAAATAAAGGTCTAGTTCTAGTCACCTCTTTACTCGGGACGAGTAAAGGTTCGGATTGGGGATGTTTGATGTGACTCTTAATTGCGCACATACTAATTTAGCATTTCATGGCCATTTTATCCATCAATTCCTTCCTATTTTGCTTTCCTATTACATTTTATATGTCTTGTAGAATAGAAGATAATGAGGCGGAATCCCCATCTCTCGTGCATATTCGGAAGCTTGTTGACGATCTTGGATGGACTAGTATGAAGAGGAGGCAAGAATGATGACCAAGGATGTAGAATAAAGAGTATATAAAAGGATCATAGGCATAAAAGCAAGAGAGATAATTCTACAGTCCAACCCGCTCGGATCAATCTCAACCTGCTCGGGTTGATGCTTAGTACGCACATCTTTCACTCGAAACAAGCGGATCGTTCTACAGCAAGCTTTCTTTACAAGCTAGGACGCGCGTATCCTTGAGGGAGTTGTAAGCTAATCCCCGCATGTCCCTCGGGACTTCTAAAGCTCTATTCAACACTTAAGCATGTTATTTACTAAAATACCCTTGCTTAACCTAATGATGTACCGCTATATATACTCCATTTGTAATAATGAAGAGAGGAAGCTTCCTTAGTTGAGGAGACCCCTCTTAGTAGAGGCAAAGCCTTCACTTCATTAAGAGTAGAATAGATTAGAACTTGATCTTTCCACAAATTAAACATTAATCTTTCCTTAATTATTGTTCAAGACTTATTATTGAGTAATTGAAGATTATTAGGTTATTATTGGAGAATTGACAACTCTTCATCAATCGATCAAGTTTTCTTCTATTATTCTTTGCTTTCTATTTGATCATCCTAAGTTGGTACAATTTCTCTACTCTTTGTTCTTTATTGTTTATTGTTTTACTCATTCATCATGTTTAGACTTGTTAATATGATTGACACCCTTGTTAGCATGTTTTCCATGATCATGAGTGAGTAAATTCCTAGCTAGGATTAGTGAGGGATTAGGGGAACTATAACATGGGGGTAGATTCATGCTTAATCTAATATGTTCTCATGAGATTTCTTAGTTGTTGTAATGTCAACTTATGCACATGTTATGTTTGATGAAATGCTAGACTATGAAACCTTGCATTTACACATCTCTTACCTATTCAACAAGACTTGTAACATATAAAGCAACTCGAGTCTTGTTAGATCATGCATAGAAGTGACTAGGAGAAAAATAAGTCGACTTATAGGTGGTGTACAGTCTTGACCGACTCGGCTCCGGACCCAAATCTTCCTAGGGATTGTAAGACATAAACTAACTCGATTCAACTACAACAATAATTTGCTTGCAACTATGTAAACATGTTTGTATGATCACCACTATGAATCCCCTATGAACCCATGACATCCTAGTACTTTTAAGCATTTGTTTACATCTTTTAATTTATTACTTGCTCTATTTTATTGCTTTCATTAGTTTAGTGGTCGGGGCATTTTTGTGCTTAGTGCTTAGTCGTTGTCACTACCTAACCAAAACAATATTTATAACTTCACAAACTACTCTTAGTAAAGAGGTAAGTAAAGGTCGGATCCCAAGGGACGGGTATCGATTTAAGATTTCAATTGCAAGTAGTTATGTCTTAGGGTGTCACAAATTGGGTTGAGATAAAGTATGGTCTAAACTAATCAACAAGATGAATGTAAACTAATGAAAACAAAGTAAAGCAATTAAAGGGGTTTGTAAACAATTGATTAAAGGCACTAGGGTGTCATGGGTTCATAAGGGAATCATGGAAATAGATCATACAAACATGTTCTCAATTAGAAGCAAGCACTTATTGTTGTGATGGGATCGAGTTAGTGTATATCTTACATTCCCTATGAAGATTTGGGTCCCGGAGCCGAGTCGATCAAGACTTTACAACACCTACAAGTTGACTTAATTCTTCCTATTCAACTCTATGCATGGTCTAATAAGGCTCGAGTTGGTTTATGTCTTACAAGCCTCATTGAAAAGATAAGAGATGAGTAAAAAATGCAAGGTTTCATAGTCTAGCATTTCATCAAACATAACATGTGCATAGGGTGAAATCACAACAAGCAAGCAATTAATTATGAAAACATATTAGATTAAGCATAGATTAATTCCCATGATTGTTTCCCCTAATTCTCCATTATCCCTAGCTAAAGGACTACTCACTCATGATCAAGTTTAGCATGCTAATAAGGTTATCAATCATACTAACAAAGCAAAACATGATAAATAAATGATGTGATTAACAATAATTAAACAAAGGTAAAAGAGATTATACCTACTTGAGATGATCCAAATAATAAAGCAAAGAATAATAGAAGTAAACTTGATGATTGATGGACGGTTGTTAATCCTCCAATAAACCCCAAATAATCTTCTAATTACCCAAATAAAAATAAGAACAATTGAGAAATTAATGAAAGATTAAGATGTGATTAATATTGAAATGTGTATTACAACTTTTATTAAGACTAAACTAAGAGAATGATTATAATAAGATGAGATTAGATGTTCTAATATTATAATATAGGTAGTACAATAGGGTATTTATACTAAAATTAAGTACAAGGATTAAGGTTACTAAGGGCTTAAATGACGATTAAGACCCTAAGAGAAGCTTGACAATTTTGTTAATCCCGAGGGACATGCGCGGACATGCAACAACTCCCTGGGGAATCCGCGCATCCTTACCTGAAGCACGGTTGGTCCTGTAAGAAGATCCGCTCGGGCTGGCTTGGAGACGCTCGGATCCTATCTCCGGGACGCTCGTCCCGAGCTCAGGACGCTCGGATTCTGGTACAGGGTTCTTCTCTAGTTTTGGCTTCTTAACAGTCCGTGGAGATTGTTTAGGGTATGCACGGATCTTTCAACATTGTCCATTTCTCTTCATTTATTTACTTAAGCTTCTAGTGTCGGTCTCCTCTTCGATGCTTGGTCATTAGATGCGATCCATTTAGCTCCATTTTGCTCTATAAATGCAAGGCTAGAAATCCTCTCCTACCAAGGATAGAAAACCTCAAAGAATATGCAAAATGGGAAACTAAAGATAAGAATTGACCCTAATAGATGCTACAAAGCAAGGGAACCAGGTTAATTCGGGGACAAATGTGCTCAAATATGAGTCACATCAAACATCCCCAAACCGAACCTTTGCTCGTCTCGAGTAAAGAGGTGACTAAAATTATGACCTTTATTTAAACTAACCTACTAACATAGCAGATATGAGACAATTAGCGGGTCTCACTCCGCCCCTTCAACTCACAACAAAACACCCATGAGGTAAGATGCCTTCTTGCAAGGCAAGGTGGGGCTTGCCAAAATGGCGATACATCCAAGCATTAAGCACACAAAAGCAAGTAATGGATGCATCTACAAACGAATAGTCACTTTCCTCATCTAAGTGGCGGAAATTACCTAAGAGAGAAGCAATCCAAGGGTACACACTCCATTATAGATATGGTTTCTTCAAGTTACTAAGCTTAGGAGGATACCAACAAATCACCTCCAAGTTGTGTCAAGCTAGGGTACCTTTATTCTCAATTGCTAAATGCTTTTATCAAGAGTAGACTCCCTATGATGTTAAAAACACTGTAGAATCACGGAATTCCCCTTCTTGCCAAGACAAGAAGAAGGGTCGTCCCCTCTCTACCATGCACAAAAGTGGAATCAATGGATAAAGGGATCAATAAGATTTTGAGTTAAATAATGGGAGTTTGCTTTTAATTTTGTTATTCCCCCCAATTTCTTGTGGCATTTGACATTTTTGAGAACAATTTCTTGCCATTTCTTTGATGTTTGGCATTTTGATACATGGAAAAGTTTTCAATCTTTACACTTTTTGAACATTTTCAAAGTCACCCCAATTTGTAACGAGGGTGCTTTTATTTGAAGTATAGGAGTTCTTATTTTTGTACTCCTTTTTTCTTTGATGCAAATTTGTGCAAACTTCTTGATTTTCATTTTGGTACTTGAACTCAATTTCAGGTTTTTGTGCCCATTCACTTTTTGTTGACAAAACATGGTAGAAGTGGAAGATGGTTTCATTGTTTTAAGGGTCACCTTGGAATAAACGGTAGCCAAGGAGTCATCACATCACAAGGTACTCTTGACTAGGCCTTAGTCCATGGGTCAAAGGATACTAGCATGACACATTCTAGGGTGTTTTGGAGGTATTCTAATGAGGAAAGTCTCAAGAAGAAAAAGTATCTACAAGGGCTTTATATACACTTATCAAGCTTCCCCAATAGATGTTTTCACAAAATTTTTCCTAAAATGCAACTACATGCCATGATGCAACTAACATATATACAACTCTAATGAAAATGCTTCTATCAACTAGTATGCCATATAAGCTAAATGCAACTCTTAGAATCACATTGGTTTGTACCGCATCAACCGAAATAAAGCCACATAGTCATTAACATAGAGAGGAAAAAGGAGATTTGGAAAGATTATACCATGGGGTCTTCATATTCCTCATGCCTCGAATGTGGCGTAGTCGATCCAATGTGATAAGAGTTACAAACAAACCTAAATATATACAATATAAATAACTCTATACTACAAAGGAATGAACATGTTTTTGTATTTTTGAGAAATTTTTCAATTTTTATGAATTTTTCAAGAATTTTTCAATATTTATCATTTTCATCATTTTTGAATGCAAGGTTAAGTTAGAATTTCCCATCCCCACACTAGTATGGGCATTGTCCTCAATGGCCAATACGATAGGAAATTATGCAATGCAATCTATATGAATATGCATGATTTTTAAACTAATATGCAAACTATATGACATATAGAACAAGTGAATGCAATATAATCTATCATATATGATGCATGCTTTCGATTGTTCGGAGAGCTAATTTGAATCAACTAGCATCCTTTGTGAGTGAACTTCCCCAAACCAAACGAGACACTTTTTCTAGTGTAAAAAGAGGGGGAGTTCATGCACAAGGGGTGCATGCAATGCATGAATTCTAATTGTCATTTTGGATTTTTCAATTGGGAACAAAATATTTATCATCACCTTGATGTTGCTAAGGTGGAGAATAGTCCTTAATTTTTACAAGAACACCGAAAGATTTGAAACAATTAATGATAAAATAAGAATTTGAAAATATTGACATGAAAAGTGAGATGAAATTGAAGAGCTTCACCTAAGCCATGGTGGGTGCCTCTTGTTGGGTTCATATACCTATTATTAGACTCCTCTAATAGTGAATTAATTAACTTCTTAATTATTTTTTCTTTAGATCTAGTTCATGCATAACAAAATAAGAGATTTATGAAGAAAAACAATGTTCCTTACATTGTTGATTGGTTCGAAATATAGGGCACAAGTAAGGTCACCTTCCTTCACTTGTTCTTGAGCTTAATGTGTTGGATGATCCTCCAAGGACTCCAAGTATAGAAGCCACTCCTTAGATCGCACCCAAGACTTACCCTTAAACTAGTATACTAATTAACTAGATTATTATACTAGTACCCTTAAAATTAATTCTAATATTATCACTATTACTACGCTAGTAATCTTTACTTGATATTATAATAGATGAACAAAAGATTGTGTATCTAAAAACTTGTTTTAGAAAGATGTGGGAGAGAAGGAGTATGTTTGCATGTGTGAGATGTGAATGAATGTACAAGTAAAATGAGAACAAAATGTTCTCATATAGAGAGCATGCAACCGGTGGGAAGAGGCCAAAATTAGCATCTTTGCCTTTTGCCTTTTGTCTTCACAATGCATTAGGTAAGAAGGCTAGTATGTAGGGTATGATTACATACTATTTTATCATATAAAATAATTAACCATACACACCACCATGACTCCCTCCATTTCGATCCATGTACCATAAAATGGGCTACTATTTTATTTTGTCAATTTGTCATTTGTTACACAATATGTCACATGTAGTATTTTACATGTTATTAATTAATTTAATGCATATTTATCACATAAATATCATTTTATAAATTAATTAAATTACATATAACAAATTGACTAGTGATACTTGATCACATAAATAAAATGAGTCATAAAATTATAATTCACAAGATCTTATAATTATAATTAACCATTCATTCTTATCTCTATTGTTTCTCAAACAATAAGTAAATTTAGTAATAAAGCATTTTTATTACTAAAATAAATATTATTTAATCCCATTACAATAAGATATCAATATTCTCTCTCCCAAGTGAATTGTTCAATTTTAAGGAATTGATTACCTTGTATCGTCATACAATTAATCAATTTGTCTATTAAGGGAGTTGTCCTTTAGGTTTGACCTTAAGGGATCAACTGACCGCCGCCGTCATACGACAGTAATGTCAAACTCTAGTCAGCCAATCAGTACCGATTAATGATGATCAGTTGATTATACAATAAATCATCCCTCACGTAGTCTTAATATGAGATTTAATTATGATATTAAATCATGTGATCGCACTATTGTTGAGGACACATTTTCCAACTGTTAGGATTCATTAATCTCATTAATTTACATATTCATATATGAAATAATTTATTTAGTAATAAAATAAATGTTAGATCTTATGCATGCAAACATAATAAAAGGGAGATGGAAAAATCGATTTCTCACCATCTAATTTCGGCCATTTGGGCACCAACAAGATCTCCTTCTTGTTAGTTCTTGAGCTTTCCAACAATTGATGAACAAAGGATCCAAATTAGAATCCCTCCCAAAAGTGAATACATAAGGAAACCTCTTAATAACTAATATTATTTTGTACTAGAAATAATACAAGTCTTACTTAAAATTTGACACAAAAACTGTAATTTTTGCTCTTGAAAAATCGGTTCAAGAGGGAGTGATATATGAGTTTTTTTTTACTCTTAAGCTTTTTCATCAAAAACTAGAGAGAAGAAAATATAAGACTAGAATGAATAATAAATCCAAAGAAGAGAAAAACTCTTTTCTTTTTCTTATGGATGGCCGAAAATTTGGCCTTGGGTAGCATGCCCAATGCATCTCATTTTTGCTCTTCACAAGAGACTAGGCATGCAACCCTAGGGTTATCATTGTGTTTATTGAATAAAATAAATTAAACAACACAAACCCTTAATGCCCTTCCTAATTTTCGGTTACCATTTAAAATGGTGGTCCATATTATTTTTGTCAATTGTGACATATGTGACATGTTACATGACATGTTACATTATAATGCATTTTTAACATATTAAAAATCATCATATAATTAAATATTTCACATACAAAAATAATTAGTAATTCTTGATTACTTGTACCAAAATGGTTTATCAAATTATAAATTACAACAACTTGTATTTATAATAAATTATTCATTCTGTTTCAATTGTTTGGTAAACAATAATTTAATCTAAGTAATAAAACAATTTGATTACTTAGACCATATCTAATTTAATCGAATTACAATAAGACACGTTAACTTTACTCACAAAATCATCCGTCAATTTTAAGCAATTTAATTAACTCGTATCGGCATACGACTAATTAAATAATCAATTAAGAGTATTTCCCTATAGGTATGACCTAAGGGGATCAACTGATCACCACCGTCGCACGACAGTAATGTCAAACTCTAGTCAGCCAATCATTACCGATATGTGTGGACCAGTTGACTGTAAAATATTACATCCCACATGTATTCTTAAAATGAGATTTAAACATGTGATCATCATGATCGACAGTTGTGATCGCATTATTGTCGGAGGACACATATTCCAACACCAACAATCTCCCACTTTACCGAGACAAGTGCGCGTCACCAATTCTCTTGTCCTATTACAATCTCCCACTCAATGCAAGGTATCTTGCAGGTCGTACTTACACTTGATCATATCTTGAGTGGTTTCCTCGATCTGGTGAGTAACTGTCTTACCGGAATTATCTACCATAAATACCTTCCGAACGTGGCCACGCATTTCCCATTAACTACTCCTCGAGTGGCCTTGAGATTTCAAACAACCCTGACAAGGGGTGGACAATTCTTATCGCACTTTTCCCTTTGTTCAGCCACAGTTCATACCTTCCGAGCGTGGCCACGCATTTCCAGTTCATTACTCCTCGAGTGGCCCTGAGATATTGTTTTAACCCTGACAAGGGGTGGACAATTCCTATCGCACTTATTCCCTTCGACTAGCCACAACCATCATAACCCAAAATATGCCCATTTGACCCCATTTACGAAGGTCGTAGTAACATAAATCAAAGTTAATCTGAACCTGTGCCACCTTGGCCGAACAGTCTTTAGTCAAAAGAATCGATTCATTAGAATACTATAGTAGCTCTCGCCACGACCAGGCTATATAAATTTGCCAGAGCTCTATAAGCGGTCATAAGGCCCGACAAAGTGTTCCTAACAGTCTGCCTATGTGATCAACTAGTCATCTCTCATGACTCTATGGCACTTGAACTTGCCATTAATCGCATCACACTCTAGTCACTTTGAGACGTCACCTCATACAAGTGACTATGGGAAAATACCATGTTAATCCGGGTTCACTTTAACGGGGTTCAATATTGTCTCTACAACCCGTTTGGATGTAACAAGGTATAAAAGGAGTTTTAGATTTAAAAACTCGAACGACAAATGTGATTATCACATATGAATAGTCAATACCTGATTACTACTTCATATTTTTGTAATCCATTTTCATCTTATATGTAGTTGTTCATCTCAATGCAATTGAAATGACATATGACATGACTCATCATGTTAAGCCTATGAGAAGGCTTTGGTCAGTAGGTTTTATCAACTTCTTGTACCTTACTCAACCTTACTACATACTCGTTTTCCTTTGTAATGTATACATTTGCATTACAAAACTTTATGAGTACGTGTCTAGATCCAATCTAGACATAGGCTTTCTTGCCTGAAAATAGCTCCCACTGTTTTCACAGTGTGCGGGACTCATCCCTCTTGAACATCCCATGATTGCAAGTGTACTCAATTTCCGTTGTAAATATTTCTCATTGTTCTTTATTGCCTAGAACGATTCTAGAAAATCTATTTCTTAAATAACATAGCCACAATGGTATCTTAACCATCCTAATGTATTTTGATTATGGTTTTGTCGGAAACCATGCGCAATCTCAATTGTCAATTGTCATTTGTGTAACACCCTTACACAAAATTGCATCAAAAACACTTTGCTTTACATTCTTGATGCTTCTGCAAGCACTTAAGGGTAATCTTTATAGCTTACTTGGTAACTATTACTTTAAGTTGATTTGAAACAATTCATCATACTCAAGGTATATGAAGTGTTATACATCATTTCCTATTTAATTGATTCGGCAGCGGAAGCAAATGGAATCAATCAAATATGTTCAACTCGATTGAACTAGTCATGAATCTTATCAACATAAGACTCCTTATTTGACATTAATATCATGTAGATTTATCTCCATAAATCCGGATATTGAAGATGTACTATATTTCTCCAAAGTCTTAAATCATTCGCAATGATCAATATGTCATCCACATATAAGACTACTAAAATTTCCGTAACTCCCACTAAACTTCATGTATAAACACAACTTCTCGACTTATCGGGAAAATTTTTTATACCATGATCAAATCATTGATTCCAACTCATTGATGTCCTGCTCAAGACCATCTCTTAAGTTGCACATTATCTTAGGATTGCAAAAACTCATAACATGTATCGAATACATTTCTTCTTTGAAGAAGTGGGTTTATGGATTCACTTTCTATATATCTCATCATAATGAAATACAACCCTTAGACTTAAGCTTCTCAACTAGTGCAAAACCCTTTGCTACCAATCAAGCTTTGAAATCTTTCTTCAACTAGTGCAAAACTCTTTGCTACCAATCAAGCTTTGAAATCTCTCTTTATTAGTGCAAAACCCTTTGTCACTAATCAAGCCTTTTATTTCGGATTTTCATGGCTCTAAGCCTTGTATTGAGTTGTGACTTAAACACTCTCATGTAAGTCATATGTTCATAACTTTCCAGAAGTAATCAACTTGAATCAAACAATTTCTTTGTAAGTTGCAAGCTCTTTACTTTCTAAAAGTAACACCAATTCAACATTTTCAACAAGTGATGACTTTAACCTCGTAGGTTTTGAAGAAACAACATCTTACACAAAACGTCTCATGTAGCCAAGAAAGACCAGTTTCTTGCGACATAACATTCTTTGTGGCTCTTGAATTTTTTCTCCCACTCTGTCTTCTAGAAATAAACTTGTATTCTAGAAAGACAGCTTCACGAGACACAAACCCGTTGTACTCGTGATTATAGTAAGGAAAAATGAGCATTTGTTTCTTTTGAAAAACATACAAACATGGTACCTTACCATTTCATATCTCATATGATTCGTTTTAGATTTAGTGGAAAAATAATTTAGACAAAATGATAAATTCCCCAAAAGGATCAAGTAACTCAAAGTAACTTGATTGAAGTCCAAACCATATTGAATAGCGTTTGATTTTTTATCCAACCACACATTATCCCATAATGCGTGCTAAGAGAGATTAATTTGTGATACTATATCACATTTCCTTTGGCTTATATCAAAGTCTTTACTTTGATAATCCCATCACGACTAAATCGTGATTCTTTGAACTCTTTGAACTTCTTCAAAGATTTCTCTATTTACCTTATTAAGTGAACACATTAGCGTCAACTTAAATCGTTGGTAAAAGAAAATGATCAACCTATTTTGGATCAATGATTTACAACCTCGATCTCCTTTTCAACAAAAAGGCACGAGACGTCTTGCTTTGAATACAAGATACGCATATACCATATGATCTAATGGTTTCAAGAGTACTCGATAACTCTTTGCATTCATCATTCCAGAATCTAAGGTTTAATCTTGGGTTGCCAATTTGAGTCTTGCATCATCTTCATGATATATCAATCTAGTTTGGTTTAGAATATAATCACCTTGATAATGGGCTAGCCATACATCAAATCATGGTGTATTGGGTCACAAAAGTTTTTCTCTTCCTCTTTTGTATCTTAACAAGTTTATATTCTTATTTAGAGTTTATGCACTTAATAGTCACAATTAAGTACAACTCTAAACCCAAAAACTAGATTGAGTACACAATGACTCTATCTCTCAACATCATTGTTGCTAGTCGTCATATTCTAATCATCCTATGTATCAAATACAATGATGAAAACCACCACCGGTTTCTAATATTGACGAAGTAGTACTAGCAAAATTTATGTCAATCAAATAAACATTTAAAGAAGAAGAAGGTCCCATTAGATGTCCCACAACTAACTTGTTGATTCTTCAATAATTTGGGGTAGTTTCCTTTTTAGAGTCCAACAATTAAGACAATGGAAACTTTATCGGTCGGGATTGATAGGTTTAGTATCGTTATTCTCAATAATTTTACTTTTAACATTACCTTGTATCAATTCCATTCTAATTTTACTTCTTTGAACCTCACCCTTTTCTTAACGGTTTA
The DNA here is from genome assembly GCF_048544455.1 of Silene latifolia. NCBI lineage: Eukaryota > Viridiplantae > Streptophyta > Magnoliopsida > Caryophyllales > Caryophyllaceae > Silene > Silene latifolia. The sequence continues at coordinate 193,414,236 of NC_133537.1, forward strand.
AGAGAATGCTCCCACTCTTCTCAATGTGTCTTTGCTAAGAGAAGCAAAATTGAAATTCATGAAGACTACTCTTCATTCGTTTGCTTAGTCTTAAAACTTTCATTGAAGTGGTTGCGGTATTTTGGTCAATTTTGATTTCAAACAAATCTAGTTACCAAAATGATGTAACGTTTCAAAGCACTTAACTCAATTAAGCATATGAGAAACAATTCATTGTAAGTAGATATGTTAGTCAAGGATCAAAAACCCTTTTGATCACGAATAACTTTTATCTATACTCTTCAAAAGAGATCCTTACAATGGATAATACGAGGTTTTTAGAAGAAAAATTCAAATTTTGTCTTTAGTTACGATGTTTTAATGGAGATTTGAACTAAAATCGAAATGATATCGTATATAATTTGAGGTAAAGAAATAGAACAATATGATAACGGAATAGTGGAAAACTTAACATTTATCGTTTTATTAATACTTGTAAATAACAAGTAAAGCATTTACATAGTGACCTCTACCCAACTACGATAAATGATTCCAAGATCCAAATTCATATTAACTTGGGGCACGGTGTGCCGAAATACCCTTTATTAACATGACTCGGTGGATTAACTCTTTAATCGATTCTACTTTTAGAACTCTTGGTCGATAAAATTACATTTAATATTTATCTCTAGCCCGAAACACATCCGAAAATCGTCGTGAATACTTTCGTTGAGTTCAATCCAAATTTCGAATAAATGTGTCCATGATTCAAATTCATAGTAACTTAGAGCACGGTGTGCCGAAATACCCTTTATTAACATAAATTCGGTGGATAGACATTTATCACCCACTTCCCCTACGTAACAAGGTTTGTACCCCGGTAAGGCCGAGTGCACTCCCTCATGAAATAAGTTTTCATGGTTTCTACTTTTTGGTAAGGCTAAGTCTCAATTGTTTATTTTAGCGAGAGATCATGTCAATTTATTATCTATCACGTTTTAAGTGAACTAAAGCGGTGAACTACAATAATTGTAATTCACACGGTCGATAAACTCGATTTAAAATGCATGTTTAGTTATGGCGATTTAGCGATGCATGCAACATATAAATAAAATGCAAAGCATAAAAAAAATCCTAGTATGGCCTTCCTAAAATAGTAAATCTAATAAACTATTACAAATTCGGAAACCAACTCCTTTGGTCCCTTGAGCTTCGGTCTTGGCACGCATTTCAAGGCAACACTTTCTTTGATGGATCGCCTTCTCGAGTGGCACCGTCTTCAAGGAACTCCGGAATAAATAAATTACAAATTGAATTACATAATTTCCTATTATACATTTGTAATTAAAATAAAAACAAATCTATTAAATTAGAAAACGGTGATACGAGATCACAATAATTACAACCGAATCGATATTCCCATATATTTCGGGTAATATCAATAAAAACTAAGGCCATACTAAGTAAAATTACATAATTCAAAAATTACATAAAATTAAGATATGACAATCATAAATAAAAAGTAGCATTATAATATGTATGAACATGCTAAATTTTATGCTAAATCGTCTTTTAAGAGCCAATATCGTATATTAATCGGTTTTTACGGATTTGCGTGATTTAAACTTTTAAAATCACAATAATTAAATAAATTCATATTTATGTACAAGTTAATTACCCTAACCATCTTAGAACTCAAAATTATTCTCCACCAACATTTAACAATAATTAAACTTGATTTCTTAATATTGTTCATAAATGGACTCAAAAATACAAAATTTATGCTATAAACCTCAAATTAAATCATAAAAATTCAAATAATTTCGAAATTTGAAATTTAAACTCATGAACATTCTGGAAAACTACCATGACACTCATAATATTCAAAACTTAGGTTAAAAATTTCGAAAATTTATCGAGAAAAACAATGTTGCGGTTTATCGGTTTTAACAATTATGACCATAAAAATATGAGAAAAATTTTATTCATCAACTTTTCACTTTTAGATCTGAAATATATGATAAAATGCAACATGTGACGTTTTTCCTTTAGTCATGAAGTATGTTTTAGCATTATTACTAATTATAGTCACTATTTATGTGATTTTTCATCAAAAATTCATAAATTATGCATAAAGACTTCATTATAGCCAAATATTTTACACACATCTTTTAAAATTTCATGTGACAATATACTAAATTTCCATGACCAGATTCGAAATATAACTCATATTAACCTATTTACCCATTTAAATACGATTTTAACTTGAAAAATCCATATTTCGAGCAATACAACTCATTTTATCATGAACATTTACAGGCCATCAATAGATAATATATGTGAAAACATATCCAAAAACCACTGAAAAATTCGAAGTTTAGATATTTTTTCTCCAAAAATGACATTTTTATCATAAAAAATCACATTTTAATGCCAATAACCTATAAAATGAACAATAAAATTCATAAATAAACCAAAATGTCCTAAAAATCACTTGAGAATAGAAACTTTTAACATTAAAGGTGATTTTTAGGTTTATCTTCATAAAACCAAATTTATTAGTTTTGTATGTTAATCATATAACTCGGAAAAACTATAAACCGATTTGCATGCAAACAACCTAAGGCTCATGATACCTCTTGTTAGGATTCATTAATCTCATTAATTTACATATTCATATATGAAATAATTTATTTAGTCATAAAATAAATGTTAGATCTTATGCATGCAAACATAATAAAAGGGAGATGGAAAAATCGATTTCTCGCCATCTAATTTCGGCCATTTGGGCACCAACAAGATCTCCTTCTTGTTAGTTCTTGAGCTTTCCAACAATTGATGAACAAAGGATCCAAATTAGAATCCCTCCCAAAAGTGAATACCCAAGGAAACCTCTTAATAACTAATATTATTTTGTACTAGAAATAATACAAGTCTTACTTAAAATTTGACACAAAAATTGTAATTTTTGCTCTTGAAAAGTCGGTTCAAGAGGGAGTGATATATGAGTTTTTTTTTACTCTTAATCTTTTTCATCAAAAACTAGAGAGAAGAAAATATAAGACAAGAATGAATAATAAATCCAAAGAAGTGAAAAACTCTTTTCTTTTTCTAATGCATGGCCGAAAATTTGGCCTTGGGTAGCATGCCCAATGCATCTCATTTTTGCTCTTCACAAGAGACTAGGCATGCAACCCTAGGGTTATCAATGTGTTTATTGAATAAAATAAATTAAACAACACAAACCCTTAATGCCCTTCCTAATTTTCGGTTACCATGTAAAATGGTGGTCTATATTATTTTTGTCATTTGTCAATTGTGACATATGTGACATGTTACATTATAATGCATTTTTAATATATTAAAAATCATCATATAATTAAATATGTCACATACAAAAATAATTAGTAATTCTTGATTACTTGTCCCAAAATGGTTTATCAAATTATAAATTACAACAACTTGTATTTATAATAAATTATTCCTTCTGTTTCAATTGTTTCGTAAATAATAATTTAATCTAAGTAATAAAACAATTTGATTACTTAGACCGTATCTAATTTAATCGAATTACAATAAGACACGTTAACTTTACTCACAAAATCATCCGTCAATTTTAAGCAATTTAATTAACTCGTATCGGCATACGATTAATTAAATAATCAATTAAGAGTATTTCCCGATAGGTATTACCTAAGGGGATCAACTGATCACCACCGTCGCATGACAGTAATGTCAAACTCTAGTCAGCCAATCATTACCGATATGTGTGGACCAGTTGACTGTAAAATATTACATCCCACATGTATTCTTAAAATGAGATTTAAACATGTGATCATCTTGATCGACAGTTGTGATCGCATTATTGTCGGAGGACACATATTCCAACACCAACAATCTCCCACTTTACAGAGACAAGTGTGCGTCACCAATTCTCTTGTCCTATTACAATCTCCCACTCAATGCAAGGTATGTTGCAGGTCGTACTTACACTTGATCATATCTTGAGTGGTTTCCTCGATCTGTTGAGTAACTGTCTTACCGGAATTATCTACCATAAATACCTTCCGAGCGTGGCCACGCATTTCCCGTTAACTACTCCTCGAGTGGCCTTGAGATTTCAAACAACCCTGACAAGGGGTGGACAATTCCTATTGCACTTTTCCCTTTGTTCAGCCACAGTTCATCATAACCCAAAATATACCCATTTGACCTCATTTACGACAGTCGTAGAGCATAAATCAAAGCTAATCAGAAATTTGTGCCAACTTGGGGGAATAGTCTCTAGTCAAAAGAATTGACTCATAAGAATACTATAGTAGCTCTTGCCATGACCAGGCTTCATGAATTACCAGAACTCTATAAGCGGTCACTGCCCGACACAGTGTCCCATACAGTCTGTCTATGTGATCGACTAGTCATCCCATATGACTCTATGGCACTTTAACTTGCCATCAATCGCATCACACTCTAGTCACTTCGAGACGTCACCTCATATAAGTAACTAGGGGCGAATACCATTTCAATCCAGTTCACTTTAATGGGGTTCAACTTGTCTCTACAACCCATTTGGATATAACAAAGTAACGAGTGAGTTTAATTAAACTCAAACGATAAATGCGATTATCATATATGAATAGTCAATACTCTATTACTACTTCATATCTTATAATCTATAGTGTACCTTTTACACTTGTTGAAATGCAATAAAAGCTTGGTAAGTGGATATACCCCTATATCCATGTATTCCAACTTTATCAATTGCTATTTTCTTCTATTCAATATCATCTCTAATGACATGAATTTATCTAAGTTTATGTCTAGTCTCGTTACTAGGCTTGAGCTCTTTAACTTGAAAGATGCTCCAACTGTTATCGCATAACTTGTGATAAAGTCTTTTGTAGAGGGATTCACCCTTAATCCCTACGTTGACCATTTTATCACAATTTACTTAGATTCCTTTTGTAGTATTTGCAATGTATGAAACTAAGACACTTTTCTAGTTTCTTACTCCTTAGTCAATAAGACATCCTAGGATTACAAAAAATTCCTTTAAGTCTGAAAACTAAAGTTTGTGCAACCCTTCAACACCTAACTTAGTTTATCATCCAAACATATGAACAAGTCTTCAATTGTTCTTTAAGGCTTTTACAAGACCATCTTATGAATTAACTTGTTATTGACTGATTATGCTCCTAGCATATGGTTCATCACAGGACGCGTGTCTGTTGGCATACATGATTGTTCTAATGGCGGAAACATTAGTAATCGATTTCATGTGATCAACAACTTAATAGGTTCAGTGAATGACTATGACTCCATCATAGTAATTCCACTTCCATCAACATGAATAGCCTATTCAACCTTGTTTATGTACAACAGATACGAAAGATCTTATCCTCATAAGACTCTTAACTCTATGCCAATATACTCTCACATAGATTCGGTAATCTAAAGTATATTGCACCTTCTCCTAGTCTCCCAATCATTGTTGACAAAAGAGAACATTGGTACATTATTCTCAATAAGTAATATGTCATAAACATATAAGACATGTAGAAATGATTCTGGCTCCCACTTATCTTCATGTATAATCATGATTCTTCAATTATGTGAATGAAACCATTCACTATTATCACGTGAACGAAAATTATAATCCTTTAATGCTTGCTTAAGACCATTCTAGGATCACTTAAGAAAGCTACGCATAATATGTTAGGATTCATAGATCTTTATCTAAGGTTTGTGTTCCAAACACATCCTTCTCTAAATTTGCATTTTAGAAAAGCGAATTTTTAATTGCCATTCTTCATTAAGATGCAATGCGGCATTTCCTAACACAATTAATCTTGATCAACATCTTCATGTTAATCTATGCTTTTAAGCACTCTAAAGCTCTATTCTCTTTAAGGAGACCCTCGCCTTTAAGTAAATCTACTTTTGAGTAACAATTTTCGGATTATAATGCTACGGCTCGTATGTAATAAGGTCATAATACCATCACTTTCACAATGTAATAGTTTAACCAATAAGACATGTGCAATAAACTCCCACTGAACTATACTCCCACTCTATCTTTATAGATTATAGTTCAACTATACTCCTACTCTATAGTTCCATTACTTTCACAAAGTAACACTTCAACTATAAGAGATGTTTGTGACGATCTAATTTACTCCCACTCTATCTCTCAGAAATACATTTATCTTCTTGAGAGATAGCTTTGTGAGTTATAAACATATATATGATGCAATTTTAGGAGTTTATCTAGACTATGTATTAGCTTTCAAAAGGTCATCCCTAACATGGCAGTTTGATTCATGTAATATACGAGTCTTATCCATGTCATCTATTTAATAGACTCTCTATTCTAGGTATCTCAAGGTTGACCATTCATTTAGAATAATGTGTCCATATTGTTTCGTAAATTCCCTACTTAATGAGTTCAAAAGCTCATTACAACTTTATAATTGATCTTACATAAGTAAGTTGTTACTATTAGTAACAAAGACATAAGGAGAATCAAATTCATAGCTTATGGACTTATAATGATTCAATCATCATAATCGTCTATTTGATCAATTTGAGTTGTTAATCTAATGTTTCACTATGCAAGTAGTATATGATGATGATTTTAGAACAAATGACATAATAAAATAAGTGACTTGGGTTGAAAACCAAATCACAAATATCCAAAGGACAACAATTGTTTAGAGGATACAAACCAATTTCTATGTCACAAAAGGAAATTTAAAATAGTTCTAAAGTTCTCAAAGTACATAATAAAATTAAAGACAAAGTAAATTAAAGCCAAGCTTCCATAGATCCATCACCACGGTCCGCTACTCTAGCTTCCACATGATCCTCAAAGCTTGCTTCTCCTTGCCTTTGTCCTTGCTAGGAGCCCCTATTTACAATAAAAAGAGTAATCATCATAACTTGTATCATCATACCAAGGATGAGATTGAAACACAAAAGATAGGGATAGTTATATACCTACTGGAATAACCTTTCCACCTTTGATGTCGCCAAGATATTTGGAACGGTTTTTCTTCCAATGCCCAACACCACAACAATAGTGGCACTTGACCCCGGAGGAGGCACTGTACTTGGGCTTGGAGGAGCAATTTTATCTTTTTTCCTGTTGGAAGTTCACTTCTTTTCCTTTTTCCCACCTTTCTTGAAGGTTCCCTTGCTCTTATGATTGACATTGAGCACATCTTTGGTGGAGCTAACACTTAGCCCTATATCTCGTTCGGCTTGCACAAAATTTTTGTGCAACTCATCAAGGGAAACCTTCTTATCTTGCATATTAAAATTCACCCAGAATTGAACATATGCTTTGATTTTGTTGAGGGAATGACGAATCTGATCAATCACTAGTTCATCGGGAATTTCCACCTTATCCATTTTTAAGGTCTCAACATGCTCCATCAACTTGAGCACATGAGGGCTAACTTTTTGGCCCTCCTTAATGTTGAGATCAAAGAATGTGGAAGTCGCCTCATATTGTATGACCCTAGGAGCTCGTGAAAACATGTTCACAAGCTTCATGTAGATCTCATGAGCGGTGCTAATCTTTATAGCACTTCTTTGGAGTTCGGCCTCCATAGCAAAGATCAACAAATATTTGATCGCGGCCGACTCCTTTTGGTAAACCTCATAAGTTTGCCTGGCGGCAGCGGTGGACCTAGCATTAGGCTCAGTGGGAGATGCCTCGGTAAGGTAACGAAGCTTGTCGTCACCCTCCGCGACCAAGCGAAGTTGCGCGTCCCAATCAGCGAAATTGGACCCATTCTTTTCTAACTTACATCGATCCATGAAGGATCGGAGCCATGACACATTGGTGAGCGTGTTGGAACGAGTGGTTGCGGATGAAATTGGAGTTGCCATTGCGATTGATAAAACGATTTTGACTACAAAATAGGAAGTGAAAGAAATAATAAACATCTATCGTTTTGTCAATACTTGTAAACATTTTAAACAAGTTATTAAGCATTTATGTAGTGACCTCTACCCAACTATCATAAATGATTCCGACATCCATATTCATATTAATACGGGTACGGTGAGCCGAGTCATCCCTTATTAATATAACTCGGTGGATTAACCTCTTAATCGATTCTACTTATAGACGTCTCGGTTGATAAAAATTACTCTAATTTTCATCTTTAGCCCGGAACACATGCGACTACGGTCACGAATACTTCCGTTGAGCTCAATCCAAAGTTCGATGTAATAACATTTTATTACCCACTGACCCAACATAATAAGGTTTGTATTACGGTGAAGCCGGATTAACTCCCTTATGAAATTCGGTTTCGTGGGTTCTACTATTTGGTAAGGCTAAATCTCCATTATTAATTTAACGAGAGGTCATATCAATTTATTATCTATCACGTTTTAAGTGAACTAAAGCGGTGAACTACGATAATTATAATTGACACGGTCGATCACTCGATAAGATATGCATGTGTTGTTATGGCTGTTTGGCAATGCATGTAACATATTAAAAGAAATGCAAAGCAATAATAAAATTCCTAGTATGGCCTTACTAAAATAGAAAATCTAATAATATATTACATATTCAAAAACCAACTTCTTTGGTCCCTTGAATCTTCTAGTGTCACGCCTCCCAAGAACACCGTCTTCGTCGGATCACCTTTCCGAATGGCACCGTCTTGAAGCAATTCCATAATTACAAATAATAATAAAAATACAAAACTATTCCTATTATACTTTTGTAAAATGGATAAACTAATAAAATAAAATAAAAGTGATACGAGATCACATTAAATTACAACCGAATCAATATTCCCTTTCATTACGGGTAATATCGATTGAAACTAAGGCCATACTAAGATAAAATTACATAATTCAAAATTATATAAATAAAATATATTCAATAATTGAAATATGCAGCATTATAATATGTATGTATCATACATGGCAAATTATGTGCCAAATCACCCTATTTAACTTGTATCGTTTATATAACCCAGTTTTATGGAAATGCGTGACCATAACTTCTTAAAATCACAAATTAACACTTAAATCACATCTTAGCTCAAGTTAATTATCCTAACACTTTTAGGACTCAAACATTAGTCATCACTCAATTTTTGACGATAATTTAACTTGATTTACTTTTATGCTAATTTTTTACCTTAAAATCATAACATTTATGAAATAAATCCAAATTAAATTACAATAATTTCAAAATTTGAATTTTAAATTTTTGAATATTCTGGAATAAATCCATGACACTCATAATGGCAAAAATTATGGTTAAAATTCTCGAATTAATTTTGAGAAAATATAGTTGCATTTAATCGGTTTTATCTCATAAAACATCTAAAGTATCCAAAAATTAATCCAATTAATTTTACAACCTTAGATCTGATTGGTGGGATATTTTTGCAACCTAAAAATTTTTTCTCATGCCATGCAATTCATTTTAGCCATTTATTCTAAAATAGTCACTATTTATGCCATTTTTACTCTAAAAAATCATGAATCATGCTAAATGAGATCATTCCATCTCGAAATTTACATACACTCTGTAAATCATGCATGTGACAACATATTAAAGTTTCATGGCCCAATTAGAAATTTAACTATTTTTAACCATTTTACCTCTTTTAATCCATTTTTATTTCATAAAAATCATAAAACATGCAATATTAATCCAATTAATACGAGATTTTACACACAACTTGTAAAATATTCATATGAGGTCAAATAAAATTTTCAAGGTCAGAGAGTAAGTTTAACTATTTTTAGTCATTTTAACCTCCATTTATGCCATTTTTACACTAAAAATTCATAAATCATGAAATATTAATCACATTAATATGATATTTTACATGCAATACATAAAATATTCATGTGAGGTCATACTAAAATACCACGAACAGTAGTGAATGTTAACTTATTTGAGTGAATAAAAGTTCATTTTAATCATAAAAATGTAATAAAATCTTTAAAAATCATTATATTGAGCTATAAATTTCCATAAATCATAAAAATGACCTAAAAAAATTTTAGGACCAGAATATATGGCATGCATAATTATTTCGTGGCTTACTCATATAAATCACAAATTTTTTGTTTTATATGTTAACATTTTAATTCGGAAAAACAATAACCGATTATGCATGCAACATCCTATGCTCTGATACCAATTGTTGGGTTCATATACCTATTATTAGACTCCTCTAATAGTGAACTAATTAACTTCTTTTGTTCTTTAGATCTAGTGCATGCATAACAAAATAACAGATTTATGAAGAAAAACAATGTTCCTTACATTGTTGGTTGGTTCGAAATATAGGGCACAAGTAAGGTCACCTTCCTTCACTTGTTCTTGAGCTTAATGTGTTGGATGATCTTCCAAGGACTCCAAGTATAGAAGCCACTCCTTAGATTGCACCCAAGACTTACCCTTAAACTAGTATACTAATTAACTAGATTATTATACTAGTACCCTTAAAATTAATTCTAATATTATCACTATTACTACACTAGTAATCTTTACTTGATATTAGAATAGATGAACAAGAGGTTGTGTATCTAAAAACTTGTTTTAGAAAGATGTGGGAGAGAAGGAGTATGTCTGCATGTGTGAGATGTGAATGAGTGAACAAGTAAAATGAGAACAAAATGTTCTCATATAGAGAGCATGAAACCGGTGGGAAGAGGCCAAAATTGGCATCTTTGCCTTTTGCTTTTTGTCTTCACAATGGATTAGGTAAGAAGGCTAGTATGTAGGGTATGATTACATACTATTTTGTCACATAAAATAATTAACCATACACACCACTATCACTCCCTCCATTTCGGTCCATGTACCATAAAATGGACTACCATTTTATTTTGTCAATTTGTCATTTGTTACACAATATGTCACATGTAGTATTTTACATGTTATTAATTAATTTAATGCTTATTTATCACATAAATATCATTTTATAAATTAATTAAATTACATATAACAAATTGACTAGTGATACTTGATCACATAAATAAAATGAGTCATAAAATTATAATTCACAACATCTTGTAATTATAATTAACCATTCATTCTTATCTCTATTGTTTCTCAAACAATAAGCAATTTTAGTAATAAAGAATTTTTATTACTAAAATAAATCTTATTTAATCCCATTGCAATAAGATATCAATATTCTCTCTTACAAGTGAATTGTTCAATTTTAAGGAATTGATTACCTTGTATCGTCATACAATTAATCAATTTGTCTATTAAGGGAGTTGTCCTTTAGGGGTGACCTTAAGGGATCAACTGACCGCCACCGTCATACGACAGTAATATCAAACTCTAGTCAGCCAATCATTACCGATTAGTGATGATCAGTTGATTATACAATAAATCATCCCTCACGTATTCTTAATATGAGATTTAATTATGATATTAAATCATGTGATCACACTATTATTGAGGACACATTTTCCAACACCTCTTGCCCACTCCACCAAGCCTATGAACAACTTCACTAGTTATCATCATCCTCTCCTCCGAGATTGTCTTCCCATTGTGCTCGTGATTCATCGCTCTCAGAGAAATCCATAAACTCATCACCATCGCTATTGACCTCCACCGTGTTTCCACCACTTGAACCCGCTCCTTCTCCTTCTCCATTTCCATGTGCTCCACCATTGGCATGCTCCGATTTTGGAAAGTGGATTTCCATTTGAGCCCAAGACAGAAGCATTCCCTCTTCGCTAATGTGCCCTGGATGAGCCAACCAGTGGAATTGAGGATAAAGAGCATAATAATTGTCCACTCTATCTTCATATTGCTTGAAGTGTAAATCTTTGTGTAGACTCATTGCAAAGTCATCTCTAGGAAGGATAAAGGGATTTGGGTGATTGTAGGGTTGATATGGAAAAGGGTAAGGTGGGATAGCAATATTTTCTTGATCATTCACTTGAGGCTCACTTTGTTGATGTTGAATAGGAGGTGGGGTTTGGTTTGCTTGGCTTAAATGAGTTGGTACAAGGTAGGATGGCACTTGGGAAAGGGAGGAGGTGGGGTTTGGTTTACTTGGCTTAAATGAGTTGGTACAAGGTAGGATGTCACTTGGGAAAAAGGACCCCTTCTAGGTGAAACTCTTCATAAACCTTCCATTGAAAGAAAAAGAGGGGTGCTTCCCTTGGTGAGCCACTTGATTCTTCGTTCATAGCCTTCAAAGGTAATCCAATGTGATATCGGATGATTAGCGTTTCATCGATCATGGTAGTACCCGGAAGGGGTACATATGCGTTGTTGTTGTTAAAAGATAGATTAAAGAACATGACAAGTCTTGTTACTAATCCTCCATTGACAATGTGAATCATACCACCATCATCTCCATTCCAGAATTGCACCCACCTCTCAAGAATCACTAAGGAGGGGTTGAAATGATAGCCACTCCTCCCTTGTATCTGTTGGAGCTTGTGTCCTCCACAAATTAGTGTGATAACATTTGTAAATCTCTTACAGTCACAAGGGTATACTTTGTATTTTAATCAGTTGATTAACGATTACCTAATAACGGTTGGCTTGCTAGAAAGTTTGACGTTATTATCATACAGATGACAGTGATCAACTGGTCCCTAAAGGTCACACCTATAGGATGTGTTTGAGAGATGTGGTTATAGAAATATAATCACATTGATGCCTTATATGACTAAACAGTTAGTCAATGTGTTGATGAGACAATTATTTAATGAAGATTAAATAATATTAGTTGAGACGAATTAACTGTCAATTCGTAAATTGAATATAATAAGTTATATTTAATTAAATGTATGTAATGTTAGCTTGGACAAATTAACCTGTTAATTCGTAATTAAATGTAATCGGTTATATTTAATATCAACAAGATGAATGTGTCATAGTGGTAATAGTGAGGGTACTCAAACCAAGAGGTCATGGGTTCGATCCTCACTAGATGAGAATTTACACATTTTATACATTTTTGGAATAACTGAAAAAAGAGAAATTAACTCTCTTAATTTCGGTATATGGGCCGAAAATTTGGAAGGAAAATATCTACCCTATTACACCTTATACTCGGTTTTATAAGGGAAGGGGAGATCATTATTTTCTAACCTAATTTTTACCTGGTTTTGCTCATCATTTCTCTCATCAGAAAATCACACAAAAACCCTAATATTTACTGAAAATTGGGGATCTCATTCTAGCAATTTTGAGGGGTATTTCTCGGAGCATCTTGGGTGCAACTGATAGGAGAATATCATTGCGATATTGTTCATAGGCCATAAAAGCTGGGACCGAAGGTTATTTCTTAATCCTTTACGATTTTGTTTATGCAATTTATTTTATGACTAGTTATCATCACTTTATAATTCGTTATAATCCTTAAATATAAAGGGATGCCTACAGATAAATCCCACAAGTGGAATCAGAGCCAAGGCCACGAATTTTAATTTTGATGATTCTCATAAAATTGTTTGTAAACAATAATTAGGGTTTGCGAAAAAAAATAATCGGCAGGAATTTTTTGAGCCGTGGTTTTTTTTTTTTTTTTTTTTTCGTTTCCGTTACTGTTCACGGATGAACAGTATTTTTTTTTAAAAAAAAAAATTTCTGTTTTTTTTTCTTTCTTTCGGTTTCTCCTGAAAAACCGATTAAAGTTTTTGCGGCTGTTTTTGTTTATGCCGATTTGAAAAGCATCCAAGAAAAGAATTTTTTTTCCCTGTTACTGTTCACGTGGTTACTGTTCACTGTAGCAGTTCATAAAAAAAAAAAACTTTTGATGGGTTTTGGTTTTTACAGATAAAACCGAGTTTAAAAAGAAAACAAAACGGGCTGTTTTTGTCTTGTTGTTTTTGCCGAAAAAAAAAAATTGGCCTGTTTTTTTTGCTGTTACTGTTCAGGGCTGGACAGTTTATATAAAAAAAAAAATTGGTTTTAGCTGTAAAACTGAGAGAAAGTTTATTTTATTGAGTTGTTTCGGTTTTACCGAGCTAATTTTAAAGAAATTTTTTTTTGGCCAATTAATTATTGTGAAGCGGTTCATAATTAAGATACCTAATTATTTTAAAGCAGTTTAAAATATTGATGGATTAAATTCATATTACAAGTTTAATATGAATTAAGATTGAAATTAATGTGATCAATTGAGGAATTGTCGCTTAATTTGTTAATTTAAATAGGTGGTTTGGATAAAATTAATCAATATAATTAAGGAATTGTGTAATGTATGTTTAATTTATTTTTAGTTGATGCATTTTATTTTAGTTGAATGAATCGATTGAATGAATTTAATTTACGTATTTTTGCAATCAGTTGTAATTTGTAATACTTAGTGTGGCCTTAGTCAAATTATGTTTTCGTAATGAAGGAAACATAATTTTTTATGTAATTATGAGATCTCGTATCTCCTTTTATTTTTTCTTTAGTTTTGGGTTTTGAAATTAGAATGTAATAAATAGGTTTATTATGTAATTTATTTATTGTAATTTCAAAGAAGACTAAAGATGGAGATTGGAGCTCACTCCCGCTACATGGATCAAGATGGAACATCTAGACAAGCTTCTCGGGTCCAAGGATGGATTCCAAACTTGTATTTAATGTTCATTTTGATAGGATAGGCCACACTAGGACTTTATTATTTTTTTTACGTTTTCATTCCTATTGCTTTTCATTCACATGACAGTTTATGCATCATATTCCGCCTAAACCAAACCACCTACTACTAAAATGCATGAAAATTGACACATATAGGTTGTATGTTAGTTTTCATAGACATACAGATGTCACATGTTTATTAAGCCATCATCTTAGTTTATTCATTCTCGCATGCTAGATATTAGTTCACTTAAAACGAATTAAAATAAAGTTGTTGGGATCTTCCTCTAAAACGGAAATTGAGATTAGTCTTTATAAGGGCAAACAACTATGAATCCCTTCTTCGTCGGTAGGCATAATATGACCCCTTCTACGTTGGGTAAGTAGTTGTGTTGAGTTAGTTTATCTCAACATTATAGTCCGAAGAGTTTCTCGTGATTATGATGGACTAAAAGATAGAATTTACAGAAATTTATCGACCAAGAATTCTAACGGTAGAATTAGCTAAAAGGTTAGCTTATCAATTTATAGAGAATTGAGTCTTGGGATCATTTATATAATTCTTGAGGGAGGTCAATTGTATAAATGCTTGAGTCTTCGCGTTATGACATTAGTTCATTAGACTTAAAATCAAAACGATGCACATGCTTATTATTTTATTCTTCTTTTCGCAGTGTAGAACACGATTATTTTGATAATACTGTTACAACAAAATGGCTGAAAATAACGAAATTCCAATGCCTAGTGCCACACTTGATCGCGCGTCCTGGCTTAAAATTTTTATGGACCAAATGAATCAGTTCACACGTCTGAAAAATGACGGGTCCAACTTTGCGGACTGGGAGGCGGCACTACGGAATGCTGCCATTGCTGACCGTAAGCTCAGGTACTTAACTGAGCCAATACCGGTAAACCCAGGCCCCAATGCAGGAGTCAGCGAGTCACTCCCTTATAGTGACTTCGTTATGGAAGCGGGTGCGATAAAGAACGTACTCATTTTTGCAATGGAAACCAATTTGCAGAGACGCTTCATCGCTCAGGCTGCAAACAAGATTTTCACCACGCTCACTAACGAGTTCTCAAAAGCACCGAGAATCGTTACATATGAGCATACCTGTCGCTTCTTTGATGCGAAACTCCAGAAGGGCCAACCGGTTAGCCCACACATTCTTCACATGATTGAGAATGTCGAGAAGCTGGAGGCACTTGATTGTAAAATCAGTGAGAGCATTGTCATAGACCGAATGCTTCATTCTCTTCACGATGGTTTTGCCCTTTTCAGGGCGAACTACTACATGAATGACTTGAAAAAGAGTCCTCATGAGCTACACTCCCTTCTCGTACAGACCGAGAAGGATATGAAATTGAGTGGGAGCAAGAAGCAGGATGTTCTCACGATTTTCAACAAGGGTAAAGGTAAGGGCAAGACTCATGGCGACCTAGCTGTAGGTGAGCCAAAGTTTAAAAAGCCAGGAAACGGTAAGAGTGGGCCCGGTGAGACTAGTGGCTCACAGGACAAGGCAAAGAGCAAGGGCGGTGACATTGAGTGCCACCATTGTCACAAGACTGGACATTGGAGGAGGAACTGTCCCGTCTACCGTGAGGACATCAAAGCAGGCCGCGTCATTCCTGTTGGTATGTCATCTTATATTCATATGATTGAGATTAACCATGCAAGTTTCGGAACTTGGGTACTTGATACTGGTTGTGGTTCTCATCTGTGTAATCATTTACAGGGCCTAAAGAACATCATACCTCTCGAAAAAGGTGATGTGGACCTGCGAGTCGGGAATGGAGCACGAGTTGCTGCTGTCTCGAAGGGAACATATGTAATCCAACTCCCTAGTGGTTTTGAGTTATTTTTAAATAACTGTTACTATGTACCCAGTTTGTCTAAGAACATTATTTCTGTTTCCGTAACTTGCTAAAGATGGTTTTGCATTTTCAATAAAGGATAATAGCTGTATTTTCTCTTTCAATGAAATGATTTATGGTAAAGCAGTTTCCATGAATGGAATTTACATCTTAGATCAAACCACGAAAGTATTACACATGAATAATAAGAAGTTAAAGGTTGGTGACAAAGATCAAACCTATCTATGGCATTGTCGAATGAGACACATAAATGAGAAACGCGTAAAGAAACATGTCGATAATGGGACTATTCCCGCATTCGATTTTTCTACATATGGCACGTGTGAATCATGTCTCATTGGCAAGATGACTCGAATTTCCTTCAAAGGTGTTGGAATGCGCGCTAGTGACCTATTAGGACTCATACATACTGATGTATGTGGACCTATGTCAATTACCGCTAGAGATGGCTATAGATATTTTATCACTTTCACGGACGATTTAAGTAGATACGGATATGTCTACTTAATGAAGCATAAAAGTGAGTCCTTTGAGAAATTCAAGGAATACCCAGAAGTGGTACTGAAAGAACCAACGGGTAGAAAGGTTAAAGCACTCCGTTCAGATCGGGGTGGCGAATATCTTTCAAATGAGTTTGATCAACACCTTAAAGACTATGGAATCGTTCTACAGTTAACTCCACCTGGAACACCTCAATTAAATGGTGTGTCCGAACGGAGAAATCGAACCTTACTTGATATGGTTCGATCCATGATGAGTCACACGGTAGTGCCTGATTCATTATGGGGTTTTGCTCTTTTGTCAGCTGCTCTTATACTTAACCAAAGTCTGACTAAAGCAGTCGACAAGACTCCATATGAAATGTGGAAGGGAACGGTCCCTAACTTGTCCTTTATTCGGTTTTGGGGCTGCAAGGCTTATGTCAAGTGGAGACACGAGGATAAGCGCGGCCCGCGATCGGTCAAGACATACTTTATAGGTTATCGAAAAGGAACATTTGGTCATTACTTCTATTCGTCTACCGAACATCGAGTTTTTGTTGCGGCTAGTGCGACGTTCTTAAAGAAAGAATTTCTCGAGAACAAGACGAGTAATAGAACCTTCGAGCTGTCGGAGATTCCAGAACCAACAACCGAGGAACGGATGGAGGAAGTTGTTCCTCCAACTGATGATACGGTTAATATTCCTGAGGAACCTAGGAGGTCGAGTAGAGTCTCTCATCCTCTGGACAGATACATTGGTATGGTCGAGGAGAATGACGTTTTACTCCTAGAGAGTAATGAACCCGCTAACTATAAAGGTGCTATGGCCTGTTCCAACTCAAAGCTATGGCTCAAAGCCATGCAATCCGAGATGGACTCCATGTATGAGAATGACGTATGGGATCTAGTTGATTTACCTAATAAGGTAAAACCTCTACAGTGCAAATGGCTTTACAAAATAAAGCGTTACGTAGACGCAAACCGGATACCTATAAGGCACGATTAGTGGCAAAAGGTTTCACTCAAGTGCACGGATTGCATTATGATGAGATTTTTGCACCTGTAGTCATGCTACGTTCCATTCGGATAATCTTAGCGATTGCCGCTTTTCATGATTAAGAAATTTGGCAAATGGATGTGAAAACCGCCTTCTTAAACGGTTATTTGGAGGATGAGTTGTACATGGTGCAACCCGAAGGTTTCATAGATCCTGAACATCCTAAGAAAGTATGCAAGCTTAAACGCTCCATTTATGGAGTTAAGCAAGCTTCTCGGAGTTGGAATCATTGTTTCGACCAGGTGATAAAAGAGTATGGTTTTACTCGATCGGTCGAAGAACCATTCTTATATATCAAGTCGAGTGGGAGCAAGATTGTATTCTTGATATTGTATGTCGATGACATACTCCTGATTGGGAATGACATTACTCTCCTATCTTCGGTTAAAGAATGGTTGAAGAACCATTTCCAGATGAAAGATCTGGGTGAGGCACAGCGCATTTTGGGAATCCGTATCTCCCGAGATAGATCACAACGGACGTTATCACTTAGTCAGGAGTATTATTTGGATAAGATTCTTGAGAAGTTCAGCATGACCAACTCCAAGAAGGGGAACCTTCCAATGACGTCTGGGATGCAGCTGAGCAAGTCTCAGTCACCCACGACGCCTGAAGGGATTGAGCGCATGAGTCGTGTTCCTTATGCATCAGCTATAGGATCAGTCATGTATGCCATGATATGCACACGTCCAGACGTGGCATATGCATTGAGTATGACGAGTCGGTACTGATCGGTCCGTTTAGTATTCACAAATAGATAGATGTGGTCGTTGGTCACGGTCGAATCAAAACACAATTTATAGCTTAACAAGCAACTCTACAATTAGTAAAGAGGCAAGTAAAGGTCGGATCCCAAGGGACGGGAGTTGAAATGAGATTTCTATTGTAACTAGTGGTGTCTAAGGGGTGTCACAAATTGGGTTGATGTAGAAGGTTACTAAACTAGAATAACAATGAAAATAAACAAGCAAGATGAATTAAAGGGGTGTAAACAATTGATTAAAGGCACTAGGGTGTCATGGGATCATAGGGGAATCATGGGATATGATCATACAAACATGTTCTCAAATTATAAGCAAGCAATTATTGTTGTGATGGATTGAGTTGGGTTATATCTTACAATCCTAGGAATGTTTGGGTCCCGGAGCCGAATCGATTAGATTGTACAACACCTACAAGTCGACTTAATCTTCCCTACTCAACAACATGCATGGTCTAATGAGACTCGAGTTGGGTTATGTCTTACAAGTCTCATTGAAAAGATAGGAGATGATAGTAAATGCAAGGATTCATAGGCTTAGCATTTCATCAAATATAACATGTGCATGAGTTGAGATCAAAACAAGCAAGCAAATAAGATATGAAAGCATATTAATTTAAGCATGAATCATTCCCCATGTTGGTTTCCCCTAATCACCCATTAACCCTAGCTAAGAGACTACTCACTCATTATCATGTTGATCATGCTAGCAAGGTTGTCAATCATACCAACAATATGAAACATGATGAATAAATGAAAGTAATTAACAATAATTAAACAAGGGATTAAGAGATTATACCTACTAATGATTCCAATAATAAAACAAGAATAATAGAAGTACTTGAATGCTAGATTGAGAGGTTGTCAATCTCCCAATAATAACCCAAATAATCTTCAATTACCCAAAATAAAGGATGAACAAAAGAGAGATTAAAGAACTAAAACTTGGATTAAAACTTGATTAATACTTGATTACAATATTGAAGAGAGATTTGATTGATATTATCTACACTAATTATTGATAAGAAGAACATGCTCCTCTAATTAGACTAATTGGGTATTTATAGTGAAAATTAGGGAGGATGCATTAGGGTTAACTAAGGGCTAAACTAGTAATTACACTTTTTAAGTAGAGCAAGGAGAAGCCGGTATTTTTGGAGAGAAGGGCTTCTCTTTTCGTAGCTTGAAGAAGACAACCCGCATTTGTGAAGGAATCCGGGCGGATTAGGGTCGGGACGGCCGGATTTGGTCGAAGGAATCCGAGCGGATTTTGGGGAATCCGGGCGGATTCTTGAGGGGAATCCGAGCGGATTCACTGGGACGCTCGGATTGTGGCTAGGTGGGACGGGCGGATTGCTGACAATTCGCTCGGATTGTCGATCACCGTGATACTTCTTCTTTTTCTTCCCTTTTCTTCATAAATTCCTTGGGGATTTCCTTGGGGACTCAAGGATCCTTTCTCAACATTGCTCTTCTACTATGATATGTACAAAGGCCTTCTAATCTTGTCTCTCCTTGATGCTTGGTCATTGAATTTGATCAATTTAGTCTTGTTTTGCCATGAAAATGCAAGATTCTTACTCCTTTCCTACCAAGGGATCAAAATCTCAAAGAATATGCAAAACAAAGAACTAAAGATAAGAAATGACCCAAATAAGCACTAAAAAGCATGGAAACAAGGGTAATTCGGGGGCTAAATATGCGGCAATTATGGTCACATCAAATATCCCCAAACCGAACCTTTGCTCGTCCCGAGTAAAGAGGTGACAAAGACTAGGACCAATACTAACCTATCCTAATAATATAGCCGATATGAGACAATTAGCGGGTCTCACTCCGCCCCTTCAACTCACAACAAGACAACCATGAGGTAGGATGCCTTCTTGCAAGGCAAGGTGGGTCTTGCCAAAATGGCGACACATCCAAACATTAAAGCACACAAAAACACATAATGGATGCATCTACAAAAAGAATAGCCACTCCCTCATCAAGTGGCGGAAATTATCTACAAGGGAAGTAATTCAAGGGTACACAATCCTTCATAGATGCAATTTCTTCAAACTACTAAGCCTAGAAGGATACCAATAAATCACCTCCAAAATGTGTCAAGCTAGGGTACCTTTGTCCTCAATCGTTAAATGCTTTTGTCAAGAGTAGACTCCCTATGATGTTAGAAATACTGGAGGATCGCGGAATTCCCCCTCTTGCCTAGACAAGAAGAAGGGTCGTCCCCTCTCTACCATGCACAAAAATGGATATGATGGATAAAGGGATCAATAGATATTTGAGTTTCACTTTGGGAGTTTGCTTTTGTTTTTGTTTTTCCCCCCAATTTCATTTGGCATATAACATTTGAGAACACTTGCTTTGCCATTTCTTTTTGATTTTTGGCATTTCAATACTTGACAACTTTTTGCATTTCTTTTGAACATTTTCAAAGCCACCCCAATTAGTAACGAGGGTGCCTTGTATTTGAAGCTTAGGAGTCTATTTTTGCTCCTCTTTTCTTTTGATGCATTTTTGCAAACTTTCTTTCACTTTTCATTTCATTGAACTCAAATTGATTTCTTTTTGTGCCCATTCCCTTTGATGACAAAAATGTATGGTAGAACATGGATGAATGATGGTTGCATGGTTTCAAGGGTCACCTTGGAATAAACGGTAGCCAAGGAGTTATCACACCACAAGGTACTCTTGACTAGGCCTTAAACCATGGGTCAACGGATACTAGCATGACACATCCTAGGGTGTTTTACAAGCATTCTAACAAGCAAAGTCTTAAGAACAAAAGGCATCTACTAGGGCCTATATACACTTGTCAAGCTTCCCAAGTAGACGGTTTCGCAAAATTTTTCTAACATGCAAACTACATGCCATGATGCAACTAACAAATAAACATCCTAATGCAAGAGATTCTACCAACTACTATGCCAAATAAACTAAATGCAATCCTAATTTCACATTGTTTTTACCGCATCAATCAAAATAAAGCCACATAGTCATTAACATAAAGAGGAAAAAGGAGATTGGAAAGATCATACCATGCGGTCTTCAATATCCTCATGTCTCGGATGTGGCGTAGTCAGTCAATGTGAACAAGGATAAAACAAACACAATATATACTACACAATATATACAAAGGAAATGAACTTGTTTTTGGGTTTTCAATTTTTTTCAATTTTTATGATTTTTGAAATTTTTCAATTTTTATGGGTTTTTGAATAAGAGTTAAATGTTAGAATTCCCATCCCCACACTAATATGGGCATTGTCCTCAATGGCCAAAATGATGGAAATTATGCAAAGATGATGCATGATAGATGATGCATGATTTCTATACTAAATGCAATTCTATACTAAGCTACACTACATGATGCATGGTTTTTGTTATGACGGAGAGGATAATTTAGATTACCTCCCGTTGTGTATGCATTAACTTCCCCAAACCGAGTGAGACACTATTGCTAATGTCCAAGGATGGGTATAGTTCATGCACACACTATGCTATGCATGAAACTAGTTTTGTCATTTTGGATTTTACAATTGGGAACAATAAGAACACCTCAATGGTACCGAGGTGTGAGTCCTTTGATGTTGCTAGGACTAAACCAACAATGATCAAAATGAAATAAAATACAAAGAGATATAGACACAAACTTCTTTTCATGAAAAATAAAGATAAAGAGAAGAGATGAGAGAACTTCACTTGAACTTAGGTGGCCGCTCATGCTTGCTCCACCTAGTGATGAAGTAGTCTCCTAGGCATCCGCATCATCTCCCTCTATATCGCTATCCCAAATATCCTTTGAAGCATCACTTAAACTTGGATCCATGAACTCATCTTCACTCTCAAGCTTCACCGTATCACCTCCACAAGAATCCTCACTTTCTTCCCCTTTGCGACCGTTCGCCCCTTCATTAGCTTTCTCCGAGTTAGGAAAGAGCAATTCCATTTGAGCCCATGAGGGGAAAGCTCCTTCCTCACTAATCCGTCCTTTTTGAGCCATCTCATAGTATTGGGGGTAAAGAGCATAATAAGTGTCCACGGAGGTCTCATATTGACGGTAGTGTAAATCTTGCAAAATTCCCGTGACAAAGTCGTCACGGGGGAGGATGAAGGGATTTGGATGGTTATATGGTTGGTAGGGAAAGGGGTAAGGAGGCACTTTTATCTTCTCATTTTGAGTTTGTTGTTCTTGTTGTGGTGGTGGATTTTGGGGAGGTGGAGTTTGCCTTGTTTGACTTGGGATGAGGTAGGAGGGCATTGGGGACAAGCTTCCTCTTCTTGGGGAGACCCGAGGTAGATCGTGTATTGGGAGATAGAGTGGATCGCTCCCTTTTGTCAACCACTTTATCCTCTTATCAACCCCCTCAAGGGTTATCCAATGGTGTTGGACGACAAGTAGATCTTCATTAATTCTTGTTTCCCCCGTAAGTGGAGTGTACTCATTGTTCTCATTGAACCTTGGGTTGAAGTGCTTTGCAAGTCTAGTTATGAGTCCACCATTCACTATGTGCTTCATTCCATCATCGTCCCCATTTCTAAACCTTGCCCACTTTTCTAGCAAAACTAGAGGTGCGTTGAAGTGATACCTATCTCTCCCTTGAATGTTGAGGTATGATTCCATAAATACAAGGTCCAATTGGTTGACAATGGCCGGATCTCGACGGGCGAAAAGAGTACCCGAAAGAAATCGATATGTAAGCCTCAAGATCGGGTTTTGGATGTGAAAAGCAAGACACTCTTTGGTAAGAATGAAATCCCGACCCGTCATGGCCCTCCACAATGGTGCAACATTATACTTTTTGGGCTTTGATGTTCGGGTAGGCGAAACATCAAGTCCGAACACATTGGCAAACTCGACAAGGGTCATCATCCTAGAAACATTTTCTAACCGAAACTCTATGCATATCACTTTGTTTACGGTTGTAATCTTCAAAAAGCTTAAGAATTCTAGCACAAGGGACCGATAGGTTGGTTCAAACATGCGAAAAAGAGTCGAAAGACCAAAAACCTCAAAGAGTGCTTCTACTTGGTGAAAAATTCCAAGCTTTCTTAAGGTATCATGACAAAGAAATTTAGTGGGAAGAATATTCTTACTTAAGAGTCGGTGGAAGACCAATCGCTGCACATCATCAAGGAATTCCACATTCGAGAAATCATCGAGCCTTGTGAGATCTACAATCTCTACATGTTCCCTTCTAATGGTGTTGAGATGTGAGGTAGAGGAACTTCCCACCATCCTTGGTCTTCTTGCACTTCTAAAGGAGGATCTCCTTGGTGCCATTCTTGCTTCTTTTGTTGGGTTCTTTTGATTTGAAGATTTGCTAAGGATGTTCCTTGTTGGTTGAGAATTGGTAACCCTAGAAAATTGGGGATCTTTAATTTTGAGGGCAAAGAGAGTGATTTGGATATGTATGGGAGTCATAAGGAGGTGGGTTTTAAAGGGTAAGTGGAAGGAATAGTGATGTGTCAAAGTATGTGTGGTGGGGTGGTAATTTAATTGGAAAAAGTCGGGTTGAAAAACAACGAGAAGACGAGCGGATTTAAAGAGAAGACGCTCGGATTCTCTCTTCACGGGACGGGCGGATTCTGGGCAATACGCCCGGATTTCGCCACGAGTAAAATCCCAAAATTTTGACGCCATAAGACGGGCGTCCCGAGCATAAGGCGCTCGGATTCTTCACAGGTGGGACGGGCGTCTTTTTGAGAAGACGGGCGGATTTGATCTGAGAGATTTTTCTTGAAATGCACAGGTAGAAAAGACGGGCGTCTTTCTTCAGATCCGGCCGGATTCCTCAAGACGTACGGATTCTTCACAGGACGCTCGGATTCGACCTCAGTCCAGAAATCTTCAATTTCTCAGCGTAGCTGGACGTGCGGTTTCTCCTCTATACGCCCCGATTCTGACAAGACAGCCGGATTCTCTGGAATCCGCACGGATTCACGCAGCGAATTTTGACTTTCTCTCCTTTCTTCCATGCGTCCCCACACTCGGGCATTTGTTCCTTCCTTCATTCAAAAACTCATTAGTGACCCTCCCTCACTTACGCTCATGAAAAGAGTCTATGCTACTTATTAAAACCAATGCAATAAATAAATACAAGTTAGAGGGTTAGTATATTTACAAATGGTGGTTTAGGGAGGACTCCACCAAACTCTCCCTTGGATGGTCCTTTCAAGGGGGAGGAGGCCCGAGGTAGGTAGCCTCGACCTCTCCAATGAATGCTCCTTCATAGTATGGCTTCAACCTTTGACCATTTACCTTGAACTTGCTTCCATCTTCGGCCTTGAGTTCGAAATCTCCATATTTCCCAACTTCGGTTATCACATAAGGACCCATCCATCTAGAGTTCAACTTTCCCGGAAAGAGTCGGTAGCGGGAATTGAATAGAAGGACTTTGTCTCCCTTGTGCAAGGCCTTTTGTTGAATTCTTTTGTCATGAAGTAGTTTTGTTCTTTCTTTGTAAATCTTTGCATTCTCATAGGATTGTAGTCGGAATTCTTCCAACTCTTGGATTTGGATCATCCTCCTTTGACCGCTCAATTTGAGATCAAGATTGAGTGCTCGGATTGCCCAATAAGCTTTATACTCCAATTCAATTGGCAAATGACATGCTTTTCCATATACAAGTTTGTAGGGGGAGGCTCCTATGGGAGTCTTGTAGGCCGTCCTATAAGCCCAAAGAGCATCATCAAGCTTTGTGCTCCAATCTTTCCGAGTCTTGTTCACAACTTTTTCAAGGATTTGCTTGATCTCTCTATTTGAAATTTCCACTTGACCGCTTGTTTGAGGATGATACCCCAAGCCGGTTCGATGTTGAACACCATATTTGGTCAAAAGGGATGCAAGCTTTTTCTCATGGAAATGTGTTCCTCCATCACTAATGATTGCTCTAGGAACTCCAAATCTTGGGAAAATGATCTTCTTGAAAAGCTTGGTGACCGTTTTCGCATCATCATTTGGGGTGGCAATTGCCTCCACCCACTTTGAAACATAATCGACGGCCACAAGGATGTACTTGTTCCCATTGGATGTCACAAAGGGCCCTTGGTAGTCAATTCCCCAAACATCGAAGATTTCTACCTCTAGGATGCCTCTTTGTGGCATTTCGTTCCTCCAAGATATATTCCCTGTTCTTTGACAAGCATCGCAATGAATGATGAACTCTCTTGTATCTTGAAACATTGTAGGCCAATAGAAGCCCGATTGGAGGATTTTTGCAACGGTTCTTCTTGCTCCATGGTGCCCACCGTAGGGTGATGAATGACATCCTTCCAAGATTCCTTGGATTTCCCATTGAGGGATGCATCTCCGGTAGAGCCCATCACTACACTCCTTGTAGAGGTTTGGGTCATCCCAAAAGTACCTCTTCACTTCGAATAGGAATCTCTTCCTTTGGTTGTGGTTCAAGTTTGGAGGGAGCACTTTTCCAACAATATAATTGGCATAATCGGCAAACCATGGGGTGATGTGCCTTTCAAGTTGTGTTTGAATAGCCATCAAGATATCGTCGGGAAATGAGTCATTGATGGGGGTTTCTCCATTTTCATCATGAAACCGGATTCTTGACAAGTGATCCGCCACTACATTCTCGGCTCCTTTCTTGTCTCTTATTTCCAAATCAAATTCTTGAAGAAGCAAAATCCATCTCAACAATCTTGGTTTTGCCTCCTTCTTTATCAAGAGATGTCGAAGAGCACGGTGATCCGAAAATACAATCACCTTGGATCCAAGCAAGTAGGAACGGAATTTGTCCAAAGCATATACAATGGCAAGAAGCTCCTTTTCGGTTGTATCATAATTTACTTGAGAAGGGTCGAGGGTTTTGCTTATGTAATAGATGGCATGAAGAGCTCTCCCTACCCGTTGGCCAAGAACCGCTCCAACGGCGTAGTTGCTAGCATCACACATAATCTCGAAGGGTAACTCCCAATTCAGGGGTTGAATGATTGGTGCCGAGATTAATGCTTCTTTGATTCTATTGAAAGCTTCAACACACTCGTCAGTAAATTGGAATTGGGCATCTTTAAGCAAAAGTTGAGTGAGGGGTTTTGCTATTTTCGAAAAATCTTTTATGAAACGACGATAAAAACCCGCGTGACCGAGAAAACTTCTCACCCCTCTAACATTCACGGGAGGTGGGAGTTTCTCTATCACCTCAACTTTAGCTTTATCGACCTCGATGCCCTTTTCCGAAATCAAGTGACCCAAAACAATTCCTTCATTGACCATGAAATGACACTTTTCCCAATTTAGAACAAGACTAACATCTTCACATTTTTGCAATACAAGAGAAAGATTATGCAAGCATGAGTCAAAGTCCTTTCCATAAACACTAAAATCATCCATAAAAACTTCCATTATGGTCTCTAGGTAATCGGAGAAGACACTCATCATGCATCTTTGGAAAGTAGCGGGGGCATTACATAATCCAAAAGGCATCCTCCTATATGCAAAAGTGCCATAAGGGCACGTGAAGGTGGTCTTATGTTGGTCATCCGGGTGTATAGGGATTTGGAAGAATCCCGAATACCCGTCAAGGTAACAAAAGAATTTGTTAGAGGCTAACCTCTCAAGCATTTGGTCAATGAATGGTAAGGGGAAGTGATATTTTCTTGTTGCGGAGTTTAATTTCCGGTAGTCAATGCACATACGCCAACCGGTGATCATTCTTGTGGGTATTAATTCATTCTTTTCATTTGTCACTACCGTGGTACCTCCTTTCTTAGGTACCACTTGAACGGGGCTAACCCACAAAGAATCCGATATGGGATATATGATTCCGCATCAAGTAATTTCATGACTTCTCCTTTGACAACTTCTTGCATGTGGGGGTTCAATCTTCTTTGGGGTTGAATGGTAGGTCTATGGTCGTCCTCTAGATGAATTCTATGCATGCAAAAGTCGGGACTTATCCCCTTAAGGTCATCTAGACTATAACCTATAGCCTTCTCATGTTGTTTCAACACATCAAGCAATTTTCCCAATTGGTCGTCATCAAGTCTATCATTAACAATCACGGGTTTGGTTTTTGATTCATCAAGGTAAGCATATTTCAAATTTGGGGGGAGGGGTTTCAAAGTAGGAGTTTGTACCTTACTTTCTTCCTTTGGAGTTTCATTGAGAATTTGCTCCATCTCCATTAAACATTCCATTCTCATAGCATACTCAACTTCACTTTCATCAACCTCATCATATTCAAATCCCATGATGGGTTCCTCTTGCTCTTGAGTTTGCAAAATATCCTCTAGGATGGATTGCTCATCCTCTACGGGTTGACATGCTTCTACTAGAATATTATGCACCAACTCAGATTGTGCATGAGTGAGTTCCTTGTTAGCTAGAGCGGCCTCGAAGAGATCCACCTCCAACTCCCAATACATGCTCTTAGCCTTACTTGCTTCTAAGGCTTCTAATGCTTGCATGGGATCCTTGAAGTAGGGGATACTCAAATGGTCCTCTACAAAACAGTCTATGAAATCCATCTCGCAAAATATCAAACAACTCGAAAAATGATTAGAACAAACCTTGAGGTTTTTTACTTCCTCAAGGCGAAGAAAGACACAACTAATAACAAAAAGGAAATCTAAATCAAACAAACACCGTCCCCGGCAACGGCGCCATTTTTGATCGGTCCGTTTAGTATTCACAAATAGATAGATGTGGTCGTTGGTCACGGTCGAATCAAAACACAATTTATAGCTTAACAAGCAACTCTACAATTAGTAAAGAGGCAAGTAAAGGTCGGATCCCAAGGGACGGGAGTTGAAATGAGATTTCTATTGTAACTAGTGGTGTCTAAGGGGTGTCACAAATTGGGTTGATGTAGAAGGTTACTAAACTAGAATAACAATGAAAATAAACAAGCAAGATGAATTAAAGGGGTGTAAACAATTGATTAAAGGCACTAGGGTGTCATGGGATCATAGGGGAATCATGGGATATGATCATACAAACATGTTCTCAAATTATAAGCAAGCAATTATTGTTGTGATGGATTGAGTTGGGTTATATCTTACAATCCTAGGAATGTTTGGGTCCCGGAGCCGAATCGATTAGATTGTACAACACCTACAAGTCGACTTAATCTTCCCTACTCAACAACATGCATGGTCTAATGAGACTCGAGTTGGGTTATGTCTTACAAGTCTCATTGAAAAGATAGGAGATGATAGTAAATGCAAGGATTCATAGGCTTAGCATTTCATCAAATATAACATGTGCATGAGTTGAGATCAAAACAAGCAAGCAAATAAGATATGAAAGCATATTAATTTAAGCATGAATCATTCCCCATGTTGGTTTCCCTAATCACCCATTAACCCTAGCTAAGAGACTACTCACTCATTATCATGTTGATCATGCTAGCAAGGTTGTCAATCATACCAACAATATGAAACATGATGAATAAATGAAAGTAATTAACAATAATTAAACAAGGGATTAAGAGATTATACCTACTAATGATTCCAATAATAAAACAAGAATAATAGAAGTACTTGAATGCTACATTGAGAGGTTGTCAATCTCCCAATAATAACCCAAATAATCTTCAATTACCCAAAATAAAGGATGAACAAAAGAGAGATTAAAGAACTAAAACTTGGATTAAAACTTGATTAATACTTGATTACAATATTGAAGAGAGATTTGATTGATATTAACTACACTAATTATTGATAAGAAGAACATGCTCCTCTAATTAGACTAATTGGGTATTTATAGTGAAAATTAGGGAGGATGCATTAGGGTTAACTAAGGGCTAAACTAGTAATTACACTTTTAAGTAGAGCAAGGAGAAGCCGGTATTTTTGGAGAGAAGGGCTTCTCTTTTCGTAGCTTGAAGAAGACAACTCTGATGTGAAGGAATCCGGGCGGATTAGGGTCGGGACGGCCGGATTTGGTCGAAGGAATCCGAGCGGATTCTGGGGAATCCGGGCGGATTGCTGAGGGGGAATCCGAGCGGATTCCAGATGGGACGCTCGGATTGTGGCTAGGTGGGACGGGCGGATTGCTGACAATCCGCTCGGATTGTCGATCGTGATACTTCTTCTTTTTCTTCCCTTTTCTTCATAAATTCCTTGGGGATTTCCTTGGGGACTCAAGGATCCTTTCTCAACATTGCTCTTCTACTATGATATGTACAAAGGCCTTCTAATCTTGTCTCTCCTTGATGCTTGGTCATTGAATTTGATCAATTTAGTCTTGTTTTGCCATGAAAATGCAAGATTCTTACTCCTTTCCTACCAAGGGATCAAAATCTCAAAGAATATGCAAAACAAAGAACTAAAGATAAGAAATGACCCAAATAAGCACTAAAAAGCATGGAAACAAGGGTAATTCGGGGGCTAAATATGCGCCAATTATGGTCACATCAGGTACCAAAAGAATCCATGTACCTACGAAGGACTAAGGATTGGGTATTGACTTATGGAGGAGATACTAAGCTATGCGCAACCGGTTACGCAGATGCTAGCTTCCAAACGAATCGAGATGATTAGAAATCTCAGTCTAGATTCGTTCTTACTCTTAATGGTGCTGCGGTCAGCTAGAATAGTTCCAAATAGGAAGTTGTAGCAGATTCTACTACTGAGCCATTGAAGTATGATAAGCATGGAGGGCACGTTATTTCCATGGGAATTAAACGTGTTCCTGAGTTGTAGTACTTGATTATGGATTTGATACATTATCTTTTTCATATACTATTTATAACTTCATCGTTTTATTATAATATTTTGTTTTTCATGTGTATTGTACTGACAACATTGAACGCCACAAAGTGAACTGAATTACATTATATTTGTTTTGGTCCGTAATCGCCAATGTGAGCTGATAACTCCGGCTATTATATTGTGCAGTCGATTGATGGTGGGTTCAAGGAGCCATAAGTCAAACGGTTGACTGATCGATCACAGATGCGAGATTATAACGATACCTCGTAGGACAACTTTTTGTGACAACGTAATGGAGTCCTAAATGTTTAAAAACATTCGGTGCCAGGTCGTGGATAGGACATCCATTGTGTTCCTAGAGTCGATTCTTTTGACTATCGATTGTCTCTTGAGATTAAGGCAGTTTTTGGGTGACTTTGGTTTCTTTCTCACGGTCCGCGAATCGAGGCTAAGTAGATTTTTTCTGGGTCATTTCATACTGTGCTTACATCTGATGGATTCGAGTTGTGGAAAATATCCAACCCTTATCAGGTATAGTTATTTCTCAGGGCCACTCGAGGAGTAGTAACTGAAATGCATGGCCATGCTCGAATGTTGATTCACTTATCAGTTAAGTTACTCTCTAGTCGGGGAAACCACTCTTGATAATGATCACTTGTAAAATAGGACCTTTGTGAATACGGATTTGCAAATTGTTTTACATTGAGTGGGAGAAATTTTAGGATATGAGAATCGGTTATCGCACATACACTTGTGAGGACAAGTGGGAGTTTGTTGGAGCTTGTGTCCTCCACAAATTAGTGTGATAACAATTGTAAATCTCATACAGGTTCACAAGGGTATACTTCGTATTTTAATCAGTTGATTAACGATTACCTAATAACGGATGGCTTGCTAGAAAGTTTGACGTTATTATCATACAGATGGCGGTGATCAACTGGTCCCTAAAGGTCACACCTATATGATGTGTTTGAGAGATGTGGTTATAGAAATATAATCACATTGATGCCTTATATGACTAAACAGTTAGTCAATGTGTTGATGAGACAATTAGTTAATGAAGATTAAATAATATTAGTTGAGACGAATTAACTGTCAATTCGTAAATTGAATATAATAAGTTATATTTAATTAAATGTATGTAATGTTAGCTTGGACGAATTAACCTGTTAATTCGTAATTAAATGTAATCGGTTATATTTAATATCAACAAGATGAATGTGTCATAGTGTTAATAGTGAGGGTACTCAAACCAAGAGGTCATGGGTTCGATCCTCACTAGATGACAATTTACACATTTTATACATTTTTGGAATTACTGAAAAAAGAGAAATTAACTCTCTTAATTTCGGTATATGGGCCGAAAATTTGGAAGGAAAATATCTACCCTATTACACCTTATACTCGGTTTTATAAGGGAAGGGGAGATCATTATTTTCTAACCTAATTTTTACCTGGTTTTGCTCATCATTTCTCTCATCAGAAAATCACACAAAAACCCTAATATTTACAGAAAATTGGGGATCTCATTCTAGCAATTTAGAGGGGTATTTCTCGGAGCATCTTGGGTGCAACTGATAGGAGAATATCATTGCGATATTGTTCATAGGCCATAAAAGCTAGGACCGAAGGTTATTTCTTAATCCTTTACGATTTTGTTTATGCAATTTATTTTATGACTACTTATCATCACTTTATAATTCGTTATAATCCTTAAATATAAAGGGATGCCTACAGATAAATCCCACAGTATCTTCAAATAGGACTCTATAAATATTAGATCAAGTTCGTTGACAACCGCGGGATCGCGGCGAGCTATGAGAGTGCTTGCTATGAACCGGTAGGTGAGCCGGATGATAGGATTTTTGATATAAGAGGCCGAGCATTTTTTATTTTTGAGAAATCGCGACCCGTTAAGGCTTGCCAAAGCGGAGCTATGCTATAGTTTTGGGGTTTTGATGTACGGACAGGCGATACATCAAGTCCCAATACACTCGCAAATTCTACAAGGGTCATCATTCTTGTTGTGTTCTCAATCCGGAATTCAACACAAATCATCTTGTTTAGGGTTGATATTTTCAGAAAACTCAAGAATTCTAGGACTAAAGGTCGATATGTAGGCTCATGCATGTTGAACATAGTCGAAAGACCAAATAGTTCGAAGAGTGCCTCGGTTTGATGGTATATCCCTAGTTTCCTTAATGTCTCATGACAAATGAATTTAGTTGGAAGAATATTCTACCTAGGAGACGGTGAAAGATGATTCGCTGAGCATCATTAACAAATTCAATGTTTGAGAACTCATTTAACCTTGAAAGATCGATGATTTCTTCATTTTTTCTTCTCAATGTGTTGAGATGAGAGGTTGAAGAGCTTCCTATGACCCTTGTTCTTCTTCTTTCTCTTGGTAAGGATCGCCTTGGTCTCATCTTGGAAGTAGATCAAGAGATTTTGCTTGTCTAAGATGGAAGATTAAACTTTGTATTGTAGATCCTTTTTGAAACCCTAGGTTTTGGGTATTTTTATTTGCAGATGCAATTGGGTGTTTTGAGTATGTGGGAGGTGAATTCTTTCTTTTATAGAGGAGGAAAGGATGAAGTGTCTTAAAATGTGTGGTTGAGAGAAGGGTATACTTGTCGAAAATAGAAGAGAAGGACGGGAGGGAGACGCACGGATTGGGGTCGGCTCGATCGTCTTCTGTGCTGTAGAAAAAGTATACGAGCAGGTAGGGACGTGCGGATCGCAGTCGGGATGCGCGTATCTTCTTACAGGATTTCCTGAAACAGCAAAGCAGTCCTGGACGCGCCGCTTGAGCTCAGCTCGAGCGGATTATTGCTGAGACGCTCGGATTGAGCTGACGTGCAGATTTTTCATCAGCAAAATTTCACAAGTTTGAAGCTTCGCAGGACCCGCGGCTCAACAGTAGGACGAGCGTCATGATGTTGAGGACGGGCGTCCTGAGCTCGGCTTGCGCATATCTAGTTACAGGACTTTTCCCACAAATTGAAGCTTCCCATGACCCGCGTCCAAAGGCCAGGATGCGCGGATCATGTCTGAAGACGCTCGGATCTGCTCTTGGTTCCCACGAGCTCAGGTCTGCTCCTGGGGATTCCTCCTTTTTTATCTTCTTTCTTCTTATTTCATTAATTGACAAGGGTGCTTCCCCACACTTGAATCGTCATATCCTTCATTCGTCAAACAAGATTAGTAGCACTCTCTCACCAACTCTCATGCCAAAATCATGCTTTTGAGGAAGTAAAATGCAAATGCAATGAAGTAAAAATACAAGTAAGAAGGGTTAGTATATTTATAATTGGTGGTTTAAGGAGGACTCTACGAAACTTTCTCATTTGATGGTTTCATCATGGCGGGAGAGGCTCGAGGCGGATGATGTCTACTTCTCCTATGAATGCTCCTTCATAGTAAGGTTTCAATCTTTGATCGTTGACCATGAATTTGTTTCCATCCTCCGACTTTATCTCAAAGTCTCCATACTTTCCCACTTAGGTGATAACATAGGGACCCACACATCTTGAATTTAACTTCCCGGGAAAAAGTCGATATCGAGAGTTCAATAAGAGGACTTTGTCTCTTTTGTGCAAGGCCTTTTGCCTAATCCTCTTGTCATGAAGCAATTTGGTTCTTTCCTTGTAGATCTTTGCATTTTCGTAAAAGTGTAGTCAGAATTCCTCCAACTCTTGAATTTGCAAGATCCACTTCTCTCCACTTAGCTTGAGGTCAAGGTTAAGAGCCTTGATTGCCCAAAAGGCTTTGTACTCCAACTCAATTGGCAAATGACATGCCTTTCCATAGACTAGCTTGTAAGGAGAGGCTCATATGTGAGTCTTATAGGCCGTCCTATAAGCCCAAAGAGTGTCATCAAGCTTCATGATGCAATCCTTACGAGTATTGTTAACAACCTTCTCAAGAATTTTCTTGATCTCTCTATTATAAACTTCAACTTGACCACTTGTTTGAGGATGGTACCCCAAGTCGGTTCTATTTTGAACACCATACTTTGTCAAAAGATATGCGAGCTTCTTTTCATGGAAGTGTGTCCCTCCATCACTAATAATTGCTCTAGGGACTCCGAATCTTGGAAATATCACTTTCTTGAGGAGCTTAGTAACCGTTTTTGCGTCATCGATTGGGGTCGCAATTGCTTCTACCCACTATGATACATAATCAACGACTACTAGAATGTACTTGTTCCCTTGAGATGACACGAATGGTCCTTGGTAGTCAATTCCCGAAACATCAAAAATTTCTACCTCCAATATTCCTCGTTGTGCCATCTCATTTCTCCAAGAAATGTTTCTGGTTCTTTGGCAAGGATCACAATGGAGTATAAATTATCTAGCATCCTCAATCATCGTAGGCCAAAAGAAGCCCGATTGTACGACTTTAGCAATTGTTCTTCGTGCTCCATGATGTCCTCCATATGATGATGAATGGCATCTTTCTAAAAAACCTTGGACTTCCCATTGGGGAACACATTTTTGGTAAAGTCCATCGCTACATTCCTTGTATAGGTTGGGATCATCCCAAAAGTATCTCTTCACTTCAAACAAGAATCTCTTTCTTTGATTGTAGTTCAAGTTTGGGGGAAGAACTGCTCCCACAATGTAATTAACATAGTCGGCGAACCATGGTGTTGTGTGTTTCTCGAGTTGTGAATGGATGGCCATCAAAATATCATCGGGGAAAGAGTCATTGATGGGTGTCTCTCCCTCATCATCATGGAATCGAATTCTTGACAAGTGATCCGCTACTACATTCTCGGCTCCCTTCTTATCCCTTATTTCCAAATCAAATTCTTGGAGTAGCAAAATCCACCTCAACAACCTTGGTTTTGCTTCTTTCTCTATTAAGAGATGTCTAAGAGCACGGTGGTCTGAGAAAACAATCACTTTTGATCCAACCAAATAGGAACGACATTTGTCCAATGCATAGAAAATGGCGAGAAGTTCCTTCTCCGTGGTGTCATAGTTCACTTGGGTGGCATCAAGAGTCTTACCTATGTAATAGATAGCATGCAAAGCCTTTCCCACCCTTTGGCCAAGAACCGCTCCAACGGCGTAGTTACTTGCATCACACATGATCTCAAATGGTAGTTCCCAATTTGGTGGTTGGATGATTGGTGCCGAGATTAAGGCTTCCTTGATTCTATCAAAAGTTTCAATACACTCATTAGTGAATTTGAATTGGGCATCCTTAAGCAAAAGTTGAGTGAGGAGTTCCGCGATTTTAGAAAAATCTTTTATAAAACGGTGATAGAACCCCACATGACCGAGAAAGCTTCGCACTCCTCTCACATTTACGGGAGGTGGAAGTTTCTCTATCGCTTCAACTTTGGCTTTGTCAACTTCGATGCCCTTTTCCGAGATTAAATGACCCAAGACAATACCTTCATTGACCATGAAATGACATTTTTCCCATTTCAAGACAAGGCTAACATCTTCACACTTTTGCAATACAAGAGAAAGGCTGTGCAAACAAGAATCAAAATCTTTTCCGTAAACGTTAAAATCCTCCATAAAAACTTCCATTATGGTTTCGAAATAATCAGATAAGACACTCATCATGCATCGTTGGAAAGTAGCGGGGGCATTACATAGCCCGAAAGGCATTCTCCTATATGCAAAACTACTATAGGGACATGTGAAAGTAGTCTTGTGTTGGTCATCCGGGTGTATCGGGATTTAAAATAATCCCAAGTACCCATCAAGGTAGCAAAAGAATTTGTTAGAGGCAAGCCTCTCAAGCATTTGGTCAATGAATGGTAGGTGGAAATGATCCTTTCTTGTTGCGGAATTCAATTTACGATAATCGATACACACACGCCAACCGGTAATCTTCCTTGTGGGTATTAGCTCCTTCTCATCATATGTCGCCACCGTGGTACCTCCTTTCTTAGGTACCACTTGAACGGGGCTAACCCACAAAGAATACGATATAGGATAAATGATTCCTGGATCAAGTAAATTCATAACCTCCACTTTCACAATTTCGTGCATGTGGGGGTTTAGTCTCCTTTGTCCTTGGATGGTAGGTCTATGGTCGTCCTCTAGATGAATCCTATGCATGCAAAAGTCGGGGCTTATTCCCTTAAGCTCATGGCGTGACTCTTAATTGCGCACATTTACTCCCCTAATTGAACCTATTTTGCATACTAATATTGCATTTCATGACCATTTTATACGTCAATTCCTTCCTATTTTGCTTTCCTATTGCATTGTATATGTCTTGTAGGAAAGGAGATAATGAGGCGGAATTCCCGTCTCTCGCCCATATTCGGAAGCTTGTTGACGATCTTGGATGAACTAGTATGAAGAGGAGGCAAGAATGATAACCAAGGATGTACGAATAAAGAGTATGTAGGAGGACCATAAGCCTAAAAGCAAGGAGATGGAACCCTGTCCTAGGATCCGTGCGTCCCAAGCTCTGGATGAGCGTTTCAGCATAGGATCCGAGCGTCCCAACACCAAGCCGCGCATCTCAGCCGTGAATTTGAGCGTCCCGCAGCCAATCCGAGCGGATCCCCTTACAGGATCAACCGTGCTTCAAGCCAGGACGCACATATCTTCTTAGGAGTTGCTACATGATCCGTGCATGTCTCTCGGGACTTGTAAAGCTCTATTCAACACTTAAGAATGTTATTTACTAATCTACCCAACTTAACCTAATGATGTACCACTATATATACTCCATTTGTAATAATCAAGGGACTAAGCCCTCTTAGTAGAGGCAAACCTTCCTTAGATTAGATTAGGATTAGATTAGAATAGATTGATCTCAATCATTCCACATGAATCTTTCCTTAATTATTGTTCAAGTTTATTATTGGGTAATTGAAGATTATTGGGTTATTATTTGGGAATTGACAACTCTTCATCAATCAATCAAGTTTTCCTCTATTATTCTTTCCTTTCCAATTGTTTATCTCAAGTTTGGTATAATTCCTTTACTCTCTACTCTTTATTGTTTATTTCCGCATTCTTTAATCATGTTTATACTTGTTTTAATGAATGACACCATTGATAACATGTCTTCCATGATAATGAGTGAGTAGTTACTTAACTAGAACTAATGGGGGATTAGGGAACTATAACAAGGGGTAGACTTATACCTATTCTAATATGTTATCATATTATTACTTGTTTGTTGTAGCGTTAATCTATGCACATGTTATGTTTGATGAAATGCGAGCCTATGAATCCTTTCATTTTTTACCCATCGCTTATCTTTTCAATCAGACCTGTAAGATATAAACCAACTCGAGTCTTATTAGACCATGCATAGAAGTGAATAGGAGGAAAGTAAGTCGACTTGTAGGTGTTGTATAGTCTAGATGACTCTATTCCGGGACCCAAATCTTCCTATGAACCGTAAGACATAAACTAACTCGGTTCCTCTACAAGATTAATTGCTTGCAACTATGGAAACATGTTTGTATGATCACCACCATTAATCCCCTATGAAACCATTACATCCTAGTGCTTTTAATCATTTGTTTACATCTCTTAATTTATTTCTTGTTATACTTTATTGCTTTCATTAGTTTAGAACACAACTACAAACCCAAATCAATTGTGACATTAGCATAAATTGAGATAGATAGACTTAGAACGCAAACCACACCGTCCCGTGGATCGACCTCGACTTAACCACTAACTAGTTGTTTGTTGAGAAATATAAATGTGTTTTATTGGGCGTGTGACGACCGCGTGACCACCAAAATGGCGCCGTTGCCGGGGACGGTGTTATGTGATTTAGTTCTTACTTGTTTTTCTATTTTAATTGTGCTTTAACCTTTAGGAACTTGTTCCTTAGGGTCGTTTTTACCGTTTTATTGTAGTTTTCATGTTTTTAGTTTTATCTTTATCTTTGCGATGATGATGACCCAAGACTCGGTACATGGAGTATGTGGTGGATCTTTTGAATATGACTACAATGGGTATGGGGAGTTTGAGGAGCAAGTCAACACAAACCTACCTTACTACTCATACAATGAAGATCTTAACTACTACCCCAACTTTCCCCACCAAAATCCCCACATCCAATATCCACAACAACCACCCACCTATGACCCACTTTACAACCAATTTCAAATTCCACAATACAACCACTTTCACACCCACCAACAACAAGAAGATGAGCATGAATTTAACATTCAAATTATGGTTCTCCAAATGATGGGAGACCAACAAAATTTCTTCAAACAAGTGCTAGAGGAGAGCCAAAATAGGGACAATGTTCTTCAAAGCATTGTTACCCATGGCGAGGAGTTGGCAATTCAAATTGCCCAAATGAAGGAAGCCTAAGTAACTACTCATCACCATTCCTTGGACATTGATCATGAATGCGAGTTTGAAGGAGTTAACTTTGATGAGAAGTGGGAAGAGTCAATCTCCTTGAGCTCTTGTGAGTATGAAAGTATGGTATTTGATGAGGAAGATATGAGGTTGAGTAAGCCAAATACTCTTAGCCTTTGTGAGTATGCGGGTGTATCCTTTGATGTGAACATTGAGAAGGTGGAGGAAGAACTATTGAGGAGGAATGAAGCCCCTATTTATGATTCATTTGGAGAAAGAAATGATGACACATCTATGGAAGAAGATGATGAGGGAAAGATTAGCTCAAATGATAAATGGAGTTGTGAAATCAACTTGCTTGAGGAGCCCATCTTTGAGAAGTTTGAAGTTTGCCTAGAGGAAGATGAGGAATGCCCTCATGAGAACCTTTTCAAACCCACAATGGAGCCCATGATACTTGGAGATGACATTATGGACCTTCTCACGAAAGTCAAATCATCATACAAGAACTACCTAGTGGACAAGCTCAAAGTGAGGGCTAAGCAGTAGTCTACTTGTGGAAATTTGGCACCCACTATCCCAACTCCTAAAACACCCCATCATCAATTCTATGAAAGTTCACCTTCTATTCTTGGAAAATCACCTAGTCCAAGTATTTTCGTCATCAACTTGGGAAGAAATAGGAGCACCGAAAAATCCCCAATGACAAGAATCTCAAGTTTGCTAGCTTCAAGGCGGGAAGGCCATCATGACAAAGCAAAAGAGAAAAAGAAGGAGTTCAAAGGGAGGTCCCTCATGGAATGACCCTACTCTATTTTGCAATGGTTCAAAACTTATTCATGCTTAATTGAGGACCATTCACAAGCTTTTGACAAATTTTTAAGGGCCTTGAGCTCTATGGACAATAGATTTCAACATTTCAAACTAGTTTGGTGGAATCCTATCTCTAACAACCATTTGTAAAATATTGCTTTCTACAACTTTGCATTGTGACATATTTAATGTACTTTTAGTTTACTTGCATTTTTCTACATGAGAGTTGTGAGGGAGGGTTACTTACCCATTCTTTGAGCAAATTTTCAGAAATTGACAGAAAGGAAGCACAAAAGGGTGCAAGGGAAGGAATTAGCATTAAATGATTAAAGGGTCGATAAAGAACAGCTCAGGACGCGCGTCCCAACAGCAGCCCGCTCGTCCCAAGCTGTGCTTCAGGCAAAATAGATTGCTGTCACAAAATCCGCGCGACTTGGAGCCGGGACGCACGCCTCGCTTCTGATCCGCTCTAACCGACACCAGGACGCTCGTCCTGAACCATACATTGAGCAATTTTTCTTCCTGGAAGAAGATCTGGGCAGATTTTTCCTAGGACGCACATCCCATTGAAGATCCCATCATCCTGAAGCCAAGCCGCTAATCCTGACCTGAATGTAAAACAACAGGACTAGCTGTAAGGGAATCCACGCGTCTCCTCAACAGGACGCCCGTACT
This sequence comes from Silene latifolia, assembly GCF_048544455.1. Classification (NCBI taxonomy): domain Eukaryota; kingdom Viridiplantae; phylum Streptophyta; class Magnoliopsida; order Caryophyllales; family Caryophyllaceae; genus Silene; species Silene latifolia. The sequence goes on from NC_133537.1 coordinate 193,454,464, forward strand.
GTATCCTCAGGCCGCTCGAGCCGATGCCAGCACGCACGGATTGTAACGGGTAATGACTAGGTCACAGTCTAATCCGCCCGAGCCCGACCCTAGGCCGCTCGTCCCAGAACCTTATCTTCAATATAAACGCCCCTCACCATCCCTATTTCCTTATCTTATCAAATAAAAACCACATCTCATCATCCATAAACAATCCCCATCACAAAATTTAAGCAAAACCCCATTACAAATCCCAACCACATCAAGCAAGGATGATGAGTCTAAGGAGCAAAAGCAAGAAAGCCAGCGATTCCGCACCCAAGCGACATAAGGGTGCTACTTCATCCACCCCACGAGAGGCAAGGGGCAAAGGGAATGTAATGATACAAGTTGTTGCACAACTTGAGGATTTCCCGGAGGTAATCTTCACCAAAGATGAACACCGCCAACGATTTGAGCAATTGCTAGGTAAGGACTATGAACCCACTCAATTCATCGATCTTGATGCATTAGAAGTACTTGGCATAGGGAACCGTGTTTTTCAATGTCATGGGTCTAGTGAAAATGTTCTATGCCCATGAGGACACATACTTGAGTCTCACGCTAGAGTTTTTGTGTAGTCTCCGGGTAGTCACCACTCAGCAGAGAAATATTTATTTCATGTTCCGTCTTTGCAATAGAGACCATAGGTTGACTTTAGACCAATTTGCAAGTATTTTTGGTCTTGAGGTACTAAGGGATGACATCGATAAGCCCGCCGACTTTTGTGTTAACCACCTTTGGGTGGCTATTTCTGGAAGAGAACATCATTCCTACTAGCAATGCTATACCTTTGCAATCCAACATCCGGTGATTAGAATTACCGAACGGTTTATCGCCGGGACTATCAATGGAAGAGAAGAGCAAGACAGGTGCATCCTTCTCGACTTGACTTTCTAGAGTCATATTTGAATGTGCAAGGGAGAAGGCCCTACAATTTCAACACACCCCTTGAGGTGCTTACACGGTTCAATGACTTTGCACAAGGGAACACTCATATCAAAACCTTTGTGATGGGAGGCCTAATTACAATTTTTCCCAATGAAGTTTGCCCCACGTTCAACCTTGATGGAAGCTATGAAAAGCTCAAGGGGAGCACTTTGATAGATGAGGATGTTATCTTCAACTACCACCGTTGGTGTACTTACAATGAGGCCGGAAGTGTAGAGTGGTTCACCAAGGGTTGCTCATCACTTATTCTAAGGGGATGGAACATACCACCCACCGAGCCCCGCTTGAGCCGGTATTCTCCAAGACTAAGCTACCTCCTCCCCATTGATATCCGTGACAACCTACAACCAAGAGAAGAATTACCTCATCGACCTCGCGAGTTTCCGGAATGGGGTGCCGCACCACCATCTTATGTACCCATTCCACCCTACCCAACACAACATGTACCATTCACTCCTCAAGACCCGAGAGCTCCATCCATGACCAATTTGATGCAGCTCATGCAAAATGTTGATCTTGGAGTACATAATTGGAGGGCTGACAACTACTTGGCCCAATGCCCCTCCTACTACAACATGGCTCAACAACGGTACATCAACCCTAGAGGCCCTCATCCATCTTGGGCTCGACCACATCTCTTGTTCCCTAACTATGTCAACCAAGGAGGGACCTTTGGAGACCAAAGTGGGGAATTGTTTAGCCAAGGAGGAGGATATGACCAAGGAGGATCAAGCGAACGTGGATACCGCGATGATGATGATGATGATGAGTAGGATGGCTAGAGGTGCTTGACCACACCACCTCCATTTGTATGATACTCTTTCCCTATCTCTCATGTATAGTTACATTGTAATATATCTTATATGATTAGATTAGTTTGCATTGTTATATACATTTCACATGATTCATGCAGTTAGTTGCGTATAGACTAGAATTCATGCATTGCCACTAATGACCCAACCTCATTTCTTCTACACTAGAAATAGTGCTTAAATCGGTTTGGGGAGGTTTGCTCATAAGTGACCATAGCTTGATAGAAAACATGCATAATTTAGTGTAGTTTAGATTGAATTCATTTGTTATATTTGTCATATTATTGAATTGCATTTAGTTAGAGCATGCATTCATTCATATCATATCATTGCAATTGTACTTCAACTTTAAAAAAATGCAGAAATCCAAAAACATGTATTTCTTTTTCATTCCTACTCCTACCTGTACATTGAGGACAATGTCCAAAATAAAGTGGGGGATGGGAATTTATATTGCAAAATACAAAAAAAAAATGAAAAATTTCGAAAAATTTCAAAAATATATTCTTTAATTTCATTAAAACAAAATCCATAAAAATTTGAAAATTTCAAAAACCAAAAACATGTTCTTTAATTTAGTAGTGTAGAATTGTATATACTTGTGTTTTTGTTCTCTTCTCACATAGATACAACACTACATTTGAGGCATTATCAAGGGAAAATGAAGACCGCTTAGTATGATCGCTCTAATCCCTTTTCCCTTCCATTTCTTTTCATTACTCATATGAGGAGGATTGGTTTACATGTCAAGGAGGATGTGGTGTATTTTATTGTTGCGGTTTGTGTACCTATGTGTTGTTAGGTGTTGCATCTAGATTATATGGCATAATAGTTAATAGAAGCATATGCATTATAGTTATATATATGTTAGTTACATCATGGCATGTAGTTGCATGGTAGGAAAATTTTGTGAAAATGCCTATTTGGGAAGCTTGACAAGTGTATATAAGGCCCTTGTAGATAATTTTCTCCTTGAGACTTTGTTTGCTAGAATACCCTCAAGACACCCTAGGATGTGTCATACTAGTATATTTTGACCCATGGACTAAGGCATGGTTAAGAGTACCTTGTGGTGTGATAACTCCTTGGCTACCGTTTATTCCAAGGTGACCATTGAAACCATGCAACCATTCTTACACTTCTATCATCATATTTTGCCAACAAAAAGGGAATGGGCACAAAAATCTCCAAATTGAGTTGAAGTACCAAAATCAAAATCAAAAAGTTTGCAAAATACATCAAATGAAATGAGGAGTAAAAATAGACTCATATGCTTCAATAAAAGTACCTTTCTACAAAATGGGGTTACTTTGAAAATGTTCAAAAAGAATGCAAAAGAAATTTGCCAAGTATAAAAATGCCAAACATCATAGAACGGCAAGAAATTGTTCTAAAAAATGTCAAATGCCAAACCAAAAAAGCAAACTACCAATGTGAAACTCGAAACATCTTGATCCCTTTTTTTTCCATTGATCCCACTTTTGTTTCGTGGTGGAAAGGGGACGACCCATCTTCTTGTCTAGGCAAGAAGGGGAATTCCGCAATCCTACATTGTTTCTAACACCATAGGGAGCCTACTCTTGACAAAAGCATTTAGCGATTGAGGATAATAGTACCCTAGTTTGACACAACTTGGAGGTGATTTGTTGGTATCCTCTTAGACTTAGTAGCTTAGAGAAATAATATCTACAATGGAGTGTGCACCCTTAAATTGCTTCCCTTTTAGATGATTTCCGCCACTTATATGAGGAAAGTGGATATTCTTTTGTAGATGCATCCATTACTTGTTTTGTGTACTTAATGCTTGGATGTATCGCCATTTTTGCAAGCCCCACCTTGCGTAGCAAGAAGGCATCTTACCTCATGGATATCTTGTTGTGAGTTGAAGGGGCGGAGTGAGACCTGCTAATCGTCTCACATCAGTTATATTACTGCTAGGATAGTTTAAATAAAGGTCTAGCTCTAGTCACCTCTTTACTCGGGACGAGTAAAGGTTCGGTTTAGGGATGCTTGATGTGACTCTTCATTGCGCACATTTAGTCCCCTAATTGAACCTATTTTGCATACTAATATAGCATTTCATGACCATTTCATGACCATTTTATCCGTCAATTCCTTCCTATTTTGCTTTCCTATTGTATTGTATATGTCTTGTAGGAAAGGAGATAATGAGGCGGAATTCCTGTCTCTCGCGCATATTCGGAAGCTAGTTGACGATCTTGGATGGACTAGTATGAAGAGGAGGCAAGAATGATGACCAAGTTGAAAGGATTCATTAACCCTCAAATTAAACTCTTTAATTTAATATCTAAGTTACTCATTAAAATATATGTAGATCTTATGCATGCATAACATAAATAAATCAAGGATTACGAAGAAAGTTCCTTACAATGATAAGAACAGTTTATAGGGCACAAGTAAGAACACCTTTCTTACTTGTTCTTGAGCTTAAAATAATGGATTATCCCCTTTGTCTCAATTTCGTGAGAACCTCCTTTTATTTTCACAATGACAAACCCCTTAAATCTAATTTATATATTAACTAGATATATGAAATTAGAGACCTTAAATTATATATAATCTAATAATATTTCTTATTACTACCTTTAGTAAACTAAATAATATTAGATGAGAACAATATATTTTCTAAAACTTATTTTAGAGAGATAAAGAGAGAAGAGTTAGTTGTAGAAAATGTAAGAATGAAGAATCTCAAAATAAGAACAATTCTTATTAGGGTAATGAGGGGAAAAACCGGTGGAGGGGGAGGCCAAAAGGAGCCAATGCATGCAACTTTGCTTTTTAGAGTTGTTCTTCTCTAAATATAATAGGGTGTAGATTAGCTTACAATGTTAATCATTGTGTTTTCCACAATATAAAATAATTAACCATTTCACCCTATTTACCCACCAAAAACCGGTTCCCATAATATGGAGTCCATTTTAATTTTGTCAATTGTTATTTAGTCATATAACATATAACATGTAACAATTAACATGTTATTAATAATATTAATGCATATTTAACAATTAAATATCATTACATATATTAATTCAATTATATATAATAATTGACTAGTAATACATGATTATAAGTATATAAAATGGTTTACGTTAATATAATCTACAACAGATTGCAATTATAATTAACCGATCATTCTTAATTTAATTGTTTCATAAACAAAGTTTTAGTAATATAAAACATTTTATTTACTAAAACGAATCTTATTTAATCGAATTACAATAAGATTCATATTCTCACTCACATATGTAAATTGTTCAATTTTAAGGAATTAATTAATCTGTATCATTATACAATTAATTAATTTATCTATTAAGAGAATTGTCCTTTAGGTGTGACCTTAAGGGATCAACTGATCACTACCGTCAAACGACAGTAATGTCAAACTCTAGTCAGCTAATCCTTACCGATTAATGTTGATCAGTTGACGTATAAAAATGAATCATCCCTTTATGTATTCTTATTATGAGTTTTAATAATGTGATCACACTATTGTTAAGGACACGTACTCGAACAATCTCCCACTTGTCCGAGACAAGTGTGCGTCACCAATTCTCTTGTTCTATTACTATCTCCCACTCAATGCAAGGTTTCTTGCAGGTCGTCCTTCCAAGTGATCATATCAAGAGTGGTTTCCTCGATCTGGAGAGTAACTGTCTGACCAGAATTATCTACCGTAGATACATTCCGAGCGTGGCCCCGCATTTTCAGTTCACTACTCCTCGAGTGGCTCTGAGATTTTTAAATAACCCTGACAAGGGGGTGGACAATTCCTATCGCACTCTTCCCTTTGTCAAGCCACAGCTCAGCATGACCCAAAAGATGCCCATTTGACCTCATTTACGATAGTCGTACAGTATAATTTAAAGTCACTCAGAAATTGTGCCAACTTGGGCGAACAGTCTCTAGTCAAAGAATTGACTCAAAAGAATACTATAGTAGCTCTCGCCACTACCAGGCTATATGAATTACCAGAACTCTATAAACGGTCACTGTCCAACAGAGTGTCTCTTACAGTCTGTCTACATGATCAATTAGTCATCTCTTATGACTCTATGGCACTTGAACTTGCCATCAATCGACTCACACTCTAGTCACTTACAGACGTCACCTTATATGAGTGACCAGGGGCAATTACTATGTTAATCCAGTTCACTTTATAGGGTTCAATGTTGACTCAACAACCTATTTGGATATAACAAGGTAACAGATGAGTTTAAGAAACTCAAACGATAAATGTGATTATCACATATGAATAGTCAATACCATATTAATATTTCATATCTTATAATCTAAAGTGTATATGTTACACATGTCAAGGTGCAATAAAAGCTTTGTTAGTGGATATACCATGTATCCATTCAGTCCAACTTTATGAATTGCTATTTCCTTCTATTCAATGTCATTTCTAATGTTATGAACTTTTCTAAGTACATGTCTAGACTTATTCATAGACTTGGGCTCTTTAACTTGAAAGATGTTACCACTGTCATCATATAACTTATGATAAAACACTTGGTGGAAGGAACTACCTGTAGTCCCTTTATAAACCACCTTATCACAATGTACTCAGACTCCATTTGTAGAATTGGTAATGGTTGATTCTAAAATTATATATATATATATATATATATATATATATATATATATATATATATATATATATATATATATATATATATATATATATATATATATATATATATATATATATATATATATATATATATATATATATATTCTTAGTCGATTACTCGAGTCGATAAAATTAGCCTAGGATTTCAATAAATCTTTATAGGTTTGGATACTAGAGTCTGTGTAACCCTTCAACACATAACTTTGTTTGTTATCCAAATACAAGAACGGATCCTCATTCCTTTTCAGGAATTTATAATGAATGTTCTTGAAGGCTTTCAAATGACTTTTATATGAAATAACTTGTCATTGACTCATTATGCTCCAAGCATACGATTCATCATGGCATGTGCATGTATTGGCGTACATGATCGTTCTAATGGCAGAAACATTAGCGATCGATTTCATGTGATCAACACCTCATGGGGTTGAGTGAATGACTATGACTCTCTCATAGTAATTCCACTTTCATCAAAATGAATAACCTCCTCAACCTATGTTGATATTAAATAGATAAAGAATCTTATCAATCATAAGATACTTATCCAAGTGCCAATCTAAATTTCCCTATATTATGATAGATTTGGAATTTAAGAATGCATCATGTCTTCTTTCATCAAGAATTAAAAACAAAAACACTCCTTCATCGACGGTAGTGTTAGCATGTCATCCTCAATGACATTAACATGAAAGACAATTTCTACCACTGACTTTCATGTCTAAACATGACAATATTGACTCCCATTTAAATCCATGTATACTCATGGCTTCTCGACAACTCGAGTGAAACCATTTTCTTATCACATAATTTGAGATGATCATTGCAATTTTTAAGTGTGGATTAAAACCTTGCGTTAATGTCACACACACACCCTTTTCTAAATACCTATTTAGAAATTGGTTTTAACATCTAACTTGATTATTCACACTTTGAGGTGTAGAAATGATGATATGGATCTTAGCGTAGTTACTCTTTAACTCAGATTTGTAGGCAACTTAATGTCTATCTATGTAACTCTTATGCACAGATTTCACTTTGGTTCATTAGGCTCTTATGTAAATTGAATTGAAATTTCTTGATACAACCACTTCATAATTTTTATTGAAGAACACTTTCTTTTGGTCTCCTCACTAGTCTTGAGTTTAACCTAATAAGCTTTATTTTGGTCTCCTAACTAGTCTCGAGTTTGACCTAAGAAGCTTTCTTTTGGTCTCCTCACTAGTCACGAGTTTGACCTAAGAAGCATTCTTTTGGTCTCTTCACTAGTCACGATCGAGTTTGACCTAAGAAGCTTTATTTTGGTCTCCTCACTAGTCTCGAGTTTGACCTAAGAAGCTTTCTTTTGGTCTCCTAACTAGTCTCGAGTTTGACCTAAGAAGTTTTCTTTTGGTCTCCTCACTAGTCACGAGTTTGACCTAAGAAGCTTTCTTTTGGTCTCCTCACTAGTCACGAGTTTGACCTAAGAATCTATATTTTGGTCTCCTCATTAGTCTCGAGTTTGACCTAAGAAGCTTTCTTTTGGTCTCCTCACTAGTTTGTTGCTAATTTTCTCCAACTCTATCTTTTGACAAATACACCTATTTTTCTCGAAAGATAGCTATATAAGCAACAAACAATTTGATACTTAAACTTGTGAATGAAGAAAATATCGCACATTATGACCTAAATAGATGACCCTCTTGTAATGACATTGTAATCTAGTAGTAAGATAGACTAACCTTTATAAGATAAAGGATAGGATTGGATTCATATTCATGTCTTATACAATTTTAGGGTCTTAAGCCCTCCCATAGCTCGTATGGAGTCTAATAAGTGGTTACAAGTCTTAACTATAAGTGGTCTTTTCAATTGGTTTATTAAATTCCCTAAGATGTGATATTTGGTCATAAAAACATAAGAGGGAATCAAATTCATGGCTTATGAACTTATTACAATGATCCAATCGTTGTAATTCATTTATGATAATTTATGCCGTTGATGTAAAAATGTGTAATGACAAGTTTTTAGAACAAAGAAAAATCCATAAACCGAATGACTTGGGTTGAAAGCCAAGTCATTAAAATCATACACCCATTGTTTGCATAATGGAAATAAAACAAATTTCCATGTCCAACACGGAAATCAAAAGCCTAAAAGCAAGGAGATGGAACCCTGTCCCAGGATCCATGCGTCCCAAGCTTTGGACGAGCGTTTCAGCATAGGATCCGAGTCTCCCAACACCAAGCCGCGCGTCTCAGCCGAGAATCCGAGCACCCCGCGGCCAATCCGAGCGGATCCCCTTACATGATCAACTGTGCTTCAAGCCAGGACGCACGGATCTTCTTAGGAGTTGCTACATGATCCGCGTATGTCCTTCGGGACTTGCAAAGCTCTATTCAACACTTAAGAATGTTATTTACTAATGTACCCTTGCTTAACCTAATGATGTACCATAATATATATATTCCATTTGTAATAATCAATGGACTAAGTCCTCTTAGTAGAGGCAAAACTTCCTTAGATGAGATTAGGATTAGATTATAATAAATTGATCTCAATCATTCCACATGAATCTTTCCTTAATTATTGTTCAAGTTTATTATTGGGTAATGGTCGGACTTACTACTAAATCTTTTCGGTAACTTGTCGTTAGGAGCACCTAGACCAAAACACAATTTATAACTTCACAAACAACTCTACAATTAGTAAAGAGGCAAGTAAAGGTCGGATCCCAAGGGACGGGAATTGAGATGAGATTTCTATTGCAACTAGTGGTGTCTTAGGGGTGTCACAAATTGGGTTGATGTACAAGGTCACTAAACGAAATAGCAATGAAAATAAACAAGCAAGATGAATAAAAAGGGTTGTAAACAAGTGATAAAAAGCACTAGGGTATCATGGGGTCATAGGGGATTCATGGGAATTGATCATACAAACAGGTTCTCAAATTATAAGCAAGTAATTATTGTTGTGATGGATTGAGTTGGGTTATATCTTACAATCCTAGGAAAGTTTGCGTCCCGGAGCCGAATCAATTAGATTGTACAACACCTACAAGTCGACTTAGTCTTCCCCACTCAACAACATACATGGTCTAATGAGACTCGAGTTGGTTTATGTCTTACAAGTCTCATTGCAAAGATAGGTGATGGGTAAAAAATGCAAGGATTCATAGGCTCGCATTTCATCAAACATAACATGTGCATGAGTTGAGATCAAAACAAGCAAGCAAATAAACCATGAAAGCATATTAATTTAAGCATGAATCATTCCCCGTGTTAGTTTCCCCTAATTACCCATTAACCCTAGCTAGGTCACTACTCACTCATTATCATGTTGATCATGCTAGCAAGGTTGTCAATCATACCAACAAAATGAAACATGATGAACAAATGAAAGTAATTAACAATAATTAAAAAGGGATTAAGAGAATTATACCTATTAATGATTCCAATAATAAAGCAAAGAATAAAAGAAGTACTTTATGCTTGATTGAGAGGTTGTCAATCTCCCAATAATAACCCAAATAATCTTCAATTACCCAAAATAAAGGATGAACAAAAGAGAGATTAAGAAAATAAAACTTGTATTAAAACTTGATTAATTGTTGATTACAAAACTAAAGAGAGATTTAATTGATATTAACTACTCTAAGAATTGATAAGAAGAACATGCTCTTCTAATTAGACTAATGGGGTATTTATAGTGGAAATTAGGTGGATGCATTAGGGTTAACTAAGGGCTAAACTAGTAATTACACTTTTGAGATTTGAGCAGGGAGACGCCGGTATTTTTCGAAGGAAGGGCTTCTTTCTTTGAAGCTTGAAGTAACGGATTTGTGTTGGATCGTGCGTCTTAGACACGGGACGGCCGGATTCGTGAGTCTCTGCCCGGGCGTCTTTGGGAGAAGACACACGTCTTCTGGTGGCTGCTGCCCGGGCGTCTTTGAAGGAAGACGCACGGATTGTCGTGCTGGGGACGGGCGGATTCAGGACAATCCGCACGGATTGCTCCTCAGTCTTGTTTCTTCTTCTTTTCTTCCCTTTTCTTCATAAAATCCTTGAGGATTTCTTTGGGGATGCAAGGATCTTTCCTCAACATTGCTCATCTACTATAATATGTACAAAGGCCTTCTAATCTTGTCTCTCCTTGATGCTTGGTCATTGAATTCAATCAATTTAGTCCCATTTTGCCATGAAAATGCAAGGTTTGCACTCCTTTCCTACCAAGGACACAAAACCTCAAAAAATATGCAAAACAAAGCACTAAAAACAATAAATGACCCAAATATGACACTAAAAAGCATGGGAACAAGGCTAATTCGGGGACTAAATATGCGCTAAATATGGTCACATCAAATATCCCCAAACCGAACCTTTGCTCGTCCCGAGTAAAGAGGTGACAAAGACTAGGACCATTATTTAAACTAGCCTAATAACATAGCCGATATGAGACAATTAGCGGGTCTCACTCCGCCCCTTCAACTCACAACAAGACAACCATGAGGTAGGATGCCTTCTTGCAAGACAAGGTGGGTCTTGCCAAAATGGCGACACATCCAAACATTAAGCACACAAAATCAAATAATGGATGCATCTACAAAAGGAATAGCCACTTCCTCATCAAGTGGCGGAGGCAACTAAAAGAGAACGAATTTAAGAGCATATAATCCGTCACAAATACGAGTTCAACAAATTACTAAGGCTAAGAGGATGGCACTAAATCACCTCCAAATGGTGTTAAACTTCACTACTTTCGTCCTCAATTTCCAAATGCTTTCGTCAAGAGCGATGGGAGGGTATGGAATGATGATCCCTATGATGCTAGTAGCATATGACATGACAAGTCTCGAATTCTCTACAAAAGTAAAGGTCATGGATCGTCCCAAGCTCGACAAAGTGGCTTGACAAAAAGGCTTTTTGGGAATGAAATGCTCAAATCGTTATAAACAAGGGTGGATATGACTAGTATTCAAAAATTGACCTCATTCAACTTTCACATTTCAAAAATTAGCGATGGGGTTTGTCCCTTCCGGGCTAGTGTCCTTTGCTTTCGCCAATCGCTTATTAGGCAACCGGTTAACCTCTAGACAATAGCTTTTCGGGGTGATAGTCACTCTGTCGCTGGGCGGTTTAATTCACAACCCTGTGGGGGCCCAATTCAATAGATCCCTCTCCAAAGCACATTGAAGTGGTACGCCTCCATCAAAACAACTAAAATTCTCAACATTTTAACATTTCATAACATTTGAGGTTTCCTTGGCAATAAATTACTTCCACATAACAAAATCTTTGAAATGAGCACTTCAAACTTATTGATAAAAAGTGTTTTTGGGTTGCCTTACCACAAGGTCAATTAAGGTCACCTAGACAAGTTAACCAAGTCCACATCGCATCACGGGGTTGGAATAGGTGACTCACATGCAAACCCTTGACTAGGCTTTGGGTCATGGGTCAAAAGACACTAGTATGACACAATCTAGGGTGTTTTACAACCATTCTAGTAGACAAAGTCTTAAGTTGAAAAAGTATTTGTAATGGTTTAGTTGCACTTATCAAAGTTCTCAATTAGGCACTTTTAAAAATATTTTATCTAAATGCAACTATATGCCATGATGCAACTAATATATACATCGTAATGCAAGTGATTCTACCAACTAATATGACATATAAACTAAATGCAAGTCCTAAGTTCACATTGTTATACCGCATCAATAAAAATAAAGCCACATAGTCATTAACATAAAGAGGAACAAGGAGATTGGGAAGATCATGCCATGCGGTCTTCATGATCCTCATGCCTCGGATGTGGCGTAGTCAATCAATGTGAACAAGGATAGAACAAACACAATATATACAACAATATATACACGACTACACTACAAAAAGAAATGAACTTGTTTTTGGTTTTTCCAATTTTCAAATTTTTATGGTTTTTCAAAATTTTTCAATTTTTTGGATTTTTGAATAAAGTTAAGTTAGAATTCCCCATCCCCACACTAATATGGGCATTGTCCTCAATGGCCAAAATGATGGGAAATTATGCAAACGTGATGCATGAATTCTATACTAAATGCAAGCTACACTAATCTACACTACATGATGCATGGTTTTTGTTTATGACGGAGAGGATAATTTAGATTACCTCCCGTTGTGTATGCATGTACTTCCCCTAACCGATTTAAACATTATTGCTAATGTCCTAAGGTTTGGTGTAGTTCATGCACACACTATACATTGCATGAAACTAAATTTTATCATTTTGGATTTTGAAAAGGTGGGAACAATAAAATGAGAACACCTCAATGGGGCCGAGGTGTTAGTCCTCTATGGTGCTAGGACTACTCCAACAATGATCAAGATAAATAAATAAAACAAAGAGAGAGAGAGAGACAAACCTCAAGAAGGTAGGAGCCTCTAAAGCTTGCTAATCTTCCATCATATCATCACTATCATCATCTTGCTCACTAGAAGTGGATTCATCACCACTTTCTTCTTCACTTTCTTGTTCACCTTGCTCATCATCCTCTTCTCCTTCACTAGCTTCTTCATCAATGTTATCATCAACTTCTTCATTACCGACAACCTCATTATCACCCGGAACAACCCTAGATGCACTCGGAAAGAAGACTTCCCTATCCGCCCAACTAGGCAAAGGACATGAATGGTCAAGTAGTCCTTGCCTAGCTAAGTGAAGGAGGGGTGGATATTGGGCTAAGTAAGCATCTTTCCGATCCTCGAAGGCTTGCTTGTGCATTTCTTGCATGAGAAGAGTCAAATAATCATTTCTTGCTTCAACACCTTCGGGCTTGAACTCTTGGTACTCGAAAGGATAGGGTGGTGTGACAATGGAAGAGGAGGGAATTTCAATTTCACCCTTTTGTTGTCGGATAATGTATTTGGCCTCTTTTGAAAGAGGAAGTAGATAGTTGGTCCGATGGACACTCAATCGAAAAATCTTTGAAGGCAAAGTGAAAGATCTAGCCTCACTAATGAGCCATCCATACTTGGTGTCAAGAGGGTTATGGGTAATCCACTTGTACTTGTATATCATAGTATTAATATCAATGAGATGACCACCCTCTTTCGCCTCATACTTGCTATCCTTGTTGAAGTTTGGATCAAAGTATTTAGCTAGAAGAGTGACTAGGCCTCCATTCACAATAACGGTAGTGATTTTCTTCCCACAATCAATATTTAGCCATCTATCCACCAAAAGCCTTAAAGAGTTGAAAGGCTTGGTGAATTCCCTTCCAATGTTCAAAGCCGACTCAAGAAGAACAAAATCGAGTTTGGTGAAATGGTTGGTGTCTTTTCTTACAATGATGGTGTTCCCTATGACCTTGTGCCACACTCTAATGCCTGGATGGTGGACTAATAGAGCGCGACTAGCATGAAAGTCCTCAAATTTCCTTCCGGAAATCGCCTCCCAAAGAGGGTCGGGGTCATACTTGCCAACATTCTTAAAATAACTCGGTGAATCACTAAGACCCAAAGCTTTACCCATTTCCTCAAAGGAGATGCACCTATTAACATTAGCTAGATGGAACTCGATGGTCTCCATAGTCTCAACCTTGTTAACTTTCAAAGAACTCAAAAATTCTAAGGTAAGGGAGGGGTATGTCAATTCTTTTGATTCAAACAATTTCTCCAACCCCATGGCTTTAAAGAAGGCTCTAGTTTGCTCAAGGACACCCAACTTATCTAAGGTATCTTCACAAATAAACTTGGTGGATAGAAATGATTTTCTAGGAAACTTGGCAAAAGTGTCCCTATGGGATTTGGAAATGAAAATTACCTCCGGATAATTCGAAAGTTGAGCAATTTCCGGAGTAGTAGATGTTGTTGCTTCCATGGGAGGTTTTTCTTGTTGCACTTCCATGTTTGGGTTAGCTACCACCATAGCCAATGCTTTCTTTGCTTGAAGACTCTTTTGTCTTGATGAGAGTGCCTTTGCCTTTGCCTTTGGTGCCTTTGCCTTTGTTGCTTTTGTTGCTCCCTTAGTCCTTGCCATTGATGAATAAACCAAGAAAAGAGTGAAAAATCTTCAATTTCTAGTGCACCTAAATTGATTTAAAGATGAAAGGCTTTGCCTTTATGAATTCAAAAATCAACTCAAAGGTTGAAGATTTTGTGCTTGGTTTTGATTTTTGTTGAAAGAGGAGTGATTGATTTGTTGCTAAAAGGATGTTTTGATTTGATTTTGGTGAATGTTGTTGAGGAATCTTGTTTTTGTGAGGGAGAGGATGAGGGTTTTGAAGTTATGGGGTTTATGGGTAGTGTTATGAATGAAGGAATGAAGAAATGAATGTGGGAGGGGGTTTATAATGAACCCGAAAAATTTGAAATGCAAGGGCAAGATGGGCGGTTTTTGCTCGGGACGCCCGGATTCTGCCTGTTCTGGGTTGGGAAATTCTCGCCTAAAGAGGGGCGGATTCGAACAAAGACGGGCGGATTTGAATATGCGGGACGGGCGTCTTCCAGGGAAGACGGGCGGATTCCTTTCCAGGGATTTTTCTTGTTTTCCTCAGCCAAGAAGACGGGCGTCTTTCCTTTCTGGACGGGCGTCTTTTTGAACACGGGCAGATTTCAATGCAAGACGCCGGATTCGTTGACAGTCAGAAATTTCAAAAATTCAGCTCATGATTGACGGGCGTATTCTGCCCAACAGGCCCGGATTGCCTGAAGACGGGCGGATCCTCCTGAAACGGCTCGGGTTTGACCCCTTTTTACCTGGATTCAGTTCCATCCGTGTACTTTGCATATCCCTTGTCATTTTTCATTCTTCTTCATATCTCGTATTCTTCATTGTGGGGGCACTACTAAGGCATGGATAGCCTAGGCAATTGCCATCCCCACACTAAGCTAAAGCACTACACAACAATTGAAATTATTAGTCCCTCCCTCACTTCTCTCAAACTTGATAATTATCTTGATCAAAGTATAAAAATCTAAAAATGACAAAAATGCAATATAAGAATTGAAATGCAAGTTAGGGAGTTAGAAATATTTACAAATGGTGGTTTAGGGAGGACTCCACCAAACTCTCATTCTTGATGAGATGTCAAGGGGGCATATTCAAGGTGTTGTTGATGTTGCTTAACACCATGAAAAAGTAATCAAACGCTTGTTCATTGTCATGATAAAGGTCTTCAATAGACCTTGGCCCTTGTTGTCGGTCTTGATCGATGGCATTACCAATGTAGGGATTAAAAATCCCTTCAAATTCATCGTCCCAAAGACCACAAACTTCATTAAGTTGATCATTGAAAATCTCTTGATTTGATGGAGACAACTCTCCCATTTCCTTTTCTTGGCCAATAAGGCCATCTTCTTCATTGCTTGACTTTGGTGAGCTTTGCAAGCTCTATTTGCTACAATTCTCTTTCTCTTTGAATGGAGCATCTTCAATTTTCTTCTTCCATTGGAGTTCCGACTTCTTCCTATCATCCTTCCGACTATAATGATCGATCATAAAACACGGTTCATGTAAATGGGGAGCTCTCATAGTCTTGTCAAGGTTGAAAGTTATACTCTCATCTCCCGCTTCTAGAGTGAGCTCTCCATGTTTTAGATCAATCACCGCACCCACGGTGTGTAAGAAAGGTCTTCCTAGGATGATTGGAATGTTGGAATCTTCCTCCATATCAACAATGACAAAGTCCACCGGGATGAAAAACTTCCCAATTCGTACGGGAACATCTTCCCATATCCCTAATGGTGTCTTCGTCGATCTATCGGCCATTTGGAGTGTGATATTGGTGCATTTAAGCTCTCCCATCCCCAACCTTTTACTCACCGAGTACGGCATAACACTCACACTAGCCCCTAGATCACATAAGGCTTTGTTGATCGTGGTGTCGCCAATGGTACACGGTATTGAGAAGCTTCCCGGATCCTTGAGTTTTGGAGGTGAACTCCCTTGAAGTATTGCACTACTCACCTTAGTGAAGGCGATAGTCTCAAGCTTCCGGATCGACTTCTTCTTTGTGAGGATGTCTTTCATGTATTTCGCATAGGCCGGCACATGATTGATTAATTCCGTGAAAGGAATTGATACTTCCAAATTCTTCACAATTTCCATAAACTTTCCAAGTTGGTTATCAAATTTGGGCTTGGCTTGAAGACTTGGAAAAGGAAGTCTAATCACAATGGGCTCCTTCTCCTTGACCTTGACTTCATTTTTCTTTGAAATTTCTTCTTTTTATGATTCTCCATCTTTGGAGTTTTGCACAATGTCTTCCTTATCACTAGCTTCCACAACTTCATCCTCAACTTGTTTCTTCGGTGCTTCATACCTTGTACCACTTCTCAAGTGAATGGCACTAACCGTTTCATGTCTAGGGGGATTACTTTGAGGTGGTAATTGCCCCTTTTGTCTTTGTGAGCTTGAAGATGCTAGTTGAGTCAATTGGGTTTCCAACATCTTGGTGTGAGCTAGAATGTTGTTGATGGTGGTTTCCTTTGCTTGACTATCTTTTTGCATTTGAGTGAAAAATTCTTGTTGATTCTTTTGCATTTGGAGGACCGCTTTTTGAGCATCAAAAATTGGTCATTTTATTGATTGTATGGATTTTGATTTTGGTAACCTGGGTTTTGGTTGTAAAAGGGTCTTTGATTTTGGTTTCTCATGGGAGGTGGGGTGTATGTTGTTTTAGGGTTTTGAACATTTTGGCTTTTGTATGAGAGATTTGGATGGAATTTGGTGTTTTCATTGTAATAGTTGGAATAAGGGGTACCACTCTTGTATGCTTGGAAAGCATTCACTTGTTCATTTGTTCCCCTACATTCACTTTGGTCATGTCCCAAAGTTCCACAATTCTCACATATCCCACTTGGGATTGATTGAGATGACGTCATGGCATTAACATGATGCTTTGGTGATTTTGAGGCTTCTTCAAGTCTAGCCATGGCTTTTTCAAACTTCAAATTGATTGTGTCGATGTGAGCACTAAGTTGAGCACCCAATTGAGTAACGGAGTCCATTCATGCTTTCCTCCTCTAGTAGCCTTGCGAGGTTTACTATATTGTGAGTTATGGACCGCCATTTCCTCAATTTTGTTCCAAGTTTGATTGTCATCAACTTCGGTGAACATTCCATTCGATCCCATGTTAAGAATGTTCTTTGAATCTTCATATAGACCGTTCCAAAATTGTTGTACCAAGAACCACTCGCTAAGTCCATGGTGAGGACATGAGCGACAAATTCCCTTGAACCGCTCCCAAGCTTCATACAAAGATTCTTCATCCCTTTGCTTAAAACCCGTAATTTGAGCTCTTAGCATGTTAGTCTTTTCCGGTGGGTAGAATTTTTTGTAGAAAGCTAGAGCCAACTTTTTCCAAGAATCAATTCCGAGAGTGGCCTTATCAAGGCCCTTTAACCATTGTTTCGTGGTGCCAATTAGAGAAAAAGGAAATAAGACCCATCGAATTTGGTCTTGAGTTACACCGGTTTGAGAAATCGCATCACAATAGTCACAAAAGGTTTCCATATGAGAATGAGGGTCTTCACTAGGCATCCCCCCAAATTGGCTCCTTTCGACTAATTGGATAAAGGCGGATTTGGCAATAAAATTTCCGGTCAAATGTTGTGGTGTGGGAGTACCATTGGGTAGGTTCTCCTCACCTTCTCTTGAAAAAGGGTTGATGAACTCAATAGTTGGTTGAATATCTACAACCTCACTAATACCTCTCAAATTCCTCCTAGCAAGTCTTCTATTGGTTGTCAAAGTTCTTTCAATTTCACGATCAAAAGGTAACAAATCACCTTGTGACCTTCTAGACATGCAAAATATCAAACAACTCGAAAACAATTAGAATAAACCTTGAGGAGTTTTACTTCCCCAAGGCAAAGAAAGACACAACTAATTACAATATAAGAAAATCTAAATCAAGTTAACACCGTCCCCGGCAACGGCGCCATTTTTGGTCGGACTTACTACTAAATCTTTTCGGTAACTTGTCGTTAGGAGCACCTAGACCAAAACACAATTTATAACTTCAAAAACAACTCTACAATTAGTAAAGAGGCAAGTAAAGGTCGGATCCCAAGGGACGGGAATTGAGATAAGATTTCTATTGCAACTAGTGGTGTCTTAGGGGTGTCACAAATTGGGTTGATGTAGAAGGTCACTAAACTAAATAGCAATGAAAATAAACAAGCAAGATGAATAAAAAGGGTTGTAAACAATTGATAAAAAGCACTAGGGTATCATGGGGTCATAGGGGATTCATGGGAATTGATCATACAAACATGTTCTCAAATTATAAGCAAGCAATTATTGTTGTGATGGATTGAGTTGGGTTATATCTTACAATCCTAGGAAAGTTTGGGTCCCGGAGCCGAATCGATTAGATTGTACAACACCTACAAGTCGACTTAGTCTTCCCCACTCAACAACATGCATGGTCTAATGAGACTCGAGTTGGTTTATGTCTTACAAGTCTCATTGAAAAGATAGGCGATGGGTCAAAAATGCAAGGATTCATAGGCTCGCATTTCATCAAACATAACATGTGTATGAGTTGAGATCAAAACAAGCAAGCAAATAAACCATGAAAGCATATTAATTTAAGCATGAATCATTCTCCATGTTAGTTTCCCCTAATTACCCATTAATCCTAGCTAGGTCACTACTCACTCATTATCATGTTGATCATGCTAGCAAGGTTGTCAATCATACCAACAAAATGAAACATGATGAACAAATGAAAGTAATTAACAATAATTAAAAAGGGATTAAGAGAATTATACCTACTAATGATTCCAATAATAAAGCAAAGAATAAAAGAAGTACTTGATGCTTGATTGAGAGGTTGTCAATCTCCCAATAATAACCCAAATAATCTTCAATTACCCAAAATAAAGGATGAACAAAAGAGAGATTAAGAAAATAAAACTTGTATTAAAACTTGATTAATTGTTGATTACAAAACTAAAGAGAGATTTGATTGATATTAACTACTCTAAGAATTGATAAGAAGAACATGCTCTTCTAATTAGACTAATGGGGTATTTATAGTGGAAATTAGGTGGATGCATTAGGGTTAACTAATGGCTAAACTAATAATTACACTTTTGAGATTTGAGCAGGGAGACGCCGGTATTTTTCGAAGGAAGGGCTTCTTTCTTTGAAGCTTGAAGAAACGGATTTGTGCTGGACTGGAATCCGTGCGTCTTAGGCACGGGACGGCCGGATTCGTGAGTCTCTGCCCGGGCGTCTTTGGGAGAAGATGCACGTCTTCTGGTGGCTGCTGCCCGGGCGTCTTTGAAGGAAGACGCACGGATTGTCGTGCTGGGGACGGGCGGATTTAGGACTATCCGCACGGATTGCTCCTCAGTCTTGTTTCTTCTTCTTTTCTTCCCTTTTCTTCATAAAATCCTTGGGGATTTCCTTGGGGATGCAAGGATCTTTCCTCAACATTGCTGATCTACTATAATATGTACAAAGGCCTTCTAATCTTGTCTCTCCTTGATGCTTGGTCATTGAATTTAATCAATTTAGTCTCATTTTGCCATGAAAATGCAAGGTTTGCACTCCTTTCCTACAAAGGACACAAAACCTCAAAGAATATGCAAAACAAAGAACTAAAGACAATAAATGACCCAAATATGCACTAAAAAGCATGGGAACAAGGCTAATTCGGGGACTAAATATGCGCTAATTATGGTCACATCAGGTAATTGAAGATTATTGGGTTATTAGTGGGAATTGACAACTCGTCATCACTCAATTAAGTATTCTTCTATTATTCTTTCCTTTCCAATTGTTTATCTCAAGTTTGGTATAATTCTCATACTCTCTACTCTGTATTGTTTATTTCCTCACTCTTTAATCATGTTTATACTTGTTGTAATGATTGACACCATTGATAACAGTTCTTCCATGATAATGAGTGAGTAGTTACTTAACTAGGACTAATGGGTGATTAGGGAACTATAACATGGGGGTAGACTCATACTTAATCTAATATGTTATCATATTATTGCTTGTTTGTTGTATTGTTAACCTATGCACATGTAATGTTTGATGAAATCCCTATGAATCCTTGCATTTTTTACCCATCTCTTATCTTTTCAATGAGACTTGTAAGATATAAACCAACTCGAGTCTTGTTAGACCATGCATAGAAGTGAATTGGAGGAATGTAAGTCGACTTGTAGGAGTTGTACAGTCTAGACGACTAGGCTCCGGGACCCAAATCTTCCTATGAACCGTAAGACATAAACTTACTCGGTTCCTCTACAACATTAATTACTTGCAACTATGGAAACATGTTTGTATGATCACCACCATGAATCCCCTATGAAACCATGACATCCTAGTGCTTTTAATCATTTGTTTACATCTCTTAATTTATTGCTTGTTATACTTTATTGCTTTCATTAGTTTAGAACACAAATACAAACCCAAATAAATTGTGACATTAGCATAAATTGAGATAGATAGACTTAGAACTCAAAGCACACCATCCCGTGGATCGACTTCGATTTAACCACTAACTAGTTGTTTGTTGAGAAATATAAATGTGTTTGATTGGGCGTGTGACGACCACGTGACCATCAGGTCATCTAGATTATTACCTATAGCCTTTTCATGTTCTTTTAACACATCAACCAAACTTTCCAATTGATTCTCATCAAGTTTTTCATTAACAATCACGGGTTTTGTTTTAGACTCATCAGAGTAAGCATACTTCAAATTTGGGGGAAGGGGCTTTAGAGTTGGATTTTGTACTCATTTTCTACCTTTGAAGATTCACTTGGGACATCTTCCATCTCCATTACACATTCCACCCTCATGGCATATTCGACTTGTTCCTCAAACTCCTCATACCCATTGTAGTCGAATTCCTCGACATATTCGACTTGCTCCTTGACTTGCATGGTATAATCTTTTGTTTCTTGTTCTTCTTTAGTGGATTGTAATGCTTCATCAAGAATGTCATTAATCAATATGGATTGCTCATAAGAGAGCTCTTTGTTGGCTAGAGCGGCTTCAAGGATATCTACTTCCAATGCCCAATGCTTGTTTTTGGCCTTACTTGCTTCTAAGGATTCCAATGCTTGCTAAGGGTCTTTGATCAGAGTAGTACTCACATGGTCTTCTACACAACAATCTATAATAGCCATCTTGCAAATTACACTAAGAGAAAAGGTGAGAAGTACCATGAGGAAGTGCTCTCCCTCAAGGCAAAGAAAGACACAACTAAAAATAATTAACGAAAATCAAATCAATTGAACACCGTCCCCGGTAATGGCGCCATTTTTTGGTCGGGGTGTTTTTGTGCTTAGTGCTTAGTCATTGTCACTACCTAACCAAAACAATATTTATAACTTCACAAACTACTCTTAGTAAATAGTTAAGTAAAAGTCGGATCCCAAGGGACAGGTATCGATTTAAGATTTTAATTGCAAGTAATTATGTCTTAGGGTGTCACAAATTGGGTTGAGATGAAGTATGGTCTAAACTAATCAACAAGATGAATGTAAACTAATGAAAACAAAGTAAAGCAATTAAAGTGGTTTGTAAACAATTTATTAAAGGCACTAGGGTGTCATGGGTTTATAAGGGAATCATGGAAATAGATCATACAAACATGTTCTCAATTAGAAGCAAGCACTTATTGTTGTGATGGGATCGAGTTAGTGTATATCATACAATCCTTAGGAAGATTTGGGTCCCGGAGCCGAGTCGATCAAGACTTTACAACACCTACAAGTCGACTTAATTCTTCCTATTCAACTCTATGCATGGTCTAATGAGGCTCGAGTTGGTTTATGTCTTACAAGCCTTATTGAAAACATAAGAGATGGGTAAAAACTGCAAGGTTTCAAAGTCTAGCATTTCGTCAAACATAACATGTGCATAGGTTGAAATCACAACAAGCAAGCAATTAATTATGAAAACATATTAGATTAAGCATAGATTAATTCCCATGATTGTTTCTCCTAATTCCCCATTAACCCTAGCTAAAGGACTACTCACTCATGATTACATTTAGCATGCAAATAAAGTTGTCAATCATACTAACAAAGCAAAACTTGATGAATAAATGACGTGATTAACAATAATTAAATAAAAGTAAAAGAGATTATACCTACTTGAGATGATCCAAATAATAAATCAAAGAATAATAGAAGTAAACTTGATGATTGATGGAAGGTTGTCAATTCTCCAATAAACCCCAAATAATCTTCTAATTACCCAAATAAAACTAAGAACAATTGAGAGATTAATGAAAGATTAAGATGTGATTAATATTGAAATGTGTATTACAACTTTGATTAAGACTAAATTAAGAGAATTATTATAATAAGATGAGATTAGATGTTCTAAGATTATAATCTAGGTAGTAAAACAGGGTATTTATACTAAAATTAAGTACAAGGATTAGGGTTACTAAGGGATTAAATGACGATTAAGACCCTAAGAGAAGCTTGATAATTTTGCTAATCCCAAGGAACATGCGCGGATCATGCCTGAATCACGGTTGGTCCTATAAGAATATCCGCTCGGGCTGGCTTGGAGACGCTCGGATCCTGACTCTGGGATGCTCGTCCCGAGCTCAGGACGCTCGGATTCTGGTACAGGGCTGTTCTCTCGTTTTGGCTTCTTAACAATCCGTGTGGATTGTTTAGGGGATGCACGGATCTTTCATCATTGCCCATTTCTCTTCGTTTATTTACATAGGTTTCTAGTGTCGGTCTCCTCTTCGATGCTTGGTCATTAGATATGATCCATTTAGCTCCATTTTTCTCCATAAATGCAAGGCTAGCAATCCTCTCCTACCAAGGACACAAAACCTAAAAGAATATGCAAAATGGGAAACTAAAGATAAGAAATGACCCTAATAGATGCTAGAAAGCATGTGACCGAGGTTAATTCGGGGGCTAAATGTTCTCAAATATGAGTCACATCATTTAGACTCATCAACTTCAAACCCCAACAATTGTGACAGCATAAATTGAGATAGATAGACTTAGAACCCAAAGCACACCGTCCCGTGGATCGACCTCGACTTAACCACTATCTAGTTATTTGTTGAGATTATAAATATGTTTGATTGGACGTGTGATGACCACGTGCAACCAAAACAAAACGATGATAAAATTTTGTAAAATAAAAAACCATTTCAAAATGAAAATATTTTCAAAGATGGCCTAAAAACAAGCGCAAAAAAAGCCGAAACTCTGTCCAAATGTCGAGTCAAACTTCGGGCCTCAAGCCCAATTCAAAGCTCACTTCGAGTTAGCACTCCTACAACTACACTACAGTTTTCTCGGACAAACATTTCAAAAATTTATCATTTTCAAATCCCACTTGACACAGTGGCACACACCCACTTCACGAGTCGAGTCTTTTTTTTGAGTAAGTGTCCGAAAATGGTCGATCGTTTTGATTCGTCGTCAATTTCTTATCCTTAGTCCAAAATGGTAGAAACTAGTCATGGAAGCGTTAATGGTCAACATTAACAACCCGGAAATGGTAATGATCAAATCCTACCTGCACTCATTCATCTCCAAACAAGCCAAGACCAAGCTTATGCTCGCCCTGTAGAAGCTAGACATCCTCCTGCAGAAGATCACCTTCCTGACATGCTCGTACACGATAACCCTCCACCCTTTATTGGACAACCAGAAGTCAATCTTCCACCAGGTCCTACTAAAGCTGAAAAGCGACTCCAATATTTGGAGGAACAACTAATGTACCTTGAGAGTCGCAAATATGAGGCAGTAAATGCTCAACTGTCAACTAACTTTAACATGACAGACATCCCAAAGTTTAAGGGGCATGAAAACCCTTTGAAGTATATTCGTGCCGTCAAAGATTATATGTCTATCAAAGGCATCAAGCCAGAGATGTTCCTAAGGATCTTTCCTTCATCTCTCGATACTATCCCTAAGCTGTGGTTCTACTCCTTGGATCACAAGAAAATTGCTACTTGGGATGATGTTGCAATTGAGTTCACCAAACCGTATGCAGATAATGCTGAGATTCAAGTCAATATGCGCACTCTAGAGGTTCTTACCCAAAATGAGAAAGAAGGATTCACCGACTTCCTAAGTAGGTGGAGAAAGACTAGAATGCAACTCATCGAATGCCCAGCCGAGGCTACTCTTGTTGAAAAGTTCGTGGACAATTTAAGGCTAATCTATGTGAACCATCTAAGGTACCAAAACATAAAGTCTTTCAAAGATTTAACTATGTTAGGAACAAGAATTGAAGACGACATCCATAAAGGACTCTTGTCTAAAACGATGGATCATGGATATCAGGCACAACGAGTCGTTCTTATGGCTCCACTAGCAAGTCCGACGACGTTAACCTTGTCGAATCATTTACTAAGAAGAATAACGCGCGGAGAAAGTTCGCCAATGTTGGTGACTCATACTCCAATGCTCTAAAAAGATTATTGAAACAAGGTAAACTCCAACCCATAGAACCTACACCTAACCCCGAGAGGAAGTCTAAGTTTTGGGATTAGAGTGCCTACTGTGAGTACCATACAGGCAAAGGGCATGATACAGTGAATTGCTTCAAATTAAAATATGTCATTCAGGATATGATTGAAGATAGGCGCCTGCCTATACCTCATGCAAGCAAACCTAACAATACTCAGAATCATCTTGGAATTCTGATGATCACAGATGAGGAATCCACCTTGGACTTTTCACACCTCATTTCTCCAGCTAAAGATGAGGTCAATGCACTAGAAAATAAGGGGAGTTATTCCACCATCTCCCCTAATATCGCTGATTTTATCGCATGAGCAAATAGTGTAAGTAGAAAAGTTTCAGAGTTAGAAGCTATAGTGGCATCCCTATGTAATACAAGCACTATACTTAGGGAAGAAAGGCTAGTGGTTCCAATCTTATCTCAAGAATCCACAATGCAAGAAGTGATCGCAGTGACCGACAATCTAGTCGAGCAAATAATCAGCCTAGAAGCTGAAATCAAAAGTTTGAGAGATCTCAGTATCGTCAATGGAGTTTAGGAAGATGACGATGAAGATGTTTACCTCAAAGAACATCCGCTAGTCAAGGCTAGTGAAGATCAAGATGTGGACCACCTTACTCACTCAGGACGTCCATATCAAAATGGCACTCAGACAAGTGGTCCAGTTACTATTAACACCAATGTCATCATTCCAAACGATGGCGAAGATACATCTCCTGACCACTTATTGAAGCAACTTCAAAAGATAAAGGCTGATCTTTCAGTCTGGCAACTAGTTGTAAGTTCGTTTCCTTATCGCCAGGCTTTACTGCAAGCATTGGCTAAATTAAACATAGCACACGACTCTAAACCCGATGACGTCGTCAACCTAGTCTTCCATCACTCAGTCAAGCTAAGTGATCGAGTCCATTTCGTGTTCACAATTAAGCATATATGGTCGTTGGTCAATGGTCGATACAAAACACAATATATACTCCACAAACAACTCTACAATTAGTAAAGAGGCAAGTAAAGGTCGGATCCCAAGGGACGGGTATTGAAATGAGAATTCTATTGTAACTAGTAGTGTCTAGGGGTGTCACAAATTGGGTTGATGTAGAAGGTTACTAAACTAAAATAACAATGAAAATAAACTAGCAAGATGAATAAAATAAGGGGTGTAAACAATTGATTAAAGGCACTAGGGTGTCATGGGTTCATAGGGGAATCATGGGATATGATCATACAAACATGTTCTCAAATTATAAGCAAGCAATTATTGTTATGATGGATTAAGTTGGGTTATATCTTACAATCCTAGGAAAGTTTTGGTCCCGGAGCCGAATCGATTAGATTGTACAACACCTACAAGTCGACTTAATCTTTCCTACTCAACACATGCATGGTCTAACAAGACTCGAGTTGGGTTATGTCTTACAAGTCAAGTTGAAAGGATAGAAGATGATAGTAAATGCAAGGATTCATAGGCTTAGCATTTCATCAAATATAACATGTGCATGTATTAAGATCAAAACAAGCAAGCAAATAAGATATGAAAGCATATTAATTTAAGCATGAATAATTCCCCATGTTGGTTTCCCCTAATCACCCATTAAACCCTAGCTAAGAGACTACTCACTCATTATCATGTTGATCATGCTAGAAAGGTTGTCAATCATACTAACATAATGAAACATGATGAATAAATGAAAGTAATTAACAATAATTAAAAAGGGATTAAGAGATTATACCTACTAATGATTCCAATAATAAAGCAAGAATAATAGAAGTACTTGAATCCTAGATTGAGAGGTTGTCAATCTCCCAATAATAACCCAAATAACCTTCAATTACCCAAAATAAAGGAAGAACAAGAGAGAGATTAAAGAACTAAAACTTGGATTAAAACTTGATTAATACTTGATTAATACTTGATTACAATATTAAAGAGAGATTTGATTGATATTAACTACACTAATTATTGATAAGAAGAACATGCTCCTCTAATTAGCCTAATGGGGTATTTATAGTGAAAATTAGGGAGGATGCATTAGGGTTAACTAAGGGCTAAACTAGTAATTACACTTTTTAAGTTGAGCAAGGAAAAGCCGGTATTTTCCGAGAGAAGGGCTTCTCTTTTCGTAGCTTGAAGAATGAAAACGTCTTTGCATCAAATCCGTGCGGATCGTAGTCGGGACGGCCGGATCGGGCCTGAGGAATCCGAGCGGATTCAAGAGAGGGACGCTCGGATTGTCTTTGGGGAATCCGAGCGGATTCAAGGTGGGACGCTCGGATTGGGCTGGACGGACGGATTTGGTACAATCCGTTCGGATTGTTGGCCGCCTTCAATTCTTCTTCTTTTTCTTCCCTTTTCTTCATAAATTCCTTGGGGATTTCCTCGCGGACTCAAGGATCCTTTTCTCAACATTGCTCTTCTACTATGATATGTACAAAGGCCTTCTAGTCTTGTCTCTCCTTGATGCTTGGTCATTGAATACAATCAATTTAGCCTCGTTTTGCCACGAAGATGCAAGATTCTTACTCCTTTCCTACCAAGGGATCAAAATCTCAAAGAATATGCAAAACAAAGAACTAAAGATAAGAAATGACCCAAATAGGCACTAAAAAGCATGGAAACAATGGTAATTCGGGGGCTAAATATGCGCCAATTATGGTCACATCAAATATCCCCAAACCGAACCTTTGCTCGTCCCGAGTAAAGAGGTGACAAAGACTAGGACCAATACTAACCTAACCTAATAATAATAGCCGATATGAGACAATTAGCGGGTCTCACTCCGCCCCTTCAACTCACAACAAGACAACCATGAGGTAGGATGCCTTCTTGCAAGGCAAGGTGGGTCTTGCCAAAATGGCGACACATCCAAACATTAAAGCACACAAAATCAAGTAATGGATGCATCTACAAAAGAATAGCCACTTTCCTCATCTAAGTGGCGGAAATTATCTACAAGGGAAGCAATTCAAGGGTACACACTCCTTCATAGATGCAATTTCTTCAAACTGCTAAGCCTAGAAGGATACCAATAAATCACCTCCAAAATGTGTCAAGCTAGGGTACCTTTGTCCTCAATCGTTAAATGCTTTTGTCAAGAGTAGACTCCCTATGGTGTTAGAAACACTGGAGGATCGCGGAATTCCCCCTCTTGCCTAGACAAGAAGAAGGGTCGTCCCCTCTCTACCATGCATAAAAATGGATATGATGGATAAAGGGATCAATAGATGTTTGAGTTTCACTTTGGGAGTTTGCTTTCATTATTGTTTCCCCCCCCCAATTTCTTGTGGCATTTGACATTTGAGAACACTTTCTTTTTGCCATTTCTTTTTTATTTTTGGCTTTTCAATACTTGACAACCTTTTTTTTTTTTTTGCATTTTCTTTTGAACATTTTCAAAGTCACCCCAATTAGTAACGAGGGTGCCTTGTATTTGAAGCTTTTAGGAGTTCTATTTTTGCTCCTCTTTTCATTTGATGCATTTTTGCAAACTTTCTTTCATTTTTCATTTCTTTGAACTCAAATTGATTTCTTTTTGTGCCCATTCCCTTTTGATGACAAAAATTTATGGTAGAACATGGATGAATGATGGAAGTATGCATGGCTTCAAGGGTCACCTTGGAATAAACGGTAGCCAAGGAGTTATCACACCACAAGGTACTCTTGACTAGGCCTTAAACCATGGGTCAAAGGATACTAGCATGACACATCCTAGGGTGTTTTACAAGTATTCTAACAAGCAAAGTCTTAAGAACAAAAAGCATCTACTAGGGTCTATATACACTTGTCAAGCTTCCCAAGTAGACGGTTTCGCAAAATTTTTCTAACATGCAACTACATGCCATGATGCGACTAACATATACACATCCTAATGCAAATGATTCTACCAACTAATATGGCATATAAACTAAATGCAATCCTAAGTTCACATTGTTTTACCGCATCAATCAAAATAAAGCCACATAGTCATTAACATAAAGAGGAAAAAGGAGATTGGAAAGATCATACCATGCGGTCTTCAATATCCTCATGTCTCGGATGTGGCGTAGTCAATCAAAGTGAACAAGGATAAAACAAACACAATATATACAAGACAATATATACAAAGGAAATGAACTTGTTTTTGGTTTTTCAATTTTTTCAATTTTTATGATTTTTTCAATTTTTCAATTTTTATGGGTTTTTGAATAAAAGTTAAGTGTTAGAATTCCCATCCCCACACTAATATGGGCATTGTCCTCAATGGCCAAAATGATGGAAATTATGCAAAAATGATGCATGATTTCTATACTAAATGCAATTCTACACTAAGCTATACTACATGATGCATGGTTTTTGTTATGACGGAGAGGATAATTTAGATTACCTCCCGTTGTGTATGCATTAACTTCCCCAAACCAAATAAGACACTATTGCTAATGTCAAAGATGGGTATAGTTCATGCACACACTATGCTATGCATGAAACTAGATTGTCATTTTGGATTTTCAAAAATGGGAACAATAAAGTAAGAACACCTCAATGGAACCGAGGTGTGAGTCCTTTGATGTTGCTAGGACTAAACCAACAATGATCAAAATGAAATAAAATACAAAGAGATATAGACAAACCATGGGAGTGTAGGAGTCTCCAAGGCTAGTCTTCCATCATGCTATCATCATCACCACTTCCCTCATGAGAAGTGGTCACATTGCCACTTTCCTTGGCACTTTCTTCATCACTTTCTTCATTATCTTGCTCATCATCATCTTCACCATCTCTTTCTTCATCTCCACTTGCTTCTTCCTCAATATTATCATCAATTTCTTCACCATTTCCAACAACGTCATTGTCTTCCACTTCGTCCCTAGATGCACCCGGAAACAAGGCTTCTCTATCCGCCCAACTAGGCAAAGGACAAGATGGATCAAGGAGTCCTTGCCTAGCTAGATGTAGGAGGGGAGGATATTGAGCCAAATATGCATTCTTCCGATCTTCATAAGCTTGCTTGTGCATGGCTTGCATAAGAAGAGTGACATAGTCTTTCCCAATTTCAACTCCTTGCGGTTTGAACTCTTCATACACAAAGGGGTAAGGCGGTATAACAATGGAAGAGGAGGGAGTTTCATGATCACCCTTTTGTTGTTGAATGATGTACTCGGCTTCTTCGGATAGGGGAAGTAAATAGTTGGTCCGGTGGACACTTAGACGACAAATCTTCGCGGGTAAAGTGAATGATCGAGCCTCACTAGTAAGCCACCCATACTTGGTGTCAAGGGGATTGTGAGCAACCCACTTGAACTTGTTAATCATGATAGACATATCAATAAGATGGCCACCTTCCTTTGCCTTGTACTTGCTATCCTTATTGAAATTAGGATCAAAGTGCTTGGCTAGGACCGTGACTAGGCCGCCATTAACAATAACGGTTGTACCCTTCTTCCCACTATCAACATGGAGCCATCTATCAACCAATAGCCTCAAAGAATTGTAAGGCTTGGTATGGATTCTTCCGATATTCAAAGCCGATTCAAGGAGAATAAAATCAAGTCTTGTGAAATGATTGGTGTCTTTCCTAGCAATTATGGTATTTCCCACAACTTTGTGCCATACTCTTATGCCCGGATGATGGACCAAAAGAGCACGACAAGCATGAAAATCATCAAATTTCTTCCCGGAGATTGCCTCCCAAAGAGGCTCGGGGTCATACTTCCCATATTGCTTATAATATTTCTCTTCATCGCTAAGACCCAAAATTTCACCCAATTCCGGAAAGGTAATGCGTCTACTAGTGTTAGCTAGACGAAACTCAAGATTTTCCCTATTCTCAACTTTGGTGACTTTTAAAGAACTTAAGAATTCCAAGACAAGGGAGGGGTATGTTACTTCCTTTGTTTCAAACAATTTCTTAAAACCCATGGCATTGAAAAAGGCTTTTGTTTGTTCAAGAACACCCAATTTCTCCAAAGCATCTTTACATATGAATTTGGTGGGTTGAATTGATTTCATAGCAAACTTAGCAAATGTCTTTCTATGGGTATCGGAAATAAAAGTTACCTCCGGATAATGCAAGAGTTGATCGATTACCGGAGTAGAAGGTGATGCTCCCATAGAAGTTTGTTGTTGTTGTTGTTGCACTTCCAAGTTTGGTGTTGATAACACCATTGCCAAAGCTTTCTTTGTTTGGAGAGCTTTTTGCCTTTGAGAGAGAGCCTTTGCCTTTGGTGCCTTTGTTGCCTTTGTCCTTGCCATTTGATGAACTAACCAAGAAAAGAATCAAAAATCTTCAATTTGTAGAATGCCCAAATCGATTTGAAGGTGAAAGGCTTTGCCTTTATGAAATCAAAAATCAACTCAAAGGTTGAAGAATTTGTTCTTGGTTTTGATTGTTATTGAAGATGAAGTGATTGATTTGTTGTTTGAAGGATGGTTTGATTTGATTTTGCTGGATTTTGTTGAGGGTTTTTGTTTTTGTGATGGAGAGGATGAGGGTTTTGATGTTTAGGGTAGTGTTTGTGAATGAATGAATGAATGAATGAAGGTGGCGTGGGTTATAAAGAAGTCGACAATTTCAGGACGCAGGGACAATCCGTGCGGATTGGGCGCAATCCGTGCGGATTCTGTAGCTTCAAAATTTTCAAAATCCCGCCTAGAGACGGGCGGATTCTGGGGAATCCGCTCGGATTCTTTGAGGACGGGCGGATTTCGTGCGGGACGGACGGATTTCAGTCCGTAGATTTTTCTTTGTTTTCTTGACTTCAAGACGGGCGTCTTGTATAAAAAGACGGACGGATTCGTGAGAGGGCGTCTTTCCGAAATATGCTCGGATTCTTCAACAAGTCAAGAAATTTGCAATTTCAGCTCAGCCCAGACGGGCGTCTTCTCGCAGACGCTCGGATTTGCAGACGGGCGGATTCTCAGAATCCGCTCGGATTCTTCTGTTGTACCCGGATTCACTTCATTCGTGCACAATGCATTTCCCTTTACCATTCTTCCATTCTTCTTCATTTCTTGTGTTCTTCATTGTGGGGGCACTACTAAGGCATGAATAGCCTAGGCAATTGCCATCCCCACACTAAGGTAAAGCACTACACATCAATTGAAATCATTAGTCCCTCCCTCACTTCTCTCTTACATGACAATTATTTTGATCAAAGTAAATAAAAATCCAAAAATGACAAAAATGCAATACAAAAATTGAAAAGTAAGTTAGGGAGTTAGAAATATTTACAAGTGGTGGTTTAGGGAGGACTCCACCAAACTCTCATTCTTGATGAGATGTCAAGGGGGCATGTTCAAGGTGTTGTTGATGTTGCTCAACACCTTGAAGAAGTAATCAAAAGCTTGTTCATTGTTATGGTAGAGGTCCTCAATAGACCGTGGCCCTTGTTGTTGATCATGATCGATGGCATGCCCAATGTAGGGATTAAAGATCCCTTCAAATTCGTCGTCCCAAAGACCACAAACTTCATTGAGTTGATCATTGAAAATCTCTTGCTTAGATGGAGACAACTCTCCCAATTTCTTCTCTTGGCCAATGAGGCCATCCTCATCTTCCTTGGTTGATTTTGATGAGCTTTGCAAGCTCTTCTTGTCACAATTCACTTGCTCTTTGAATGGAGCATCTTCAACTTTCTTCCTCCATTGGAGTTCCGATTTCTTCCTTTCATCTTTTCGGCTATAATGATCAATCATAAAACATGGCTCATGTAAACGAGGAGCTCTCATGGTCTTGTCAAGATTAAAAGTTATGCTTTCATCTCCCACTTCTAGAGTGAGCTCTCCATGTTTCACATCGATTACCGCACCCGCGGTGTGTAGGAAAGGTCTTCCTAAGATGATTGGAATGTTGGAATCTTCCTCCATATCAACAATGACAAAGTCCACCGGGATGAAAAACTTCCCAATTCGCACGGGGACATCTTCCCATATCCCTAATGGTGTCTTCGTCGATCTATCGGCCATTTGAAGAGTGATATTGGTGCATTTAAGCTCTCCCATTCCCAACCTTTTACTTACCGAGTACGGCATGACACTCACACTAGCCTCTAGATCACATAAGGCTTTGTTGATCGTCGTGTCGCCAATGGTACACGGTATTGAGAAGCTTCCCGGATCCTTTAACTTTGGAGGTGAACTCCCTTGAAGTATTGCACTACTTACCTTAGTAAAGGCGATAGTCTCAAGTTTCCGGATCGACTTCTTCTTTGTGAGGATATCTTTCATGTACTTTGCATAGGCCGGAACGTGATTGATTAATTCCGTGAAAGGAATTGAGACTTCTAAGTTCTTCACAATTTCCATGAACTTTCCAAGTTGATCATCAAATTTGGGCTTGGCTTGACGACTTGGAAAAGGAAGTCTAATCACAATGGGCTCCTTCTCTTTGGCCTTGTCTTCATTTTTCTTTGAACTTTCTTCTTTTGATGATTCCCCTTCTTTGGGGCTTTGCACCACAACTTCATTCTCACTAGCTTTCACAACTTCATTCTCAACTTGCTCCTTCGGTGCTTCATATCTTGTACCACTTCTCAAGTGAATGGCACTAACCATTTCATGTCTAGGGGGATTACTTTGAGGTGGTAATTGCCCCTTTTGTCTTTGTGAGCTCGAAGATGCTAGTTGAGTCAATTGTGTTTCCAACATCTTGGTGTGAGCTAGAATGTTGTTGATGGTGGTGTCTTTTGCTTGGCTATCTTTTTGCATTTGGGTGAAAAATTCTTGTTGATTCTTTTGCATTTGGAGGACCGCTTTTTGGACATCAAAACCTTGGTCATTTTGGTGATTGTATGGATTTTGATTTTGGTAACCTTGGTTTTGATTGTAAAAGGGTCTTTGATTTTGATTTCTCATGGGTGGTGGAGTGTATGTTGTTTGAGGGTTTTGAACATTTTGGCTTTTGTATGAGAGATTTGGATGGAACTTGGTGTTTTCATTGTAAAAATTTGAATAAGGGGTACCACTTTTGTAAGCTTGGAAAGCATTAACTTGTTCGGTTGTTCCCCTACACTCACTTGAGTCATGGCCCAAAGTTCCATAATTCTCACATATCCCACTTGGGATTGATGAGGATGCCGTCATGGCATTGACATGATGCTTTGATGTTTTTGAGTTTTCCTCAAGTCTAGCCATAGCTTGTTCAAACTTCAAGTTGATTGTGTCAATGTGAGCACTAAGTTGAGCACCCAATTGAGTAACGGAGTCCACTTCATACTTTCCTCCTCTAGTAGCCTTGCGAGGTCTACTATATTGTGAATTATGTACCGCCATTTCCTCAATCTTGTTCCATGTTTGATTGTCATCAACTTCGGTGAACATTCCATTTGATCCCATATTGAGAATGTTCCTTGAATCTTCATATAAACCATTCCAAAATTGTTGCACTAAAAACCATTCGCTAAGTCCATGGTGAGGACATGAGCGACAAATACCTTTGAACCGCTCCCAAGCTTCATACAAAGATTCTTCATCCCTTTGCTTAAAACCCGTAATTTGAGCTCTTAGCATGTTAGTCTTCTCCGGTGGGTAGAATTTTTTGTAGAAAGCTAGAGCTAGCTTCTTCCAAGAATCTATTCCAAGGGTGGCCTTATCAAGGCCCTTCAACCATTGCTTTGCGGTGCCGATTAACGAAAAAGGAAATAAGACCCATCTTATTTGGTCTTGAGTCACGCCCGTTTGAGAGATAGCTTCACAATAATCGCAAAAGGTTTCCATATGATAATGAGGGTCCTCACTAGGCATTCCCCCGAATTGGCTCCTCTCAACTAGTTGGATGAAGGCGGACTTGGCAATAAAATTACCGGTGAGATGTTGCGGTGTAGGAGTACCATTTGGTAGATCCTCCTCGGTGGGTATAGAGTGTGACGAGAATTTAGGCATTGTAGGTGGATTTTGTGGGATATTCTGTAATGGGTTTTCTTCTCCTTCTATTGCGAAAGGATTGACAAACTCACTAGTGGGTTGAACAACTTCACCAACACCTCCCAAATTCCTCCTAACAAGTCTCCTATTATTCGTCAAGGTTCTTTCGATTTCACGATCAAAAGGTAACAAATCTCTTTGTAACCTTCTAGACATGCAAAATATCAAACAACTCGAAAACAATTAGAACAAACCTTGAGGAGTTTTACTTCCCCAAGGTGAAAAAGACACAACTAATAACAATAAAAGAAATCTTAAATCAATTAAACACCGTCCCCAAGAACGGCGCCATTTTTGATCGAGTCCATTTCGTGTTCACAATTAAGCATATGTGGTCGTTGGTCAATGGTCGATACAAAACACAATTTATACTCCACAAACAACTCTACAATTAGTAAAGAGGCAAGTAAAGGTCGGATCCCAAGGGACGGGTATTGAAATGAGAATTCTATTGTAACTAGTAGTGTCTAGGGGTGTCACAAATTGGGTTGATGTAGAAGGTTACTAAACTAAAATAACAATGAAAATAAACTAGCAAGATGAATAAAATAAGGGGTGTAAACAATTGATTAAAGGCACTAGGGTGTCATGGGTTCATAGGGGAATCATGGGATATGATCATACAAACATGTTCTCAAATTATAAGCAAGCAATTATTGTTGTGATGGATTGAGTTGGGTTATATCTTACAATCCTAGGAAAGTTTGGGTCCGGAGCCGAATCGATTAGATTGTACAACACCTACAAGTCGACTTAATCTTTCCTACTCAACACATGCATGGTCTAACAAGACTCGAGTTGGGTTATGTCTTACAAGTCAAGTTGAAAGGATAGAAGATGATAGTAAATGCAAGGATTCATAGGCTTAGCATTTCATCAAATATAACATGTGCATGTATTAAGATCAAAACAAGCAAGCAAATAAGATATGAAAGCATATTAATTTAAGCATGAATCATTCCCCATGTTGGTTTCCCCTAATCACCCATTAAACCCTAGCTAAGAGACTACTCACTCATTATCATGTTGATCATGCTAGAAAGGTTGTCAATCATACTAACATAATGAAACATGATGAATAAATGAAAGTAATTAACAATAATTAAAAAGGGATTAAGAGATTATACCTACTAATGATTCCAATAATAAAGCAAGAATAATAGAAGTACTTGAATCCTAGATTGAGAGGTTGTCAATCTCCCAATAATAACCCAAATAACCTTCAATTACCCAAAATAAAGGAAGAACAAGAGAGAGATTAAAGAACTAAAACTTGGATTAAAACTTGATTAATACTTGATTACAATATTAAAGAGAGATTTGATTGATATTAACTACACTAATTATTGATAAGAAGAATATGCTCCTCTAATTAGCCTAACGGGGTATTTATAGTGAAAATTAGGGAGGATGCATTAGGGTTAACTAAGGGCTAAACTAGTAATTACACTTTTTAAGTTGAGCAAGGAAAAGCCGGTATTTTCTGAGAGAAGGGCTTCTCTTTTCGTAGCTTGAAGAATGAAAAACGTGCTGTACTGAAATCCGTGCGGATCAGAGTCGGGAAGGCCGGATCTGGGCTGCGGAATCCGAGCGGATTCAAGAGAGGGACGCTCGGATTGTGCTGGGGGAATCCGAGCGGATTCCAAGGTGGGACGCTCGGATTGGGCTGGACGGACGGATTTGGTACAATCCGTTCGGATTGTTGGCCAGCTTCAATTCTTCTTCTTTTTCTTCCCTTTTCTTCATAAATTCCTTGGGGATTTCCTCGGGGACTCAAGGATCCTTTTCTCAACATTGCTCTTCTACTATGATATGTACAAAGGCCTTCTAGTCTTGTCTCTCCTTGATGCTTGGTCATTGAATACAATCAATTTAGCCTCGTTTTGCCACGAAAATGCAAGATTCTTACTCCTTTCCTACCAAGGGATCAAAATCTCAAAGAATATGCAAAACAAAGAACTAAAGATAAGAAATGACCCAAATAGGCACTAAAAAGCATGGAAACAATGGTAATTCTGGGGCTAAATATGCGCCAATTATGGTCACATCACTAAGTAACCCAGTTACTTTCTCAGATGAGGACCTGCCTTCCTTTGGCGTCACTCATAACCTTGCTCTATACATCACAGTTACATGCTGACGTGGCGTGATGTCGTCGGGTCACATCCAATCAAACACATTTATAATACTCAGCAAACTACTAGTTAACGGTAAGTCGAGGTCGATCCATGGGACGGTGTGCTTTGGGTTCTAAGTCTATCTATTTCAATTTATGCTAGCGTCACAATTTGTTTGGGTTGTAGTTGTGTCTAGACTAATGCAAGTAATATAGTGAAACAAGCAATAAAAGGAAGGATGTAAGCAAATGATTAAAAGTGCTAGGATATCATGGGTCATAGGGGATTCATGGTGTTTGACCATACAAACATGTTTACAATTATAAGCAAGCAATTAGTGTTGTGGAGGAACGGAGTTGGTTTATATCTTACGGTTCTTAGGAAGAGTTGGGTCCCGGAGCCGAATCGATTAGATTGTACAACACCTACAAGTCGACTTACTTTCCTCCTAATCAACTTCTATGCATGGTCTAACAAGACTCGAGTTGGTTTATATCTTACAAGTCAAGTTGAATAGATAAGAGATGGTTGTAAATGCAAGGACTCATAGGCTTAACATTTCATTAAACATAACATGTGCATAAAGTTGACATAACAACAAGCAAGCAATTTAATCATGTGAACATATTGATTTAAGCATGAATCAATCCCATGTTGGTTTCCCCTAATTACCCACTAATCCTAGCTAAAAGACTACTCACTCATTATCATGGGAAACATGTCATTAATGGTGTCAATCATCACAACAAGTATAAACATGATAATAGAATGAAGAAGAGAACAATAAAGATTAAAGAGTAAAGGAATTATACAAGCTTGAGATGATCCAAATAATAAAGCAAAGAATAATAGAAGAAACTTGATTGATTGATGAAGGGTTGTCAATCCTTCAATAATAACCCAATAATCTTCAATTACCCAAAAGTAACAAACTTGAACAATAATTAATGTGAGATTTATGGAAAGATCAAGGAGCAATCTATTCTAATCTACTCCTAATTGAGTCTAAGAGGAATTTCTAATGTGGAGGCTTAGCTTAATCTAAAACTCCTTTTCATGATTATTTACAAGTGGGGTATATATAGTAGAGCTTCATTAGGTTAACTAAGCTAAATTAGTAATTATATTTTTGAGTTTTAAGCAGGGAAACGCAAGTCTTTTTGGAAGGATGAGCATCTCGGCTGAAGATGTCGCGGTCCGTCCGTCCAGGAAGGGAAGACGCTCGGATTGTAAAGGGGGTGCACGGGCGTCTTTATGTGAATCCGCTCGGATTCTTTGGAGGAATCCGAGCGTCTTTGTTGCTTGGACGCTCGGGTTGTCGTTCTGCACGGGCGTCTTGCCTGCAAACCCGCTCGGGTTCTGCTTCAGAATCTTTTCCTTCACTTCCTTTTTATTCTCGTAGGATTGGTCTTTAGTTCTTGCTTCCTCTTTATTCTTATTCCATCAAACATCGTCAAATAGCTTCCAAACATGCACGAAAGACGGGAATTTCCGCCTTATTATCTTCTTTCCTACAAAACATACGAAATGCACTAGGAAAGCGAAATAGAAAGCATTTGACGGATAAAATGGCTATGGAATGTTATGAAAGTATGCAAAATAGGCTCAATTAGGGGACTAAATGTGCTCAAATAATGGTCACATCAAATATCCCCAAACCGAACCTTTACTCGTCCCGAGTAAAGAGGTGCCAAAAACTAGACCTAATAATATAACCGATGTGAGACAATTAGCGGGTCTCACTCCGCCCCTTCAACTCACAACAAGACAACCATGAGGTAGTATGCCTTCTTGCAAGGCAAGGTGGGTCTTGCCAAAATGGCGACACATCCAAACATTAAGCACACAAAATCAAATAATGGATGCATCTACAAAAGAATAGCCACTTTCCTCATGTAAGTGGCGGAAATTATCTACAAGGGAAGCAATTCAAGGGTACACACTCCTTCATAGATGCAATTTCTTCAAACTACTAAGCCTAGAAGGATACCAATAAATCACCTCCAAGTTGTGTCAAGCTAGGGTACCTTTGTCCTCAATCGTTATATGCTTTTGTCAAGAGTAGACTCCCTATGGTGTTAGAAGCACTGGAGGATCGCGGAATTCCCCCTCTTGCCTAGACAAGAAGAAGGGTCGTCCCCTCTCTACCATGCACAAAAATGGATACGATGGATAAAGGGATCGATAGATATTTGAGTTTCACTTTGGGAGTTTGCTTTTGTTTTTGTTTTCCCCCCAATTTCTTGTGGCATATAACATTTGAGAACACTTTCTTTTGCCATTTCTTTTGATTTTTGGCATTTCAATACTTGACAACTTTTCAACTTTTTGCTTTTTCTTTTCAACATTTTCAAAGTCACCCCATATGTAGTGAGGGTGCCTTATATTTGAAACTTTTGGAGTCTATTTTTGCTCCTCTTTTCATTTGATGCATTTTTGCAAACTTTCTTTCACTTTTCATTTCATTGAACTCAAATTGATTTCTTTTTGTGCCCATTCCCTTTGATGACAAAAATGTGGTAGAACATGGATGATGGATGCATGGTTTCAAGGGCCACCTTGGAATAAATGGTAGCCAAGGAGTTATCACACCACAAGGTACTCTTGACTAGGCCTTAATCCATGGGTCAAAGGATACTAGCATGACACATCCTAGGGTGTTTTACAAGTATTCTAACAAACAAAGTCTTAAGAAGAAAAAGCATCTACTAGGGCCTATATACACTTGTCAAGCTTCCCAAGTAGATGGTTTCACAAAATTTTTCTAACATGCAAACTATATGCCATGATGCAACTAACATTTATACATCCTAATGCATATGCTTCTACCAACTAGTATGCGATATAATCTAAATGCAACTCCTAACAACACATACATACACAAACCGCAACAACAAAATACACCACATTCTCCTTGACATGTAAGCCCATCCTCCTTATATGAACAATGAAAAAGAAATGGAAGGGAAATAGAGATTAGAGCGATCATACCAAGCGGTCTTCATTTTCCCTTGCTAATGCCTCAAATATAGTGTTGTATCTATGTGAGAAGAGAACAAAAGCACAAGTATATACAATTCTACACTATTAAATTAAAGAACATGTTTTTGGTTTTTCAAATTTTCAAATTTTTATGAGTTTTTGTTTTATGAAATTAAAGAACATATTTTTGGGTTTTTTTTTTTTTTTTTTTTTTTCTAAATTTTCAATTTTTATGCATTTTGGAATATAAATTCCCATCCCCCACTTTATTTTGGACATTGTCCTCAATGTACATGTAGGAGTAGGAATGAAAAAAGAAATACATGTTTATGGATTTTTGATTTTTTTTTAAATAAAGTACAAATGCAATGATATGATATGAATGAATGCATGCTCTAACTAAATTCAACTCTAAATGACATATATAACAAATGAATGCAATCTAAACTACATTATATGGTGCATGATTTTTAGTAAACTATTGTCACCTATGATCAAACCTCCCCAAACCGATTTAAACACTATTTCTAGTGTAGAAATGAATAGGTTTTGCCATTAGTGACTATGCATGAATTCTAGTCTATATGCAATTAACTACATGAATCATGTGAAATATATTACAATGCAAACTATACTAAATAAACTAGCTAATGCAAATGCCATATGATACAAATGCATGCGAAAACTACAGTAAATGCAATGTATATACAAAAGAGAGAGGGAGAGAGGGGTATCATACAAATGGAGGTGGTGAGGTAGGCCTCTTTCACTCGTCAGCCTCCTCATCTTGGGGGTAACCATACTGGTGAGAACTCCCGGCTTGGTCATACCCTCCTTTTTGGCCCCAATACCCTCCTTGGTCAAACTCTCCTTGATCATGCCCTCCTCCTTGGCCCGAGTACCCTCCACCACCGAGATTCCAAGCTTGGCCTCCTTGATTAGGGAACAAATGTTGTGGTTGGGCCCAAGAGGGCTTAGGACCATTAGGGTCAATATACCCTTGTTGAGCCATGTTATAGTATTGGAGATAAAGGGCCAAGTAGTTGTCTACCCTCCCTTCATGTACCCCGAGGTCCACTCTATTCATGAGTTTTATCAAATCATTAATGCCCGGGGTATTGGGGATTTCCGGTTGAAATTGGGTATATGGAGTAGGGTATGGTGGGAT
This sequence comes from Silene latifolia, assembly GCF_048544455.1. Taxonomy (NCBI): domain Eukaryota; kingdom Viridiplantae; phylum Streptophyta; class Magnoliopsida; order Caryophyllales; family Caryophyllaceae; genus Silene; species Silene latifolia. The sequence goes on from NC_133537.1 coordinate 193,495,503, forward strand.
AGGCACATAGGAAGGTGGGCGAGTAGGCCTTGCCGGTACCCCACGAAGTACTTGTTGTTGGCGGGGTGGCTCTTCCCTTTGAGGGGGATTGTCGAGAATTTGGATATCAATGAGGTAGCTTGGTGGAGGCGAATATGGGCTCAATCTTGGCTCGGTGCCCGGTATCTTCCAACCCTCAAGGATGATTGAGGTGCATCCTTTTGTGTACCATTCTACACTCCCTTCTTGAGTGTAGTTACACCACCGGTGATGGGTGAAGACGGTGTGCTCATCAATCAAAGTCCTCCCCTCAAGAGGAGCATAAATCCCACAGGCGTTGAACCCGGGGCAAAGGTAGTTGGCCAAAATAGTAATTAGACCTCCCATTACGAAGGTCTTGAGTTGGGTGGTCCCTTGAGCAAAATCATGAAACCTAGTAAGTATCTCAAGGGGTGTGATAAAGTTATAGCGCCTCGTCCACCGAACATTCAAATAGGACTCAAGAAAAGTTAAATCAATGAGAGTACGTCTATCTTGTTCGTACCTCCCATTGATGGTACCAGCCGCAAAGCGCTCGGTGATTCGAATCACCGGATGTTGGATGGCGAAGGTATATCATTGCTTTAAACCGGTAAAATTCCTCCCGGAAATAACCCGAATCGCAGCGTTCGATCGACAGTTTATGTACAACTATACGTCGAAAAACATAAAACGATTTCGAGAATAAAACATTTCAAAACTTTTGAAAAGTGCCTGGAGTGTTTAATGCATGACGACGGGGTCGCAATAACACTAACTAGAGTCAAAACCGACACCGGAACAAAAACCAACTCAAAATTCAATTCCGACTACAACAACGAGTCAAATCGTGTCAAACACAAAAAACAGACCATTCAAATGCTTCTATGTAAAGATTTCCCGGAATCTTACATAGTCAAGTACCAAACATGTTCATCCAAATCTTAGGATAGAACAAATCATGATTGCACTTGTGTGATAGTGACAAGACATCTCGAAGACGTGCGACGTGGCTCGGGCCTCTTTGAGCAGTCCATGCGGCCACGTCGCTCAAAACTCACACAACCACTCATTATCCTATAAATACCCCTCAAATGCGACCATTTGAGAGTTACGCGAGTGTCCGCCCCCTCTTTTCTCCCTTAAAATTCTAGACTCGACTTCTCAAGTCACAATGTGACACGTGTTTACGACCTACCGATCGTAAACACAAGCCTTACACGTTGTTTGGTACCGTCATCGTGCATTAAATCACTTGACTGACATCTCGACCACTACACCATCACTAAACTTAACAAAACACTCTTTTTACTTACTAAAACGGTTTTAAACCGAGTTTTCCGACCAAACGAGTTGATACACTTACGTCGATTTCTCGCCATAAGCCTAGCATGTAAGTATGAGGGTGTAAAAATATTCTTTTATCATGTTTTCATTTGTTTCATGACTATAACATGCTAAATCATGCATAACATGGTCCAAAACATGGAAAGAATGAGCCAAAATCGGGTTTTTGGTTGAGGCAGAGGCTACTTACGTAGCAGATAGGCTCGCGCCTAAAGGACCCGACCTAACCTCAAATCCAAACCGTGTTTGGTCTCTTCATTTCCTTCATTTTATCTCATATTTGTAATCGGTCTTTACCATTTCAAGTATTTCCAAACCTTTTTTATGACAAGTTTTTAACCATAAAACATTTTTCACCCTTGGTTCCTAATACCATGACGGTTTAATCCGTGTTTCGGTGATAATATTTGGTTAATTACATTATAAAAGGTATTTTAAAGCCTTTTGTTTCATTTATTTACTTTTTGATGGGTATTTTAAAGCCTTTCATCATTTCTTTACATTCCCAAAATAAATGTATTAGTCATCAACACAAAGTCATCCTTGGTTCTACATACCATGTCAGATTTTAACCCGAGTACGATGATGAATATTGACTAATTACAAACAAATGAACTTAAAACAATTAGTTCATAATTATTTTCAAAACTATTCATGTCAAGCTTACAAAACCGAACCCGACATCGAATATCGTCAAAACAATGATAATTATTCAAGTCTCGTTCTTCAAATCAACACAAAAGCGGCCTAAATGGCCTTTTCAAACCAAAACGGGTTCAAACACCCGTTCTTCAAAATATTTGACAAACGTTTTCAATGATCAGAACACGTCTTCCATCATGAGCTGACCCGCGCCTAAACAGGCCATTCATTTTTCCCATATTCAAACCAGGGGAGACCCCTTTGCATCGCCAATAGGCTCGCGCCTCTTATGGCTGCATGATGCAGGGTTTTTTCTTCTTCCAAAATTCGTCTAGGACGATCCCGACTTCGGTTAACCCGAATACATAACGAATCAGATAACGAATCCGCTCATTTTATCCTATATTTGCAAAACGCCTTACTAAGACAAACGGATCACGTTATGCACCATAAACCTAACTCGGTAAATGGATGTTTAATTTCCGTCTTGCATGCAAATCAACCATAAATCCAATTCGACATCTTATACTTGATATTTGGATTAAATCAACCGACATAGAAAGTTCACATGTCAGGTTCAAACTATTGAAGGCGCATTCATGCATTTAAACCGTTTTATCAATTTTCGCATTTAACCAACCAAGATCGATCAGTAGAGGCCGCTACCGCGGGCGGGATTGGGTGTCTGATTAAAAGACTTACCAATACGTACCTTCACCTCTTACTCAGAAACTTTGGATAGTGGACGACCTTATCAAGCGCGTACAAGAGTCATTCTAGAGATAGGATGCTGAAGAGGGACGATTCCGTATCTTTAGTACCTATCTCAAACACTGCTTTTTGTCTTGATTGACCTAGGTATAAAGTGCATTCGAACGGGTTCCAAGCATCCCGCAAATGCTTGGTGGCGACTCCAAACATCTCTTGCATCGTTTTGAGACCCTTGCCGAGACGAAACCGACCGATCTAAAACGATCCGGTCGAAAGCATTCTTACGCCGCCGAGCGTGGCTTTTAAAAAGACCGTTGCCGTTGTCCATAGATCGGCTGGGCGTGCGCAGGTGGGCCATGTCCACAGATTGGCGACTCCGCTGAGCAAAACTAGGACACTTGTGTCTTTGTGATCCCTAGATGGTGAGACTCGAACGAGGTCTTGGTTGAAATGCATTATTTGATATTACGGTCATAGTCGGGTTCCTTGTCCGGGCCCACAACCTAACCCTTTTAGACCAATTAGCTCGTCCCGTCGGCGTGAGTTTTCTCATCCCCGCGTTTCGAATCCTGATTGAGTCAAGCATACCATTCACGTTACACATTTCTTTTTTGTCAAAGAGCTTTCATCACCTTCGAGCACGAGGCTAGGGCACCCTCCTTACACATTTTGTTTGGATTGGTATCCCTCTCGAAAATCGGGGTTTGATTGCTTGGTGTGTAGCCCACCCTTTAAGCCGAAACCCATGTCAGCATTATACATAATATAATGAAACTTCGAGTGCTTATATGTTATGTGATCATAAGTCCTTCCGTGTCATTTTCAAACTTTCAAAAAAACCTTTTTGCGCCGTTATAATGGCCGTCGTAATGATGATTTCAAACCCAGTTTTCTATAACCATTTCAACACGCCTTTCTAGGCCGTCGTAATGAAGATTTTCAAATCCGGTTTTCTATAACCATTTCAACACGCCTTTCTAGGCCGTCGGAATGACGATTTTGAAACTCGATTTTCTACAACCATTTCAAAACCCCTTGTTACGCCGTTATAATCGCCGCCTCAAGGCACGGACTTTAACTCGTCTCGCGCCGAAAATGGCTCTTTAAAAACCCGAGAAAGGCACACACCCCTTTCTCGAGACATTTTCGAGATCCCGAGGACCATACACCGTCCCCGAGACCTTTTTAACCATTTCAAAACTCTATTTTCAAAACATACAATTTTGAATTTCAAAAAACCGTCTCTGGAAACAGTACAGTATTTTCCGAGCCGACTCAAACTCACACCGTCTTTTGCAACAAAACTTAAGACAACCCTTCAACTGACCGACTTGCGAAGATCCCTATTCTTCGGAAGCCGTCCATAAAGCGACAAACGAATATTTTTGAAAATATCTATTTTCTGAAACTTCGGTCCACCACTCCAATTCTGCCTCGTGTCTATCGAGTCAGAGCAAACGTACTTATGTGTCTTTACATATGAGTCGTCTCACCACAAGACTCGTCCAATGGCGTCATGCCACTACGTTGGACGCGAGTCAAAGTCCGGTCAACACCATCACGTAATAAATCGAGTCAGCACCGAGGTACCACACATGGTCATCCTCGTCTTATTGAGTCTGATCTTTGTTCCGTCCTTTGTGTTGTATGCGTTCAGTCTTAGAACCATGTCGGATTGAGTTTTATTGTGAGCCATTTTTCTGTCTCAGAACCATGGCCCCGTCTTTGACTTCGTCTAAGAACACTGACAACAGAGATGTCACAACTGCCTAGCTAGCCAGCCTATTCACTGCTCTTAAGGTCACTCTGGACCGTGTCGAGACACGTATCGACACCCTGGAAAACAAGGAAACTGGAGAACATAACACTCCGCCCTTAACTGAAACTGAGAAAAGGCTCAAACTCCTGGAAGAACAACTCCTATCCCGGGATAATAACATCCACCTCGACAACAATCGGAGATTCGAACCCGTTGGGGATCAACTGCCCAACAACTTTACATTGACTGATGTGCCCAAATTCAAGGGAGTGAAGGAACCACTCAATCACATTCGAGCCTTCAAGAACTACATGGCCATGAAAGGGGTCAAACAGGAACTCTTCAACCGGATCTTTCCATCATCCCTGGAACCGATCCATCGCCAATGGTACTACTCCCTTGACCCGAAGAACCTCAATACCTGGGATGAGGTTGCAGTTAAATTTGCTAAGCAGTATGCCAACAATGTCGAAATCCAAGCCAATAACCGTACTTTTGAGAGATTCACGGAATTCCTAACCCGTTGGAGGAGGGTAAGCACTCAGTTGGCCAGGAAGCCAAGCGAGCCAACTTTGGTGGAGAAATTTGTCAACAATCTCCGCCCGGTATATGCCAACTTACTGAGATACCAAAACATCAAGACATTCCAGGATCTACAAATCCTTGGAACCCGCATTGCAGACAACCTCCGAAAGGGTGTCCTTGCCAAAACCACCGGTAGAGGCTACCAGGGATCCACATCGACCGGATCTCGCCCTTATGGTCAAACAAACAAAATTGACGAGGTCAACCACCTCGAGCCAACCGCGAAAAGAGCTGAGCGCCCTCAAAGAGTGTTCACCAACCTAGGGTCAACTTATGCAAGCGCCCTAAAAAGGCTTATGGACCAAGGGATATTACAACCGATCAGACCCACTCCGGATCCGTCTGATGCTAAGAAGTCCCGTTTCTGGAATCCAAATGCATACTGCCAATAACACCAAGGGAAAGGTCATGATACAGAAACATGTTTCAAGCTCAAACACATCATTTAGAACATGATCGAGAAAGGGGAATTACCTTTACCTCCACCGGCTAAAACAAATAACAAAACGAACCCTTTGAGAATCCATGCTACCTCCGATGATGAGCCAACTTTGGGTTGCTCGCACCTCATCTTACCAATTGATGACGAGGTGAATGCCTTGGAAAAGGATTCCTCGGACGGGGTATTCGTATTCAGTGCCGTAACCATGCTTGCCATGTTCCAACTGTTAGGATACATTATGTTTCAAAGGTTTACATATTCATATATGAATTAATTTATTTAGTCATAAAATAAATACAAGATCTTATGCATGCAAACTTAATAAAAAGAGATGGAAAAATCGATTTCTCACCATCTTATTTTCGGCCATTTGGGCACCAACAAGATCTCCTGTTAGTTCTTGAGCTTTCCAACAATGGATGAACAAGGTTCAAATTAGAACCTCTCCCAAAAGCATATACCCAAGGAATACACTAATAACCAATATTATTATGAACTAGTAATAATATTAGTCTTACTTAAAAATGACACAAAAATTGATTTATTTTGCCCTTGAAAATTTCGGACAAGGTAAGTAATATTGTGAGGTTTCTTTCTCTAAGTTTTCACAAATTGTAGAGAATGTTATTATTTTCTCACACTAGAAAATATTAGGTAAGGTAGTGAATAAAAATTTGAGGAATCCATTTGGTTCCTCATAGTGGAAAAACCGGTTAGGGGATGGGCAATTAGGGAGCCAATGCATGCAAAAATGCTCTTCTCAAAAGCTAGGTATGCAAGGCTATATTAGGTTATAATCATTGTGTTTTCTCTTATTAAAATAATCAACACAATTTATCCACTAATACTCCCTCCAATTTTTCGGCACATTTAACATAAAATGGAAGGTCCATTTTATTTTGTCATTTGTCAATTGTGACATATGTGACATGTTACTTGACATGTGAAATTGTAATGTATTTTGAACATATTAAAAATCAACATACTCATAAAATATGTCATATACAAAATCGACTAGTAATTCGTAATTACTTGTACCAAAACAGTTTATCAAATTATAAATTACAACGTCTTGTATTTATAATAAATTATTCATTCAAATTCAATTGTTTCGTAAACAATAATTTTATCTAAGTAATAAAACAATTCGATTACTTAGACCGTATCTAATTTAATCGAATTATAATAAGACACGTTAACTTTACTCACAAAATCATCCGTCAATTTTAAGCAATTTAATTACCTCGTATCGGAATACGATTAATTAAATAATCAATTAAGAGTATTTCCCTATAGGTATGACCTAAGGGGATCAACTGATCACCACCATCGCACGACAGTAATGTCAAACTATAGTCATCCAATCATTACCAATGTGTGTGGACCAGTTGACTGTAAAATATTACATCCCACATGTATTCTTAAAATGAGATTTAAACATGTGATCATTATGATCAACAATTGTGATCACATTATTGTCGGAGGACACTTATTCCAACAATCCCCCACTTGTCCTCGACAAGTTTGCGTCATCAATTCTCTTGTCCTATTACTATCTCCCACTCAATGCAAGGTGTCTTTCAAGTCGTACTTACAAGTGATCATATCGAGAGTGGTTCCTCGATCTGGAGAATAACTAATTGACCGGAATTATCTACCATAGATACCTTCCGATCGTGGCCACGCATTTCCAGGTCATTACTCCTCGAGTGGCCCTGAGATATTTTTTTAACCCTGAGAATGGGTGGACAATTCCTATCACACTATTCCCTTCGACTAGCCACAGCCATCATAGCCCAAAATATGCCCATTTGACCCCATTTACGAAGGTCGCAGTAACATAAATCAAAGTTAATCTGAAACTGTGCCACCTTAGGCAAACAGTCTTTAATCAAAAGAATCCACTCATTAGAATACTATAGTAGCTCTCGCCACGACCAGGCTATATAAATTTGCCAGAACTCTATAAGCGGTCATAAGGCCCGACAAATTGTTCCTAACAGTCTGCCTATGTGATCGACAAGTCATCTCACATGACTCTATGGCACTTGAACTTGCCATCAATCGCATCACACTCTAGTCACTTCGAGACGTCACCTCATACAAGTGACTATGGGCAAATACAATGTTAATCCGGGTTCACTTTAACGGGGTTAAATATTGTCTCTACAACCCGTTTGGAGGTAACAAAGTATAAAAGGAGTTTTTAGATTTAAAAACTCGAACGACAAATGTGATTATCACATATGAATAGTCAATACCTGATTACTACTTCATATTTTTATAATCCATTTTCATCTTACATGTAGTTGTTCATCTCAATGCAATTGAAATGACATATGACATGACTCATCATGTTAAGCCTATGAGAAGGCTTTGGTTAGTAGGTTTTATCAACTTCTTGTACCTCACTCAACCTTACTACATACTCGTTTTCCTTTGTAATTTATACATTTGCATTACAAAACTTTCTGAGTACGTGTCTATATCCAATCTAGACATAGGCCCTCTAGCCTTAGAATAGCTCCCACTGTTTTCACAAAGTCCGGGACTCATCCTTCTTGCACATCTCATGATTGCAAGTGTACTCAATTTCCGTTGTAAGCATCTCTCATTGTTCTTTATTGCCTAGAACGATTCTAACAAATCCATTTCTTAAATAACATAGCCATAATGGTTCCTTAACCATCTTTAGGCGTTTTAAATACGGTTTTTGTCTGAAACCTTATTCAATCTCAACAGTCATTAGTGTAAGCCCTTACACAAATTAGTGAATTGCATCAAAACACTTAACTTTACATCCTTAATGCTTCCTCAAGCACTTAAGGATAATCTATATGGCAACTAGGTAACTATTACTTAAGATCGATTTGAAACAATTCATCATACTCAAAGTATATGAAGCGTTATACATCATTACTTATTTAATTGATCCGGCAGCGGAAGCAAATCGAATCAATCAAATATGTTCAACTCGATTGAACTAATTATGAATCTTATCATCATAAGACTTCATATTTGACGCTAATATCATGTAGGTTTTTCTACATAAATTTGGATATTAAAGATGTATTATATTTCTCCAAGTCTTAAATCATTTCCAATGATCAATATGTCATCCACATATTAGACTAATTAAAATTACCGTAACTCCCACTAAACTCCATGTATAAACACAACTTCTCGACTTATCGAGAAAAGTTTTATAACATGATAAAAACATTGATTCCAACTCATTGATGTCCTACTTAAGACTCTCTCTTAAGTTTCACATTATCTTAGGATTGCAAGAATCTACAAGACACTTCACATGTATCGAATACATTCCTTCTTTAATTGAAGAAATGAGTTTTACATTCACTCGCTATATGTATAACGTCATAATGAAACACAATCCCTAAGAAGATCCAAATAGACTTAAGCATTTCAATTAGTGCAAAACTCTTTGCCACCAATCAAGCTTTGATATCTAACAATTCACTTGGAATTTATTTCGGATTTTCATGGCTCTAAGCCTTGTATTGAGTTGTGACTTAAACACTCTCATGTAAGTCATATATTCATTACTTTCCAGAAGTAACTTGAATCAAACAATTTCTTTGTAAGTTGTAAGCTCTTTACTTTCTTAAAAGTAACATGAATTCATCATCTTCAACAAGTGATGAATTTAACCTCCTAAGTTTCGAAGAAACAACTTAAATTGTTCCAAGAAAAATAGTTTCTTGCGACATACAATTGTTGACACAATTCTTTTGTGAATTTATCCCAAGAAAATTAGTTTCTTGCGACATACAATTGTTGACACAATTCTTTTGTGGCTCTTGAATAATTTCTCCCACTATGTCTTCTAGAAATAAACTTGTATTCTAGAAAGACAACTTCACGAGCCACAAACTCGTTGTACTTGTGATTATAGTAAGGAAAAATGAGCATTTGTTTCTTTTGAAAACTTACAAACATGGTACCCTACCATTTCATATCTCATATCATTCGTTTTAGATTTAGTGGAAAAATAATTTAGACAAAATGATAAAATCCCCAAAAGGATCAAGTAACTCAAAGTAACTTGATTGAAGTCCAAACCATATCGAATAGGGTTTGATTTCTTTATCCAACCACACATTATCCCATAATGCGTGCTAAGAGAGATTAACTTGTGATACTATATCACATTTCCTTTGGCTTATATCAAAGTCTTCACTTTGATAATCCCATCACGACTAAATCGTGATTCCTGAAACTCTTTGAACTTCTTCAAAGATTTCTTTATTTACCTTATTAAGTGAACACATTAGGGTCAACTTAAATCGTTGGTAAAAGAAAATGATCAACCTATTTTGGATCAATGATATACATCCTCGATATTCTTTTCAACCAAAGGTACGAGACATCTTGCTTTGAATACAAGATACGCATATACAATAAGATTAACAATCTAATGGTTCCAAGAGTACTCGATAACTCTTTGCGTTCATCATTCCAGAATTTAAGGTTTAATCTTGGGTTACCAATTAGAGTCTTGCATCATCTACATGATGTATCCTTCTAGTTTGGTTTATAATATAATCACCTTGAGTATGGGCTAGCCATACATCAAATCGTGGTGTAAAGGGTCACAAAAGTGAAATCTCTTTTGTATCTTAACAAGTTTATATTCTTATTTAGAGCTTATTCACTTAATAGTCATAATTAAGGTATAAATATAAACCCAAAACTAGATTGAGTACACAATGATTCTATCTCTCGACACCATTGTTGCTAGTCGTCATATTCTAATCATCCTATGTATCAAATACAATGATGAAAACCTCCACTGGTTTCTAATATTGACGAAGTAGTACTAGCAAAATTTATGTTAATCAAATAAACATTTAAAGAAGAAGGTCCCGCTAGATGTCCCACAACTAACTTGTTGATTCTTCAATAATTTGGGGTAGTTTCCTTTCTAGCGTCCAACAATTAAGACAATGGAAACATTATCGGTCGGGATTGATAGGTTTAGTATCGTTATTCTCAATAACTTTACTTTTCCCATTACCTTGTATCAATTCCATTCTAATTTTACTTCTTTAAACCTCATCCTTTTCTTAACGGTTTAAGAGAATGCTCCTACTCATTTCAATGAGTCCTTGCTAAGAGAAGCAAAATTGAAATTCATGAAGACTACTCTTCATTCGTTTGTTTAGTCTTAAAACTCGGAGTTTGGTACCTCCCGAAGCGGCCGAGGGGCCCACCATCTTACGAAGACCTCCACAAGCTCGGAGTTCCGAAAAACACTCTCTTGGACGAGAGTGCCTTGAGCGGGCACCTTTTGTTGACGCCCCATTTGCCTCATGAGCCTTTCGGGATAAACGAAGGAAGCAACCTTCAAACCCACCACCATCAAAGAGAGAGAACTCGCAACCGGAGCGGGCAACCCCGTGAAGGACCTCAACTGCCGCCATGGCACTACCCACCGGATATGAGGACCACCCTCCTCCACCAATCTCGCGGTCCAATAAGCCTCGGTGGATGCAAAACTATCCGCATACAACTTTTTCTTCATAGTAAGGTGACGGAAGGAATAAGAAGAAGAATCGGCTGGAGGCTCTACATACCTTAGCCTCTCCAATAGCCACACATAGAGGACCCTTAGGGATCCAAACGAGTGAGCTTCTCCACAAGAGCCCTTCTTGTCCAAAGCTTGGATGATATTGCCATGCACCAACCATGATGTGTCTCAACCATGCTCCATTTGCTCAGCCACATGTACAAGGGTCATGCTACCCTAGCATTTTGGCCCCTCCTTCTTCAAAGCGTCAACAAAGAGCTATGCATGGACAAGACAAAAGGCAAGAGCCTTTCTCCTAGCTACCTCCGAAACATTGACATTCAACCGGTTTGAGAAAATGTGGATAAGAGCCAACATATCCACACCATGAGGAGCAAGGAGAAAGTTGACTTGACTTGTTGACAAACCCAACATCGAACGGAACTTCTTCTTATAACACAACCGAGTCGGAGGAAGCACCGGAACACAACCCGGCCACCCACCAATGGCTCCTACTTCTTCGGCAATAGGACAAATTTCGCCTTTCGGGAAAACGAAAACATGATGTTTCTGTTGTGATTCATTAATCTCATTTGTTTACAATCCAATATATAAAATTTTAATTTAGTCATAAAATTAAATCGGATCTTATGCATGTAAAACAATTACAAGTATAAGGAGAAAATCAATTCTTACATTGAGTATTTCGGATCAAAGGGCACTAGCAAGTTCACCTTCTTACTAGTTCTTGAGCATTCCAAAGGTGGAAGAACAAGATTCAAGTGGAGAATCTCTCCCTATGAATTATACCCAAAGCAACATCCTTAATAATTATAATTAATATGATCTAGTAATAATTAAAATTTAACTTAAATTTGACACAAAAATGGATTTTTGTTCTCTTCTTTTTCGGTTAAGAGGAGAGGATTTTATGAGTGTTTCTTTCTCTAAGTTTATTTCACAAATTGTAGAGAATGGTTATTTTTCTAACACTAGAAAAATGTAGTAAAGTAGTGAATAATTATAGATGAAAAACCCTTGGCTTTCATGTAGGAAAACCGGGTGGGGGGGTTGGATTTTGGGAGCCAATGCATTCAAAAGTTGCTCTTCTCCAAAAGCTATAGGGTTGCATGATTATATAATAGAGTAATCATTGTGTTTTCTATTTAAAATAATGAACATAATTTAAAATCCTAACCCTCCCCATTTTCGGTACACCCAACATATAATGAAAGGTCCATTTTATATTTGTCAATTGTCAATTTTATCAAATGTCACATGTTACATGACATGTGACAATATTTTGTAATTTTCAACATATTAAAAATCAATATATTTATAAAATATGTCACGTATAAAATTAACTAGTAATTCTTAATTACTTGTACCAAAATGGTTCATATAATTATAAATCACAACTACTTTTGTTCATAATAAATTATTCATCCTGTTTTAATTGTTTCGTAAACAATAATTTAATCAAAGTAATAAAACGATTCGATTACTTAGACCGTATCTTATTTAATCGAATTACAATAAGACACGTTAATTTTACTCACAAAATTACCCGTCAATTTTAAGCAATTTAATTAACTCGTATCGGCATACGATTAATTAAATAATCAATTAAGAGCATTACCCTATAGGTATGACCTCAGGGTATCAACGGATCACCACCGTCGCATTAAACAAGAATGTCAAACTCTAGTCAGCCAAACATTACCGATATGTGTGGACCAGTTGACAGTAAAGTATTACTTTCCCTCATGTATTCTTAAATATGAGATTTAAACATGTGATCATCATGATCGACAATTGTGATCGCATTATTGTCGGGGACACTTACTCCAACAGTTTCGATCCCAAAACCGAGAGCATGCTTCAAGAAATGAGGATTGCACTTTGACTTGACGAAGCACCAACAATTAACCAACTCCTATGCAAATGAGTTGATACTTCTCGGGAGGTGACAAATCCCGACACCATTCTCGCAACACATTTTCGAAAGCATCCATGAATAATTTTGTGGAAGAAGAAGAAAGGTTTTGTAGAGATGTTTTTCGTATTTCGGATGATGAAACTATGAAGCACAAACGTCCCTATTTATACTAAACAATCAGCGCGTTTTTCCGAAAAAAGGGAGAGCTGGCTTCTATCACCAATTGGCTCGCGCCTCTTGGGCGCTGCTACCCAGGATTCCCACCTTGAATTGTCCCTTTCAAGTTGTGTTTCCTCATGACACCTCAAACCTCCCGCCGGATGGCTCGCGCCTCTTTGGGCCTATCCAGGATGTTTTGTGTTTTCTCACACTCCCATTTCCTTCTTTTCGCGTTTTACGAAATCCGACACGGTCTCCACGACGCAGCTTTAAACATACCATTTTTTCTCTTCTTTTTTAGGGGGAAGGGCTAGTCATCCCGATCCGCGACGGGTCATTTCCATGTCAGTCGAAATTCAGAAAAAAAATTCGCCGGATCCTTTCCATTTCAGTCGAAATTCCGAAATTGTTTTCGCTTTTTCGCATTTTTCCACAAAAATTGAAAATTGATAACACAACGTCAGTTTTCTTCAAAATTTCAAGCTCTCGCAAATCCGAGTCTTGATCTCACAAAAATCAAATCAAATACACTCGCGAAAATCTACTTTAAAATTCACCTCTGACGGTTCGAATTTGAATTTTTCGAGTTACAAAACAATTTCAACAATTTCGATGCAATTTAATTCAAGACACAAGCTAATTGCTCAATTTTCAAATCAATTCTTTTTTAGAAGTCCAAACGTAACGACTTGTCGCGTAATTTTTAAAATATCTTTTCAAATTTCAATTTTAACTTCGAGTCATCGTAGTTAATTTTGTTTTCAATTAAATGCTTTTTACGTGTTCACATTTATGCGTATGTGCTACTTGTTGCCTGTTTTCTACAGTAACGATGCAGGAACTAGTGCGAAGCAAAAGGGGAACTAATAGCCGACGGTGCTTCTCCGAAACACAACAGAAAAATGCCAAAAATCACAAAAATAAACCACAATCCAAAAACACATATATACAAACCGCCTCACGCAAAATGTAAATACGTACAAGCAAGAGTCCAAGACGCGGGCCAACAACTACAACTACTCAGCACCTCCCGTCGGACCAGTCCCAGTCTCACGAGGAGTCGCAGCAAAAGAAGACACCACCTCCTGCTCGGGCCCCCTCTCTGGAGAACTCTCCAACGTCTCGTACTCCATCGCGATGCGAAGCTCCTCCGCCACAACCAACTGAGCCCTCAGAGAGGCAATTTCCGCATCTCGGCTCCGCAACCCTTCCTCACGACGCCTCAACTCCTGGTCCCGACTGGTGCTCCCTAATCCCTGGGACTCTATCGTCGACCTAACCGCAAAACACAATACAGAACATTAAGATCTAAAAACGTGAAATGCAATAGAAAAATACACAAAAACAACCTACAAAAAGTACCTGAGCCAGCCTAGACTCCCTCGCAGCCAGGTCACCAGCAAGTGCCCTCCACCGGTTAGCCATCCGCCACTAAGCCTGATGACTAGCGGTCGACACCTAATACCAAGAAGGTCCTTTAATAGAATGCAAGGCGAAACATAAATGAGGAAGAACTCTCAAATCAGGAAATCACCCTTAGAACACTCAACCTCCACTCCATGCCGGTGTCGGTCACCTCAACGACCGCAGGCTCTGGCAGGTGCAGTTGTACCTCCTCGCCACCCGGCCCCTGAAAGGTGGTCTGTGTCGGGAAAACTGGGGGCTGGGTCGTCATCAACGCATCGACCCCCTACAATTTGGGTCCACATCGAAGGTAACAAACCCTCCTACTCAAAAGAGACAATGAAAACAAAGAAAGAGTAAAACATACCTCAATCGGGTACCAGGCAAGCCTCGACAACCGGAAGGTGTCGTAATCGGCCTCCCACAACAACAGCTCCTCACCTCCCTGACCGTGAAGGTGCTCCTCAACCTCGTCGGGTGTCGACTCTTGGAACAACACCCTAGGCGGGTCAACCGGTACCACGAAAGTCTCAGTAAGGCACTGACGGGCTAAACGCTCACCCAGATACCAAAGCGGCTCGATCAGCGTCTGGAGGTACAAACGCTGGGAACTGCGAGGTTGCAAACGCTCCCTGACAGCGGCTGACACGTCTGTGTAGTGCTCCCAAGGCCACCCGACAAACTGCACTCAAGGCAAAACTAATCAACTAACTAGGGGCTTTCTGAGCTACCTAGTCATCCTATCTCTATCTGTTTCTGTAAAACAAAAGGAGGTAAGAGACAGCAACTTACGTGAGCAACTCACAGGGCGTTCACGCGACGCCTGCAATCCTCTTAAGTCGACTTGGTCGATTTCTTTCGAGCCACCGTCAAAGCCCTCACGGCACGGTAGGTCGAAGGAACACCACCAGTGGTTCCCGGGCGCAGAGGGACGCATTAAGCGTATAGCCAAGCCTATAACCAAACACAGCAAACACAAATCATCCAATTTTTCAAAAAATTGCCAAAATCAAATCAAAATAAAAATCAAACTCAACAGAAACTACAAAAAACGCTCGTACCTCTAAGATGAGGTCGAGACCAACCAAAGCAGGAGCACTACCCTCCCCCACCGCCTCCGGGCGCACCGCAGCATGCAAGTACCGAATAAAACTCGCCAAAGCTGGCGTAACCCAGTCAAACTGACCCAAAGTGTCGAGGTCAGCAAGAAGAGGAAGTACCTTGGTCGACAAGCGCTCACCCTTGTCACCAAAGTACGTGGTACCTAAGAAGTACCATAACCACAACCGCGCCTCCTGCGCATCGGCTCTAACCTAAGCCTCCAGACCCGCCAACGGCGCCGGAGCGTAACCCACCACTCTCCCTCTGAAGTGATCCCTCACATATGAGCTCAGAATCAAGTACGGAGTGATGTCGGAAGGCTCGGGCAAAGCATTGCCAATCAAACGAGTAACGCGGGGGAAGACACTCTCTCTGGTGTCTCCGAGAACTCAACAGGCGTCTCGCCACAGGGGAGGCCCGATATCATGATAAATTCCTCTAAGGTCACGCCGACCTCCCCAAACTCCATGTGGAACGACGACGTCGTGTCCTAGTTCGATCCAACATGGCACGGATCAGACACAGGTTCGACCTAATCGAAGCCCTATGAATATCCCGCCAAGCAGATAGCAATGGCCCAATATCCGACCTCTCTATCAACGCCCTCGTACCGGCTCGGAGAACGTCGTAGAAACCTAAGCAAGTTGAGAAGCCTCAGAAAGTCCTCATGTTACCTATCTCTGAAATAAAAAAACAAACAACGTCAGAACACCTATTCAGGTCTGAAATGTCAAAAATGACAATGATTCAACCAAATGGTACAACTTACCAAGCCCTCGTGTGCACGGTAGGAGATGTGCCTGTCCAGCCGAAGCAACAACTGGCTACCGTCAAAACCCTCGGCCCAAGCAGGCGTCACCCGCAGGTTCAGCCCCCGTGGAGCTGTAACCCGTCTGGCCTCCCAACCCGCGACGTGAGCGTCGTCCTCGACCATCTCCGCCCTCCATCTCTTCTGCCCACGAGACTCCACATGACGAATAGGAGGCCTCTCAACGACCCCAACGACGTTCTGCAACTCCATTTTGATCGGTCGTGGAGCCTTCCTCCTAACAACCCTCCTCCCGGAGATACCAGCCTCAGACCCTGTCTGAGATCTCTCAACATGAGCAGCCTCAACAACAGGCTCCTCCCGAGCCCCTGTGGCTCACTCAGCATCGACAACCCCAACAACGGGCCCCTCACGAACCTCAACGGCTCCCTCAACCCTAAGAGCCTCCTCGGTGGGCCCCTCCTCCTCGGAAGCGTCCTCTACTACAGCGTCAGGTGCACTAGCCAGAGTCCTAACCGGCCTGGTCCAAAACAGGTCCTCCAAGGTCTCAGCAATGGACCCGATAGGTCCCTAACACTCCCTTGCAATCAAAGAATGTCAGCCAAAATTTCAGCATTACGACGGCACAAAACGGACAAAACCAAAAAAACCTGCAAACAAAACAAAGGGCAATCCTGCCCGAACCCAACTAAACAAAACAATCCACAGAAACCGCACAAAAACGACTCGCCCTTCTTTTCAAGCAAAAGACGAGTCAACAACAACAACAACAAAAATGGCACCTCACGACCCACACAAGGTCCGCCAACAATCAAATAAACGTTCCCGATGCAATGGGGTATTCCCCACAGCTCAAAAAGGCAATTTTACGCCAACTTGAGCGCAAACAGGTCAAAATTTCAAAATACGACCACGATGAGGCAACTTGATTTTCCACGTCTCAAAGCGACCTAAACTACCAATAAGGTCCATTTCAAAGCAAACTGACTCAATTTAAGCTCAAACTGATGCTTATTTTGCCAGACGCAAGACCGTCGCAAAAGGCAAAAATCCCAATTTTGCCCACAATACCCCGACAAAGGTTCAAAGTGGCAAATACGGTCTACCTCGACTACAAATACAACCTAGTGGGACCCATAACTCGAGCAAATAAACTCGACATTTTGAAATGAGACGGCTTCCTCGTCTCATTCACGTTTTTCAAGCATAGGGAGCGGGAACGGGGACCAAAATGCAAACTAAAAGCACCCTTATACTTCTAAACAGGTTTCTAACCTAATGCATTCATCAATTTCACTCGAAATTGGCTCAATAAAAAACTCCCAAATCGATTTTGAGGGTATAAAATTTTGCCCTAATTCAATCAACAAAAAGACCAACAAATTCAAATAGATTCAAGAGGATTTACGTACCTTGAGATGACATGATCGTAATGGCACGAACTCAAGCAAGAAAAGAGACCCAAAAATGGCGATTTTTGTTTTTGTCGCGGGATGATTAAGGAAGACGAAGTGAGAAATGGGAGCAGCCTGATCTCGCGTCTTTTCTACAAAAATAGGGGAGCCCCCTTCTATCGCCAAGGGCTCACGCCTCAATTAGGCACCCATTTCCTTTGTTTAGCGAAATTTTGGGCTTTGGCCCAATTTCCTACACAAATCATCAAATTTCAAACGACGGCAATTAAAACCGTCATTTCAAAAAATAATAGTGAAATTCAAAATTCACTATTTCTTCAAATTTCAAACGACGGCAATTAAAACCGTCATTTCAAAAAATAATAGTGAAATTCAAAATTCATTATTTCTTCAAATTTCAAACGACGGCAATTAAAACCGTCATTTCAAAAAATAATAGTGAATTTCAAAATTCATTGTATCCTCAAATTTCAGGCAACGACAATCTCTCCTCGAGATTCAAACATTGTTCCCGACCCTGGGAGATAGGCTCACAAACCTATCCCTTTCCGGCACCACAAACAAACACCGAGATTCCCCAACAGGATATCAGAGGCTTCCCCACGAAGCCCGCTAATTCAAAACAAGCCCATCGAACGCGACTATTTCCACAGTTAATCAGTCGACCCTTCATCATGGCTGGCGAGCCTTACAACGCATCATAGTTGGCGAGCTTTAGAACGCACATGGCTGGTGAGCCTTACAATGCATCATGCCTAGCGAGCCTCACAACGCACATGTCTAGCGGGCCTTACAACGCATCATGGCTGGCGAGCCTTACAACGCACATGGTTGACGAGCCTTACAACGCTTCATGGCTGGCGAGCCTAACAAACGCACATGGCTGGCGAGCCTTACAACGCATCATGGCTGGCTAGCCTTACAACGCATCATGGCTGGCGAGCCTTACAAACGCACATGGCTGGCGGACCTTTCAAACGCATCATGGCTGGCCTTACAAACGCATCATGGCTAGCGAGCCTTACAACACATCATGGCTGGTGATCCTTACAACGCATCATGGCTGGCAGGCCTTACAAACGCACATGGCTGGTGAGCCTTACAACGCACCGCGGCTGGCGAGCCCCCTCATATACGTACAGCAGCTGGAGAGCCCCCTCATATACACACAGCGGCTGGCGAGCCCCTTCATATACGCACCGCGGCTGGCGAGCCCCTTCATATACGTACAGGGGCTGGCAAGCCCCTTCATATAGGCATCGCGGCTGGCAAGCCTTTGTCCGCAAATAAGATACGACTCAGGACGTATCCCGAAGATGCCTCGGGTACGACTCCTTATCACAGCTGGTGAGCCATTGTCCGCAAATAAGATACGACTCAAGGATATATCCCGAAGATGCCTCAAGTATGATTCCTTCCTATGGCTGGCGAGCCTTTGTACGTAGTCTAATGGACTTTAAACGACCCGCACGGACAGTCGACAGACTCTAAACTGTTCCCGACGATAGGTTCTTGGCTCGTCCCCTCGAGTCGCCTTGGCATTGCCCCTCCCGACGGCAGGTCCTTGGCCCGAATCCTTTCGGGCCGGCTCGACGATGCTTGGGTCTCCAGGTGGTAATCTTCATTTGACCTGGGGGCTCTACTTTCACTTTTGCCCTGTCTAAGCCTCAGTCAAGGTGGGGGCTATGTAGATACCCAGTATCTATTGAGCCTCCCACAAACACCCAATGTTTATCGGACTACAACATGCTTAGGAATCGCAGCGTTTTATCGACAGTTTGTGTACAACTATACGTCGAAAAACTTAAAACGATTTCGAAAATAAAACTTTTCAAAAGTGCATGGAGTTTTTAATGCCTGACGACGAGGTCGCAATGACACTATCTAGAGTCAAAACCGACACCGGTCAAAAAACCGACTCAAAATTCAAATCCCGACTCTTACAAGGAGTCAAACACAAAAAACAAACCATTCAAATGCTTCTATGTTAAGATTTCCCGGAATCTTACATAGTCAAGTACCAAACATGTTCATCCAAATCCTAGGATAGAACAAATATTGATTGTTCTTGTGTGATAGTGATAAGACACCTCGAAGACGTGCGACGTGGCTCGCGCCTCTTTGAGCAGCCCATGCGGCCACATCGCTCAAAACTCACACAACCACTCATTCTCCTATAAATACCCTTCAAATGCCACCATTTGAGAGTTACGCGAGTGTCCGCCCCCTCTTTTCTCCCTTAAAATTATAGACTCGACTTCTTAAGTCACAATCCGACACGTGTTTACGACCTACCGATCATAAACACAAGCCTTACACATTGTTTGGTACCGTCATCGTGCATTAAATCACTTGACCAACCATCTCGACCACTACACCATCACTAAACTTAACAAAACACTCTTTTTACTTACTAAAACGGTTTTAAACCGAGTTTTCCGACCAAACGAGTTGATAGACTTACGTCGATTTCTCGCCATAAGCCTAGCATGTAAGTATGAGGGTTTAAAAATCTTCTTTTATCATGTTTTCATTTGTTCCATGACTATAACATGCTAAATCATGCATAACATGGTCCAAAACATGGAAAGAATGAGCCAAAACCGGGTTTTTGGTTGAGGCAGAGGCTACTTACGTAGCAGATAGGCTCGTGCCTAAAAGACCCTGCCTAACCTCAAATCCAAACCGTGATTGGTCTCTTCATTTCCTTCATTTTATCTCATATTTGCAATCGGTTTTTACCATTTCAAGTATTTCCAACCCTTTTTTTTATGACAAGTTTTTAACCATAAAACATTTTTCACCCTTGGTTCCTAATACAATGACGGTTTAATCCATGTTTCGGTGATAATATTTGGTTAATTATATTATAAAAGGTACTCCCTCCTATTTCCTTATATCTTCCCCTTTCTTTTTGGCACACAAATTAAGAAAGGGGAAGAAAGAAGGAATAAAGTAGAATAAAGTATTGTAAGTTGAGAAATTTATAGGTGAGAGAAAATAATAAAGAATGAATGATGAATAAATAATAGATAAAATAATGAGAGTTGTTGATTTTTTAGGAGAGAGAAATTAATAAAAAATAAATGAAACTTACCAAAAAAAAGAAAGAGGGAAGATAATCAAACTTGTGTGAAAAAAGGAAAGAGGGAAGATAATAGGAAATTGGAGGGAGTATTTTAAAGCCTTTTGTTTTATTTATTTACATTTTGAAGGGTATTTTAAAGCCTTTCATCATTTCTTTACATTTTCAAAATAAATGTATTAGTCATCAACACAAAGTCATCCTTGGTTCTACATGCAATATCGGAGTTTAACCCGAGTACGATGATGAATATTGACTAATTACAAACAAATGAACTTAAAACAATTAGTTCATAATTATTTTCAAAACTATTCATGTCAAACTTACAAAACCGAACCCGACATCGAATATCGTCAAAACAATGATGATTATGGAAGTCTCGTTCTTCAAATCAACACAAAAGCGGCCTCAATGGCCTTTTCAAACCAAAACGGGTTCAAACACCCGTTCTTCAAAACATTTGACAAACTTTGTCAATGATCAGAACACGCCTTCCATCGTGTGTTGACCCGCGCCTAAACAGGCCATTCATTTTTCCCATATTCAAACCAGGGGAGACCCCTTTGCATCGCCAATAGGCTCGCGCCTCTTATAGCAGCTTGATGCAGGGTCTGTTCCCCTTCCAGGATTCGTCTAGGATGATCCCGACTTCGGTTAACCCGAATACAGGACGGATCAGATGATGAATCCGCTCATTTTATCCTATACTTGCAAAACGCCTTACTAAGATAAATGGATCACGTTATGCACCATAAAAATAACTCGGTAAATTGATGTTTAATTTCCGTCTTGCATGCAAATCAACCATAAATCCAACTCGACATCTTATACATGATATTTGGATTAAATAAACCGACATAGAAAGCTCACATATTAGGTTCAAAATATTTGATGCGCATTCATGCATTTAAACCGTTTTATCAATTTTTGCATTTAACCAACCAAGATCGATCAGTAGAGGACGCTACCGCGGGCGGGATTGGGTGTCTGATTAAAGGGCTTCACAATACATACCTTCACCTCTTACTCAGAAACTTTGGATAGTGGATGACCTTATCCAGGGCGTACGAGAGTCATTCTAGAGATAGGATGCTAAAGAGGGACGATTCCTTATCTTTAGTACCTATGTCAAACACCGCTTTTTGCCTTGATTGACCTAGGTATAAAGTGGATTCGAACGTGTTCCAAGCATCCTACAAATGCTTGGTGGCGACTCCAAACATCTCTTGCATCGTTTCGAGACTCTTGCCAAGACAAAACCGACCGATCTAAAACGATCCGGTCGAAAGCATTCTTACGCCGCCGAGCGTGGCTTTCAAAAAGACCGCTGTCGTTGTCCACAGATCGCCTGAGCGCGCGCAGGTGGGCCATGTCCACAGCCAGCAACAACCATAGGCTTCTCCTGAGCCTATGCAACCTTCTCAGCTCCAACAGCCTCAACAACGGGCTCCTCCTCAACAACATCCTCCAGAACCGCCTCGAGAGCTCAGCCCGAAGTACCAACTGGCCCTGACTGAGCCATAGACTCCAAAGTCCTCACGACCTCCTCCTCCAACGTCCCCGATTTGGGACCAACGGGTCCGACATACCTTGAACCCTCACCTTAGGCCAAAACAAAAACAACGTCAGTCGAAATTTTGGCATTACGACGGCACAAAATAGGCAAAAGCCAAAAAACGGCCAAAACAAAAACCACCCGCAATTGCAAAACAACATCGAAACCATCAAGGGCAAACCCGCCTAACCCCATCGAGCGGAATTTTTCACAAAAAACTCACAAAAACCTGACTCGCCCTTCTTTTCAAGCAAAAGACGAGTCAAATGAACAATAAAGCAACCAAAACCCCCGGGCTAACACAAAACCTACGGAAGAAAAAATATATACCTGTCCTAACCGGACACTTCACAAAGCTCAAAAGGACAATTTTGAGCCCAATTAAGCGCTAAAAGTGGCCAAAATTTAAGAAAAGGCAACGACCAAGCAACGTGATCCGATCACGTCCTAATGTGACCTAAACTGTGTCTAGGGAACATATCAAAGAAAGACGGCTCAGTTAGAGCCCAAACAAACGCTTATTTCGTCAATATAAGACCGTCTGACAAGAGAAAAATGAAAAATCTTCGCCCCTCGCATACGACAAGGGTTTCACCAGGCAAATACGACCTTCCCCGACTACAATGCAACCTAGTGGGGCCCACAACTTGAGCAAACAAGAGCAACATTGTGAAATGAGACGGTTTTATATCTCATTCGCTTTTTTCGCACATAGGAGGCGGGAACGAGGACCTAAATGCTCTTTGCATCACCTTATGGGGCTGCTTGATGCTGTTCTACCTCATTATTACCACTTGTCTAGGACGATCCCGATTACGGCTAACCCGAATACATGACGGATTAGATTGACAAGTTTACGATCCCCAGCGGTGTCGCCAATCTTTGGACATAGGCCACCCGCACGCCAATCTATGAATATCCAACGGTCTGAAAACCACGTTCGGTGACATAGAAATTCTTTCGACCGGTTCGCTTTAGATCGGTCGGTTTCGTCTCGATGAAGGTCTCGAAACGATGTAGAGATGTTCGGAGCCGCGAGCAAACATTTATGGGATACTTAAAAACCGTTCGAATCCACTTTGTAACTCGGTCAAACGAATCAAAAAGCAGTGCTTAACATAGGTACAAAAGATAAGAACTTGCCTCCCTTTAGGATTCTATCGCTAGGATGACTCTTGTTGCCATGGATAAGGTAGTCCACTATCCAAAGGTTCTGAGTAAGGGGTGACGGTACATATTGGGAAGCCCTTTAATCGGACACCCAATCCCGCCCGTGTTAGAGGCATCTAATGATCGATCGTGGTTGCAAGTGCAAAAGTTGATAAAACGGGTTAAATGCAAGAATGCGCATACGTAAGTTTAACCTAACATGTGAGAGTTTCCTATGTCGTTTTTTTATCTAACTATCAAGTAATTGATGCCGAGTTGGATTTAAGTTGATTTGCATGTGAAGATAAAAAATAAACATCCATTTAACAAATTCGGATTATGACGCTTAACACGATCCATTTGTTTGAAAAAGGAGTGTGTTTAAAGGACAAAGTGTAAAAACGTAAACCTGTCAATCTCATGCATCCTGTATTAAGGTTAACCGAAGTAAAAATCATCCTAGACAAGTGCTAACAATAAGGCAGAACAACATCAAGGAGCCCCATAGGGGCGCAAGCCATAGGGCGATGCAAAGGGCTCTGACCAGGTTATGAAAGGTGGAAATAGGCAGCCTCTTGGGGCGCGAGACATGGGGCAATCCTAGAGGTGCCTCCTAGTTGTTAAATAGGTTGTTTAAAACCGTATTTGTGAAGAATGATTTGCAAATGTTGTTTGCATGACTTGGAATAATTACCATTATATTAGTAATATTCGTCGTTGGATCCATATTTGCAAGCTTGAATGGTATAATTAAAAATGTAAAATGTGTATGCTTAACCGTTTTATCACCGCACTCGAATTAAATCGACATGGTATTTATTTTAACCAAGGGTGATATCCATTATGGTCAAGACAGGGATGAAAATAAAATAAAATAAAATAAAGAGAAATGTTTGATATGAACTAAATATGTTAAGTTCATTTATTTGTAATTAGTCATTTGTAATTAATTAATCAATATTTATCATCGTACTCAGATTAAATTGAGATGGTATAAAGAACTAAGGATGATTATGAATATGACTTAAATGCTTGCATGTGTGAATAAGTGAGAAAAAATGCTAAGTGAAAGAGAAAGGGTGTTAAAATACCCATTGATTTGTAATTTACCAATAATATCATCGAGTCACGGAATAAACCGTCATGGTATATGGAACCAAGGATGGTTTCGGTAATGGTCAAAATATTTGTCATAAGAATGAATTAAAATGGTAAAAAAAACATAAAATGAAAGAAGTAAAAAATAAAAGAAAGTGTTAAAGGAAGACGAACTCAAACACGTTTGAGTCTGATCCGGAAGGCCACAAGAGGCACGAGTCTCTTTGGATGACAAAGAGCTTCTGTCTCAGGCCAAAACCCGGTTTTGGCTCATCTAACCTATATTTGAATCTTGTTATGCATTGTTCATGTTTTTAATATCATAAAAACAATAAATACATGAAATAAGTGGGACATTTACACCCTCAAACTCACATGTTATGATGTTTGCGAGGTAGACGACTTTTGAGACAATTTTCTCGTTATGCGACTACTCGGGAACCAAAGTGTTTAAAAGAGTGCCTTAAAAAAGAATTTTTTTTTGAAAATATGTTGTGAAGAGTCTATCGATCCGAAATACTCAAGAAGGGGGGGGGGTAAATTGAGGATTAAAAACTTTAGCCTACATTTTCAATTGCACGTGTATAATTAATTATTTAAAGTTTATTGATTAAATATTAACTAATCAATTAATTAACGAATTAAAACAATGCAAATAAACGAAAGAGAAAGAGAGACACACGGATTTGTGAAGTGGTTCAGTTTCACAAATCGAAAACTATGTCCACTATTCTCGATTAATAAATTTAGTACCTTTCTACGGATTACAAATTTACTAACCCAACTCGTACAACTAACCCTAGTTGTAACTCGAATGAGTATCGCTAAATACTCGAGTGACTAACTTACGCTAATAAGAAAGCACTAATGATTCTTCTGAAAGTTCACATTAATGAACGAGTAAGAAATCAATTAAGCACTATTATCTTATAACGATAACAAAAGAATGAATGCACAATTATATAAGACACACGACCTTTTTAAAATAACAAAACGGTTTCCGCTTGTAAAACACGGTTTTTGCCTTTAAAATAAAATTAAATTTATGCTCAAAGGTCTTTCTTTAAAATGTAGCAAGGAGTAGAGTATTTATAGCAAAGAAGGAAGCTGGCACTCGGTTTTTTCTCAAAACCCTCGAAGCCGAAATATCAAATACGTAAACAAACATATCTTATTATTTCTTTCCTTAAAATCTTTAAAAGTTAATAGAAAATAACTAAAAGATAAACTTATTTATTATTCTTCTATTATCTTTTCCTTAAATCTTAAGATATGATAATATTTTCCATAGTAAAAATATCCTTATCATATATAACCATATCAAGCTAAATATAAAAGATATGTTAAGATAATTCTAGAGAATAAAATCTTAACAATAAATAACTTTTATCCTTAAGTTAGACGAAACCAACACGGCTCATATGCCTTGTTTTTTATGAAAACCCTAGCTTGGTATTAGGTTAGATTTAGGGTTTAAGAGTATGCAATACTAGAAACCCTAATTAGTAATATGACTCAACTCATATGTTGATCCAATATAATTACCAATCATAAGGTTAAGATAAAATCACACTCCATATGAATATGGGCTTCCTTGTTAAATAAATACTTTTTGCTAAAACATTTAAAAGAGACAAAAACATTTTTCAAAAACAATTTGAAAACTTTTTAAGTCGTATATTATATAAGCTTAGCATCTCAATGTTTTAGTAGAAGAGCTATAACATTGAGCTCCTTCATAAGTAATGTTATAGCTGTAAAGCTATAACTTTACGAACGAAAGAAATCCACTCTTACGTTGCCATTACGAGATAATCACCTACGCTATTATAATCTTCTTAGGAGATCTTCGAGTGTAGGCTACTTCGTTATTCAAGCTTGATCAATTTTCAATTGAGCTTCATCTTCTCATGAATGCTTGGATAATTCTTCCATTAACTTGCAATATTTTGATCTGTGATTGAGGGTTTTATCACAATAAGTTCTTTTATACTTTCATCACAATCCGTTAAGCTTTGCAAATAATAAGTCTAATCTGAAGAGACTAAACGAACAATTACGCGCAACGAGTATATATAATATAAAGTACTCTTGACATCATCAAAACATAAACATATATTCTATATGGTTCAACAAATTCTCCCTTTTTGATGATGGCAAGTCTCCTTGAATTGTGACTAAGTATATAGTTCGCCCTCAATATAATACCGTCATCTTTATAGAGAATGATCAACGCAAGATCGAACGATTGGTCTTGACAAGGAGCAAGCTTAGGCAAATGCTTACCATGGTCGTTTCATTCCCCCTCTTGACATCATTGAAAATATAAGAACAAAAATAAAATGACTAGAATAATATACGACGAGACAAGAGATAAGAACGATTAAGAAACCTAAATAAACCATAAATAACCACAAGTACTTACGAAAATAAGGTAGCATACAAAACAAAGAAAACATGTTTAAGCCAAATCGGCCGAATGAAACAACATGTTAAGAGCTACTTGGGCAATAACCACAAGTAGTATGCCAAAATGGGCCGAATTGGAAATAGTTTGGAAGGAAAAAATACACCACTAGAAAACAAAAGAAAATAAGTCAATATAAGGGAAATGCAAGAACAGGGGAGGGGTAAGGCAAAGCTAGGTGTGAAGGGTTTTGTACGGATTGACATAATCGGGACGAGCACGGAATTCCAAGGCATCAAGACGATCAATCGAACTCCGCAAAAGAGTAGCTTGGGCATTTAGGCTTGTCTAGAAGTTAGGGCCCTCAAAGACAATGCCTTGCTCGCCTCCAAAGTGATAGCTTGATCGTCTTTCATAGCTTTTCCGTCCTTTACCAAGGCACCTCCTTGACTAGTAAGCAAAGAAAGACGACACCGTGTTGAAACACTTCCTCACGAATAGCCACCAAATCCTTCTCGAAACCCGCAAGCCTTTTATTGACCCCTTTCATCCAAGCATAAACCCGAGCATATCCAATCCACCAACCGAGGACCGTGATGGTCCAATCCGAGAGATAGCCGTAGCCAAGGCCGTTGTTTGCTCTTCAAACATAGTCATTAGAGACCCCCTAAAAGCATTTAATTTAGCTTCGATAGCCATCATCCCAACCTCATTAGCACTTTTATCAACACCCTTAGCAAAGATCAACTCGGGCCTTCAAAACCGAGACCCATAAATTTTATCACACGGTCACACATACCGTCCTTAGCACATACACCATAACTTTCCCGACTCACAACTCATTTAATTTCTAATAATCTTGAAATCCACAAACCATATTGGAGATCAAGAGTAGTGCAATGCTTTTCCTTGGTGACGGTTATGCTTGTTTGAACGATCCGACTAAACGCAAGACTAGCCAAGTTAACTTTCCGACCCTTCAACCACAAATACACATTGACAGCCTCATAACTGGATACCTTGTCCCGTCCTCCCCTTCTCGGAACAATGGTGTTCCACAAAAAGTTCAAGAAGAACTTGATTTTGGCCGAGAGAGGACGAACCACAATGTTTCTATTCTTGGAAGCAACCTCATCAAAGTACCTCTTAATAATCAACTGTTTATCATCATCAACATTGGACCACTCTAAACTCGGATTGATATCGGTTCCATCATGAGGAACCTTAAAAGCAGAGCAAAAATCGTCAATGGTGACAGTGATGTCGACATAATTCACGACCACATGCAACACACCCTCTTTAATTTTTACCGATGCAAAGAACTGTATAACCTCAATCGGGTAAGTGGGACCCGAAAACCGACTAACATCACTCCATCCTTGAAAATCAAGAAAATCGACAAAGAACTTAAGAGACGAAATTTGAGACAACCAAGATTTAGGATAATACCTTCCACCATGAATTGGATATTGTAAAACCCGAGAAACCAAGATGCTTTCTCCCTTGGTCATGCGAACCCGGTTTAAACCGGCTTTGGTTGTGCTTGTCGAAGGCCCCCGAAACAGAGTCCTCGAAATCCCGTCCCGAACAACAACTCCGGGTTCATGATCTTCCTCAACTTCATCTACTACCATCTTATTTTTCCCTTTGTTAAGCCGAAGCCTTTTTCCCTTGGAAATCGTGTCAACCCGACCACGAAACAGGGAGGGTGATTGTGATGGATGTTGGGTTGTTGAAGTAAAGGTAGAGGAATTGGGGTGATGAGATGTTGGTTGTTGTGGTTGATTGCATGGTTGTTGTTGGTATTGATTTCGGGTTGAGTACCGTGTGTGTGCATGTGGAGGTGTCATTATTGAGAGGTTGAAAGATGATGATGATGGAGATTGCGTACAATTTTAGTAAAGTAGAAAAGTGAAAGCAAGTGGGGGGTTTGGTCAATTTTATACGGTTTGGAGGTAATTATAGGTTGTAGCTAGGAGTCTAGGTTTAGTTTAGGAAAGGTAGTTGTTTACATAAATAAGGTAACTAATGCATGTAAGATTTTAGGATATATATGGCACAAGTTGAACGAGATATGGCATGTAAGAGATTTCGGAAGGATTTTGATAGAATTTGGTAAATAAAATTATATGGTGTATCTCAATCTTGTTAATAAATAAAATTTGTATGCAAAATAAATTCTTTAAATATAAACAGAATATATACGATAAATAAATTTCTATAAAACGTAAATATTCATGCAACGTAATATATGGACATAGTCATATAATCTTATTTTATAGTCAATCATTGAGAGATTAAACATTTATAGAAGCTTAGGTACCACCGGTTAAACCAATTTCCAGCCGTAAAGTCTCAAAACGACCTCTAGCTAACGATTTTGTCAAAATATTTGCCCATTGTTTTTCAGTACTACAAAATTCGAGTTTTATATTCCCTTTCTCAACCTGGTCACGTATAAAATGGTGTCTAATTTCAATGTGCTTGGTACACGAGTGCTACGCGGGGTTTTTGAAAATAATAATAGCACTCGTATTATCGCATAAAATAGGAATATAGCCTACGTTAACACTATAGTCACAAAACTGTTGTTTAAGCCATAATAATTGAGTACATACCAGTCCTGCTGCAATATATTCGGCCTCGGCTGTTGAAAGGGCAACTGAATTATGCTTCTTTGAACCCCATGTGATAATGCAAGGTCCAACAAACGTGGCAACACCTGACCAACTTTTCCTGTCTAGGGAGCATCCTGCGTAATCAGCATCTGAATATCCGACACGATCGAAATTGCATTCCATCGGATACCATAGATAAAGTTTTGGACGTCCCAATTAGATATCGTAAGATTCTTTTTACGGCCGTCATATACGATTCTTTGGAAGATGATTGATATCTCGCACAAACACATACGCTAAACATGATATCTGGTCTACTTGCAGTTAAATATAGCAATGACCCAATCATTCCTCGGTAAGTTGTTTCATCAACTGACTTACCATCTTCATCTAAAGTTAATTTCTTGTTTGCGACCATTGGAGTAGACATAGCATGGGAATTTTGCATTCCGAACTTCCGTATTAATTCCTTAATATATTTTTGTTGATGAATTTTGATGCCTTCCTCAGTTTGTTTAATTTGCAGACCTGGGGGGGAATTTGAATTCTCCCATCACGTTCATCTCAAATTCGGAATTCATCAACTACGAAAAAAACTTGCACAGATTGCGGTTGGTTGATCCAAAAATAATGTCGTCGACGTAGATTTGAACAACCAGAAGGTCCGTAACCTCGGATTTTAGGAATAAGGTTTTATCCACAGATCCTCTCCTAAATCCACTGTCAAGTAGAAATTTCGATAATCTGTCATACCTGGCCCTTGGTGCTTGTTTCAATCTATACATGGCTTTGTCTAATTTAAAAAACATGGTCTTCAAATTTGATATCCTTAAGTCAAGGAGGTTGTTCTACGAAGACATATTCCTATAGATACCCATTTAGAAACGCTAACTTGACATCCATTTGGAAGAGTTTCATTCCTTTATGAGCCGCGAATGCTATCAGATGTCTAATAGCTTTGAGACGGGTAACGGGTGCAAAGGTTTCGTCATAGTCTATTCCTTCTTGTTGATTATAACCTTGTACCACCAATCTTGCCTTATTTAGAAATATGACCCCACCATCATCTAGTTTATTTCTAGACACCTATTTGTTTCCAATTACAGATCGATCCTTGGGTCTAGGAACTAGGTGCCAAACTTTGTTCCGTTCGAATTGTTGAAGCTCTTCTTGCATAGCTATAATCCAATCTAATTCTTCGAGAGCTTCCTTGATATTCGTTGGTTCAATTGTGGATGAAAACGAAAAGAAGCAGCAGAAATTTTTCAAGGATCATCGTGTTTGAACACCTTTCTTAAGATTGCCAAGTATACTTTCCATAGGATGTGAACTCTTATATTTCCATTTTGTTGAAGTACTTAGTTCTTCATTATTTGAACTTGATCCAACTTTATTTGGCTCAGAATTTAAGGATGTTCCCCATGAATCCAATCCTGGTGTTGTAGTAGAGTCGGGTATAACTTCAGACTCATCACCCTGATTTGGATTCAATATTATAGTAACATCATCTATAACATTATATTGGGAATCCTTATCTCGAGACAATGTTATAGTATCATCAACTATAACTTTAGTTTTCTTCTTTTTATCTTTAGAAGAATGATCAAGCTCATCATTAATACCTTCAATCTAATTATCCTCAGTTTCCAATTCAGGAGGATCATCTCTGGAAAGACGAAAGTCAGGTTCATCCATATCTTCTTCCTCATCCTGTAAGGTCTTATCAAACACGTTATCTTCATCGAAAATAACATGAATACTTTCTTCAATGCAAAGTGTTATTTTATTGAAGACTTTATAAGCTTTCCTATGATCCAAATATCGTATAAAAATAGCCTCATCACTCCTAGGGTCGAACTTACTTAACCTATTTTTGCCATAGTTATGAACAAAACACTTACTCCCAAAACAACGAAGATGAGAAATATTAGGTTTACGACCTCTTAGAAGTTCATAAGGGGTTTTCTTAAGGATAGGTCTTATCATAGCACGATTATGGATATGACATGAAGTACTAATGGCTTCAGCCCAAAAATTACGAGGTAGACCATTAC
This sequence comes from Silene latifolia, assembly GCF_048544455.1. NCBI lineage: Eukaryota > Viridiplantae > Streptophyta > Magnoliopsida > Caryophyllales > Caryophyllaceae > Silene > Silene latifolia. The sequence continues at coordinate 193,527,269 of NC_133537.1, forward strand.
ATAAAAGCATTGTACGAGCCATATCTTCTAGTGTTCTATTCATACGCTCAACCACACCGTTTTGTTCAGGAGTTCGTGGTGCAGAAACGTTATATCCTACACCAGTAACTCTACAATATTCTATAAAGGCTTGATTATTAAAATCGGTGCCATGATCCGTACGAATAGACACGAGGTTAGTCTTATATTTATTTTGAACAAGTTTCATAAAACAAACAAACTCATCAAAAGTCTTATCTTTTGAATGAAGGAAGATAGGCCATACATACCTTGAGTAGTCATCTATGAGGTCAAAGACATACCTGGATCCTCCTCTACTCCTTACCTTCATGGCACCACACAAGTCGATGTGTATCAACTTCAAGGCTTGATTCGTGCTAACCACTCTTTTAGATTTGAACGATGATCTCACATGTTTGCATCGAGCACAAGTGTCACACATCTGCTCTTGATCAAACCTTATCTTAGGCAGTCCTTCAACCAAGTCCCATTTCTTGAATTTATTTAGAATGGGTGAACTGATGTGACCAAAACGCTTATGCCACAAACAAGGATCATCAAGTGTAACTTTCATACATGAAAAGGAGCTAGTAGGCACAACATTTAAATCTACCATATACACATTTCTTTTCCTATGGCCTTCAAGAATAATATTACTCGTACCTTTAATAATAATGCGACAAGCATCTGTATGAAAAACAACCTTGTTACCTTTGTCGCATAGTTAAGATATGCTATGTAGATTACGCTTGAGACCATCCACTAGGTAAACATCACTGATTGTGTGTGATTTAGAAATTCAAACTTTGCCCACACCAATCACTTTACCCTTCTTGTTATCCCCAAAGGTCACCTTCCCTCCATTGAAAGGTTTGAGTGAAAGAAACAAATTCTTATCTCCAGTCATGTGTCTTGAGCATCCACTGTCAAGATACCATTGATTGTTTTCTTTCACCATTACCTGCAAGAGGATTAGATACAGTTTTTAGGTACCCAAGCTAAGTTGGGTCCTTTATGGTTAGTTACCCTATATACTAAATCCTTTCATACCCAAACTTGTCTAACAGTCGTGTTTCTAAACTTTGGATAATTTTGTTTAGGAGGAGTTCTAGATCTAGGGGATTCCCTAGGTCTCACATATCTGGTCCCCTTGTATTTAGGTTTACTTTGTTTGGGTTGACAAGGAGTTTGTGAAGTGCTAAGCCTTTTGGTGTAATCAAAAGCCAAGTCATAGAACCAACGAAAGTTATTATTCCTCTCTTCGTTAGATTCATCTATGAGGGATTCATCATCCTCGACTGTTGTGTCAACCATTTTAGCAAAATTGGTATTTTTCGTATATCATGTGCTCGTTTGACACAATTGTCGTGAATGTGACCCGTATGACCACAATAATTGCAAATCAAATATTCAGGAAGATCAGCATATTCTCTTTTTCTGAAATCGTGATCAGAAGTTGTTGATTTTCATTTAGAGTGATCTCTACGGCTGTAGCACTCATGTCCTAACCCCATCTTCAAATTATTGTTAGATTGTTCGGTTATGAAGTTTAGGGCTTTTGTGCTCCCTTCCCACTTGTTATGGGCTTTCCTTGCGTGTAGGAGTAAGTCCTGTAGGGTTTTAATCTCCTCAAGACATTTTGTGTGATGTAAGTCATTATCCTTCTTGACATTGTCACGAAAGTCTTGCAACCTTTTGTTAAGAATAAATACAACATCCGAGTTTTATTTCTTAACATTGATCATGTCAGTTTTAGATTCTTTCAATTGCTTTGTGAGAGAATTGATTTCTTTCTTTTAGTCTAAAATCACTGCATCATCAGATGTGATTTTAGTCTCTAAAAGTTCTTTGGCTTTTCTAAGTTCTAAAGTTATAGCTTCACTAGCTATAAATTTGGCTTGAAGGTGCGTAATATTAAGCTTTAGGTCTAAAGTTATAGCTTCATTAGCTATAACTTTGGACTCTAATTCCTTCGTTTCAGCATTAGTAGTATCTAATGTTGTAGCTTTATCAGCTGTAACTTTAGATTTCAACTTCTTAGCTTTTGCCTTTAGAATATGATTCTCCTCAGTAATATCAAGAATTTGTTCTTTTAGATCCTTTAGTTCCATATCCTGTTCATGACATTTGTCGAGGGATTGCTCAAAAAATTCAATTACGGCATTCTTAGATAATTTCTTAACACATTTTTTGAGTTCAAGATAACTAACCTCATCATCGTCATTTTCATCTGATTCCCCTAGAAAGCAGTAATTTGAATGAGAAATCGGGCTATCATCGTCGCTGCCAAAGACTAGGTCAAGACTGACGCTGCTGAGACAAAGATTGGCTACTTCGTCATCTTCTGATCCTTCATCATCTTCTGAGTCAAGATCTCCCCAACACGAAGCCATCATTACTTGTTTGAACTCCTTCTTTGTCTTCTCGTGTTTTGCCTTGTCTTTAATTTTCTCCCATGTTGGACAATCCTTGATCATGTGATCAGATTCTCCACATTTGAAGCAACCTCTGTTAGCAAATGATGATTTTGATTCTGTTGCTTTCTTGTTAAAGGACATATTGTTAGAAGAAGATTTTGCTGTTTGTTTCGAAAGATTCTATTTTAAAGACGTCGTGAAAAAAAAAACTGTCTCATCTTCTATGTCGGAGCTAACATCTTCGCTTTTTGAGGCCATATTTTTACCTTTACTCGGTTGTGCTTCATCAGCATTTAGAGTGCTTTCGTGGGCCATGAGAGCACCAATGAGTTCTTGATAGGATAGGTTCTCAAGATCTCTCGATTCCTCCATTGCTGTGACCTTGGCTCGCCACTTTTTAGTTAGGCTCCTAAGAACCTTTCTTGCAATGTCCTCGGTGTTGAACTTTTATCCTAGGTTTTTCAACTCGTTTATGATGCTTGAAAAACGCGCGGACATACTATCCAGCGACTCATTCGGCTCCATACTGAATAGCTCATACTTCTGCATTAATAGATCTATGCGGTGTTTCCTAACAATGGAAGTACCTTCATAAGCTAGTTCAAGGCCATCCCATATTTCCTTGGCCGTTGAGCACGAAGAGAAGCGATCGAATTCTGTAGTAGTCATGCCGTTCTGCAATAGACTTATAGCTTTAGAATTCTTTTCGGCCTTCTTATAGTCATCCTCGACATAATCCTCTTCCTTTCTGTCGTAGGTAGTGCCTTCAGCGGATGCAACCAAAATTTTATGCGGTCCATTTTGGGTAATCCTCCAGCACTCCCAATCATGACCTTTCACATAGTGAGTCATCATGTTCTTACATAACCCATAATTCTTCACACCAAAGACCAGACACTTGAGGTATTTGGAATCCATTTATCACGTGATAGGCAGCGGAATATAAAACAATAAGATAAATATGGATAGACAGATCTTCCTCTTTGCGGTTAGGTAATCAAGAGCACGATTGTCTGATACCAATTGAAAAGTCTATCGATCCGAAATACTCAGGGGGGGGTGAATTGAGGATTAAAAACTTTAACCTACTTTTTCGATTGCACGTGTATAATTAATTATTTAAATATTGATTAAACTTTAACTAATCAATTAATTAACGAATTAAAACAATGCAAATAAACGAAAGAGAAAGAGAGACACACGGATTTTTTAAGTGGTTCAGTTTCACAAATCGAAACCTACGTCCACTATTCTCGAATAATAAATTTAGTACCTTTCTACGGATTACAAATTTACTAACCCAACTTGTACAACTAACCCTAGTTGTAACTCGAACGAGTATCGCTAAATACTTGAGTGACTAATTTACGCTAATAAGAAAGCACTAATGATTCTTGTGAAAGTTCACGTTAATGAACGAGTAAGAAATCAATTAAGCACTATAATCTTATAACGATAACAAAAGAATGAATGCACAAGTATATAAGACACATGAGCTTTTCAAAATAACAAAACGGTTTTTGCTTGTAAAACACGGTTTTTGCTTTTAAAATAAAATCAAATTTATGCTCAAAGGTCTTTCTTTAAAATGTAGCAAAGAGTAGAGTATTTATAGCAAAGAACGAAGCTGGCACTCGATTTTTTTCTCAAAACCCTAGAAGCCAAAATATAAAAAATGTAAACAAACATATCTTATTATTTCTTTCCTTAAAATCTTTACAAGATAATAGAAAATAACTAAAAGATAAACTTATATATTATTCTCCTATTATTTTTTCCTTAAATCTTAAGATATGATAATATTTTCCATAATAAAAATATCCTTATCATATATAACCATATCAAGCTAAATATAAAAGATATGTTAAGATAATTCTAGAGAATAAAATCTTAGCAATAATTAACTTTTATCCTTAAGTTACACGAAACCACCACGGCTCATATGCCTTGTTTTTCTTGAAAACCCTAGCTTGATATTAGGTTAGATTTAGGGTTTAAGAGTATGCAATATTAGAAACCCTAATTAGTAATATAACTCAACTCATAAGTTGATCCAATATAATTACTAATCATAAGGTTAAGATAAAATGACACTCAATATGAATATATGCTTCCTTGTTAAATAAATACTTTTTGCTAAAACATTTGAAAGAGACAAAAACATTTTTCAAAAACAATTTAAGTCGTGCGTTATATAAGTTTAGCATGTCAATCATTGTTGTCAGAATCCCGATTCGATCATATGATTCTACGATTTTACGATCTAAAAATATTTGACCGATCCCAGATCTTACGATTCTACCATAGTTGTAGAATATTACGATCCTATTCATTGGAAAATTTATAAAGATAGAATCATAATACGATCCTACGATTTTACGATCCTACGACCCGATTCTATAGTAAAAATATTAATATATATATTCTTATAAAATGACATTGTAAAACTCAACTTTTGGTGAAGTTGTGAATCATGTTCATACAACGAAACAAAAATCATTAATTATCAATATTTCATGGATAATAATAATAAATAAGTTTTTGACCATCGATTATATATTTTTACCAAATAAAAAACTATAATTAGTGAGTTTGTAGGATCTTACGATTCTACGATCCAATTTTACCTGTTCGATCCTACCCTCTCTCATCGATCCAAAGTAGAATCCCGATCCTAACAACATTGATCTCAATGTTATAGTAGAAGAGCTATAATATTGAGCTCGTTCATAAGTAATGTTATACCTGTGAAGCTATAACTTTACTAACGTAAGAAATCCACTCTTATGTTACCATTACGAGATAATCACCTACGCTATTCTAATCTTCTTAGGAGATCTTCGAGTGTAGGCTACTTCGTTATTCAAGCTTGATCAATCTTAAATTGAGCTTCATCTTCTCACGAATGCTTGAAAAATTCTTCTATTATCTTGCAATATCTTGATCCGTGATTGAGGGTTTGATCACAATAAGTTCTTGTATACTTTCATCACAATCCTTTAAGCTTTGCAAATAATAAGTCTAATCTGAAGAGACTGAACGAACAATTACGCGCAACGAGTATATATAATATAAAGTACACTTGGCATCATCAAAACATAAACATATATTCCATATGGTTCAACATGTTGTTTGAAAACAGATTTATTAATGTTGAGTTGGTCTAATGCACGGCGACGATACCAAACAAAATGTGTAAGGCTAATGTTTTCGATTGGTAGGTCGAAAACACGTGTCGTGTTTTTGACTTAGTAAGTCGAGAGGTCTAGAAGTTTAAGGGAGAGGTGAAGGGGCAAACGCTTGCATACCCTAGAGAGGTGCATATAAGGGTATGGTAGTTAGTCAGTTGAGTTTGCTTGCTGGCTAAGGATAGCACTTGAGGAACGAGTACGCCAGAGGTGGAAAGCAACGTCTTGTCCTTTTAAATTTGGATGCGGCCTTTGCTTTATCTAATGTTTGGTTGGTTTGATTTTTGTGTTCACTATGATGTTATGTAAGATGGTTGTGGAGTGATATTTATGTGTTATTTGGGGTAGGTATTTTGTGCTTGACTCGGGTTTGATTCGTGTTGAGTCAGGATTTGAATTTTGAGTCGCTTTTTGGCATGGTGTCGATTTTGACTCTAATTAGTGTCATTTTAATGCAAATTGTAATACCCGCCCTTTTAGGGACCCTTTGACCAGCATTGACTGACCTTGGGAGCGGGAATAATTCTTAGAAGTGCGTGCCAAAGTTATCTTGGGTTACGAGTTATGGGGGGGTAGTCGATAGAGTAGAGGCTACTCGATCGAGTAGCGTGGTTACTCGATCGAGTAGGGGGTCACTCGATCGAGTATGTGGGATACTCGATCGAGTATCGGGTTTTCAGCGAGGGTTTTTAATCGCGTTTTGTTAAATCCGCAAATCGATTCCGCCTCATTCCTTCTATCCTTTAGTCGCATCTTTCCCTTCCCTTCACCATAAAACCTCCATGGAAGCCCTTTTGAAGGTTCTTGTGCCTTAGGAGAGCATAGCTTGAGTCGGGTAGCGGTCTTCTCCCGGGTTTCTCCTTGTAGGTATGTTGTCATCATCATCCGTATCCTTGTCTTTACAGTTAGGGTTTGCTTGGTAGTAATAGATGATTGTGTTGTGGTTATAGGCTTTGCTTGATTGCTGGATATGTCATATGTTGGCATGGATTGGTTGCAGTTGCTTAAAGGTAGGTTCGCCTACTCGGTTTCTGTAGATGGTCTAGTGTGTCGGTTGTTGTGGTTGTATTGTGGTTGTTATGTAATGTCGTATTCGTATTGACGGTTGTTGATGTGGTATTGTGATTGCTGATTGTTTTTCTCTGGTTCTAGAGATGCATTCTCGGCTGAGTGGAGTCACTTGCGGGAGCGGCTTCACGACCTAGTTTCGCCCTTCGTTGAACCCGCCACGGAAGGGGATGTGCACATTAATGGGACAGGGTTATCGCTCGGTATGATGAGCAGGTATTTGGTGGGTACGGCTGCGGTCCCCCACTGGCAGGGCTGGTCTAGTGGACAGTCGGTGACGGTGATTGGTTGGAGTGGGTGTGATGGTGTGTGTGACTGTTTTTATTGTATTGTATTGTTAGATGTTGTTGGCTTTGTTGTGTCTTATCTCAGTACTGACCTTGTGTGGTTGTCCTGTTGTTTTATGTGTCTGCCGTGATCCCTTATGGTGAGCAGTCTGTCTTAGCAGGTGTTGATATCGCTGGTAGCTGGAGTCCGGGCAGGGATGAGTCTTCACGAGATCTGATAGTTATAGTGGGTGGTCTTTGAGTTCTATCTTTTATATCGTCAGTTGGTTTTAAATCACTTGTAATATGACATAATAGTTCTTTTATCGACATTTGATTATTACTGTCCTCGGGCAACCGAGATGGTAACGCCCTTATATGCTAAGGAAGGCCTAGTTAAGGCTCCTCTGGATATGGGGGTGTTACACAAATGGCATGATCAAACCATTTATGGCATTATTTTAGATGTTCGAGACTCGAGTTAACTCAGGTTGACTCAGGTTGCGAGTTTCAGAGTCGGATTTTGGTCTGAAATCGGTTTTAACTTTAAATAGTGTTGTTTTAATACAAATGAAGTTAGAAAACCATTTTTGACATTATTTTTCATATCCAAGTAACGCATTAAACTGTCTCATGTATAGCCAATCTACGCACGCGCATCAAAACAAATTGTAGTCCGATCATCATCGGGTGTGTTTTGGAAGGTGCAGATACTGGGTATCTATAGAGCTCCCACTTTAACTGAGGCTTGGAAAGGGAAAAATTCAAAGTATAGCCCCCAGGTCAATCGAAGATTACAACCTGATAACTATTGCGATGTCGAGGCAAGGGTTTGAGCCAAGGACCTGCCGTTGGGACGGGCGACGGCGAGGCGACTCGGGGATTCGATTCCAGGACCTGTCATCGGGAACAGTTTAGAGTCTGTCTACTGCTATTGCATGTCGTTTAAAGTCCATTAGGCTACGTATAAAGGCTCGCCAACCATAAGAAGTGATCATACCTGGGATATCTTCTGGAGGATGCACAGTAGAGACTTGATTACCGAAGGGTTAGACTAGCAATCTTAGGGTGCTGCTAGAAAGCTATGGATCTCTTAAAAAATTCATGTTGGATGTTTTCTATGGAGAGTAGTAGGTATCATTGAGTGGATCTAGACTAAATAATCTATGCAATTTGCTGATATATGGTAACCTCAAGAGTCTAAAGGGTTAGGCTTAGAGTGTTCAAGGAAAGTCCTAACGGCTGAAAGTTTGGAAACCGTGAAGGACTAGGGAGCATAAATTTTAGGTTGATGTTGGATATGCTTAAGGAGCCTAAAGAGGTTTCTCCAAAACTGTTCAAAGGAGGGGTCGGGACATCTGAGCAAAAACTAAGGAGTCTATGGGGATATAGAATGTCTAGGCTAAACAACCTAAGGATTAAGTGTGTGGCCAAATGTTTCTTTGGGTTATAGGTCGGGGTAAAAATCCTAGTTGTCTTAGGGTAGTGACTTCTTTGTGAGGGTGACATTGAGAGGTTTGGCTAAGTAGTAATGAACTCCAGCTTTCTCGGGGCCCTAAATGAACTCTGTGGGGATAAATCATCTTAGCAAGGCTCTATGGATCTCCATTCAAGGAGAACGCTGCTTCAGGATCATGAATCATGTTGCGAGGATCTTGGAAAGACCTGTGTGACTTTCATTTGAAAACCAGCATTCACTAGGGAGTTACAAACTTGTCAGGACCTGCTGGGGACATCAGTTGCCGCTCGCCAAGAGGTAGAGTATGACAAGTAATTGACTCGGTTAAAGGTCTTGGACTTGACGGGTCGGCGGTTGCTGGGAAGAACTCAATACTTAGTTGGAGTGCATTTTGCTTCTAAAGATTATCTGCATGGTTAGTGACTTCGTAGTATCATAAACAAGCACGTAGGCACACAAGCATATAAGCACATAAACGTGTAAGCAATTAGAAGGTAATATTTCGCGTGAGGGGATATATTTCTTTCGAGAGTCGTGAAGCTTAATATTGAGTCATGTTGCTCGTAGATCTATGATTTGACAGATTTGAGATGCGTGACATGTCATGACTTTGACTCACTTGGACGTAAACTGACAAACTGACGTTAACATGACACAAGCTTAGGTTTGACACGAGGCGTGGATGACTATAACAGACTTTGCATATGTAAGTGCTGTTGGAGTATGTGTCCTCGACAATAGTGCGATCACATTATTAAAACTCATAATAAGAATACATGAAGGGATGATTCATGTTAATACGTCTTAATTTTTCAACTGATCAACGTTAATCGGTAATGATTGGCTGACTAGAGTTTGACATTACTGTCGTTTGACGGTTGTGATCAGTTGATCCCTTAAGGTCACACCTAAAGGACGATTCCCTTAATGGATAAATTAATTAATTATATATTGATATAGATTAAATAATTCCTTAAAAATTGAACAATTTACATATGCGAGTAAGAATATGAATCTTATTGTAATTCGATTAAATGAGATTTGTTTTAGTAAATAAAATGTTTTATATTACTAAAACTTTGTTTATGAAACAATTAAATTAAGAATGATTGGTTAACTATAATTACAATCTGTTGTAGATTATATTAACGTAAACCATTTTATATACTTGTAATCATGAATTACTTGTCAATTGTCATATATAATTGTATTAATATATGTAATGATATTTACTTCTTAAATATGCATTAATATTATTGATAACATGTTACATGATACACATTATATGACAAAATAACAATTGATAAAATTAAAATGGACTCCATATTATCTTACGGGGACCGGTTTTTGGTGCATTAATAGGATGAAATAGTTAATTATTTTATATTGTGGAAAACACAATGATTACCATTGTAAGCTAATCTACACCCTAATACATTTAGAAAAGAACAACTCTAAAAAGCAAAGTGGCATGCATTGGCTCCCTTTGGCGTCTCCCCTCCACCGGTTTTCCACCCCCTTTTTAGAGAATAAGAATTGTTCTTATTCTCATACAATTCATTCTTAGATGATTCTCTACTTACTTCTCTCTTTATCTCTCTAAAATAAGTTTTAGAAAAATATTGTTCATAAATCTTATATTAAGATTACTAAAGGTAGTAATAGAAATAACAATAAGATTCATTTTAAGATCTCTAATTATATATATCTAGTTAATATATTAATTAGAATTAAGGGTCTGTCTTGGTGCAATTGAAAGGAGGTTCTCACAATATTGAGACTTAGGGGATCATCCATTTACTTTGAGCTCAAGAACAAGTATAGAAAAGTGTTATTACTTGTGCCCTATAAACCGATTTCATCAATGTAAGGAACTTTGTTCTTACTTTTCTATTTATATTATGTTATGCGTGCATAAGATCAACATCTATTTAATGAGTAATTTAGATACATAATTAATGAGTTTAATTAGAGGGTTTTTGAATCCTATCAAGTGGTATCATGAGCTATGGTTGTTGCATGCATAATCGGTTTATAGTTTTTCCGAGTTAAATTAAAAACATATAAAACTAGAGATTTTATAATTTATATTATAAAGTCACAAAAATTTTTTCATGTTATATATTCTGGTCCTAAATTATATTTATGTAATTTTGATGATTTATGGTATTTTTTGGCTCATTTTAATGATTTTTAGTAATTTTATTACATTTTATTGATTAAAATGGTGTTTAAAATGCTAAAAATAGTTAGACTTTATTTCTGACCTTGAAATTTCTATATGACCTCACATGCATATTTTAATTATTGTATGTAAATTTTCGTATAAATTTGATTTATTTTGTATGATTTATAATTTTTATGAGATAAAAATGACATGAATTGAGGAAAAATGGTTAAAATTAGTTAAACTTCAAAACATGCCATGTAATTTTAATATGTTGTCGCATGCACATTTTACTCACTGGTTGTAAAATTTTAGATGAACTTGATTCATTTTGCATGATTTATGAATTTGTAGTGTAAAAATGATATAAATAGTGACTATTTTAGCATAAATAGCTAAAACAAATTAATTGGCATGAGAAAATTATTTTAGATTGCATTTTTATCCCACATATCAGATCTAAAGTTGAAACATTGATTAGATTAATCTCCATATGCTTTAGATGTTTTATTAGATAAAACCGATAAATTGTAACTATTTTTTTCTTGAAATAAATTCGAAAATTTTAACCTTGATTTTTGAAATTATGAGTGTCATGGAATTATTCCAGAATATTAAAAAATTTAAAATTTAAAATTTGAAATTATTGTAATTAAATTTGGATTTATTTCATAAAAGGTTATGAATTTAAAGGTAAAAAATGAGCATAAATGATAAAACAAGTTGAATTATTGTCAAAATTGAGTAATGACTAATTTTTGAGTCCTAAATGGTTAGGATAATTAACTTGGAATAAATATTGATTTTAGCAGTATTTTGTGATTTTAATAAGTTAAAAATCACGAATAACCATAAAACCGGTTTATATTTACGATATAAGTTTAAATAGGGCGATTTGGTACATAATTTGGCATGTTAGATATATATTATAATGCTGCATTTTTCCATTGATGAATGACATATTTCTTTTATATAATTTTGAATTATGTAATTTTATCTTAGTATGGCCTTAGTTTTAATCGATATTACCCATAATGTAAGGGATTATTGATTCGGTTGTAATTAAGTGTGATCTCGCATCACTTTTATTTTATTTTATTATATTTTATTTTACAAATGTATAATAGGAAGTTCTATGTACATTTTAATATTTAATTAATTGTAATTCCGGAGTTTCCTAAAGACAGTGCCATTCGGAAATAAGTTCCGATTGAGACGGTGTTTGTCCTTGGGAGGCGTGTCACATGAAGATTCAGGGGACCAAAGGAGTTGATTTCCGAATATGTAATAGAATAAAAGATTTTCTATTTTAGAAAAGGCCATACTAGGAAATTTATTTTCTTTATTTGCTTGCTTTATATGTTTGCATGCATTGCCAAATCGCCATAACTTCACATGCATATTTTATCGTCTTATCGACTATTGTCAATTATAATTATCGAGTATTCATCGACTTAGTTCACTTAAACATGATAGATAATAAATCGACAAGACCTCACACATATTTAAAATTGAGATTAGCCTTACCAAATAGCAGGACTCATGAATCCCTTTGACATTTGGGGGAGATTCGGTTCCCCAATGTACTTTTATTTATCATTGGGTAAGTGGGGTAATAAAACGTTATTCCACGCGAAATTTGGTTGGACTCAACGGGATATAAAGACTAGTCTTTTTGTTCCGGGGCTAGAGATGGAATTTATGAAATACATCGACCGAGAGTTCTATAGTAGAATCAATTAAAGATTTAATTCACCAAATTTATGCAAGTATGGGTTGTATCGGTTTCCCGTGCCCATGTTTGTGTAAATAAGGATCTCGGAATCATTTATATAATTTAGGTGCGAGGTCATTATATAAATGCATAATTTTAAAACCTTGTTAAATATGTTTACAAGTAAAATGAAAAATGTTAATTGTTTCCTTCAATTCCTTTTTGTAGTCAATTTGATTAATTTGCAATGACAACTCCGATTTCATCCGCTTCCACAAGCGGAACCGCTCCACCACTCACTAATTCTTCTTGGCTCCGATCCTTTATAGATCGTTGTAAACTTGATAAGAATGGGACTAACTTTGCCGATTGGGATGCGCAACTCCGCTTGGCCGTAGAAGGTGACGACAAGCTTCATTACCTTACCGAAGCCGCTCCCGCTATTCCTACCACTAGGTTCACCGCCGTGGTTAGGGAGGCCTATGAGGCTAATCTAAAAGAATCGGCTGCGATCAAGAATGTCTTGATCTTCTCTATGGAAGCCGATCTCCAAAGGAGTGAAATTAAGATAGGTACCGCCTATGAGATATACACCAAACTTGTGACCATATTTTCACAAGCTCCTAGGATAATCCAATATGAGGCGGCCTCCGCATTCTTTGAGCTCAACATCAAAGAGGGTCAAAAGATTAGCCCTCATGTGCTCAAATTGATTGAGCATGTTAAGACGCTCAATTTGCAAGGGGTTATATTCCCGAACAACTCGTCATTGACCGAGTTCTCCATTCCTTGAATTGCATCAAAGCATATGTATAGTTTAGGGTAAACTACAATATGCAAAACATGAAAACCTCTCTCCATGAGTTGCACAACTTGCTTATACAAGCCGAGAGAGACATGGGTCTTAATATGAGTACGACCAAGGATGTGCTCAATATTAATAATAAGAGCAAAGGGAAATTAAAGAAAAGCGCTAGAAAGGGTAAGAAACCCACTCCCAACAAGGGCAAAGGGAAAGCTATTGGGAATAGTTCTCCCAAGCCAACAAATGGTGCTTCTTCCGAGGATAAGTGCCACTATTGTTGTGGTACGGGCCATTGGAAACGTAATTGCTAGAAATATCTAGGAGATGTCAAAGCTGGACGTGTGACTCATGTAGGTAATAAATTCTCTATCTATTGTGTTATTGATATAAATCCCACCTTTGGTATTAAGATACAAGTTGTGATTCTCACCCCCTTTAATGTATTATACGGCATGTGAGCAAAGACAAAGGCAAGGACAAGCAAGCTTGAGGAAGATCTTCAGCAAAGGGATGCTAGGGTAGCCGCCCATAGTAGAAGACCTATGGAAGCTTGACTTTCATTTTGTATTGTTTTCTTAGTATTATTGTATTTTTACTGGTTTTTTTAGAACTCGTTTTGATTTCCGTGTTGGACATGGAAATTTATTTTATTTCCATTTTGCAAACAATGGTTGTATGAATTTTAATGACTTAGCTTTCAACCCAAGTCATTCAGTTTATGGAATTTTTCTATGTTCTAAAAACTTGTCATTATACACCTTTTACATCAACAACATAAATTGATTTGACTTAAATTGATCATAAAAGAATTACAATGATTGGATCATTGTAATGAGTTCATAAGCCATGAATTTGATTCCCTTTTGTGCTTTTATGACTAAATATCACATCTTATTTGACATAAGAAAGAACGATTTTAAAGTCAAATAGAGTTATTTGAACTCAAGGTAGAGAATTTATAAACCAATTAATAACACCACTTATAGTAAAGACTTGTAACCACTTATAAGACTCCATACGAGCTATGGGAGGGCTTAACACCCTAAAATTGTATAAGACATGGATATGAATCCAATCCTTTATCTTATAAAGGCTAGTTTATCTTACTACTAGATTATAATGTCATTACAAGAGGGTCATCTTTTAAGGTTATAATGTGCGATATTTTCTTCATTCACAAGGGTAAGTATCAAATTGTTTGTTGCTTATATAGCTATCTTTCAAGAAAAATAGGTGTATTTTTCAAAGAGATAGAGTGGGAGAAAATTAGCAACAAACTCGAGACTAGTGAGGTGGCCAAAAGAATGCTTGTTAGGTCAAACTTATAACTAGTGAGGAGACCAAAAGAAAGCTTATTTGGTCAAACTCGAGACTAGTGAGGAGACCAAAAGAAAGCTTATTAAGTCAAACTCGAGACTAGTGAGGAGACAAAAAGAAAGCTTATTAGGTAAAACTCAAGACTAGTGAGGAGTCCAAAGAAAGTGATCTTCAATAAAGATTATGAAGTGGTTGTATCAAGTAATGTCAATTCGATTTTACATAAGAGCCTAATGAACCCAAGTGAAATCTGTGCATAAGAGTTGCACAGATAAACATTAAATTGTCTACAAAGCTTAGTTAAAGGTAACTATTCTAAGATCCATATCATCATTGCTACACCTCATAGTGTGAATAAGCAAGTTAAGACCAATTTCTAAATAGGTATTTAGAAAAATGTGTATGTGTGACATAAGCACAGGGTTTTCATTAACACTTAAAAATTGCAATGATCATTGCAATTATGTGATGAGAAACTGGTTTCACTCGAGTTGTCGAGAGGCCATAAGTATACATGGATTTAAGTGGGAGTCGATATTGCCATGTTAAGACATAAAGATCAGTGGCAGAAATTGTCTTTTGTGTTAATATCATTAAGGATGACATGCTAACACTACCGTCGATGAAGGAATGTTTTTTTGTTTTCAATTCTCGATGAAAGAAAACATGATGCATTCTAAAATTCCAAATCTATCATAATATAAGGAACTTTACATTGGCACTTAGATAAGTATCTTATGATTGATAAGATTCTTTATCTGTTAAATATCAACATAGGTTGAGGAAGTTATTCATTTTGATGAAAGTGGAATTACTATGAGAGAGTCAGAGTCATTCACTGAACCCCATGAGTTGTTGATCACATGAAATCAATTGCTAATATTTCCGCCATTAGAACGATCATGTATGCCAATATATGCACATGCCATGGTGAATCATATGCTTGGAGCATAATGAGTCAATGACAAGTTATTTCAAATAAAAGTCATTTGAAAGCATTCAAGAACATCCATTATAAATTCCTGAGGAGAAATGAGGATCCGTTCTTGTGTTTGGGTAACATACTAAGTTGTGTGTTGAAGATTTCACAAAATCTAATTTCCAAACCTATAAGGATTTATCGAAATCCTAGGCTAATTTTATTGACTCAGGAGTTAGTGACTAGAAAAATGTTTTAGAATCAACCATTGAAAATTCTATAAATGGAGTCTGAGTACATTGTGATAAGGTGGTTCATAAAGGGACTTGTAGAGTTTATATAATGGTTTACTCAAGAGGGAGGGGGGGTGAACTGAGTATGCAAAACTCTTTCCCACTTTTTCGATTTATTGATATTGTATTAATTATTCGATGTTTATTAATTAAACTCGAGTAATTAATCTATCACTTGTATGCAAATAAAACAATAAATGCAAAATGTAAATGACACAAGGAATTTTGAAGTGGTTCAGTTTCACAAGTCGAAACCTATGTCCACTATTCTCGATTAATAACTTTAGTACCGTTCTACGGAATACAAAATTATCAACCGTACTCGTACAACTAACTCTCGTTGTAACTCTAATGAGTATCATTAAATACTCTAATTTCTATCTTACGTTAATAAGAAAGCACTATTCGATTATACTAATGTTCACGTTAATGAACGAGTAAGAATACAACAAGTACTAATATTCTATTAACGATATGAATGAAAATGATTAACTTATTGAAGCGCACGACTTGACACAATTTAGGGTTTAAAAACGATTTGCAATTTAAAACAATTTACTCAAAATATGCTCGTAGATTTTACAAGGTTTTTCTCAATTAAAAGTGTGTGAATCTATGTCACAATTCTTTAGTAAAATGATTAAGTATTTATAGAAATAGAATAACCTAGAATTAGGTTAGATTTTAAAACCCTAGCCGCCTAAAGAGGATCGAGAAAGCTATCCAAGGGCTAGGTTAAATCTTTCATTCTTATCTTCAAAATAACTTTATTCAAAACAATTAAAAACCCTAATTGTCAATAGGAGACTTCGAATAGAAGGTGAGATGGGTCATAGTCCATCTCACTCTAATTAGAAACCCTAATGATAATTAGTTTCAAAACATAAAACTAAAATGATAAGATTAAAAACCCTAGATATCATAACAACCCATAAGTTGTATGACAAATCAGTAGGATTAACATAATCTTAATCACAAAGTTTATTTAGAAAAGATATATTTAAAACACTATTTAATTTTTGAAATATTAAATAATTTTGTGACCAAAATTGTGCGCTATATAAGTCATTCAAGGTTATAGGTCAAATGATTATAACTTTGAACTTTGATAGGTAAGGTTATAGGTGAAATAGCTATAGCCATACTTTCTCAAAAAAATCAATCTCATTAATATCATTATAGAATGATATCCTATATAACCCAATCTTCTTGAGATCTTCAATCATAGGATATTCTCTTCATTTTGATCTACAAACCCTTCATCTTGAGCTTCCATCAAATAATATCTTGTTTTTCTTGCTATAATCTTCTATAGTCTTGAATGGTTATAGGAAAAACAACTATAACCAAACTTGGTTGCTTCCATGGTTATAGGAAAAACAACTATAGAAATAATCATGCAAACACGAATTAATAATACGATAAAGATTCACCTAAGCATTGCAAAATAAAATTATCCATCATACAAACCAATAGTCTTATGGTCTAAAGACCAAAGGGAGTAGGATAAAGCCATATGGGCCGAATGAACATGCCAAAATGGCCTGAATGGTTAATTATTCAAGATAAAATATTAGGCAAATAAAAACAAGGGGTATGCTTATGGGTGATGGACTTTGGTAGATCGACATAACCAGGCCGAGTTCGAAACTCGAGAGAATCGAGACGATCAAAGCAAGAACGAATATGGTTAGCTTGAGCGGTGAGGCACGTATCAAAGTTGATCACTTTCAACGACAATGCCCGAGTGGCCTCATAAACTTGCCCCATTTCTTCGCTCATTTCCTGGCCAACCCGCAACAAAGCACCTCCTTGGGTTGCGAATTTCTAAATCGTGGTCTTTTGGCGAATTGCCTCATGCATTGCCCTATCAGTGGCCTTATGAATCATGGCCACCTTGCCCTCAAAAGCTCTAAGACGAGCCAACAACTCGTCATTACTAATGCCCCTATCAGACGACCCCACACCTTTACCCTTAGCCATACCCGAAACCAAGCTCTCTAGTAACTTAGCCTGTGCCTCGAGCTTATTATCAACCGATACCATAAAAGCATCAAGCTTTTTCTCCATGGTCTCCAAGACCTCAGATTTTTCACCGGAACTTCCCTTAGATTGAAACACCAAACCTGGACCAAAAGCTAAAATTTTCATCAATGTGTATCACTCATCTCATCCTTAGGACTCACACCATAGCTTGCCGGATTAACCACTCTCTTTTCCTCCAAAATCCAAGACACCCACATTCCATAAGGCAAATCTATAGTTGTATAGACTTTGTCTTCGGTCACTTGCATTGCGGTTTGAATAATACGATGAAAACCCAACAAGGGCAAGCTCACTTTCTTACCCTCAATCCAATTGTAAACAATAACCATCTCATATGATGACAACTTGTCTCGACCACCACGTCGAGGAACAATCGTATTCCATAAAAAAATGAGAAGGAATTTCAACTTGGGTGATAAATTACCCGCCAACAACCGACTACCATCTTTAGAATCAACTTCAAAATACTTTTTGATAGCCGACTTCTCATCCTCAGTCAAGGGACCCCATTCTGCGCTCGGATTTATTTCGGCTCCATTATCAGGAACCGAAAACAGAGCTAAAAAATCATCAATGGAGACCTTGACTTCAGACCCACTCACAATAGCACACAAACACCCATGCTTAATTGACATAGTAGCATAAAATTGAATTACCTCAATGGGATAAACAAGACCTGAATACTCACTTATTGTTACCCATCCTTGAAAATTCAAGAAAGCATCAAAGAATTTCAAGCCTTCATACTTAAGATACCACTTCTTGGAATATGAGCGCCCGGCATGAATACCATACCCGAATACTTGATGAACCAATTCCCTTTCCTCCTTGGTAAGTCGAAGACGATCAAAACCCGTAACAGTGGCTTTCGACATATATTGCCGAAATAGAGTCCTTTTTATAAATCCCTAGCGTTTATTTCTTGAACCTCCTCTACTTTATCTTCCTCTAAACGTACTTTATTTTTACCCTTATTCAATCGTTTTTTCTTGCTCTCGACCTCGGGTGGACTCTGGTTATGGTCGGGATTGGTTTGTTTCGAGGTTGCAGGGGGAGATGGATGTGTTGATCGTGGTTCGGTGGTGTTGCATGTGGGTTTGGACGAGTTGGTTTTAGTGTTTGATCGGGTTGTTGGTTTCATGATGAAGGTTGAAGATGGTGACGATGATCAGTGATGATGTAAGAAGGAGTTTGAGTGTTTGAGAGTTTTGAGGGTGTTGAAGTTTGTGAAACGTTAACTCAAAAAAAAAAGTTTGTGAAATGTGATGATGATGTGAGATGATGTAGTGGGGTTTTTATGAGGGTAGTAAATAGTTGGGTAGGTTAGGGTTAAAAGAATTGGATGCCATGTAAAATTTCGGCCCCTTTCCTTTTTTTTATTATTTTTTTTTATTATGGTCAAAAGGAATCTAAGGTAAATCTTTGGATAGGTTGAAATATGGTTAGGTGAAGGATATGGTAAATCTTTTGATAAGGATATAGTAAGATATGTAGAAATATGATTTGATATGATAAATCATAATATAGGAATATTATTGACAAAAATAATATGACATAATTTTCGGCCAAATATAGGTATAAGAAAATATTTTGACGACTTTTTATGGTTTGTATACGGGCAAAAATATATATGACTAGCAAGATAGAAGATTCACGCATTATAATAAGATATTTAACACAAAAATGCTTGCAACAGAATATACGGACACAGTCATATAATCTGGTCTATTTCTAGTCAGTCATTTGAGATAATAAAATAAATGTGACGAATTTAATTACCACCGATTAAACCAATTTCCAACCGCAAAAGCTCAAAACGTCCTCTAGCCAATGCCTTTGTCAAAATATCTGCCCATTGATTTTCAGTACTACAAAATTCTAGTTTGATGTTGCCTTTTTCAACATGGTCGCATAGAAAGTAGTGTCTAATATCAATATGTTTGGTACGAGAGTATTGTGTGCGATTTTTTGAAATAATAATAGCACTCGTATTATCACATAAAATAGGAATACATCCTACATCTACACCATAGTCATGTAATTGTTGCTTTAACCATAATAACTAAGAACATACCAGCCCTGCAGCAATATACTCGGCTTCAGCAGTAGATAAGGCAACTGAATTTTGTTTCTTTGAACCGCATGTTATAATGCAAGGTCCAACAAATGTAGCAAATCCTGATGTACTTTTTCTATCTAGAGAACATACATCCTGCATAATCTGCGTCTGAATATCCAGTTAGATTAAAATTGCACTCGAGTGGATACCATAGATATAAATTTGAAGTGCCAATCAAATACCTTAATATCCTTTTAACTGCAATCATATGTGACTCTTTAGGACACGATTGAAATCATGCACGTACACATACACTAATCATTATAACGGGACGACTTACAGTTAAATAGAGGAGAGAGCCAATCATACCTCGGTAAGTAGTTTCATCCACACACTTACCATCTTTGTCCAAGGTTAATTTTTTATCAGTAACCATAGGAGTATCCATAGGATTGGCATCTTGCATAACAAATTTCATGATTAATTCTTTGATGTACTTTTGTTGATGTATCATAATACCTTCATTTGTTTGTTGAATTTGAAGTACTAAAAAGAACTTTAATTCACCCATCATGCTCATCTCGAATTCAGATGTCATCAAATCTAAAAAGTACTTACAAAGCTTATTATTAGTTGAGCCAAAAATGATGTCATCAACATAAATTTAAACAACTAATAAATCTGAGTCCTCTGATTTTAGAAACAAGGTTTTATCAATAGATCCTCTTTTAAAATTGCTTTGAAGTAGAAATTTTGATAGTCTGTTGTACCAAGCCCTAGGGGCTTGTTTAAAACCCATATAGGGCTTTATTAAGCTTATACACATGGTTTTGAAACTTGTTATCTAAAAATTAAGGAGGTTGCTCAACAAAAACCTCTTCTTCGAAATAACCATTAAGAAATGCAGTCTTAACGTCCATTTGAAATAGCTTCATCTTCTCATGTGCAGCAAGGACAATTAGTAGATGAATTGCTTTAGTCTTGCTACAGGAGCAAACGTCTCATCATAGTCGATTCCTTCTTGTTGATTGTAACCTTGTATAACCAACCTGGCTTTATTTCGAACTATGACTCCTGAATCGTCCAATTTGTTCCTAGATACCCATCTTGTTCCAATAACTGAACGATTTTTAGGTCTTGGAACCAAGTGCCAAACTTTATTACGTTCAAATTGTTGAAGCTCTTCTTGCATTGCTATAATCCAGTCAGATTCAGCAAGAGCTTCTTTAATATTAGAAGGTTCAATGGTGGATAAGAAGGAGTAGAATGAATAAAAGTTATTCAAATTACTTCGAGCTTGAACCCCTTTGTTTAGACTCCTAAGTATACTTTCTATAGGATGTGATCCCTTGCATCTCCACTTTTGAGATTTCTTAGGCACATCATCATGTGAACTAGGTTCCTCTTCTTCAAATGAGTCGAAATTGGTTCCCCCTGAATCTAACCCTTGGGTTATAGTGGATTCAGTTATAACCTTGGAGTCTAAGTCTAAGGTTATAGCTTCATTAGCTATAACCGTAGATTCCAATTTTTCATTTTGAGAAGAATCAATAGTATCATCAACTTTTGTTTCAGCTCTCTTATTTTTCTCATTTGAAGGATTTCCTAATTCAGCATTAGTGCCTTCGATTTCTTTTTCCTCTTCTTCTAGCTCCGGTGGATCATCTCTGGAAAGACGAAAGTCGGGTTCATTCATATCTTCTTCATCATCCTGTTCAGCCTTATCAAACATATTATTTTCATCAAAAATAAGATGTACACTTTCTTCTATGCATAGAGTTATTTTATTGAAAACTTTGTATGCCTTGCTATGATTAGATTAACCAACAAATATCGCTTCATCGCTTCTGGGATCAAATTTACTTAACCGATTTTTGCCATTATTATGGATATAAAATTTGCTCCCAAAGCAACGGAGGTGTGATATATTTGCTTTACGCCCTCTGAGTAATTCATAGGGAGTTTTCTTAATAATAGGTCTAATCATAGCACGGTTGTGCACATAACATGCAGTACTTACGGCTTCTGCCCAAAAGCTTCGAGGCAAACCACTAAATAATAACATGGTTCGTGCCATATCCTCTAGGATTCTATTCATCCGTTCAACAACACCATTTTGTTGTGGGGTTCGTGGTGCAGAAAAGTTATGTCCTACACCATTCTCCCTACAATATTCAGTGAAGGCTTGATTGTCAAATTCGATGCCATGATCCGTACGAATAGAAACTAGACTGTGCTTATACTTATTTTGGGCAAGTTTTATTAATACAACGAATTCGTCAAAAGTTTCATCTTTAGAGTTTAAAAATATTGGCCAAACGTACCTTGAGTAATCATCTACCTAAACAAATACGTACCTTGATCCACCTCTACTTCTTACCTTCATTGGTCCACACAAGTTCATATGCACTAATTCCAAGGGATCTTTAGTGCAAACAACTCTTTTAGGTTTAAAAGATGATCATAGATGCTTGCAACGAGTACAAGAATCACATAACTTCTCTTGATCGAATTTGATTGAGGGTAAACCCTCTACCAAATCCCATCTTTTGAGTTTGTTTAAATAATTGAACTTATGTGAGCAAATCTCTTATGCCACAAGCACGGATCATCCAAGGTTGCTTTCATGCAAGTAAAAGAATTAGTAGGAATAGTATTTAGATCAATCATAAACACATTTCTTTTTCTTTGACCTTCTAAGATAACATTACTAGTTCCCTCAATTATGATTCGATAACCATATGAATGAAATACGACTTTGTTGCCTTTATCACATAATTGTGAGATACTTAGTAGGTTATGCTTAAGACCTTCAACAAGGTACACTTTACTAATAGTGTGAGAAGGAGATATACCTATTTTGCCAGTTCCAACTACTTTACCTTTCTTGTTATCACCAAAAGTAACCTTGCCTCCATCAAATGGTTTGAGTGAAAGAAATAGATTTTTATCTCCAGACATGTGTCTTGAACATCCACTATCAAGATACCATTGATTATTTTCTTTCACTATTACCTGCAAGATGAATTTAAATACAGTTTTTAGGTACCCAAGCTAGGTTGGGTCCTTTGATGTTAGTTTCTCTAAAAACTAGGTCTTTCCGAACCCAGACTTGTCTAATCAAATTTCATTTTGAAGGCATTCTCTGATAAGCTCTAGGTTTCATCACATAATTCGTTTGAGTTTTGAAAGTTTTATTAGTGTTTTGTTTAGGAACACCCTTTTTGTTTTGGAAATCAAAACTTATATCATAGAACCATCAAAACTCATTGTTTCTTTCTTTATTGTCATTAGGTTCATCAATAGTGGAGTAATCGTCTTCAACTACTACTTCACAAGTTTCAACGGTTTCAACATTCTTTCGAATATCATAAGCATGTTTTACGCAATTAACTTGAATATGACCTGTATTACCACAGTAAGTGCAAATTAAGTACTCAGGTAAGTCAACGTATTTCCTTTTCTTGAAGTCGCGATCTGAGGGAGTAGACTTACAATTAGAATGATCCCTACAACCATAGCATTCATGCCCTAATTCCATTTTCATGTTATTATCGGATTGTTCAGTTAGGAAGTTTAATACCTTTGTACTACCTTCCCATTTATCGTGAACCTTACATGCACGAAGAAGTAGTTCCTTTAAGGACTCAATTTCTTCGAGACATTTTGTATGGTCAATCCTTATCTCTTTAAATGAACTACTAGATCGTTTATTTAGATTAACGACTTCTTGTTCATGTTGCTTCTTTATCTCAATCAAATTTATCTCTTTTTCATTCAATTGCTTACTAAGGAAACCAATTTCATCCTTATGATCTGAGATTATATTGTCTTTGGCTACAATCTTGTTTTTCAGAAGTTCATTACGGTTCTTCAATTCTAGAGTTATAGCATCATTAGCTATAACCTTGGCTTGAAGTTGCTTAATGTTGAGTTTCAGCTCTTAAGTTATAGCTTCATTAGCTACAACCTTAGACTCAAGAGTTTTATTCTCATTTGTTATTGAATTCAAGGCTTTAGTATCATTAACTGTAGTCTTAATTTCAATTTCTTGGCTTTTGCCTTAAGCAATTGATTTTCTTCAGTAATATCCATGATTTGTTCCCTTAATTCTTTTAGTTCAAGACTTTGCTCATGACAATGATCTAACGATTGTTCAAATTTTTTAATTAAAGCACTCTTAGATAATTTCTTAACTCGTTTCTTGAGTTCTAGATAACTCACCTCATCTTCATCTGAATCGGATTCTCCCATGAAACAGAATTCGGAACTTGAATCATCATCATCATTATCAATGTCTAGACTGACATTGCTTAAGCATAAGTTTGCTACTTCTTCTTCTTTAGATTCATCATCATCCTCAGGGTCCAGATCTCCCCAGCATGAAGCCATCATGACTTGCTTGAATTCTTTCTTAGTTTTGTCTCTCTGGGTTTCGTCTTTAATTTTCTTCCATGTGGGACAATCTTTGATTATATGATCAGATTCTCTACACTTGAAGCATCCTCTATTTGCAAAAGAATTTTTCGAGTCAGATGATTTTTTGTTGAAAGAATTGTTGTTGTTATTAGACGTTTTAGCTTGTTTAAAATTAAAAAACCTCTTTTTAAAACATTTTGCAAACAACACTATTTCATCTTCTAGATCAGACTCATTGTTTTCACTTGCGAGCGCCATACTCTTTCGAGTGCTCGATTCTGCTTCATCAGCATTTAAAGTGAGTTCATGAGCCATTAAGGCTCCAATGAGTTCTTGATATGAGAGGGTAGTAAGGTCTCGACATTCTTCCATCATATTGACCTTAGGACGCCATTTTTTTGTTAGGCTCCTAAGCACTTTTCTAGCTATGTCCTCGGTCTCAAATTTGCAACCTAGATTTTTTGGTTCATTTATGATACTTAAAAATCGTGCTGACATGCTATCAAGTGTCTCATTAGGCTCCATAGAAAATAGTTCATATTTTTGAATCAAAAGATCAATATGATATTTCTTAACAATGGACGTCCCTTCATAAGCCAACTCCAAACCGTCCCATATCTCCTTGGCAGTCATACAAGAAGAAAAGTGATCAAATTCAGTTGAAGTCATACCATTTTGTAGTAGAATTATCGCTTTCGAATTTTTTTCGGCCTTCTTATGATCAGCCTCGATATAGTCCTCTTCCTTTTTCTCATAGGAAGTACCTTTAGTAGTTCCAACCAAAATTTTGATAGGACCATTCTGAACAATTTTCCAGCACTCCCAATCATTTCCTTTTATATAGTGTGTCATCATATTTTTCCATAAACCACAATTCTTCCGATCAAAGACGAACACTTGAGGTATTTGGAATCCATTCTACACGAGTAAGGCAGCGGAAAAAAAAATAATCGAAAAAAATAGATCAACCCCTAGCGTTTAGGCAATCAAGAGCACAAGGCTCTGATACCAATTGTAGAGTTTATATAATGGTATACTCAAGAGGGGGGGGGGGGGGGGTGAATTGAGTGTCTAGAACTCTTTCCCACTTTTTCGATTTATTGATATTGTATTAATTATTCGATGTTTATTAATTAAACTCGAGTAATTAAACTATCACTTGTATGTAAATAAAACAATAAATGCGAAATGTAAATGACACAAGAAATTTTGAGGGGGTTCAGTTTCACAAGTCGAAACCTACGTCCACTGACAGTGCAGTCGTATACCTATCAAAAATACTAACTGGCTCTAACTAATATAGCTAGGGAAGTCAGGTCGAATCCACAGGGAGATGGGAAAATGTCAGGTTAGTCTAAGTCCGTCTCGGTAACAAATTAGGGGGGTTTTCAAATGATTGATTCTAAACTAATGATAAGGATAAGGAAGAGAAAATAAGAGAATAAAGATAAATCAAGTAGAGAAAACAGCTAAGACAGACGGTTCACCATAATCATTCAGTCAAGCAATCTAGGTCTCAGGTCAATGCATATACGGTCTGAGGAGCAGTGAATATCTCCTTTCGGTCTCAATTCGCCCTAAAGCACAAATAGCTTAGCTTTCGCCCTAACTATAATGCTCTATTGTTCGCTACTAGTCTCGCCTATTCCAACCTTTCGGTCCAGGTCAAGGGTCACTAAGATATAAATGCCTAAATGCGTCGACTCAAATAGACAGATACAGTTAATTGCAGCAGTTAACAACAAAGATTATACCAGCATTAACCTAATAAAACGATTACTATTCCCTCATAATTATGGATCGCCTTTAGTCTTAGCAGAAGGGAATTAGCTACTCGACATTATTGAATTACCAACAATAACAACAAATAGATAATTAAAACTAAACATGATAATAAAACTAATGAAGGATTGAATAAAGGAACAATAACAACAATAAAGGGAAGAAGGAATTAAAGCAATAATTGTGATTAAGGGATGACGGAAGAATAAAATACCAATCGTAAATCCAAATTCGAGTAGCAAAGTGTAAAGGAAGAACAAATTTCAGAACAGTAGTCTGAGGTACAGTGAAAGTGAACGAGATAGAGAGTACGTAGTTCCTCTCTCAGTCTTATGCGAAAAATCCATCCTAAACCTAATCTATGGACTAATTACAAAAGCCCATAAGATAATTAGGCGGAAAATAACTAAAGCAGGACAAACTACTCGATCGAGTGGAAAAAAACCACTCGATCGAGCAAACTAGCACCAAACCACTCGATCGAGTGGAAATAAACCACTCGATCGGGCACTCCTTGCAAAGTCTTCTCTTGTGTTAACTTGGACTGCTCGATCGAGCAACCTTGAGCAAATAAAGCATTCAATCGAGTAGAAAAACTACTCGATCGAGCTATCTAAGCACGTTAGACCTTGAATTACTTCCCGAAACCAGCTCACGCGTCTTCCAAGCGTTAGATTCCAAGCTCCGGCTCCTTATTCTCCATAAATGCATGCAACTGGGACAAATTAGGCTCGATTTAGCTCCTCTTTGGTCAATTCCTTCAAATTACATAAAACGAACCAAAGTAGCATATTCGGGGGTATTTGTAGCTTGATGCTACATAAATAGTACAGAAATGCGTGTAAAAATGAGGTAAAAACCTTATATAAAATACACGCATCAAATCTCCCCAAACCAAACCTTTGCTTGTCCCCAAGCAAATATGAATGCAACTAAGAACAAACAGTGGAACGGGACCAACGCATTAGCTACAAATCACCCACTGAAACCAATTTAATGCAGTAACTGACAAAGTGGCAAATGAGAAGTGCAAACGAGTTAAATCAATGTTTCAAACTTATTGAACCGTCGACCTTGCAAGACTCATAAGATATCGGACTCTCACGGGTCGCTCATCACTCCAAATTAGGCACAAGGTGAGTATATATATGTGAAAGATGGGAAGAAGTAAAGACACTCACCTAACTCGACCCATAAGAACATGCATGCAGTTAACATGAATAAAGTCTCTACAACCGTACATATGCATTCCAACCACACTAATGACCAAGACACATGCCGAGGACTTACATTTGGGTAAGTGAGGTAATGGGTAAGAAGGGGCTAAGATGAATTTGGATATGTGGAGTTAATAGCCAGGCTAGCAACAAGGAAATCCAAATTTGAACTGCATCCCAACTTCGTACTCAATATAACAAGATGAAACGGTGCAAAAATCATGCACTCTACTCACGAACACCACAACAAACTCATCAACTCCCCATAAGATATAAATAAAACATGGGAGTGAAAATCATTATATAATTTCTCATTTTTTTTCACAGATGATTTTTCTTTCTTTTTTTTCTTCTTTTCTTTTCTTTTTCCATTTTTTTCATTTTTCATCCATCACTTTTTTTCATTCCCTTCAGTTCTTCCACCAACTTCTGAAATCAGATAAAATAACCATATTGCAATAAAACATTCCAACAACTACTCGTCACTAGCTCGGCTAGGGTAGGAAGTATTATAGAAAGTAGTTAAAAGGACAAAAAGGCAATTTGGCTATGTGGGGCTCATGGGTAGAATGAAATAAAGGGGACTG
This sequence comes from Silene latifolia, assembly GCF_048544455.1. NCBI lineage: Eukaryota > Viridiplantae > Streptophyta > Magnoliopsida > Caryophyllales > Caryophyllaceae > Silene > Silene latifolia. Next base: position 193,554,992 of record NC_133537.1, read on the forward strand.
CCTCTCCTAACATGTGTCACCATCCACAGAACGAATGCATACAGGTATTAAGAAGACTAGACTCATGCTTATGCAAATTGATGTTACATGCTTTAAAGGGAGTACTACTCACATCCTAAATGAAACTGGTCATGAATGTCACCAGTTTATTAAGCTCTAACCTCAGAATGTAATGTAGCTTGCCGATATAATGAATCAAGTCTATTCGTTCAGATAGGAAAGAAACAAAAACTCGTAGATCATGCACACAATCATGCCAACTAAATGTCAAGAATATGCAAGGCTCACGTAAAGATTCAATGTAGCGTCAAAGTTCAAACGTTCCGACTCAAATTAAACGTGAAATTTTTTTTGATTTTTTTTTATTTTTTTGTGATTTTCTTTTGAATTAAATAAAACAACAATGGATGCTAAAATAATTAAACGTGCAGCAAAAATGCAAGAAAACATGCAGACACAGATATGGATGCATACCTCCCCAAACCAAACCGTACAATGCCCTCATTGTACCAAAAATAGGGAAAGAAATGCAAACTGAAGAGAAAAGGAGGAGTGGAGTCGGAAAACTTACAAAACGTCTTATAGAGGGACCTCCCCAAACCGACCATGAACATGGGAGGTCAAAGAAAGTCAATCAGTAGCTCCATAGACGGAAAACAGCAGCTGGATGACATAACTACTCGATCGAGCAACTTGGAACAGCTCGATCGAGTAAACTAGAATATGGAAGGACTTGATCGAGTAGAAAACCACTCGATCGAGTAAGCGTGGATTTGCATTTGGTCGATCGAGCAAGAATATCACTCGATCGAGTGAATAATCACCCAAAAGTGCTCGATCGAGTAGAAAAACTACTCGATCGAGTGACTGGACCTGCAAATACGCGTTAAAAAGCAAGGAGGGCGTATAAAGTTCGTAAAACAGCGTCTAAAGTTCAACTTAAAGCTAAAGAAAAATAAAATGTTCAACAAAAGTACAATAAAACGATCCGGCTGCCTCCCGAGAGTCTTTGGTTTAAGAGGTCCCGCACGACCTTTCTGGCATCAATTAACTGGCGCGTCTAGCTCATCGAAGTACAAGACTTCAACACGTTTGTCTGCTTCATTTGCCTCGTGATAATGCTTCACGTATTGCCCATTCACCTTGAACCTATTACCTTCGGAATCTTTGAGCTCCACGGATCCAAACTTGGTAACAGCTATCACCGTATAAGGACCACTCCACCTGGACTTCAGCTTGCCAGGAAACAATCTCAATCGGGCATTAAACAGCAGCACTTTTTGCCCAACATGAAACTCCCGAGGTAGAATTCTCTTGTCATCCTATCTCTTCGTCTTCTTCTTGTAAATGCGTGAGCTATCATAGGCATTAAGCCTAAACTCTTCCAACTCATCTAGCTGCAAAAGACGATTCTGACCACACAACTTAGGATCAAAGTTAAGCTCAAAAATTGCCCACCAAGCTTTACATTCCAATTCAACAGGTAAGTGACATGATTTCCCATAAACTAACCTATAAGGTGATGCACCAATTTGTGTCTTAAAGGCAGTTCTGTAAGCCCATATTATGTCTTCTAGTTTAAGACTCCAGTCCTTCCGTGATTTAGAAACTACCTTAGACATGATCTCTTTCAACTCGCGATTAGAGACCTCAACCTGACCACTAGTTTGGGGATGATACCCCAAACCACGCCGGTGTTGGACACCAACTTTAGACAGAATAGAAGTTAGTTTCTTTTCATTAAACTTCATTCCCCCATCACTAATGACGACCCTAGGGACACCAAATCGGGGAAATATGACCTTTTTGAACATTTTTATCACGGTCTTGGCATCACAATGAGGTGAAGCAATTGCCTCAACCCATTTCGACACATAATCAACAGCCACTAAGATATACCTGTTACCTTTACTAGACGGGAACGGTCCTTGGAAATCAATGCCCCAGACATCGAAAACCTCAACCTCTAAGATACCATTTTATGGCATCTCATGTCTCTTCGAGATGTTTCCTGATTGTTGGCAAGCATCACAAGCTGAAACAAAAGACTTAGCATCAGCAAACAAAGAAGGCCAGTAAAAACCAGACTGAAGTACCTTAGCCACGGTGCGCGATGGACCGTGGTGACCACCATAAGAAGAGGAGTGACAGCCTTCCAGGACTACTTTAGCCTCCCACTGCGGAATACACCATCTGTAGAGACCGTCTTCACATTCCTTAAACAAATAAAGATCATCCCAGAAGTACTGCTTAGCGTTATACAGAAAACGCTTCCTCTGCTGATGAGGAAGGTCAGGCGGCAGCTTGCTACTGACAACGAAGTTAGCTATATCTGCATACCAAGGTTCTTGGTTAACAATAGACGATATAACAGCAATTAAAGTATCGTCAGGAAAAGAATCATCAATAGGTAGAGAATCTTCCCCTTCTTGTCGCATCAGTCGCGACAAGTGATCAACTACGACGTTCTCAGCTCCTTTCTTATCCTTGATCTGCAAATCAAACTCCTGAAGAAGGAGTATCCATCTCAGTAGCCGTGGTTTAGCCTCCTTCTTAGCAAGAAGATGCCTCAAAGCTGCATGGTCAGCAAAAACAGTAACTTCTGACCCAACTAAATAAGAACGAAACTTCTCTAAGGCATAAACTACAGCTAACAGCTCTTTTTCTGTGGTAGTGTACTTCACTTGAGCCTCATCCAGAGTTCGGATCGCATAGTAGATAGCATTCAAAGCTTTGTCTTTCCTTTGGCCTAGCACCGCTCCTAGTGCATAGTCACTGGCATCACACATAATCTCAAACGACAAGTCCCGATCTGGGGTTGTATGATCGGCGCAGAGACTAAAGCCTGCTTTAACCTGTTAAAAGCAGAAAGACACTCATCAGTAAACACAAAAGGGGCATCCTTAAGTAGCAACTGTGTAAGTGGTTTAGCAATTTTTGAGAAGTCCTTGATAAACCGGCGATAAAAGCCGGCGTGGCCAAGGAAACTCCTCACCCCCTTAACATTGACAGGAGGTGGTAATTGTTGAATCACTTCCACCTTTGCTTTATCAACCTCTATTCCCCTATTAGAAACTAAGTGCCCTAAGACAACTCCCTCGTTGACCATGAAGTGGCACTTCTCCCAGTTCTGCATAAGATTAACCTCAATACAGCGCTCCAACACTTTCTCAAGGTTAGACAGACAGTTAGAAAAATCACTTCCATAGACACTGAAATCATCCATGAAAACTTCCATAATAGACTCAATATACTCTGAAAATATCCCCATCATACACCTTTGAAAGGTGGCAGGGGCATTACACAAACCAAAAGGCATCCTGCGATAAGCAAAAACGCCCTGAGGACAAGTAAATGTGGTCTTAGCTTGATCGTCTGGGTGAATAGGGATCTGAAAGAACCCGGAATACCCGTCTAAATAGCAGAAAAATTTATGAGAAGCTAACCTTTCTACCATTTGATCAATAAAATGAAGGGGGAAGTGATCTTTCTTGGTGGCGGCATTAAGCTGTCTGTAGTCTATGCACATCCGCTAACCAGTCACTACTCGAGTAGGTATTAACCCATCCTTATCATTCTTAACTACAGTTGTCCCTCCTTTCTTCGGGACCACCTGTACTGGACTCACCCATTTAGAGTGACCAACAGAATAAATAATACATGCGTCAAGCAGCTTCATTACCTCAGCCATCACAACATCTCGCATCTTTCCGGCTCTGCCGACCGACCCGTCTCGCAAGGTTTGTGATCTTCCTCCAGCTCTATCCTGTGCATACAAATATCAGGACTAATCCCCTTGATATCGTCCAATGAATAACCCAGTGCTTTCCTGTTTTTATTAAGTACAGCTAACAAAGAAGTCAGCTGATCATCATTAAGCTTAGCACTAACAATGACTAGATATTGCTCTGTATCGTCTAAGAAAACATATTTAAGATGAGAAGGGAGAGGCTTACGCTCCAGTACCTTTACCTCAATGGAGCAAAGAGTGCTAATCATCTGTTCCACTTGTTCTCCCTCAGCTTCAGTATGTTCAGGCTCATCTAAATCATCAACAAGCAAATCCATCACAGCGTCACTGTCATCTGGGTTATCTGCACACACATAAAAAAGCATGAGAGCTTCTAGTGGGTCCTTCATAAAAGAACCCGACCAGAAGTCATAAATAGACTCGTCAATAATATCAACCGAATAGCAAGTATCCACTATCATTGGCCGAGCCAAAGTACTAGGCAGACTGAAAGTGATCGCGTCGTCCCCTACTGCAGGAGTCAAACGCCCATGTTTGACATCAATAACGGCCCCAGCTGTGCAAAGGAAGGGTCTTCCAAAGATAATTGGGGTCCGGGTGTCCTCAGCTATATCTAAAACAATGAAATCCACTTGAATAAAGAGTTTGCCTATTTTCACAGGCACGTCATCTACGACACCTAAAGGCTTCCTAACAGATCTATCAGCCATCTGTAGGGTAATGTTAGTCACTTTAAGATGACTCATGTTCAGTTTCTTGCAGACAGATAGGGGTATGACACTAACACTGGCTCCTAAGTCACAAAGAGCCTTATCAATAACCACATTGCCTATAATACAGGTAATAGAAAAGCTGCCCGGGTCTTTTATTTTAGGGAGAGCCTTCTTTAAAAGCAAGTTACTAGACTCTTCCATAAACGAAACTGTCTCAAACTCACTTAAATCTCTCTTACGCGTCACAGTATCTTTCATAAACTTAGCATAAGTAGGTACCTGAGTAACAAGTTCGGTAAAAGGGACAGTTACCTGGAGGTTCTTCACGACGTCCACAAACTTACCGTACTGTTGCTCGATCTTTGCGTCCTTCAGATGACCCGGGAAGGGCACTCTGGTAGCAATGAGTGAACCCACAACTTTTTCTTTACCTTTATCAGTGCGTGACGTCTCCACAGCAGAGGAAGACGACACGGTAGCGGAATTAGATAGAAAAATAGGGTCTCCGCTGCTTCTGGTACTCGATCGAGTACTTTTATCACTCGATCGAGTGATTTCTTGTTGAGAAATACTCGATCGACCACTTTCCTCACTCGATTGACCATTCCCTTTTTTTGCTTTGCTCGATCGAGCACCTTTATCACACGATCGACCATCTTCGATTTCTGCACTGCTCGATCGACTACAATTATCACTCGATCGACTGACAGGATGAATTAAATCACTCGATCGAGTAGATTTTTCACTCGATCGAGTGTTTGGAACACACGCAGCAACAATTTCGTCCAGAAACTCGTCTATATCATCCTCCGAAGTATCTTCAGCTATCAAAACCTCGTCTACTGGTGCTTTTGGCCCTTCATGAGTGAGGCCAACTTGGAGATTCATTGCATTGGCTGAATTGCATGTCGGTAGAAGCTCGGCTTGGTCTTTCGCGAGTGTTAACTGCGCGACTTGTTCTCGCAACTCTGCTATGACATTTTCTTTCCTATTGCACTTCTCCTCAAATTGTTGTGTTATGCTAAACATAAAAGATTTCAGTTCGGCGATTTCTTGACTCGCAGGAGGAGGAACGGGTTGCGGCACTGGCGTATAAAGAGTGGGAGCATTCCTTATTTCTTCGTACAAATGAGAAAAAGGAACTCCTTGCTTGTATTTCTGATAAGCAAGGACACGTTCTGTACTCGCCAGGAATCCAATAGGGTCATGCCCTTCCATACCACATCTACCACATAGCTCAACATACTCGATGTCGAACAAACCCGAGCACTCTACTTTGAAACTTGCAGTCTCCACATTACCTAGACTTTTGCTAGGACCTTCCACTGCAGCAGCTGCTGACTCAACAACTTGCTCACTACCTCAGGGATTTCCATATTCCGAGACATGAATAGCCATCTCTTCAATGAGACGCCACCCCTGGTCAACTTCAACATTCTTCGTGAATCTCCCCTTAGCCACGCTGTCAAGAATAGCTCTCTCGTTCCGATATAACCCATTGTAGAATTGGGTACAAATGAACCATCGCTTGAACCCGTGATGAGGCACAGAACGGACAAGCTTATTGAACCTTGCCCAAGCCCCATTCAAATTTTCAGTAGGTAGCTGCTCAAAAGAACTAATCTGAGCTCTCAAGTTATTTGTGCGCTACGGAAATATCGCCTGTAAAAGGCCAAAGCAAGGGAATTCCAGTCGGCTACACCGGCTGCCTCTCTATCAAGATCTCTCAACCACTCCCGGGCATCATCAGCTAAAGAAAAGGGAAAGAGGGCTCCCTTCACTTTGTCTTGTGTCACCCCAGCAGAAAGAGGAATGGTAGAGCAATACTCCGTAAAAAGCTTTATATGCCTGCATGGATCTTCTTCATGTACCCCCCTAAAGAGATTTCTCTCTACCAGCTGTATATAAGATGGGTGGATTCAAAAATTTCCCTGATCAGTAATGGCTAAAAGGAAACCTTTTGGAAGTGACTCCACCGTAGGCTCTGAATGGCTGGCTAACTTAGGCATTCTGGCAAATAGATTTCACAAAGCAACTAATAACCTGCAAAGCTAATCAACAACTTTGCAAACAAATGAGATCAGTCTCAAGGAATAAATTCCTTGAGACGAGAAACAAACTTAAATAAAGCAACAAAATTGCGCCACCTCCCCGGCAACGGCGCCAAAATTTGACAGGGCAGTCGTATACCTATCAAAAATACCAACTGGCTCTAACTAATATAGCAAGGAAAGTCGGGTCGAATCCACAGGGAGATGGGAAAATGTCAGCTTAGTCTAAGTCCGTCTCGGTAACAAATTTGGGGGGTTTTCAAATGATTGATTCTAAACTAATGATAAGGATAAGGAAGAGAAAATAAGAAAATAAAGATAAATCAAGTAGAGAAAACAGCTAAGACAGACGGTTCACCATAATCATTCAGTCAAGCAATCTAGGTCTCAGGTCAATGCAGATACGGTCTGAGGAGCAGTGAATATCTCCTTTCGGTCTCAATTCGCCCTAAAGCACAAATAGCTTAGCTTTCGCCCTAACTATAATGCTCTATTGTTCGCTACTAGTCTCGCCTATTCCAACCTTTCGGTCTAGTTCAAGGGTCACTAAGATATAAATGCCTAAATGCGTCGACTCAAATAGACAGATACAGTTAATTGCAGCAGTTAACAACAAAGATTATACCAGCATTAACCTAATAAAACGATTACTATTCCCTCATAATTATGGATCCCCTTTAGTCTTAGCAGAAAGGAATTAGCTACTCATCATTATTGAATTACCAACAATAACAACAAATAGATAATTAAAACTAAACATGATAATAAAACTAATGAAGGATTGAATAAAGGAACAATAACAACAATAAAGGGAAGAAGGAATTAAAGCAATAATTGTGATTAAGGGATGACGGAAGAATAAAATACCAATCGTAAATCCAAATTCGAGTAGCAAAGTGTAAAGGAAGAACAAATTTCAGAACAGTAGTCTGAGGTACAGTGAAAGTGAACGAGATAGAGAGTACGTAGTTCCTCTCTCAGTCTTATACGAAAAATCCATCCTAAACCTAATCTATGGACTAATTACAAAAGCCCATAAGATAATTAGGCGGAAAATAACTAAAGCAGGACAAACTACTCGATCGAGTGGACATAAACCACTCGATCGAGCAAACTAGCACCAAACCACTCGATAGAGTGGAAATAAACCACTCGATCGAGCACTCCTTGCAAAGTCTTCTCTTGTGTTAACTTGGTCTGCTCGATCGAGCAACCTTGAGCAAATAAAGCATTCGATCGAGTAGAAAAACTACTCGATCGAGCTATTTAAGCACGTTAGACCTTGAATTACTTCCCGAAACCAGCTCACGCGTCTTCCAAGCGTTAGATTCCAAGCTCCGGCTCCTTATTCTCCATCAATGCATGCAACCGGGACAAATTAGGCTCGATTAGCTCCTCTTTGGTCAATTCCTGCAAATTACATAAAACGAACCAAAGTAGCATATTCGGGGGTATTTGTAGCTAGATGCTACATAAATAGTACAGAAATGCGTGTAAAAATGAGGTAAAAACCTTATATAAAATACACGCATCATCCACTAGTCTCGATTAATAACTTTAGTACCTTTCTACGGAATACAAAATTATCAACCGTACTCGTACAACTAACTCTCGTTGTAACTCTAATGAGTATCATTAAATACTCTAATTTCTATCTTACGTTAAAAAGAAAGCACTATTCGATTCTACTAATGTTCACGTTAATGAACGTGTAAGAATACAACAAGTACTAATATTCTATTAATGATATGAATGAAAATGATTAACTTATTGAAGCGCACAACTGGACGCAATTTAGGCTTTAAAAACGATTTGCAATTTAAAACAATTTACTCGAAATATGCTCGTAGATTTTGCATGGTTTTTCTCAATGAAAAGTGTATAAATCTGTGTCATAATTCTTTAGTAAAATGATTTAGTATTTATAGAGATAGAATAACCTAGAATTAGGTTATATTTAAAAACCCTAGCCGCCTAAAGAGGATCGAGAAATCTAACCATGGGCTAGGTTAAATCTTTCATTCTTATCTTCAAAATATCTTTATTCAAAAAAATTAAAAAACCTAATTGTCAATAGGAGACTTCGAATAGAAGGTGAGATGGGGTCATAGTCCATCTCACTCTAATTAAAAACCCTAATGATAATTAGTTTCAAAACATAAAACTAAAATGATAAGATTAAAAACCCTAGATATCATAACAACCCATAAGTTGTATGACAAATCAGTAGGATTAACATAATCTTAATCATAAAGTTTATTTAGAAAAGATATATTTAAAACACTATTTAATTTTCGAAATATTAAATAATTTTGTGCCCCAAATTGCGCGCTATATAAGTCATTCAAGGTTATAGGTCAAATGATTATAACTTTGAACTTTGATAGGTAAGGTTATAGGTGAAATAGCTATAACCATACTTTCTCAAAAAACCAATCTCATTAATATCATTATAGAATGATATCCTATATAATCCAATCTTCTTGAGATCTTCAATCATAGGATCTTCTCTTCATCTTGATCTAGAAACCCTTCATCTTGAGCTTCCATCAAATAATATCTTCTTTTGCTTGTTATAATCTTCTATAGTCTCCAATGGTTATAGGCAAAACAACTATAACTAAACTTGGTTGCTTCCATGGTTATAACTCCTCAAGCTATAACTTTCACTTTGCCTTCCATGTGATTTCTAGCTAATTGAATCACAACTAAACACACAATCACAAGCACAAGTGTATAATAGAGTACAAATCATACTTGTCATTATCAAAACTTAATATATTCCAAATATGGTCCAACAGGGCTATAGTAGACCCTTCCACCAAGTATTTTATCACAAGTTATAGGATGACAGTGGGAGCATCTTTCAAGTTAAAGAGCCCCGGTCTAAGAAGAAGTATAGACATGTACTTAGAAAAGTTCATGACATTTGAAATTACCTTGAATAGAAGGAAATAGCAATTCATAAAGTTGGACTAAATGGATACATGGTATATCCACTAACCAAGCTTTTATTGCACCTTGATAAGTGTAAAATATACACTTTAGATGATAAGATATGAAGTTGTAATATGGTATTGACTATTCATATATGATAATCGCATTTATCGTTTGAGTTTCTTAAACTCATCTATTACTTTGTTATATCCAAATAGGTTGTTGAGACAACATTGAAACCTATTAAAGTGAACCGGATTAACATAGTAATTGCCCCTGGTTACTTATATGAGGTGACGTCTCTAAGTGACTAGAGTGTGAGTCGATTGATGGCAAGTTCAAGTGCCATAGGGTCATAAGTGATGACTAGTCGATCACATAGACGGACTGTAAGAGACACTTTGTCGGGCAGTGACCTCTTATAGAGTTTCGGTAATTCATATAGCCTGGTCATGGCGAGAGCTACTATAGTATTTTTTTGCGTCAATTCTTTGACTAGAGACTGTTCGCCCAAGTTGGCACAATTTCTGAGTGACTTTAAATTATGCTCTACGACTTTCATAAATAAGGTCAAATGGGCATCTTTTTGGTCATGATGAGTTGTGGTTAAACAAAGGGAATAGTGCGATAGGAATTGTCCATCCCCTTGTCAGGGTTATTTAAAAATCTCAGGGCCACTCGAGGAGTAGTGAATTGAAAATGCGTGGCCACGCTCGGAAGGTATCTACGGTAGACAATTACGGTCAGACAGTTACACTACAGATAGAGGAAACCAATCTTGATATGAGCACTTGCAAGGACGACCTGCAAGGCACCTTGCATTGAGTGGAAGATAGTAATAGGACAAGAGAATTGGTGACGCACACTTATCTCGGACAAGTGGGAGATTGTTGAAGTATGTGTCCTCGACAATAGTGCGATCACATTATTAAAACTCATAATAAGAATACATGAAGGGATGATTCATATTAATACGTCAACTGATCAATAATAATCGGTAATGATTGGCTGACTAGAGTTTGACATTACTGTCATTTGACGGTGGTGATCAGTTGATCCCTTAAGGTCACACCTAAAGGACGATTCCATTAATGGATAAATTAATTAATTGTATATTGATAAGGATTAATTAATTCCTTAAAAATTGAACAATTTACATATGTGAGTAAGAATATGAATCTTATTGTAATTCGATTAAATGAGATTCGTTTTAGTAAATAAAATGTTTTATATTACTAAAACTTTGTTTATGAAACAATTAAATTAAGAATGATCGGTTAGCTATAATTACAATCTGTTGTAGATTGTATTGATGTAAACCATTTTATATACTTGTAATCATGAATTACTAGTCAATTGTCATATATAACTGTATTAATATTTGTTATGACATTTAATTATTAAATATGCATTAATATTATTGATAACATGTTACACATTATATGAGAAAATAACAATTGACAAAATTAAAATGGACTCAATATTATTTTATGGGACCCGGTTTTTGGTGGGTTACTAGGATGAAATGGTTAATTATTTTATATTGTGAAAAACACAATGATTACCATTGTAGCCTAATCTACACCCTAATACATTTAGAAAAGAACAACTCTAAAAAGCAAAGTGGCTTGCATTGGCTCCCTTTGGCCTCTCCCCTCCACCGGTTTTCCACCCCCTTTTTAGAGAATAAATATTGTTCTTATTCTCATACAATTCATTTTTAGATGATTTACTATTTACTTCTCTCTTTATCTCTCTAAAATAAGTTTTAGAAAAATATTGTTCATAAATCTTATATTAAGATTACTAAAGGTAGTAATACAAATAATAATAAGATTAATTTTAAGGTCTCTAATTATATATTAAGTTAATATATTAATTAGAATGAAGTGTTTGTCTTGGTGCTATTGAAAGGAGGTTCTCACAATATTGAGACTAAGGGGATCATCCATTTACTTTGAGCTCAAGAACAAGTATAGAAAGGTGTTCTTACTTGTGCCCTATAAATCGATTTCATCAATGTAAGGAACTTTGTTCTTACTTTTTTATTTATATTATGTTATGCATGCATAAGATCAACATCTATTTAATGAATAATTTAGATACATAATTAAAGAGTTTAATTAGAGGGTTTTTGAATCCTATCAAGTGCAACCCCTAGCTAAAAACAAAAAAGGGTTATAACGCGCATCAAATCCCTAAGGAAGTAGATATTATTGGGTGAGGAATTGCAAAAGCAAGAATCATATCTTCTTCGGACATCCTCGCCACCGTTTGCTTGTTTGAGAGCCCTTCTTGAGGTGTAATGATTCGGAGAGTGGAAACAACATCTTGTCATCGTCCAAACCGAGCACTAGGCTAAAGGTGATTTATTTTGGGCTTTAGTTGGACTCAAAGAATGAAGTTCGGGTAGCATCTAGGAAGAGAAGCCCCCAGAGTCAGAAGGTGGGAATTTGGCAAAACAAAGCATGGGGTGATGCCTCCAATTAGGAGCCCCCAATAAAGAGGTATAGAATTAAGTTTGCGGCTGTGTGGGTTGGTTTTGAGGATTGATGGTGATGGTTGAGATTAAAAGGGGTTGTTGTAAGGGATTGGAAATGATGGGTTGACAATGAGGCACTGGGAGTGATGTTTGAGAAGGATGGTTGTATGTGGTGGATTAGAAGTGATGGTTGTGGGTTATGTTTTAAAGGGATGGTTGTATCCTTGCTAGAGAATTACCTACGTATTCACGTGAAGTGAAATCAAACCATACCATAGTTCTGACCTGTTTATTGAGGATTGAGATGTTGGAATGTTGTGAAGGGGTGCGTTTGTGAAAGGGTTGCGCGGTTGTGAAAGGAATGTGTGGTTGTAAAGGGGTGTGTGAAAGGGTTTTGCGGTTGTGTCCTTGTAGGAGGACTGCCTACGTATTCGCGTGATGCGAAATTAAACTAGATAGTAGTTCTTGCTGTGTGCGATTATAAATTGAGGGTGTGAGAATTGAGTGTGTAGGGAGGGTATGGTTATGTCCTTGTAATAGGACAGCCTATGTATTCACGTGAAGTGAAATCAAACCAGATCGTAGTTCTGTGTGTGTGCCTAAGCTAGCTATTAGGACCTTAAAGTGTGAGGGTCACAACGGTAAATTCAGTTTGGTGACTCGAAAAATTTAATTGAGAGAATTTCACTCGATTATGAGTCGAAGAGATATAATTTGTGAAAATGTTCCTTGTCATGTGAGCACACTAAAAAGTGGACCCTAAGAGTAGACTGGGTATGTCCTGTTCCTGAATAGCAAAGTATTCGATGACTCCGTATCTGGGTCAGGGTGAAAATGACTTCGGCATTTTGGAATGTGAAGCTTGGTAATGAGAGGTTTGTTTGACAGATAAAAATCTGGAGCTTGTATTATGTGGTGTTTAGGCTAATGGTTTACGACTTATTATGCAGTGCACAATGGGGTCCCAGGCTTGATATGGCCCGAGCACGAAAGGGTTGGCAAATAATGCGGGATCATATTTTCATGTCTAAACCTTAAACGTTATGTTGCAATATTACGAGCATGAGGAAAATCCTCAAAATCCTAGATAAGTCTCCCTCTAACAGTCTCAACAAGGACTTGGGGGTGAAGAAAGGTTGGGTGTGTTGTTATTTGGCTAGTCTTGAGCTATGATTTTAGCTCTTTGATCAAGTTTTGGTGTTTTGGTATCTTGGAATTATTGGTCTCGGAGTTTGGTGTGAAGAAAGGTTGGGTGTGTTGCTAGTTTGCTAGTCTTGAGCTATTATTTTAGTTCATGTTTTTGGTATTGTGGTGTCTTGGACTTATTGGCCCTGGACTTTAGTGTGAATAAAGGTTGGGTGTGTTGCTGGTTGATCAGTCTTGAGCTCTTATTTTAGCTCTTTAACATAATGTTATAGTGTTCAGATGTTTTGTACTCATTTGTCCTGGATTTTGGTGTTTCAGACTTATTGGTGCTGGGTTTTGCCTCTAATACGTTTTTTGGGCTTGAGCCTTTTAAAAGGGTTCTAATCGTATTTTCTTTTGATTTTGGCTTGGGTCTTGGCCTTGGCCTTGGGTGAGTAACTTTTGGCTTTGGCTTTTGGTTTTTCTTTGGCTTTGGCTTTGGGTGAATTACATTCTGGCTTTGGCTTCGGCTTAGGGTTCGGCTCCGGCTTTGGCTTTGGCTTTGGCTTTGGCTTTTGGTTTTGCTTTGGCTTTGGGTGAAGTACATTCTGGCTTTGGCTTCAGCCTTTTGCTTTGGCTTTGGCTTTTGGTGAACAGCTTCGGCTTTGGCTTTTGGGTGAATGGCTTTTGCCCGTGGCTTTTGTTTTGGCCTTTTGCTTTGGATTTGGGTGAATGGCTTTTGGCTTTGGCCTTTGGCTTTGGCTTTGGCATTGTCTTTGGCCTTTTGCTTTGGCTTTGGCCTTTGGGTAAATGGCTTTTGCCCATGGCTTTGGTTTTGGCCTTTTGCTTTGGCTTTGAGAGAATGTCAGGCTTTGATCTATTCGAAATTTCCCGTCCTTTGCGGGAAGGTGGTGAAGGTGCAGGCGAGGACGTACCAGGGGGTAAGAGGTTGGCACTTGGTGATGGGATGTTTTTCTGGGGAATGAACTTGCCTTCCGTCATTGATCATAAGCAAGGAGATGTTCTTGGTTTGTTATCTGGGTTCATCATAGAATCCCCTTGATAAAAGCTCGTTCTAAAATAGGTGCTAAAGTAAGTATTCTATTGCGAGACATGGAATGGGTAAAGAAAATGGACACGAGTTTCGGGTCCTTTGTAGTTCAGATTGGTACATCACCTGAGTGTACTTATACTGAATCCGAACATGGTATTTGTTTTAAATAAAATCTCAAATCAGTTCTCGTTGTCACGTGAATGGTAAAAGAAGAGAGAAGAATATATGAAAGTTGAAAGTTGTGCTTTTATTTAGATAAATAAAAGGTTAGCATAGACTCGAGGAATATCCGTGACTCATGGGGACAACCCTAAGTTTGTCACTAAGGAATAGAAAGACAGACACTAGGATAGATATGAGAAAGCCTAAGACTCGGACTCGATCTCAAATCTAGCGGCTTGAATGTTCGGTCTCGACCATTGACCTATTTAAGCACTTAACTCTCGTTTTTTTTTGGTGAAGGGTAAGTATATATATTAAAAAAAATAGAGAACACCAAGTGTTATGAATGAATACAATCAAACAGAATCAGAAAAACCAACATGAATAAAACTAGATGTTATCTATCTTATTCTGATCTTATTACTTCAGAGGCTTCACTTTTCATTCCTTTCATCTCACTAATGCCTCATAGCAGACTTGATTGACTAGCCACTGTGGGAAGCTTACCTGATGGAGCAGCCTTCCCTGATTTCTGACATTTCAGATAGCATAGGTTACCCCCACAAAGCAAGCAGCAGTGACTATTTTTTGAAGAGCACTTTTACTTCGATTTTTAAAAAACCAGTGAACCATTGTTTCAGCACTAAAATGAATATGCAGTTTAGCTTGAAGAAGTTGCATACATTGTTTACTGAAGTTACAATTGTAGAACAAGTGAGAGTGTGTTTCAGGCTCCAGTCCACAAATGAAACATATAGAATCTTGCCCCATGCCCATTTTGATCAGCTTGTCCAAAGTAAGAAGCCTGTTCTGCTGAGCTTCCCATAAAATAAAGGTGGTCTTAGGAACATTAAGGGGATTCCAACACATAAATCTCCATGGAACACTGCCTGTTTTACTTCTGAGCCAACTATATCCAGCAGCAACAGTGTAAGGTTTATCAGAATTCAACCATAAGTTTCCCACATGTTGGAATATGTGTCCTCCGACAATAATGCGATCACAACTGTCGATCATGATGATCACATGTTTAAGTCTCATTTTAAGAATACAATTGGGAAGTAATATTTTACTGTCAACTGGTCCACACATATCGGTAATGATTGGCTGACTAGAGTTTGACATTACTGTCGTGCGACGGTGGTGATCATTTGATCCCCTTAGGTCATACCTAAAGGGTAACACTCTTAATTGAATAATTAATTAATCGTATGACGATACGGGTTAATTAAATTACTTAAAATTGACGGACGATTTTGGAAGTAATATTTACGTGTCTCATTGTAATTTGATTAAATAAGATATGGTCTAAGTAATCGAATTGTTTTATTGCTTAGATGAAATTATTGTTTACGGAAACAATTGAACTGAATGAATAATTTATTATAAATACAAGATGTTGTGATTTATAATTGGTAAATTATTTTGGTACAAGTAATTATGAATTACTAAGTCGATTTTGTATATGGCGTATTTTTATTAATGCGTTGATTTTTAATATGTTAAAAATGCATAACAATTTTACATGACTTGTGTCATGTGACAAATTAACAAATTGACAAAGATAAAATGGAATCCATTTTATCTTAAATGGACCGAAATATGGGGTGATTTAGGATAAAAATTGTGTTGATTAATTGAGTGGAAAACATAATCATTTTACCTAAACCTAGCCATGAAAACCTACTTGCTCTTGTGAAGAACACATTGCCCATGCATTGGCTCCCCAATCCCTCCTTCCACCGGTTTTTGGAGGACCAAATAGAGAGTTTTTCTCTATCTTTTTATTCATACACAATTTACATGATTTCTAGTGTAAGAAATTAAAATCTCTCTTAGAAAACTAAAGAAATAAAAACTCCAAATCCTTCCTCTCTTAACCGACATTAAGAGACCAAAATAAATATTTTTGGGTCAATTTTATTTAAATTAATATTGTTCTAGTATTAATAATATTAATTTTATTAAGTGGTTACCTTGGGTATTTATCCTTGGGAAGGATTCTATACTTGAATCCTTTGTTCTTCTATTTTAGGAGTGCTCAAGAACAAGTAAGAAGGAGATCTTACTTGTGCCCTTTGATCCGAAATATCAATTTAAGAATGATGATTTTTCCTTATTATTTACTTATGTTTGCATGCATAAGATCTAATTATTTTTATGACTAAATTAAATTTGAAACATATATGAATATGTTGAGTATAATGAGATATAGATTTCTAACAAGCGGTATCAAGAGCCTTGGGTTGTTTGCATGCAAATCGGTTATAGTTTTTCCGAGTTATACGATTAACATATAAAACTTATAAATTTGTGCTTATTATGATATATCACGAAATCAATTATGCATGTTTAAGTTTCTGATCCTAAAATATATTTAGGATATTTTGGTTAATTTATGGATTTTTATTGTTCATTTTATATAATAATGGCATTAAAAATGTGATTTTATGACAAAAATGTCATTTTCGGACTAAAATTAGCTAAACTTCGATTTTTCCAGTGGTTTTTGGATATATTTTCACATATATTATTTTTAGATGACCTATAAATTGTCAAAATTTAATGAGTTTTTATGCTCGAAATATGGATTTTTCATGATAAAAATCGAATTTAAATGAAAAATAGGTTAATATGAAATAAATTTCGAATCTGGTCATAGAAATTTAGTATGTTGTCACATGCAATTTTACAAGATGTGTGTAAAACAATAGGCTATAATGAAGTCTTTATGCGTGATTTATGAATTTTTGATGAAATATAGCATAAATAGTGACTTTAATTAGTGAATAATTGCTAAAACATACTTCATGACTAAGGAAAAAGGTCACATGTTGCATTTTATTACCTATTTAAGATCTAAAATTGAAAAGTTGATAAATAAAATTTTTCTCATATTTTTATGATAATATTTGATAAATCCGGTAAATCGCAACATAGTTTTTCCTTGATAATTTTCGAAATTTTTAACCTAAGTTTTTGAATATTATGAGTGTCATGGTATTTTTTCAGAATGTTCATGAGTTTAGAATTTCAAATTTCAAATTTATTTGAAATTTTTGTGATTTATTTGGAGTTTATGGCATTTTATTGTAATTTTGAGTCCATTAATGAACAATTTTAAGAAATATAAATTAATTATAGTCAATATGTTAGTGGAGACTAATTTTGGGTCCTAAGTTGGTTAGGGTAATTAACTTGTGCATAAATATGATTTTATGTAATTTATTGTGATTTTTAAAGGTTGAATCACGCAAATCCGTAAAAACCGTTTAATATACGATATTGGCTCCTTAAAGGCGATTTAGCATAAAATTGGGCATGTTCATACATATTATAATGCTGCATTTTATTTATGATTGTCATAATTTTATTTTATGTAATTTTACTTAGTATGGCCTTAGTTTTTAATTGGTATTACCCGAAATGTATTGGAATATCGATTCGGTTGTAATTTATTGTGATCTCGTATCACCGTTTTGTAATTTAATAGATTTATTTTTATTTTAATTACAAATGTATAATAGGAAATTATGTAATTTGTTATGTAAATTATTTATTCCGGAGATCCTTGAAGACGGTGTCACTCGAGAAGGCGATCAATTAAAGACGGTGTTGCCTTGAGATGCGTGCCAAAAACCGAAGATCAAGGGACCAATGGAGTTGGTTTCCGAATATGTAATAGTTAATTAGATTTTCTATTTTAGGAAGGCCATACTAGAATTTTATTTATGTTTTGCATTTTATTTATATGTTGCATGCATCGCTAAATCGCCATAACTAAAACATGCATTGTCATTTTAATCGAGTTTATCGACCGTGTCAATTATAATTATCGTAGTTCACCGCTTTAGTTCACTTAAAACGTGATAGATAATAAATTGACATGACCTCTCGCTTAAAAATAAACAATTGAGACTTTGCCTTACCAAAAAGTAGAAACCATGAAAACCTATTTCGTGAGGGAGTGCACTCGGCCCTACCGGGGTACAAACCTTGTTACATAGGAGAAGTGGGTGATAAATGTATATCCACCGAATTCATGTTGATAAGGGATGAATCGGCCCTACCGTGCCCAAGTTGATGTGGATTTGGATCATGGACACATTTATTCGAAATTTGGATTGAGCTCAACGGACGTATTCGTGACCGTAGTCGCATGTGTTTCGGGCTAAAGATAAAAATTAATGTAATTTTATCGACCAAGAGTTCTAAAAGTAGAATCGATTAAAGCGTTAATCCACCAAGTTATATTGATAAGGGATGAATCGGCCCTACCGTGCCCAAGTTAATATGAATTTGGATCTTGGAATTATTTATAATAGTTGGGTAGAGGTCACTATATAAATGCTCATATCTTGTTTAAATTTTACTTACAAGTATGACTAAAAAGACAAATGTTAATATTTCCTTTTCCTCCATACTTTTAGTTCATTACAATGAATCCATCAAACGCTACCGCACCGATAACTATTGAGTCATGCCACAATGTTTTTGACGACGTTTGCTCCAACCATTATTTCGACACTACTAGAGAACTTCATTTTGGGATAGGTTCGGATGGAAACCTTAACTTCATCACTTCTACTAGACCACCTACTACTACTAGATCTCTTGTGAGCCGGTCTCAGGAAGACCGCCTCATAAAATCTATAGGATCTTTGTCTTTAGAAGATAAAGATGCCAAAACTAGTGGGAGCTCAAGCAATCAAGTTCTTGCTTCAAAGGGCAAAAAGTTCAAGAAGAAGGGAAAGAAAGGGAAAAACTTCAAGCAAGTTGAAGATGAGTGCCATTATTGCTATGGCTTAGGAATTGTCCCGTATATTTGCGAAATATAAGAGAAGGAATCATCGTTCCAAAAGGTAAAATTCGTAAGGAAATTTATGATATTGATATAAATTATACTTCCACTACGACATGGGTACTGGATACCGGTTGTGGTTCTTACCTTTGTAATCATTTACAGGGTTTAAGAGACGTGAAGAGTCTTAGCAAAGGAGATGTGGATCTACGCCTTGGAAATGGAGCTCCAGTAGCGGTCGAATCCAAAGGAACTTATGTATTAGCTTTGCCTAATGGATTTGAGTTGTATTTACATGATTGTTTTTATGTGCCTCCACTCTCTAAAAACATTATTTCTATCTCTATGTTAGACATGGACGGATTTTGTTTTGTCATTAAGAACAATCGTTGTACTATTTCAAGGAACGACTTGGTTATAGGCCAAGCTTCTTCCATTAATGGCATTTACATTTTAGAAACCTCGAATCGCACTAATGATATCTATAACATTCAATCAAAGAAACTCAAATCAAGTGACCCAAGTGAATCGTTCATTTGGCATTGTCGATTAGGTCACATAAACGAGAATCGCATCAAAAGATTAATTTCAAGTAATGTGATTACACCATTTGATTATCAATCATATGGTACATGCGAATATTGCCTTCTTGGCAAAATGACTCGTAATCCTTTTAGTGGTAAAGGGACACGAGCTAGTGAACTATTGGGACTCATACACACTGATGTATGTGGACCAATGAGTATCACCGCTCGAGGAAATTATGACTACTTCATAACCTTCACCGATGACTTGAGTAGACATGGGCATGTCTATTAATGAAATATAAGAGTGAAGCTTTTGAGAAATTCAAGGAATTTCAAAATGAAGTAGTGAACCAATTGAACAAAAAGATAAAAGTACTACGATCCGATCGTGGTGGAGAATATCTTAGTCTTGAATTCGATTTACACTTGAAAGGTCGTGGTATTATATCATAACTTTCTCCACCCGGAACACCACAACTCAATGGTGTTGCCGAAAGGAGAAATCGAACCCTACTTGATATGGTTCGATCAATGATGAGTCAAACCGAGCAACCAAACTCGTTTTGGGGATTTGGGATTCAAACCGCAATTAGATCTTTGAACAATAGTCCCACAAAGACAACTGAACAGACTTCATGTGAGATGTGGACGGGAAGGATTCCCAATATATCCTATATGAAGATTTGGGGATGTGATGCTTACGTCAAGGCAAAGACCGACAACAAGCTTGCCCCAAGATCCGAAAAATGCATCTTTGTAGGTTACCCCTCGACCTCTCGAGGATACTACTTCTACAAACCACAAGAAAACAAAGTGTTTGTGTCTTGCGAGGCTGTCTTCTTAGAAAGAGAATTTATTTCTAAGAGACAGAGTGGGAGAAATTTTGAACTTGATGAAGTTCAAAAGCCACAAACCGAAGTAGAGACGCAAGAAGATGTTCCTTCGTCATTTAACGCGGTTGTCCCTCCTCCGCCTAGAAGAACGGGCCGTGTTATTCACCATCCCGATCGATATGTGGGACTTATCGAAGAAGATGGAACACTCGATGTGTTGCTTTTAGAAAGTGACGAGCCCGCCACCTACAAGGCCGCAATCTCTAGTCCAAATTCCTCCTTATGGCTTGAAGCCATGAAGTCCGAAATGGATTCTATGCATGAAAACCAAGTTTCGAACTTGGTAGATTTGCCTAAAGGGGCAAGACCTCTTCAATGCAAATGGATTTTCAAAGTCAAGAATGGCATAGAAGGACATGATGATGTCTACAAAGCTAGGCTAGTGGCAAAAGGATTTACCCAAGTCCAAGGTCTCCATTATGATGAGACCTTCGCCCCCGTAGCCATGCTAAGATCCATACGGATTTTGTTAGCGATTGCCGCATTTCATGATTATGAAATATGGCAAATGGATGTCAAAACCGCTTTTCTAAATGGGCATTTAGAAGAGGAGGTGTACATGATACAACCGAAGGTTTTGTTGATTCTAAGAATCCTAACAAAGTGTGCAAACTTAAGAGATCCATTTATGGTCTTAAGCAAGCATCTAGAAGTTGGAATCATCGATTCGATCATGTTATAAAAGAGAATGGTTTCACTCGAAGTGTTGAGGAACCATGTTTATACATGAAATTTAGTGGGAGTAATGTTGTGTTCCTAATCTTGTATGTCGATGACATACTACTCATTGGAAATGATATTCCGATGTTGTCTTCTGTTAAAAAGTGGTTAGGTAACCACTTCCAAATGAAGGATTTAGGAGAAGAACAACGCATATTAGGTATCCGGATCCATAGAGATAGATCCAAGAGGATATTGGCACTAAGTCAAGAGTCTTATGTTGATACGATTCTTCGACGATTCAGCATGGACAAATCAAAAAAGGGATTGGTACCTATGGTAACTGGGACAATATTGAGCAAGTCTTAATCTCCCTCCGAACCCCATGATGTTGAATGCATGAAGATAATCCCTTATGCTTCCGTTGTTGGACCAATCATGTACGCCATGATATGCACATGTCCTGATGTCTCGTATGCCTTGAGCATGACGAGTAGATATCAAGGAAATCCAGGAGAGAGTCACTGGATAGCCGTCAAGAACATCCTTATGTAGTTGAGAAGAACTAAGGATTCTATCATAGTGTTTGGAGGAGACACCGAGCTACGTGTTAATGGATACACGGACTCAAGTTTCCAAACGGATAGAGATGACATGAAATCACAAGCTGGTTTCGTTTTCATGCTCAATGGTGGTGTCGTTAGCTGGAGAAGCTTCAAGGAAGTGTGATCATGATTCAACTACGGAGGTCGAGTACATACATTGCAAAGCATCGAAGTCGCCAAGGAAGCTGTGTGGATCAGGCAATTCACGGAAGGTCTAAGAGTAGTACTACCTACCGCCAATGATCCCATCACTCTCTATTGTGATAATAGTGGGACAATCTTCCAAGCTAAAGAGCCAAAGTCTAGTAATATATCTAGACATGTACTTAGAAAATATCATGTAATTAGAGATTTCATTGAAAAAAAGGAAATTGCAATTTGTAAGGTTGGGACGGATGACAATATAGCCGATCCGCTCACCAAGCCTTTATCGCAGGCCAAGCATGATGGACATGTTGCGTCCATGGGACTTAAACGTGTACCAAGTTTATGTTATATTTTGAAATGAAATAAAAGTGTTGTTTTTGTTCATGTTCACAATCGCATTTGTCTTTTATCTTTTCTTATACATTGTTACATCCAAACGGGTTGTAGAGACAATTGAACGTCGTTAAAGTGAACACGGATTAGCATTGTATTCGCCCATATTTACTTACATGAGGTAACGTCTCGAAGTAACTAGAATGTGATGCGATTGATGGCAAGTTCATGTGCCATGGAGTCATATGAGAATGACTAGTCGATCACATAGGCAGACTGTTATGAACACTATGTCGGGCCTTATGACTGCTTATAGAGTTCTGGCAAATTTATATAGCCTGGTCGTGGCGAGAGCTACTATAGTATTCTAATGAGTCAATTCTTTTGACTAAAGACTGTTCGCCTAAGATGGCACAGTTTCAGATTAACTTTGATTTGTGTTACTACGACCTTCGTAAATGGGGTCAAATGGGCATATTTTGGGTTATGATGGATGTGGCTAGTCGAAGAGAATATGTGCGATAGGAATTGTCCACCCCTAGTCAGGGTTATAACAATATCTCAGGGCCACTCGAGGAGTAATGAACAGGAAATGCGTGGCCACGCTCGGAAGATATCTATGGTAGATAAATCCGGTCAATCATTTATTCTCCAGATCAAGGAAACCACTCTCGACATGATCACTTGTAAGTATGACCTGAAAGACACCTTGCATTGAGTGGGAGATAGTAATAGGACAAGAGATTTGGTGATGCACACTTGTCGAGGACAAGTGGGAGATTGTTGGAATATGTGTCCTCCGACAATAATGCGATCACAATTGTCGATCATGATGATCACATGTTTAAGCCTCATTTTAGAAATACAATTGGGAAGTAATATTTTACTATCAACTGGTCCACACATATCGGTAATGATTGGCTGACGAGAGTTTGACATTACTGTCGTGCGACGGTGGTGATCAGTTGATCCCCTTAGGTCATACCTAAAGGGTAACACTCTTAATTGAATATTTAGTTAATCGTATGACGATACGGGTTAATTAAATTACTTAAATTTGACGGACGATTTTGGAAGTAATATTTACGTGTCTCATTGTAATTTGATTAAATAAGATACGGTCTAAGTAATCGAATTGTTTAATTGCTTAGATGAAATTATTGTTTACGGAAACAATTGAACTGAATGAATAATTTATTATAAATACAAGATGCTGTGATTTATAATTGGTAAATTATTTTGGTACAAGTAATTATGAATTACTAAGTCGATTTTGTATATGACGTATTTTTATTAATGCGTTGATTTTTAATATGTTAAAAATGCATAACAATTTTACATGACTTGTGACATGTGACAAATTGACAAATTGACAAAGATAAAATGGAATCCATTTTATCTTAAATGGACGGAAATATGGGGTGATTTAGGATAAAAACTGTGTTAATTAATTGAGTGGAAAACATAATCATTTTACCTAAACCTAGCCCTGCAAACCTACTTGCTCTTGTGAAGAACACCTTGCCCATCCATTGGCTCCCCAATCCCTCCTTCCACCGGTTTTTGGAGGACCAAATAGAGAGTTTTTCTCTATCTTTTTTATTCATACACAATTTACATGATTTCTAGTGTAAGAAATTAAAATCTCTCTAAGAAAACTAGAGAAATAAAAACTCCAAATCCTTCCTCTCTTAACCGAAATAAAGAGACCAAAATAAATATTTTTGGGTAAATTTTATTTAAATTAATATTGTTCTAGTATTAATAATATTAATTTTATTAAGTGGTTACCTTGGGTATTATTCCTTGGGAGGGATTCTATAAATGAATCCTTTGTTCTTCCATTTTAGGAGTGCTCAAGAACAAGTAAGAAGGAGATCTTACTTGTGCCCTTTGATCCGATATATCAATGTAAGAATGATGATTTTTCCTTAATATTTACTTATGTTTGCATGCATAAGATCTAATTATTTTTATGACTAAATTAAATTTGAAACATATATGAATATGTTGATTATAATGAGATATAGATTTCTAACACCACATACCCATGCTTAAATTTATCTTTGACATGGACAATTTTCTTCCATGACCAACTGCAATCAAGGGGAGGAGAATAATCTTGCCATTCAGTACCTTTCATATACACATGGTTGACCCACTTGACCCATAAATGATCCTTTTTGGTAGACAGACAGGCAGTATACTTACCCAAGAGAGCCTTATTCCAATGATGAACATTTTTCAGACCTAGACCACCTTCCTCTTTAGGAGTACAACACTTTTCCCATTTCATATTATGAGCTATAAGGTAAGTATCTTCACCCCCCCCCCCCCCCCTCCCCCCCCCCCTCCCCCCCAAGAAATTTCTACAGATTGAATCTACCTTCTTCATAATCTAGTTGGTAAAAGGAAAATAGAAGCCCAATAAGAGTGTAAGGTAGCTAAAATAGAGTTCCTCAGAATTAAGCATCCAGAATAAGATATCTGCCTTTCGCCCAAAGCTCTAATTCTAGCCACAATCCTCTCAATAAGCTTCTAGCCTTCAAATTTTGATATTTTCTTAGCTGAAATTGGAACACCAAGTTATTTGAAAGGTAAGTTGCCAGTTCTAAAACCAGATATCTTCAATATATCCTCTATAATCTCACCTCTAACCCCATTAAAGTATATATCAGACTTGTCTCTGTTGAGGCATAATCCAGAGGCAGCAGAAAATGTGGAAAAACATCTGAACAACCACATAATAGAGGACTCATTCCCTTTACTGAATATTAACAAATCATCAAGAAAGAGAAGGGGATTAAGCTTCATGTGGCCACACATGGGATAGAATCTGAAGGTGTTTTGATGGGCTACAACATGGAGAATACTAGAAAGATATTCCATGCACAAAGTGAACATCAGAGGCGATAGAGGATCCCCTTGTCTCAAACCCCTCTTACCTTTAAAAAATCAAAAAGTATTCCCATTGACATGGAGAGAATAGGTAGGAGAGGTTACACAAACCATGGCAAGATGAGTAAAATGTGCAGGAAATTTTAGTGCTTTTAACATTTGATTAAGAAAATCCCATTCAACAGTGTCATATGCTTTTCTAAAGTCAATCTTAATAAGGCATCTAGGGGAAGCTGCCTTCCTATTGTATAACATTACTAAGTCTTGACAAATCAGCACATTATCCACTATATTTCTGCCCTTAACAAAATTCCCCTGATTACTACTAACAATATCAGGAAGAACAACAGAAAGTCTAGAGAAAAGGATCTTGGTAATGCATTTGTAAATGATATTACAGCATGCAATGGGTTTGTATTCTAATACACTAACAGGATTCTTAACTTTGGGAATAAGAGTTAGCGTAGTAGTATTTACCTGCCTTAAAAGCTGTCCATAGGTAAAAAAAAATTCAACTCGGCAACAGTAATGTCTCTCAAAATTATATCCCAAGAGTCTCTATAGAATTGACTTGTGAACCCATCAGGGCCTGGGAATTTGGAA
Source organism: Silene latifolia (assembly GCF_048544455.1). Lineage (NCBI taxonomy): Eukaryota > Viridiplantae > Streptophyta > Magnoliopsida > Caryophyllales > Caryophyllaceae > Silene > Silene latifolia. Next base: position 193,580,734 of record NC_133537.1, read on the forward strand.
GCAGTAATAGAAAAAATGCAGGATTTTATATCCTCATGACTGACTGGTTTCATCAACATGCTAACATGCTGGTCAGTGATCAAATTACTAGACCTCACAGTAGGGATGTGTACTGGAAAAGTAGGTGCATTGACCCCCAGTAGGTGAAGGTAATAATCAAGGAAAGCTTGTTCTATACCCTGGGGATCCCTATGACACTTCCCATCCTTATCAATTATCTAAAGAACTTTATTCTGCATCTGTCTAGCTTTAATTTGGTTATGGAAATATCTGGTATTTTCATCACCTTCACACACCCATGGTGGATTTCCTCCCAATACATAACTGACCACCGCAGTTGACCAATAATTAATTTCAGGTTGAACATCATCCAGAGTCAATTGCAGCATATCAGGAGAAACAGCAGTCTTAGGAGATGAAGAAGGAGACCGAGACTTACCAGAAACCTTAGTCGCACCTTCATCATCCTCCAGTTCTTGGTCCCGCACAACTTCTTCTGATTCTTTTTTCGATTCATACGGGACGTTCTCCACAATGGATTCCGAGTTGAAGACCGGGATACCTACAATTTCCCCTACAGTTTTTGTAGTTCTAGCATCATCATAGGAAGGCCCCACCGTATGAGGAGTAGATACACTATTACTGCTACTAGCTGCCAAACCATCCGAATTGTTCAAATTTTCCATATCAAAATTGAGATCCGCACGATTAGTAAATGAGTGCCGAATTTTTGATTTAGGTTTCCTAGGTTTACTCTGATTTTTTGTGATTTTTTTCATTGCGATTTACAGGAAGAAATCGGTAAAAGAGACCAAACCCTAGAGAGAAGATGAAGCTTTCTCTCTCCGTGCTTGTTTTTGGAGCGTTGTACAAAGTTAGCACTTCCTCTGAAGAGGACAATGGTCTATAAGGCTTCCATGTCCATGCAGAATGAGACACCCATTGGGGTTGGCTTCGTCACTTGGCTGGCTTAGGGATTAGACAATCAAATCATGGTTGTCGATCATATCTTAAATAACATGTTTTAGTTTGAAGCATGTTTTATTGTCATGATCTTTTCCTTAATGATATTGGCAATACATATTGCCCTCCCAGAAAAAGGTTTTCTTCTGTTCAGGCGGGTCTAGAGTGGGCCCTATTCTTTGTAAATTCCCTTCAGTTATAAGCCTTTGAAGAGCTGCGGCATAAGTTGTGTCGAGATTATTAGTGAATGTCCTTTGAGAACGTTAAACTTTGCTACTTGACTTGAGACATAAAAGAGGATTGTCTTCATTGCGAGTCGCGACTATGATTTTGCAAGCTTCGATCATATTTTAAATGCCATTCTTCAGCTTGTAGCAGGTTTGGGTATCATGGCCCTTGCCTTGATGATATTGGAAATAGGCATTTATGTTCTAGAAATGGGTTTTCTTGTTTTTGGGTGGGTCCAGAGTTAGACCAATAGGTTGCAGTAATCCTTCTGAAGCAAGTATCTCCAGAGCGGTGTCATATGTTATTCCAAGATCTGTGAATACCCTTTCATATTTTCCCATGGTTCCTGTTGGAGTATGTGTCCTCAACAATAGTGAGATCACATATTACATCTCATAACAAGAATACAAAAGAGATGATTCAATATATTGTCAACTAATCAATATTAATCGGTAATGATTGGCTAACTAGAGTTTGACATTACCGTCGTTTGACGGTGGTGATTAGTTGATTCCTTTGGTCACATTTATAGGATGACGCACAAATGGAAAAGTAATTATTTGTATTTGATACAAGTTAATCAATCCCTTATACAAATTGAGTTATGTGAGTTGATTAATTGTTATGAGCTTAGAACTCATAATTATAAATGAGATCTATAAATATTTTGAGATAAAGGTAGGTAGTTAATTAAATTTACAACAAGTTGTAAATTAATTAATATAGGCATCGTAATACCCATTAATTGATGTGATGACGATAAAATATATTCAACAAGTTGAGCATACACACATCGTCCGTTAATTTGTCACATAATTGTTATACGACAAATTAAATATTTTATTATGCGCGATAATTAAACACGTAATTAATAAGCATTTGTGGGACAAATGTCGAAAACCGAAATGGACCCTTAAGAACCCCATAACCGGTTATGTGGTGTGTTGGGGACTCCATTGGGTTTTGTCTTTTAGCATTTGTAAGATGCTTAAAACATCATTATTAAAAATACTAAAATACTACACCCTCGCTAGTCTAGACTACCTAAAAAGCATAGAATAAAAAATGAAAAAGAAAACCCACCCACTTATCTACGGGGTGCCGGTTTTGGAAGCTCCATATAGAGCATTTTGTGGTTCATTTTTTCTATTCTCATGTATTCCTAATTTCTCACTACTTCTCTCTAAAGACCTCACATATTAATATGTGATAATAATCTAAAAATTACTAGTGTAATAATAACAGTATTAAGGGTATATTACTACAACTATCTGGTTAAATATTTGTAGTAATCTTTGTGCTAGTCTTGGGTGTTCACTAAAGGAGGCATTCTACACTTGATTGTTTGAAGGTTCTTGGAGGATCATCCAAAAATGGCATTAGCTCAAGATCTAGATTTGAAAGGAGTCCAAATCTAGGGCCCTAAATCAGTCACAAATGTATGTAAGAAAATCGTTTTTCTCCTTATTTTTTATTAATAACATCTTGCATGTAACTAGATCCACATGACATAAATTATGGGTAATTTATAAAATGTATTAGATGAGTCTAATAGGGGTTTGGTTTTTCCGAGTTAAATGTAACTTAATTAAAACTAAATAATTAGTGATTTATAAGGATAAAGCCAAGAAATTTTTTGCATGTAATATATTATAGTTCTAAAATATTTTTAGGTCATATTGATGATTTATGGATGATTATTGCTTATTTTAATGATTTTTAGTGAAATAATTACTTTTTTATGAGTAAAATGAACTTTTATTTACTAAAAAATAGTTAAACTTCACTACTGGCCGTAATTTTTTAATATGACCTCACATGTATATTTTATGTATTGTATGTAAAATTTCGTATTAATGTGATTAATATTTCATGATTTATGATTTTTATGTGATAAAAATGGTATAAATGGAGGTTAAATGACTAAAAATAGTTAAACTTTGAAACAGGCCATGAAATTTTAATATGCTGTCACATGCATATTTTACAGATTGTATGTAAAATTTAAAATAAATGTGATTTATTATCTATGATTTATAATTTTAATGGTTAAAATAATATAAATAGTGACTATTTTTAGCAAAAATAGCTAAAATAAATTTTATGGCATGGAAGTTTTCCCCAATGTTGTATATATGATATGAATATCAGATCTAAAGTTGCATGATTAATTTTGATTGATTTGGTATGATTACTGATCTTTATGTGATAAAATCGATAAAAGGGCAACTTTATTAGTCAAAAAAATAAATTTGAAATTTTTGGTTGAAATTTTGCCATTTCCAGGGTCTGGATTTTTTTTAAGAATGTTCAAATTTTTGATTTTGATTTTTCCATAATTGTTATGTTTAATTTGGATCTAAATGGTAAAAGTTGTGTTTTATACGATTTATTAATGAATTAAATTATAAATATCTTGTGGGCAAATTTTATTGAGTTTTTGGAATCTTGATAATATTCCAGTATTAACAAAAAATGTGATTTTGAAATTTTTCAATTTTTTATGATTTATTGGGAATTATTTCATAATTGTTATGATTAAGAGAAGTTTAATTAGCAATAATAGAAAACCAAGTTGAATTATTGTCAAAAATTGAGTAAAGATTAATTTTTGAGTCCTAAGAGAGTTAGGATAATTAACTTGGGGTTAAATTTAATTTAAGTATTGATTTGTGACTTGAATAAGTTATTATCACGCATTTCCATAATACCGGATTATATACGATATAAGGTTTAAATAGGGCGATTTGGTACACTCATTTGGCATGTTAGATCATATAATAATGCTTCATTTTTCATTGATGAATGTCATATTTTATTTATATAATTTTGAATTATGTAATGTTATCTTAGTATGGCCTTAGTTTTTAATTGGTATTACCCGTAATGAAAGGAAATATCGATTTGGTTGTAATTTTAATGTGATTTCGCATCACCGTTTTGTAATTTATTGGATTTAAATTTTTATTACAAATGTATAATAGGAATAGCCACGTATTTTTATTATTATTTTGTAATTCCGGAGTTTCCTAAAGACGGAGCCATTCGGAAAGGAGTTCCGGTCAAGACGGTGTTTACCTTGGGAGGTGTGTCATATGAAGTTCAAGGGACCAAAGGAGTTGGTTTCCGAATATGTAATAGAATATTAGATTTTCTATTTTAGGAAGGCCATACTAGGAAATTTATTAATTACTTATGCATTTTTCATTATATGTTGCATGCATTGCCAAATCTCCATAAACAACACATGCATATCATATCGAGTAATCGACCGTGTCAATTATAATTATCGTTAGTTCGAAAATTTAGTTCACTTAAATTTGATAGATAATAAATTGACTCGACCTCTCACGTTGTTAAGATTGAGACATAGCCTTACCAAATAGTAGGAACCCATGAATCTCAATTTCATAAGGGGTACAATACGATTTTTTGGGGTGCTTCATTTGACGTTGGGTAAGTGAGGTAATAAATAGTTATTACACTTCGAAATTTGGTTGATCTCAACGAATGTATTAAAGGGACCGTTGTCCCAATAGGTTCGGGCTAGAGATGAACTTAACGTAAATTCATCGACCGAGAGTTCTAATTGTAGAATCGGTTAAAAGGGTTAACCCACCAAGATTATATTAGCAAGAGGTGAAGAGGGCCCGTAGGCTCACATCCAAGATTTAATATGAATTTTGGGTCTCGGAATCGTTTATATAATTGGGTGGAGGTCATTATATAAATTATAAAACATACTTAAATGTTTTATATATTACGATGAATGTTGTTTTTTTCCCACTATTTCGTTGTTTAATTTGTTCTATATCTTTGCTCCTACACATATACGATGTCAATTCGATTTTAACTTATGTCGCCATTAAACCACTATAACTAAAGACAAATAGAATCTCCTTTCCAAAAGCCTCAATTGAACCGTTTTAATAAGGCATGGACTAGCTCTATAGGAATCGTTCTACTCCATATAACTCCATAGGAATTGTCCTATGTCATATAAGATTAGCATCTTAAATTCCTAACATGCCTATTTATGATTTCTTGTGAAGAAATATGACTAGAGGTAATGATTAGCAAAACATGTTTTAATAATATCTTCAATGCATCCACGGTTCAAAAGTCTTATTGCTCAACCTAAACACTTGTCATCAAGCACTTAAGTTGTTAAGAACATGACAATGTTAATTTGGTAAATTAATTCGTTAGAAATCTTGTTTAACCAAATACCACAATAGAGTTCATCCTTGTGAAGGATTAACTAAGAATTTATATGAAGATAAGTCTTCATCAAGTAGAAATTCTTGAAGTCAGTGGGAGCAATAAGAAGTAAGTACCTATCTTAATTGTTAAGGATAGAACTACGCTCGAAAGAGAAGGTGTTAGATACTAAAATAGATACAAACCCCAATAAGTAAAGATCATGGAAGTTGGTTGTGTGACCCCAGCATATTCCTTCTTCAATATATGTGACGTTGACATTGCATTCTTGCCAATTACCACATCATGAATATTTGATACAAATTTGTGGATTTCATCATAATATTTGGCATTATCGTTTGACGATTAGCAAGAATAAGTTCTGAAATTTGCATGAATGGAACTAGGGTAGTTGGCATTTCATCCATGAACATATAAGTGTTATAGTGTACTCATTTTAAGTTTCGTATTTAGATATGTAACTCAAATAATTGTTATGATGTACACTAAGTCTAAATAAGAATATAATTCAAGTTTTTGTATAAAACCCAAAGGTAATTTATACAATTAAAACAAGCGTTGTGCCCGTACATACCACGATTAAGTTTATGATGAGACCATACAAATCAAGGTAATTCTATTCAAACTAAAAATAAATGTCATATATATATATATATATATATATATATATATATATATATATATATATATAATTTCTCAATTCTTGATTGAAAATCGCATTTAGAAACTAGTTTTGACTAGTGTCCCAAACCATTTGATTGGGAATCTCTTGGTGTGTACGAATCTTGTATTCAAAACAAGATAATTCATGATTTTTCCTTGAAAAGGATTATGAATAGAGCAAGATATTAGCCTTAATTACACTTTGAAGTGTATGGTCGAATAAAATTTCAATCAGAGAAGGTTATTACTTCTTCATTTCTTTTACCAACGAACTTGGTAGATACTTGGTATCCACTTAATAAGGTAAGAAGAGAAATTATTTGAATAAGTTCAATGAATGTTTAAAAAATATCAAAACCTAGAGATTATAAAACCAAAGTATTATTACTTTGTTTATATAAGGAACAATAAAGTGAAGACTTTTATTTGAACCAAAAGGAGTGTGATATGGTATCACAAGATCACTTTCATAATCACACCCTATCAAGATTAGGTGTATTAGAAAGTTACAAAGAATCCTATACGATATGATTGAATCTTTACTATAAAGTTGGAGATAGCTTCTGTTGCAAATTTGTCTAGCATTTTTAATTTTCCCACTAAAATAGAATATAGTTAAAGCAATCAAGTACAATTCATATGAGATATGGTTAGGCCAGGCACCTAAGTTGTAGCTTGTTTCGATAGTAAACATGTGCTCTCTCTTCCTACATGATCACGAGAACAAAGGGTTAGTGGCTCGTGATGCTGTCTATTAAAGAAATGAGGAGTATTTCTTAAAGACAGAGTGGGAGAAAATTTTCAAGAGCCACAAACTGAGAATAAGACGTAGGAAGATGTCCCTTCTTGGTCAAAATCAAGAAGTTATTGATTCGAAACCTAAGTGGACCGGAGTCTTGTTGTTTTTGGAAGTAACAAACCTGTAACTTATTAAGATGCTTTATCTAGTCTCAACTTCACAAGAGTCCGAAATGAGCATAAACATGAAGATGTTTACTTAGCTTGCTTGATTGAATTCAGATATGATTTGACAGTTGGATTTCATAATCATGTTGCATGAGTTTTGATAATTGCAACTATCCTAAGGTAGGATACAAACATAAGAAGAAGTCTTAAGTAGAAGTTAAGGAGTTAAAATGTATGTTTTGATCATGTGATAAAAATTTTCTCGAATTGTCGAGTAGTTATGTTTATACATGAAGTTTTAGTGGGAGTAAGGTGGTGTTAATAGTCTTATAAGTAAACGACATATTGATCATTGTGAATGATGAAAGAAGTAGGAGAATAATAATACATCTCTAGAATATCCAGTAAAATGGATATTAGCATAAAGTTAATATTCTTATGTTAATAAGAATCTTGACAAGTTCAAAAGTATTGAACATGATGAAATTAAATCCACTTGCTTCCGCTGCGGGATTAATTCATTATACTAAGACGTATCGCCATCCTTATAATTCGTTCACTTGGAGTATGACGAATAGTTAAAAAATCAAATTTTTGAGAGGAGTCTCTATATAGCCATATAGTTCATTGGTTAGTACTCTTGAAGTACAAAAGAAATGAAGCTGAGTGATTAGAAATAATATGGATTTATGTGCAAGAAATTACATGATAACCATATTCTAAAAACACTAGGATGGTTAGAGAACCATCTTGGCTATGATTTTTAAGGAGCAGATCTGCTAGAAACGTTCTAGGCAGTAGAACAATGAGAGATTTACAATGAAAATTGAGTACACTTGCAATAATGAGATGTGCAAGAAGGAAGGGATGATATTAGGATTCGGTTTTATGAATTGGAGGAACTATGGTAGTTTGTTCCAATAACCGAAGGTCCTATCCCTACACACTGTGAGGACAGTGGGCGTTATTCAAAGGCAAGAGAGCCTGTATCTAGATTGGATCTAGACACGTACTCAAGAGGTTTTTATAATAAAGATTATACATAACAATGGGAAATAGTGTGGACACGGGGGGGCCCACGGGGGCGCTTGGGAAAACAAGCGTTTGCATTTGTGGAGTCGCCACCAATTTATTGTGGAAAATTGGAAACCGTTCGAGTACTTCGCGTCATGTCAAGACACAAAGTAGTGACATAGACACTAAGAACTCGTTACCCTTAGCATTCTATCTCTAGAATAACTCTCGTGGATGCCAATGAACACGAATGTTCATAGAGATCTGGAGTAAGGGGTGAGGGTACGTATTAGGAAGTCCATTTAATGAACACCTAATCCCGCCCGCCTCGATAGCGGCCTCTACTAATGATTAGTGAAGTTATTCATACTTGATATTTTGTCGATTATATGCATGCAATGCAACATCCAACGTTTTAATCCTTGCATGTGAATTAAACTAAGTCGGTGAACAATTAATTAGCACTCATTAATGTCGAAGTAGGGTTTAGATTAATTACATGTGAAAATAAGTAAACATCCATGATAAAATACAATAAGTAAATAAAGAAATAAATTACAATGATTTAACTGATTTACGTCATAAACATGCTCAAAAGAGTTTTAGAAATAAAAGAAAATAATAAATAAAATTAGGAAAATTAGAAAATTGGAAAAATAAGGAAATTGGAAATTGATTTAAATAAGGAAAATTAGAAAAATAAGGAAATTGGAAATTGGAAATTGATTTAAATAAGGAAATATTGGAAAATAAGGAAATTTGGAAAACAAGGAAAATTGGAAAATAAAAATAAAGAAATAAAATAGAAAATATGGAAAATATGAATTATATGGAAAATATGTCGAATTATGGTGATAATAAGAATAAAAGTTAAATAAAATCCTAATTAGAAACCCTATGTCAAAACAAGAAGAGTTCAGAGGCAGAAGCCAACTCGAAACAGGCGCAGCATCTGCTGCGTCCTCAGGAAGAGGCGCAGTGGTCACTGCGTCTGTTCCTGAGGTGAATTCTGGCAGTGAAGTCAGAACTGCGCGTGGGTTATTAATGTTCGTTAGTAGTTTAAGGCCGATTCTTGATATTAGAACTCGAATTGAAGTGATTAACAGATTACATACATACTAATATTGTTATAAAACGAATTAAAAGTGAGAATACTACGGTTTCATATGGTTAGTATTGATACGATTCCAGAATTGATTTATATACAAAACTTGAATTAAAGACGGTTGAAAATAAAAGAAAACAAAATATGAAAAATAAAAAGAAATATGTAAAAAGACGAATTCAAGGGACTTGATACGGATAAATCGAGTCTCTAAAATCCGGGGTTGAATTTGTGACGAAACCCCGCAAATATTAATTATAAGGGATTTTAGTCGAAAATTATTGAAAAGGATTCATAAAAAACGAATTTGAAAATTATTAGGTGAAATAAGTGAAAGAACGAAGAAAGAAAAATAAAAGACGAAAGGAACAAAAACCCGAGGAAGAAGAAGAAGTGGAAGTGCAGCAACTGAAAGTAGCCTCTGGAAGAGGTGCAGCAGATGCTGCACCCTTTCCAGAAGGCGCATCAGTTGATGCGATTCTTCTCCACGTCAGATCTGTGTTATTTCCGTTAAAAGGTTTTAAAAGGTGATTTAAAGACGGTTTTGAGCATGCTTATGATATAAATTTTTACATTAATTATAATACAGAAAATAAAAACAGAATTAAGATGGGATTTTACACCCTCAGACTTACATGTTAGCGTCGCGAGATTTAACTAAATCGGTTTTTTAGTGGTAACTCGACTCGAACTTTAATGCAAATATGAAAGTGCCCTAGCAAAAGGATTTTAAAAGATTGAATTATTGATTATGGTGTAGTGGTCAAATTGGTCGGTCATGCAAACGTGACTGTTACTCAGAATGATCCGAGCTTACGTGGTCGAAAGTTCAAGCACGTAGACGTCAATAAGCAAAGAGCGCGGTCTTAGAATGAAAAGGGAGAAGAGAAGGGCGGACACTCACGTGAGAAATATGAGGAACGAAGGTCCCTATTTATACTAATCACACGGAGGAATTACGGTAAGAATAGGATATGAAAGGAGAGATTCGGAAACAACCGACTTAGGTTGAAGCACGAAAACTTGGACAAAAAGAAAGCCCAAAGAAAAGGCGCAGCAGGTGCTCCGTCCCTTAGAAGAGGCGCAGTACTTACTACGTCCTTTCTCGGGTAGGATCCTTCTGCGCGTAGAAAACGTGTTTGACAGCCTGTCGTATTTTAGGCATAACTTTCTCTACAAGACTCGGAATAGGTGATTTCGGTGGCATTGGAAAGCTAAGAGAAAGATCTAGATCTTTCTGCGAAATAGGCCTGACCCAAAAAAGTCGTTATCACCACGTAAAACGGGCCTAAATGTCGGGTTGTCATTTTAGCTAAATGAAATGCACATTTTGTAATGTAAACATTAACTTTAGCCCAAAGAAGTGGCATGGGACTCAAAATGAGATATACTCATAACATTTTATGACTTCCTAACCTTAGGTAGACAAGTACATTGCTTTTGACTCGGGATATGACGGTTTTAGAAAAATGCAACGGTTTTTGACCCGGACTACAAATGTACTATAATTATTGTCAAAATGACTGTAATGACACCTAGACGACAACCATGAGGTAGACACAAGTGTATGAGTTACCTTTTATTAACCGATTTACAAAACGTCATAAAATCGCGACATATGCTAAACATGCGGCCCAATCATCACTGGGTGTTTGGCGGGAGGTGCAGAAATGAGGTATCTACGGAGCCCCCACTTTGACTGAGGCTTGGACAAGGCGAAAGGCAAAGTATAGCCATCAGGTCAATCGAAGATTACAACCTGAACACTATGGCGACGCGAGGCGGCTCAAAGGGGTCTGAGCCAAGGACCTGTCGTCGGGAACATTTTAGACTCTGTCGACTGTCGGGGAGGGTCGTTTAAAGTTCATTAGACTATGTAAGGAAGCTCACCTGCCATAAGAAGAAATCATACCTGAGACTTCTTTCCCGAGATGTTTCCGGAGTTGCGTAGGAGCTAAGGGTAAGACCTAAAAGATATCTAAGGATTGTGCTAGGGTGTGGGGCCCTAAAGGAAAACATCGACGGGAAGGAGGCCAAATATAAGTTCAACTAAGGGGCAACTAAATTTTGGGTGTAGGAACTATAATAAAAGGTGATCCTAAAGGGAAAAGGTGGTCCTAAAGGATTATGATCCTAAGGGTAGAAGTGTATGAACTCTAGGGAGTTTGGGAACCTAAAGAGCTAGGCGTATGAACCTGGGTGTACGAATATAAAAGGACGGATGGTATGGGAACTTAAAGGCTTATGAACCTAAGAGGAATTGGGATCCTAGGGTTAAGTTTAGGAACTTACTGGGTTACTAATTCTTGTTTTAAACGCGTGCGTTTAAGCTTTCTGAGGTATGAGAACTCCAAAAGGATTTATGGGTTTATGAACCTAAGGACATTGGTGTGGGTGCTTAAAGGCTTATGAACCTAAGGGAAGCCATTTTGAAGAATCTAGGGGTTAAGAATCCTAACTTTGGGTTTACGAACCTAAGGAAGGAGGCTCGGGTTTGGGAACTTCTGGAGAACGACACCTTTGTCGAACTTCGTGTGGAAACAATAATATTGAGGGTAGCAGGACGTCGGTAGAAACTGCTGGGGAATCTGCTTGCGTCGGTCTCAAGCGAACTCTGGCAAAAAACTTGAGGTTGAATCTGCTTGCGTCGGTCTCAAGCGAACTCTTGCTTGCATGGGAATGACTCTGTATGGATTGAATCATTTCTGGGAAATCTGCTTGTATTTGCTTTCAAACAAACTCCGTCTCTCGAGAAGTGCAATCGGCTGTCATGAACTCTAGCTGGGAAATATATTGACGATTTAGGAACATCTTGATCGTTATGGGAAGAATGTATACTTGAGCGAAGCCCCCAGTTGGAGCGAGCACTGGTTCTGATACTTACCTGCATGGTTAGTAGCCACACAAGAACAAAATCTAATAGACAATTAGCACATAGCATATAAGCACATAAACAATTAGCACATAGACCTTAAATCAGGAAGCACATAGGTTTTGAAAAATATGTTTCTTTATTAAAGTTAATTAAAACTTGCTCAAAGAAAAATTATTGTTTGTAATGTGTTATGCACATTCAAATGGGCTTTAGACACGTGACTGACGCGGATGCAGACCTACTAGGACGTGACATGGGGATGACTCTGACAGATTTTGCCTAAGTATGCACAACCCCTAGCCAAGTGTGGGTAACAATAAGTATCAGTTCCAAAAGGTAGAATAATTGGGAGAATGATGAAGGCATATAAATGAAAGGCATGAGCCATGGTCAGCTGTCTACTTGGACGTCTTTTGACATTGTCTTGCTATAACGAGAGTCGATCTAAGACCTCATCATCGCCTGGACCGAGTACTAGCTTGACTCAAATGAGAGAGGAGTAAAGGAAGGGTGACATCTCGGAAGAGAAGCCCCCAGGATGAGAAGGTGACTCTGGAATTTGGTAAAAAAAGAAGACTGGGCGACAAGAAGAAGCCCCCAGTAAAGAGGAAAATTTGGTTGTGGAAGGGATGTTAATTGAGGTTGGAAGGTTGAAAATTGGGATGGTTGATAATTGAGGTGGTTGAAAGTTGTTAATTGGGATGGTTGGTAATCGAGGTTGATAGTTTATAATTGAGGTTGAAAGTTGGGATGGTTGTATCCTTGAGGACTGCCTACGTATTCACGTGAAGTGAAATGAAACAAGATCGTAGTTCTGAGGTTTGGTTAATTTTATTTAGGTCTTGTGGTTGTATCCTTCTTTTGTAAGAAAGGACTGCCTACGTATCCACCTGAATAGGTGAAATAAAACCATGCTCGTAGTTCAGATGTGTGCCTAAGCTATGTTGTTAGGACCTTAAAGTGCATGGGTAAGGAGAGTATATTCCTTTAGTGACTCATAGAATCGATTTCAGATAACTCCCTTTGATTATAGACCAAAGAGGTATAACTAATTTTGTAAAAATTTCCTTGTCATGTGAGTACACTTAGTGGACCCTAAGGATGGATATGGGTTCGTCCCGTTCTAGGTAGCAAAGTATTTGAAGACTCTGTGTCTGGGTCAAGGTGAAACTGGATTGGATATTTGGAATGTGGGGCTCGGCTATAAGAGGCTTTGATGAAACAAATCTCTGGAGCTTGATTTTGTGGAGCTAAGGCTCGATGAGATTATGGCTTGTAATGTGGCTTGGAAATGGAGTCTCTGGCTTGACGTAGCCTGAGCACATAAAGGTAGGTTAAAATGATGCGGGATCAAGTTTCCATGTCTTGGCCCTAAAGGATGGGTATACTTGACGAGCTTGAGAGGATTCTTATAATTCCTCACTATCTCCCCGTAACGGTCTTGAGAAGGACTTAGGGTGTGTGAAAGGCTAAGTGAGGGTGCTATATGACCATCTTCATTGGTGTCTTGATAAAATTCAGCATTATCCTGTATTTGACTTCAGGCTTGTTCTTGAGTCAGATTCAGATTCTTGGTCTGGAATATATCTGGGCTTTTTTGATCAAATTCTTAATTCAGGTTTTTGACTTTGGATATCGACATTGACTTTCTTGATTGATTGAGCCTTGTTCTTTAGACTCTTTTCTCTTGGATATTGATCTTGGTCATTTCTTTTGATTAAGCCTTTATCTTTGATCATGGCTCGTTGTCTTGGATTTTCTTGTTACCATGGATTTGGGTAAGACTAGCACATTTGGTGTGAAACAGGTTGTTCTTTAGTAACACGGGTTGTTTATTGTGGGGAATGGGCTTGCCTTTCATCATAGATCGTTAACACAGAAGATGGTCTAGATTCGTCCTAGAATCTTTTGAGATATGCTCGTACTAAACTAGGGTATAGCAAGGTTTCTATTGCCAGACATGGAATAGGTAAGTAAAATGGAGACGGAGTTTCGGGTCCTTTACAACATAGAATGGAACATCGTTTAAGTGCACTTACGTCGACTGACATGTGTTGTTGTTTGTTTGTTTTTCAAATGTCTCAAACCAATTCTTGTTGTCACAGGAAAAGGATAAAGGAAGAGATAGGATAGAGTATGTGGATTGAAAATTGTACTTTTATTGAAATGAAGAATGAATGTATTTAACACAGACTCAAGAAGACATGTGACTCATGGAACAACCCCCAGGTTGTCACTAGAAAGAGAAAGATACTAGAACAAATATGGGATAGAAAGCCTAAGACTCGGACTCGGACTCGGACTTTGACACGATCTTAGATCTAGACTCGTAATCATCGGCCCACGCTTGAACATCTACTTTTCCAGCAACTGGCTTCGCCATCTGGCTTTGAGCATTCACCCATTTGAGCACCTCGTCGTCAACATTGGGAATACTGGAAGGATAATAGGCAAGAAAAGTTTCCTGATAAGTGGCATATCCATGAGGATTGCCTAACTTGCCGTGTGAGTTAAAGGTTGAGAGGGACAATTTCCTGCTTTCGATCATATCTTGGATCACGTCTTGAACTTATGGCACACCTCAGTATCATGTCCCCTGCCCCTGTGATATTGGCAATAGGAATTCTCATCCCAGAACCTAGACTTCTTTTCTGGATGTGGTGTAGGTCCTATAGGTTGTAGAAGACCTAAACAGGATAATTTGTTCAAGGCTAAGGCATAAGGTATGCCTAGATTTGTGAATGACCTGCGAGGATTATTAGGTTTCCTTAACGAAGGCTTCATGAGGTTGCCTTTGTTGATTTTGATTCTTGGATGAGAAGAACTAGAGATACGTTGCTCATTTGTTGCTTTAGGACTGTCAGGTTGAGGGTTTGTCTGGACATTTTCCATCTTGAGAGCTTGGGCATCAATCTTCTTACCCATTTCAGCAAACTTGTTCTCCATGTTAGAAAGTTGAGAGTTTAGGCTATCAATAGCTCCCTCAATTTTGGAGAATTTATTATTGAAGGCAATGGAAAGCATGAGCATTCCACTTTGGATATCGTCGTCTTCAAGAACGTTGATATCTCCGTTGTCATAAGGATTGAGGAGATGAGAACAGTCTAGAGATGATTCTTCATCATGATTAATGCTGCTAGACCCAGGAGGGTTGATCTTCTTGGATCGCTCGACAGAAGGTGGCCCTGGAAGCTTTCCCCCTTCGATCATACTAGAGGTTTCTCTAGGTGGCGTGTTCTTTTCCACCATCCCATTCTCAAGGGTGAGGACGCCAATGCTCAAATTTTCCACTGTAGCTTGAACTCGTAGGACCATGGTATAAATGTCTTGGAGAGACACGGTGATTGTGGCTTGAACTGCTTCGTGACCTTGCTGACTGACGGAACTTACTGGATTCCTACTCGATAGAAATGACGCGCATTACAACTCGATTCGACATGGAATCACGCATACCAAGGCAACAAACAAGGAAGGGATAAGATGACAAATCTAGACTTGACTTGTGAATTCGTGAAACGTCGTGAGGGAGTTCTCGTGTTTGAATTCACGGTGCTTGACTTTAATTTTAGACTCGAGTGTTAACTTTGAAGGAGTGACCCTCATATGATTGACCTTATTGACGGGATTGATGACACATGTTGATTCTAGACTCGAGGTTTGGCTATAGGTGTTTAAGAAGACTGCTGTAGTTTAGACTCAAATATGAGGCCCATTGAGACTCGTGTATTAAGCCTCAAAACGTGTGATTCGAGGTGTCGAAAATGCTTAGATCCTAACTGAATTGGGGTAGGGGGTCCAAAATGACGGCGCGACGCCTTAGGACTTGACTTGAATTTGAAAAGACCCAAAATGTAAAGGAAGACAGGTTCATGACTTGACGGAGTTTCGACTAGGACATAGTCGGTTTGAATTTTGAATCTAACTTAGCCCAATTGAATTTACATATTTTGAAAATATTTTGGTTAAAACGTTTTTGGTTTTTTTTTTGTTGTTTTTTTTTCGCTTTTTTTTTTTTTTACGTTTTTATCTTATTTTTACACAGGTCTTGAAATGAGTTTTAAGACCGAAGTTTGACTCGACATTTGGACAGAGTTTCGGCTTATTTTGCGCTATTTTGAAAATGTTTACATTTTGAAAAGGATTTTATTTTACAAAATTTCGCCATGGTTTTACAAAAATGGTGATCACGTATATGATACAAACATACATATGGGCATTATAACGGTATGCTGAGTGCATTTAAAGGGTTTTGGCTTAAAATGTGGGTTGTCATACCAAGCAATCAAACCATGGTCGGTGGAGAGGTTCGTGCCAAACATGAGTAAGGTCGGTTCCTAGTCCATTTCCTCGAGTAGTGAAAGCCCTTGATACAAACATGAATAAGCATCATGGTATGGTTGACGTCAATCGCTATCCATCCTTAGGCCCAGATAAGAATTTGGACCGTCCAGACGGGACGATTGGTCGAATGGGTTGGGTTGGGCCTAGGAAGGCCGAATAAAACGATCTAAGAAGATCGAGTAATGAAAACTGACAACTGTCTCATATAAACTATTCCCTAACCTTGTTCAAGTTTCACCCTTGGCAACACGTAAGTGTATTACTCCCCAGCGGAGTCGCCAAACTGTGGACACGGGGGCGCTTAGGAAAACAAGCGTTTGCATTTGTGAAGTCACCACCAATTTATTGGGGAAAACTGGAAACCGTTCGAATATTTCGCGTCATGTCAAGACACAAAGTAGTGACATAGACACTAATAACTCGTTACACTTAGCATTCTATGTCTAGAATTACTCTCTTGGATGCCAATGAACGCGGATGTTCACAGAGATCTGGAGTAAGGGGTGAGGGTACGTATTAGGAAGTCCTTTTAATGAACACCTAATCCCGCCCGCCTCGATAGCGTCCTCAACTAATGATTAGGGAAGTTATTCATAATTGATATGTTGTCGATTGTATGCATGCAATGCAACATCCAACCTTTTAATCCTAGCATGTGAATTAAACTAAGTCGGTGAACAATTAATAGCACTCATTAATGTCGAAGTAGGGTTTAGTTTAATTACATGTGAAAACAAGTAAACATCCATGATAAAATACAATAAGTAAATAAAGAAATAAATTACAATGATTTAACTGATTTACGTCATAAACATGCTGAAAAGAGTTTTAGAAATAAAAAAAAAAAAGAATAAATGAAATAAGGAAAATTAGAAAATTGGAAAAATAAGGAAGTTGAAATTGATTTAAATAAGGAAAATTTTGAAAATAAGGAAATTGGAAATTGATTTAAATAAGGAAAATTTGGAAAATAAGGAAATTTGGAAAACAAGGAAAATTGGAAAATAAAAATAAAGAAATAAAATAGAAAACAGAAAATACGGAAAATAAAATAGAAACCCTACATCAAAACGAGAAGAGTACAGAGGCAGAAGCCAACTCGGAACAGGCGCAGCATCTGCTGCGTCCTCTGGAAGAGGCGCAGTGATCACTGCGTCTGTTCCTGAGGTGAATTATGGCCGTGAAGTCAGAACTGCGCGTGGGTTATTATTGTTCGTTAGTAATTTAAGGCCCATTATTGATATTAGAACTCGAGTTGAAGGGATTAACAGATTACATACGTACATACTAATATTGTTATAAAACGAATTAAAAGTGATAATACAACGGTTTAATATGGTTAGTATTGATACGATGCCGGAATTGATTTATATACAAAACTTGAATTAAAGACGGTTGAAAATAAACGAAAACAAAATATGAAAAATAAAAAGAAATATGTACAAAGACGAATTCAAGGGACTTGATACGGATAAATCGAGTCTCTAAAATCAGGGTTTGAATTTGTGACGAAAACCCGCAAATATTAATTATAAGGGATTTAAGTCGAAAATTATTGAAAGGATTCATAAAAAACTAATTTGAAAATTATTAGGTGAAATAAGGGAAAGAACGAAGAAAGAAAAATAAAAGACGAAATGAACAAAAACCCGAGGAAGAAGAAGAAGTGCAGCAACTGAAAGCAACCTCTGAAAGAGGCACAACAAATGGTGCGCCCTTTCCAGAAAGCGCATCAGTTGATGCCATTCTTCCCCACGTCAGATCTGTGTTATTTCCGTTAAAAGTCTTTACAAGGTGATTTTAAAAGACGGTTTTGAGCATGCTTCTGATATAAATTCTTACATTAATTATAATACAGAAAATAAAAACAGAATTAAGATGGGATTTTACACCCTCAGACTTAAATGTTAGAGTCGCGAGATTTAACTAAATCGGTTTTTTCGTGGTAACTCGACTCGAACTTTAATGCAAATATGAAAGTGCCCATGAAAAAGGATTTTAAAAGATTGAATTATTGATTATGGTGTAGTGGTCAAATTGATCGGTCATGCAAACGTGACTGGTACTCAGAATGATCTGAGCTTACGTGGTCGAAAGTTCAAGCACGTAGACGTCAATAAGCAAAGAGCGCGGTCTTAGAATGCAAAGGGAGAAGAGAAGGGCGAACACTCGCGTGAGAAATATGAGGAATGAAGGTCCCTATTTATACTAATCACACGGAGGAACTATGGTAAGAATAGGATACGGAAG
The DNA here is from genome assembly GCF_048544455.1 of Silene latifolia. Lineage (NCBI taxonomy): Eukaryota > Viridiplantae > Streptophyta > Magnoliopsida > Caryophyllales > Caryophyllaceae > Silene > Silene latifolia. The sequence goes on from NC_133537.1 coordinate 193,599,300, forward strand.
GAAAGATCCGGAAACAACCGACTTAGGTTAAAGCACGAAAACTTGGACAAAAAGAAAGCCCTGAGAAAAGGCGCAGCAGGTGATGCGTCCCTTAGAAGAGGCGCAGTACTTACTGCGTCTTTTCTCGGGTAGGATCCTTCTGCGCGTAGAAAATCGTTTGACAGCCTGTCGTATTTTAGCCATAACTTTCTCTACAAGACTCGGAATAAGGTTATTTCGGTGGCGTTGGAAAGCTAATAGAAATATCTAGAGCTTTTTGTGAAATAGGCCTGACCCAAAAAAGTCGTTATCACCTCGTAAAACGGGCCTAAATGTCGGGTTGTCATTTTAGCTAAATGAAATGCACATTTTGTAATGTAAACTTTAACTTTAGCCCAAAGAAGTGACATGGGACTCAGAATAAGATATACTCATAACACTTTATGACATCCTAACCTTAGGTATACAAGCATATTGCTTTTGACTCGGGGTCTGATGGTTTTAGGAAAATGAAATGGTTTCTGACCCGGACTCCAAATGTACTCTAATTACGGTCAAAACGATCGTAATGACACCTAGACGACAACCATGAGGTAGGCTCAAGTGTATGAGTTACCTTTTATTAACCGATTTAAAAAATGTCATAAAATCGCGACATATGCTAAACATGCGGCCCAATCATCACTAGGTGTTTGGCGGGAGGTGCAAAAATGAGGTATCTACAAATAGTATATTGTAAGGTTAGGAAGAGTGCAAGGTGTTGCTGAGACTTACTAACCAAAGGCCTTTTCACAGGCTTAACATGATAAGTCATGTCAATTCAATTGAGTTGAAATGTGCAATTATATATAAAGTGGAATATGGATTATAGATTATGTAGTAATTGATATTGTATCAAATTTTACATATGTGATAATGCATTCATCGTTTGAGTTTTATTAAAAACTCTTTCATTACTTTGTTATATCCAGATACGTTGTAAAGACAACGTTGAACCCTAATAAAGTGAACTGGATTAACATAGTATTGGCCCCTAGTTGCTTATATGAGGTGACGTCTCGAAGTGACTAGAGTGTGATGCGATTGATGGCAAGTTCAAGTGCCATAGAGTCATAAGAGATGACTAGTCGATCACATAGGAAGACTGCATGGGACACTCTATCGGGTAGTGACTGGTTATAGAGTTCTGGTAATTTTTATAAAGCCTGGTCGTGGCGAGAGCTACTATAGTATTCTTTTGAGTCAATTCTTTGACTAAATACTATTCTCCCAGGTCGGAAAAGTTTCTGATTGACTTTGATTTTTGCCCCAAGCCATTCTGTCAAAAGGGGTGAGTGTGCATCTTTTGGGTCATGATGAACTGTAGGTGTACGAAGGGAATAGTGCGATAGAAATTGTCCATCCCCTTGTCAGGGTTATCTAAAATCTCAGGGCCACTCGAGGAGTAGTGAACTGAAAATGCGTGGCCACGCTCGGAAGGTATCTACGGTAGATAATTCCGGTCAAACAGTTACTCGGATTTTGTTCAGCTCCCACGAGCTCAGGTCTGCTCGTGGGGATTCCTCCTTTTTGCTCTTCTTTCTTCTTATTTCGTTCATTGACAAGGGTGCTTCCCCACACTTGAATTACCATATCCTTCATTCATCAAACAAGATTAGTAGCACTCCCTCACCATCTTTCATGGCAAAATCATGCTATAAGAAAATTAAAATGCAAATGTAATGAAGTTAAAAGTACAAGTAAGAAGGGTTAGTATATTTACAAGTGGTGGTTTAGGGAGGACTCCACCAAACTCTCTCATTTGATGGTCTTATCGTGTTGGGAGAGGCTCGAGGCGAATGAACTCTACTTCTCCTATGAATGCTCCTTCATAGTACGGTTTCAATCTTTGACCGTTGACCTTGAACTTGTTTCCATCCTCCGACTTTATCTCAAAGTCTCCATAATTTCCCACTTCGGTAATTACATAGGGACCCATCCATCTTGAATTTAACTTCCCGGGAAAAAGTCGATATCGGGAGTTAAATAGAAGGACTTTATCTCCCTTGTTACATAACCGACGGATACAAGAATGTACTTGTTTTCTTGAGATGATACAAACGGTCCTTGGTAGTCAATTCCCCATACATCAAAAATTTCTACCTCCAATATTCCTCGTTGTGGCATCTCATTTCTCCAAGAAATGTTTCCGGTTCTTTGGCAAGGGTCACAATGGAGAATAAATTCCCTAATATCTTTAAACATGATAGGCCAAAAGAAACCCGATTGAAGGAATTTAGCAATTGTTCTTCGTGCTCCATGTTGTCCTCCATTTGGTGATGAATGGCATCCCTCTAAAACACCTTAAACTTCGCATTGGGGTATGCATCTTCGGTAAAGTCCATCACTACATTCCTTGTAAACATTGGGATCGTCCCAAAAGTATCTCTTCACTTCCAACAAGAATCTCTTTCTTTGATTGTAGTTCAAATTTGGGGGAAGAACTCCTCCCACAATATAATTAGCATAGTCGGCGAACCATGGTGTTGTGTGTTTCTCGAGTTGTGAATGGATGGCCATTAAAATATCATCAGGGAAAGAGTCATTGATGACTGCCTCTCCCTCATCATCATGGAATCGAATTCTTGACAAGTGATCCGCTACCGCATTCTCGGCTCCCTTTGTATCCCTTATCTCCAAATCAAATTCTTAGAGTAGCAAAATCCCTTATCTCCAAATCTTCAATATCCTCATGTCTCGGATGTGGCGTAGTCGATCAATGTGAAAAAGGATGAACAAACACAATATATACAAGACTACACTACAAAGGAAATGAATTTTTTTTTTTGGATTTTTGGATTTTTGAATTTTTCAAATTTTTATGGTTTTTATGATTTATGAAATAAAAAGGCATGTTTTTGTATTTTTCACAATTTTTCAATTTTTATCATTTTTTTTTTAAAAGTTATGTTAGAATTTCCCATCCCCACACTAGTATGGACATTTTCCTCAATGGCCAATACGATAGGAAATTATGCAATCTATATGAAAATGCATGATTTTTAAGCTAAATGGAAACTATATGACATATAAACAAGTGATTCAACTAAACTATACTATATGATGCATGAGTTTTTGTTTTGGTTGGAGAGCATAATTTAGATTAGCTCCCAATGCATATGCATAAACTTCCCCAAACCAAAATAGACACTATTTCTAATGTCAAAAATTGGGGGAGTTCATGCATAAGGATGCTATGCATGAAACTACAATTGTCATTTGGATTTTGAATGTGGGAACAATAAAAGAAACACCTCAATGGGACCGAGTTGTGAGTCCTCTAATTGATGCTAGGACTCAAAAATCATGATCAAGATAAAGATTATATGAAAAACAAGAGAAATAAACAAAGCCTAAAGGAGGTGTAGGAGACTCACAAAGTATTGTGGCATCCTTCCAAGAGCTTGCTAATCCTCAATCTTCGCCCATGCCGTCATCACTATCATCTCCATCATCATCAACCTCTTCACTAGAATCAACCTCCATAGGCCCGGAATCATCTCCACTTTCACTTGAACTTCCTTCTTCTTCCTCACTACCCTCTTCTTCTTCACCTTCTTCATTCTCTTCATCCTTTTGTTCACCTTCTTTTCCACCACTCTCAACAACAACCTCCTTTTCACCCAAACTAGCAACCCTAGAAGCACTAAGAAAGAAGACTTCCCTATCCGGCCAACTAGGCAAAGGACAAGATAGGTCAAGAAGTCCTTGCCTAGCTAGATGTAGGAGGGGCAGATATTGTGCTCTATAAGCATCGACTCTATCCTCATAAGCTTGCTTGTGCATTTGTTGCATCAAAAGAGTCAAGTATTCATTCCCCGACTTAACATTTTCGGGTTGAAACTCATGGTAGGTGAATGGGTAGGGTGGAGTGATAATAGAGGAGGAGGGCTCGACAATGTTCTCCCTTTGATGTTGTATAATGTACTCGGCTTCCTCGGAGAGTGGGAGAAGGTAGTTTGGCCTACGGACATTTAATCGGCAAATTTTGTTCGGTAAAGTGAAGGATTTGGCATCCTTTGTTAACCACCCAAATTTGTCGTCAAGAGTATCATTCTTGACCCATTTGAATATTTGAACCATGGTGGCTAGAACAATGATATGGCCTCCCTTAACCGGTTTATAGGTGCCATCCTTGTTGAAGTTCCAGTTGAAGTGTGTTGCCAAATAAGTTACCAATCCCTCATTAACAATAAAGGCCGTACCTTCCTTGCCATGATCGATATTGAGCCACCTCTCAATCAAAAGTTGAAGAATGTTGTACTTTGTGGTGAACTCTCTACCAATATTCAAGGTTGACTCGAGATAAATAAAATCAAGCTCGGTAAAGTGGTTTGTTCCCTTTCTAGCAATCAAAGTATGCCCAACAACCTTGTGCTACACCCTTATGCCCGGATGATGGACATAAAGGTCACGACAATCATGGTAAGATGTAAACTTTCTCCCGGTAATAGCCTTCCATAAGGGAGTGGGATCATATTTGGTTGGGGGCTTCTTCATATAAGTTGGGTCATTGCTAAGGCCAAAAACTTTACCAAACTCGCAAAAAGTCATTTTCCTATTAACATTCTCGAGACGGAATTCAATGGTTGTTCGAGTCTGCACCTTGGTAACTTTCAATGAGCTTAAAAACTACATGGTGAGGGATGAGTTGGTCGACTCTTGCATATTAAACAAAGTAAGCAATCCCGTGGACTCGAAGAAATTTTTTGTTTGTTCTAAGACACCCAATTTCGTCAAAGTCTCTTGGCATATGAACTTGGTGGGTAAAATAAATTTCTTAGCAAGAGATAAAAATTTCTTCCTATGGGCATCGGATGCAAAAATTACCTCCGGATAATCATCTAGTTGCTCAACAAACGGAGTGGAAGTAGTAGTTTCCACCATAGGAGGAGTAGTCTCTTGAATCTCCATACTTGCACTTTGAACTACCAAAGCCTTTGAAGCTTGTAGAGCTTGTTGCCTTTTTGAGAGATTCTTCTTTGGAGGTGCCTTGCTTCCACCTTTTGTCCTAGTCATCTTCTCCTTGTATGTAGTAACACCAAAAGGATGCTTGATTTCTTCAAGTTTCAATAAGACCCAAATCTATTTAGGATAGTTGAAGTTTGCCTTGGATCCTAAAAATCGATTCAAACTTTGAAGATTTTGGTGTTTTAATTGGTTTTTGTTGACAAGAGAGTGATTTGTTTGAGTTTTGAGGGATTTTGGAATTAATTTGGGTGAATTTGGTTGAGAAATTTGATTTCTGGTGGATGGAGGGATTTAGGGTTTTGAGGGTTTTGGAGATGTGGTTGTGTTGAGTAAAATGAAATGGGAAAGGTGGGGTTTTAATCCCGTTGGATTTGAATTACACAGGGGAGACGAGCGGATTCTGGGTCGGGATGCTCTGATTCTGCTTCAGTTTGCTTAAGAAAATAAGACCGTGTTGAGACGAGCGTCTTCTGAGGAAGACGAGCGTCTTTCTGAAGGGGGACGAGCGGATTTACTTGAGGACACTTGGATTCCTTGTCAGGAGGAAATCCTAAATTTTACCAGCAGTAAGACGAGCGGATCCTATATGAGACGAGCGTCTTGACTGAGACGAGCGGATTTTATATGGAGACGCTCGGATCTTCAGTCAGACCAAATTTTTTATTTATTTCCAGCTCTCTCAAGACGAACGTCTTCTTCCAAGGACGCTCGGATTGTCTGTCAGGACGAGCGGATTCTTGTCGGGCCACTCGGATTGTCCCTCTACCTCACGGATTCAGTTCCACCCGTGGGTATTTCGTAACCCTTGTCATTTACTCTTCATTCCTTTGGTCTTCATTGTGGGGGAACTACGAAGGCTTGGATAGCCTAGGTAATTGCTATCCCCACACTATGTCAAAACACTACACATCAATAATTATATAAGTCCCTCCCTCACTTTCTCTCGAAATGATGAAAATCTTGATCAAGGCATAAAAATAAAAATCCAAAATTGACAAAAATGCAATACAATAAATAAAGTGCAAGTTAAGGGGTTAGAATATTTACAAATGGTGGTTTAGGGAGGACTCCACCAAACTCTCATCCATAAATGAGATGTCAAGGGGGCATAGCCAAGGTGTTGTTGATGTTGCTCAACACAATGAAGAAGTAGGCGAAAGCTTTTTCATTGTCATGATAAAGATCCTCAATAGACCATTGCACATGTTGTTCTTCATTGTGGTCATGGGTCATAGCATTACCAATCTAAGGATTGAATATCCCTTCAAACTCATCATCCCAAAGACCGCATACTTCGTCTACTTGTTCCCCAATAGTATCATGAGTTGATGAGAACAACTCCTCTTTCTTCTTGTTATTATGTCCAATGAGGCCTTCCTCTTCTCTTGTCATGAGTGGTGGTGAGCTATTCAAGCTCTCATTCTTGTTGAAACATTCTTGCTTGTTGGATGGAGCATCTTGGAGATTACCCATTTTCTTCTCCCATATGGGTGGTGATTCTTTACCCATAGCTTGTTCTTTGCATTGAGATACCAACTTCTTCCTATCACTTTCTCGGCTATAATGATCAACCATGAAACATGGCTCATGTAGTCGAGGAGCTCTCATTGTCTTGTTAAGATTAAAAGTGATCGTTTCATCTCCCACTTCGAGTGTGAGCTCTCCATGTTTCACGTCAATCACCGCTCCCGCGGTGTGTAAGAAAGTTCTTCCTAGAATGATAGGAATTTTGGAATCCTCTTCCATATCAACAATAACAAAGTCCACTGGGATGAAGAACTTACCAATTCTAACCGGCACATCTTCCCATACCCCTTAAGGTGTCTTCGTTGATCGATCCGCCATTTGAAGCGTGATATTAGTGCACTTAAGCTCTTCCATTCCTAACCATTTGCACACCAAATATGGCATGACACTCACACTTGCCCCAAGGTCAGATAGAGCTTTGTTGATTGTGGTGTCACCAATGGTACATGGAATAGAGAAGCTTCCCGGATCCTTTATTTTTGGAGGTAAACTTCCTTGTAGGATGGCACTACTCACCTTTGTGAAAGCAATAGTCTCGAGTTTCTGGATGGATTTCTTCTTTGTAAGAATATCTTTCATGTATTTCGCATAGGCCGGAACATGATTCATTAATTCCGTAAATGGAATTGAGACTTCCAAGTTCTTCACAATCTCCATAAACTTCCCAAGTTGTTCATCAAATTTAGGCTTAGCTTGACGACTTGGAAATGGAAGCCGAATCACAATAGGCTCCTTCTCTTTAGCCTTCTCTTCATTCGCCTTTGAAACTTCTTGAATGGTGTTGGGTTCTTCTTCTTTCTTAGAGTCTTCAACAACTCTTTCCTTGTCACTAGCATTCACAACATCTTTATCAACGGGCCTCTTCGGCCCTTCATACCTTGTACCACTCCTTAAATGGATGGCACTCACCGACTCTTGGCTTGGGGGATTACCTTGAGGTGGCAATTGCCCCTTTTGTCTTTGTGAACTTGAAGATGCTAATTGAGACATTTGGGTCTCCAACATCTTTGTGTGAGCTAGTATGTTGTTAATGGGGATGTCTTTTGCTTGGCTATCCTTTTGCATTTGAGTGAAAAATTCTTGTTGATTCTTTTGCATTTGGAGGACCGCTTTTTGAACATCAAAACCTTGGTCATTTGTTAACGGAAAAGTAGATCTATATACTTACATATTCATATATGTTTTAATTTAATTTGTCATAAAATTAATGATTGATCTTAGCATGCAAGCATTAAAATAAAATAAGGAAGAAACATTGTTCTTACAATGGGATTTTCGGTTAATAGGGCACAAGAGAGATCACCTTTCTCTCTTGTTCTTGTGCTTTCCTTTAATGGAAGAACTAAGATCCAAGTGTAGGATCTCTCCCAAAGCTTAATACCCAAGACTTACTCTTAATTAAAATTAATATTATAAGACATATTACAATATTAATCTTGTAGAAAATGACCCAAAAATATTATAAAACACTTAATATTTTCGGTTTATGGGAGAGGGAGAAGGAAGCTTATTATCTCTCTAGAATTCTTATTTTAGATGAGTGAATGAATTAGTAAACCAACAATTACTTTATTGTGTAATTAGGTAAAAATATAAGAGAAAAACCAAAGAGGTTTTCCTCTTGAAAACCGGATGGAGAAAGAGGGTGGAGGGAGCCAATGAATGCACTTGTTGCTCTTCACAATAAACAATAGGGTTGCATGGCTAGTCTAATAGGCAATCATCATGCCTTCCACTAATATAATCAACATATAATTAGCTTAATCCCCTCTTATTTTTTTCGGCACATACAATAAAATGGAACCCATTTTATTTTGTTAATTTTGTCAATATGTCACATGTCATATGTAACATAAATTTGTTATGTATTTTTAACATATTAAAAATCAACGTATTAATAAAAATACGTCATATACAAAAACTGACTTAGTAATTCATAATTACTTGTACCAAAATATTTTACCGTTTATAAATCACAACAGTTTGTATTTATAATAATTCATTCAAATTTAATTGTTACCTTAAACAATTATTTCATCCGAGTAATGATACGATTCAATCACTCAGACCGTATCTCATTTTAATCAACTTTAATGTGATACGTAAATTTTACTTCCAAAATCGTCCGTCAAATTTTCAAGTAATTTAATTAACTCGTAACGTTATACGATTAATTAAATGATCAATTAAGAGTGTTGCCCTATAGGTATGACCAAGGGGATCAATCGATCACCACCGCCGTCGCACGACAAGTAATGTCAAACTCTAGTCGCCCAATCATTACCGATATATATTGATCAGTTGACAGTAAAAATACTTCCCAATTGTATTCTTTAAAACGAGACTTAAACATGTGATCATCATGATCAACATTCGTGATCGCATTATTGTCGGAGGACACATATTCCAACAATCTCCCACTTGTCCTCGACAAGTGTGCGTCACCAATTCTCTTGTCCTATTACTATCTCCCACTCAATGCAAGGTGTCTTTCGGTCGTACTTGCAAGTGATCATATCGAGAGTGGTTTCCTCGATCCGGAGAATAAGCGATTGACCGGACTTATCTATCATAGATACTTTCCGAGCGTGGCCACGCATTTCAAGTTCATTACTCCTCGAGTGGCCATGAGATATTGTTATAACCACGACTAGGGGTGGACAAATCCTATCGCACTCATTCCCTTCGACTAGCCACAACCATCATAACCCAAAATATGCCCATTTGACCCCATTTACGAAGGTCGTAGTAACACAAATCAAAGTTAATCTGAAACTGTGCCATCTTAGGTGAATAGTCTTTAGTCAAAAGAATCGACTCATTCGAATACTATAGTAGCTCTCGCCACGACCAGGCTATATAAATTTGCCAGAACTCTATAAGCGGTCATTAGGCCCGACAAAATGTTCCTAACAGTCTGCCTATGTGATCGACTAGTCATCTCACATGACTCTATGGCACTTGAACTTGCCATCAATCGCATCACACTCTAGTCACTTCGAGACGTCACCTCATACAAGTAACTATGGGCAAATACAATGTTAATCCGTGTTCACTTTAACGGGGTTCAATTGTCTCCACAACCCGTTTGGATGTAACAAAGTATAAGGTGAGTTAATAATAACTCAAACGACAAATGTCGACATCACACTCGGGTAGTCAATATCATATTACAACCTTGTGATGTATATCGTAAGTGTAAACACTTATTGATTGCAATAGAAGTTTAACATGCCATGTGTCCATGTGTTCAAACTTCTTAGACTTGCAATTTCCTTTACATTCATGTTCTTTCTCATAGCATGAATCTTACCAAGTACACATCAAGGTTCCCGACCTTGGTTTTGGTTCTTTAACTTGAAAGAACTTCCTTATCGATTATCTCATAACGAACGAATTTGTGATGAATGATATAACTTGTACTGATCAAGTACTCCATCCACACACAATGCACTAGGTACATGTTTTGTAGAGTCTTGCAACAATTTGTCAAGATTATTAGCCTAGCACTTCTCACAAGTCCTAGCCTAATTAGGAAAGATTAGTTTTGAATAACCTCATATTCAACTAAGCATCTTTCCAAAACTTCTTATTTCTCTTTCTAGGTTTGAAAGATTTAGGATTCTCATAAATCCTTATATGTGCTCGGATTTTCATTAATATGCGCAACCTCATGACACACAATAGAGCATTCCATCAACCACCGAAATCGCTCATCGGATTCTACTCGAGAATTCATGATGTTTCTATTGTGGCTTACCAATGAATCATCATGCTCTTATGCATGTGATTCACTTTTGGACATGTGCATGATTATTCTAATGGCGGAAACATTAGTTACTAATAATCATGAGATCAACCCTTCATAGGTTCAATGAACGACCATGACTGCCAATGGTAATTCCATTTTCATCTATATGAATAACCTATGTGTATGTTGATATGATGTGTATTTCTTAATACTAATCCAATATTTCTTGTCGTAATTGGATTCATCATAGTCCAAATTCATCCAGAATTGAAAACTCAAAACTTCCTCTATGAACGAAGGTGTTAGCTCGTCATTCTTTAATGAGTGGTGAGTTGTAAACATTCAAAGGATGATAGCTCCCACTAAATTCCATGTCTTCACATGACAATTTCCTAACTCCCACTCAATTATACATATTTCAAAATTGACTTCTCAATCGAAACTTTTCAAGAATTGAAATATAAATTGCATTGCCAAGTTATTAAGATAAAACCATATATGTTCCCATCATATCCTTTCAAAATACCTATTTCGAAGAGGTCTCATCTTAACCTTACGGAAAGAGATTTTAAATCTCTAACACACTCATGTCATAATGATGTGTAGCAATGTCATTATTCAAATATAAATAATATCTAGAACACGTCCTTCGAAATACCCTTTCGAAAGGAGGTTTAACCCTTTTCATAATGAGGTTAAACAATGACATTTGCGTGGTTAAAACTTGGTCATTGAAGATATCGGTATATCAATCTTTGCAACTTGATCATAACTAGTATGTTACTATGATTCATTTAGGCTCTTAAGTAAATCTCAAGGTTGAAACTATTGGTCAAAATTTATCATATAGAACTTAGTCAAAAACTTGTTAAGACTTTACATTAGTCATTTTTCTTCCAAAACTTTCTTTTGGTCTCCTCGTGTAGTTATGTTGAGAATTTACTCTTATGATTACTTCACTTAGTCTCTTTAGTCATATAGAACTAACTTGAGACCATAGATCTCATCTATTCGGTATACTATGTAAATAGATATACTTTCATTCAAATCATTCTTTTTTGCGTAGATCTTCATTTACACAAGTACACAATTTTTATCTTGTCTCGTGTGTTGTGTCCTCATTTTTCTCCCACTCTATCTTTAGAATAAATACACTGTAGAATCAAAGATAGCATATGAGACACAAATAATGATGTTGAAGTATAAGGAGAACTATCTCATAGATAGACTAATAGTTTTAGATTTCATATGTGTACTTGATGATTGACATACCTTTAAGAGAGTTCATGGACTCAAATTGCTTTAAAAATGATCATACACAAGCCTTAAGCATGTGGATATATAATGAAACCCGTCATAATAATCTTATGTTTCTAAGAGCAAGCATTTAAACATGAATTTTAGAACAAAAGGATAAAATGATAAAACGGGTGACTTGGGTTGCAAACCAAGTCACCATTATCCAAATACAACCCATTATCCAAAATATCTTTTCATGTTGAACACGGAAACTTAAGGTTCTAAACTCCAAAACATAATTTAAAATAAGACAATGAAAAGCAAAGCTCCATGAAAGCTATCCCTAGCTTCTTGATGGTTTCTCATGCTTGCTTTTCCTTTCCTTTGTCTTTGCTTGGTGGAGGCCCTATTTACAATAAAAAGGGAGATACATTATCACAACTTTGCATCATAATACCATAGTTGAACTAGAAACATAAAAGAAGGATAGTCATTTACCTACTGGAGTAATCTTTCAAGCCTTAATATCACCAAGGTATTTGGAACAATTTCTCTTCCAATGTCCCATACCATTACAATAATGGCATTTATCAAGAGGACCCTTCTTGATCGTTGAAGTGCTAGCTTCATTAGGCTTAGCTTTGGTGAAAGTGGGAGCTTGCTTCTTACCCTTCCTTGCATTCTTTTTGAACTTCCCCTTACTCTTAGTGCTTATGTTAAGCACATCCTTTGGTGGGTTCACATTTAACCCCATGTCCCTCTCGGCTTGCACAAGTAACTTGTGCAATTCTTCAAGAGACACATGTAACACCCCCATACTCCAAGTGCCTTACCAGGACCACTCAGGTATGAAGACATCACCATCTCGGTCGCCCGAGGTATGATAATCAAATAGACAAAACAGAAACAACGTTTATTATAAATAGTTTAATGAATAAATACAATCCTCAAAACCAAACCAAAGTACGATACATTATTCCAAACTAACTGTTCTCAACTGAAATGTAAATAAATGCTAAACTACAGCGGAAGACTCTATCGTCATGTCGTGGCCATCCCAGCTATCCCAGTACTCATCTCTATACTGTTCAATATCGCTCACCATCCCCGAATGGATCACCGCAGTTTACAAAACAACAGGTCGATTACTAATCACACAATCAATATAGATAACAATAATAAGGCAAACAGACAAAAGTGAAATCACACATACACACACACCACCAACTCCCATCATCTCAATCTCGACCGTCCACTTTGGACCTGATTACGAGTGGGGGGACCGCAGCCGTTCCCACCTAAGCCCCCGCTCATCGTACGAGCGATAACCCTGTCCCATTAATGTGCACATCCCCTTCCGTGGCGGGTTCCACGAAGGGCGAAATTAGGGCGTGAAGTCACTCCCGCAAGTGACCCCACTCACTCGGAGAACGCATCTCGAGAGCCATAGACAACCAATCACAATCACAATCACAATCACAATCACAATCATCATATCAAACAACTAACTACAAAGACATCACCAATATCCCATTATGGGACTAATACCGAGTAGGAAATCCTACCTGGAAAGCACAACACGCAGACGGTATCTACAACTGTATCAAAACGGCTCCTCTACGAATTCTCCTCCTATCATACGAAAGACATAAAGACTACACATCACAAACTACACACCAAAACCCCAATTCCTAAATTAGGGTTTCACCAATCTTAACAAAACATTATAGAAATTATATTAAAAGCTTACCCTCGACGCAAGGAATCCAACGACACGAACTACGATACGAACCGACCGTCGAACTCAGGAATTGTCAAGAACGCGATTAGGAAGAAGAACTAGTTGCTTTCTCTCTTAAACAGGTTTTAGGTTTTGTAAAAAGTGATTTAAAACAATGACGAATATGTTTAAATACCTTAATCGTGTAATTAACAAAACCCGAGAAGACTCCCCGAAAACCAGGACACTCGATCGAGTACCCAAGGCACTCGATCGAGTACCCCCTTACTCGATCGAGTACCTGACTACTCGATCGAGTACCCAACAGTCAAAAACTATTTTACTTCGCAACTTGCCCATACTCGACAGAGTAAGGGCTACTCGATAGAGTACCCCAAGACATATAAATACGGAGTATTACGGTCTTTCCCCTCCTAAAAGGAACTTCGTCCCCGAAGTTCAAACCACTACTAAACAAAGGTACTCCCATAAGCCTCCCGACTCGAAGGTCAAACAAAACACAACGTAAAGCATGATACTAACCCAACTTATCCCGACAAACATACCGACACAACATATAAAAGGTGTATAAAACTCTTAAAAACTCTCGCGATCATCTCCTACCCCCCTAAAAGAAACAAGGTGACGTCCCCGTAACCATACATACCTGATCAAAAAGGAAAGGGTAACGCTCTTTCATGATATCCTCTGCCTCCCATGTAGCTTCCTCGGTCTCGTGGTTAGACCAAAGGATCTTAAGCAAAACCGTCTCACCACTCCTAGTCTTTCTAACCTTTCGGTCTAGGATCTGCTTATGCACCTCAAGGTATGATAAAGACTCATCAAGCTCTAAGTTCTCTGCCTCCAACACATGTGACGGGTCACTCACATACTTCCGCAATTGCGATACATGAAACACATTATGCACTCTCTCCAACGCAGCTGGTAAAGCCAAACGATAAGCAACTTCCCCAACTCGCTCTAAGATCTCATAAGGCCCTATAAACTTCGGACTTAGCTTGCCTTTCTTCCCAAATCTCATAACCCCACGCATCGGAGACACTTTCAGAAGAACCTTGTCCCCAACCCGAAACTCTATGTCCCGACGATGTAGATCTCGCATAACTCTTACGTCGATCGGTTTGCTCTCATCCGTTCCCCGATCATCTTAATCTTCCACCATCTCATGCACCATCCGGTCCTAAAACCCTTTGCCTCGGCACTATCGTCCCAACAGATTGGACTCCGCATCTCCTCCCATACAAAGCCTCAAACGGTGCCATACCAATCTTTGGTGTGATAGTGTTGTTGTAAGAAAACTCTATCAAGTCCAACCTCTCGCTCCCGCTACCACCAAAATCCATCACACAAGCTCGCAACATATCCTCAAGAGTCTTGATTGTTCTCTCGATCGCCCATATCATCGCGGGATGAAATGTTGTACTCATCTTCAAAGTCGTTTCCCAACGATTCCGCAACTCCTTCCAAAACCTTGATATAAATCTCGCATCTCTGTCAGACACTATGTCCTTAGGGACTCCATGCAACTTCAAAGACGTTCTTTCTATAGGCCATAGCCATTTGTGCCTTAGTCCATGTATCTTTCATTGGAACAAAGTGAGTGACTTGGTCGACGATCCACTATCACCCAAATCATGTTGTTACCTTGTTGACTCTTAGGCAGACCCACAATGAAATCCATGGAAATGGATTCCCACTTCCACTCAGGCACCTCTAAAGACTGAATCTTACCTTGTGGTCATTGCTGTTCCCCTTTAACTCTCTGGCATGTCAAACAACGGGACACAAACTCAGCTGTCTCCTTCTTCATCCCAGGCCACCAAAACGTTTTCTTCAAATCTTTGTATAGCTTGTCTCCACCTGGATGAATTGAATATGGTGTGCAATGCGCTTCTGTCATGATCGTCTTTTTCAACTCCTCATCGTTAGGAACACACCACCTACCATCAAACCTCAAGCTACCATCTGTATGAATGGAAAACCGGGACACTGTCCCTTTCTCTACTCCAACTCTCCACTCCACTATCTTAGGATCCAAAGCACGCTTATCCCGAATGTCATCATAAAACTCCATATGTCTTGTCATATCACCCATAGCATCTCCTTTCGCATCATATGAATCCCAAAGCTCGCTACCTCATCCTCACCTCATCAAAGATAGAGTCGTACACAAGGAATGTACACTCTTTCTACTCAAAGCATCAACAACAACATTGGCCTTCCCTTCATGGTAGATGATTTCCATGTCGTAATCACCAATCAGCTCCATCCACCTCCTCTGTCTCATGTTCAACTCCTTCTGCGTGAAGATGTACTTGAGACTCTTGTGATCAGAAAATACCTTAAAGATTGCTCCATAAAGGTAATATCTCCAAATCTTGAGAGCAAACACCACTGCACCCAACTCCAGATCATGAGTAGGGTAGTTCTCCTTATAAGGCTTCAGCTGCCTAGAAGCATAGGCGATCACTTTACCATTCTGCATCAACACACATCCCAACCCATTCTTCGAGGCATCCAGATAGACCTCGAAATTCTCGCTCCTTCAGTAACGCTAGGACGGGAGAGCGTGGTCAAACGCTCCTTTAAGGTTTGGAACGCCGTCTCACAACTCTCATCCCAACGAAACTTGTTCTCTTTCCTCATCAACGCCGTCATCGGTCTAGCTATCTTGGAGAAATCTTTCACGAACCGTCTGTAGTATCCGGCTAAACCCAAGAAACTCCTAACCTCAAGAACATTCTTGGTGCTTCCCACTTTGTCTGACCTCAATCTTTGCCGGATCCACAGCTACCCCACCTTTAGAGATTACATGCCCCAGAAAAGCAACATTCTCTAACCAGAACTCACACTTGGACAACTTAGCATACAACTCGTGATCCCTCAAGGTCGGAACACGATCCTCGATGCTCCTCATGCTCCTCCTTAGTCTTAGAGTAGACCAAGATATCATCGATAAACACCACTACAAACTGGTCCAAGAACCGCCTGAAGATCCTATTCATCAAATCCATAAACACCGCCGCGCATTAGACAACCCAAACGGCATCACCACATACTCATAATGGCCATACCTTGACGTGAAAGCTGTCTTTGGTATGTCCACCTCTCTAATCTTCACCTGATGATACCCCGACCTCAAATCAATCTTAGAAAAGACTGTTGCACCGCTCAACTGATCAAACAGGTCATCTATCCTTGGCAAAGGATACTTGTTCTTTATCGTCACACGGTTCGACTCCCGTAATCTATGCATAGCCTCAAGCTTCCATCTTTCTTCTTCACGAAACTTAATCGGTGCTCCCAAGGCGATACACTTGGTCAAATGTATCCCTTCTCTATCAAATCATCCAATCGCTTCCTAAGCTCCTCCATCTCCTTAGGACCCATACGGTGCGGTGCCTTAGAGTCCCAGTCCTTCAACTTCAACTCAACGGTGAAATCTATCTCCCTCTTCGGTGGCAACCCCGGAATCTCCTCCGGAAAACATCGCAAACTCTCCCACCACCATGGTATCTCATCAATCGCTGGACTTTCTATCCGGTCATCTCTCACATGGCATAAGATCAAAGAACATCCCTTCCTCAGATACGACTTCAAAGTAGCAGCTGCAATCAACTTAACTTTGGGTTTGACTAGAAACCCACGATAAGACACACTTACACCCTTTGGACCCCTTAAGGACACCTTCTTTTGATGACAGTCTATCTTAGCTTTATACTTTCCTAACCAATCCATCCCAACTATCATCTCAAAACCATTAAAAGGAAACTCTAGCAAGTCTACAGTGAAATCGACTTGCCCAACTATCAAAGATACATCTCTAAACAACCTCCCACATGATACGGACTCACGGAAGGTATGAAAACTCGCTCACTAACGAGACTCATATACTCTCAAACCCAACTGTTTTACATGACTCGAAGACACAAACGACCGAGAAGCCCCCGAATCAAACAAAACAAACGTAGGAATACCATTAACAAGGAATATAAGGGTGATAACATGCGCATCTTCCTCAATTTGCCTTCTTGTCCATCATGAACAACTTGCCATTGGTCTTCCCGCCCACCTCCCGACAAGATCTTGGGCCGATGCGGTCGGCTTAGCACTCGACCCTTGATTGTTGTTGTTGTTGTTCATCGGTGTCTTCTGATAAGAATTACCGCCGTTGCGGTTGCCTCCACCCTGGTAGCTCGACCTCCCGGTTTGGCCATGATCCGGCTGGTCGTTTTGCTCGCAAAGCTCGTGCGGGTCTCGAGCAGATCCCGTGCACTCGTGCACTCATGTCTCTTGTGGCCTACTCCACCACAACCAAAGCAGGTCACTCCCCAACTATTACTCACACTCCCTCGGCCTCGCCCAAAGGAAGTCCAAAGACTAAACCCGGACCCGAAGAAAATCCCTTAGATTGATTGTGGTTGCCTTTCTTGAAATTAGATTGGCCACCACCCTCGCTCTCGGACTTCCTCTTCTCTCCACCCGACCTCTCCTGAGCCATCTCCACTAGTCTCTCGGCTCTCCCAACCCTCTCATACGCTTCCTTTACATCGATAAGGACTCACGGGTAACTTATCCATAATTTTCGTGGTTAGCCCTCTCTCAAACCTCAAAGCCAGATTCTCCTCACTCAAACCCATATCCTCAAAGCAAATCTAGATTTCTCATTGAACGCCTGTAGTACTCGAGCCCACAGACATCTCGGAGTCATCTTAAACTTGTCGAACTCCTCTCTCAACTTACTCCTCACATGTTCAGGTACGAACTCCTTCCTCATGACCCCTACGAAACTCCTCCCAAGGTATAGCAGGTAACCCTTGGTTGGTATATATCTCCTTGGCACTCACTTTCACCGAATCCCACCACTTGCCAGCTGCCTCCCTCAGATAGAATGCGGCTGATCCACTTTCATCTCATCGGGACGGTGAACTAAATCTAGTATGTTCTCCATCTCCTCACCAACTATCAAGAAGGTTAGGCTCCTCAACTCCCTTGTACTCCTTCGGGTTAAACCTCGCAATATAGAGGCTGACTTTAGCATGGTCAACCTCCTTCTCCTGATCCTTATTCTTGTCCTCATTCACTTTCTTTAAGGTCTCAGTAAGAGCATCTTGGTGTTCTAACATCTTTACGATGTCATCCATGGTCATAAGCTCTGCTCTCGCGTACAAAGCATTTCTCTTTGGCGGCATCTTGAAACTATACATATATAAGAAAGGGTAGATATGAACATACGTACTAAACTTCAAAACACGAAAACACGCTGCCCAAAACCTACTCGATCGAGTATCCAAACCCACTCGATCGAGTGACGGGCTACTCGATCGAGCGCCCCCATGTACTCGATCGAGTACCCAAACTCCAGAACCAAACAGACTTTCTGATCTCTAACCCACTCGATCGAGTATCTAGGCTACTCGATCGAGTAACCCCCTACTCGATCGAGTACCCCTAGTTACTCGATCAAGTGCCCCAAAACGCGATTCTGGAATCAAAATCGCCAAAAACCCACCCGATCGAGTCAGTCCCACTCGATCGAGTATCACTAGACGTAAGAGCTACCCGCATATTACGTCATATGCTAACATTCTAACCTTATAAAATCACATGATATCATAATAAATATGCTACGCATCTATTCTACTATCAACAAGATCAATTCATCATGCTATTAAAGCCACATTGTAAACATCCAACATGCTATTCCAACATCAAGTCCACACATTTATTACTTTTCTTTCACATTCTCAACTTCCTACTTCAACACCAACCAATCAACACACTTCATCACTTTGTTGCACAAGTTAATCAAACACACAGATGACTCGACAAACACTTTCCCCATGTGACCGGTTCAAAGTTGTAGGGCGACCCCCGCGACTTTAGGACGTCTCCCAAGCCTTTGCACTAGCTCCTACAACTTTTACCCGGGTTCATTTTAATTGACTCCCTATGTTCATTAAGTTCATTGGTTACAGGTTTGGGATCGTCTCTCCGATACCATTTGTAACACCCCATACTCCAAGTGCCTTACCAGGACCACTCGGGTATGAAGACATCACCATCTCGGTCGCCCGAGGTATGATAATCAAATAGACAAAACAGAAACAACGTTTATTATAAATAGTTTAATGAATAAATACAATCCTCAAAACCAAACCAATGTACGATACATTATTCCAAACTAACTGTTCTCAACTGAAATGTAAATAAATGCTAAACTACAGCGGAAGACTCTATCGTCATGTCGTGGCCATCCCGCCTATCCCAGACTCATCTCTATACTGTTCAATATCTGCTCACCATCCCCGAATGGATCACCGCAGTTTACAAAACAACAGGGTCGTACTAATCACACAATCAATATAGATAACAATAATAAGGCAAACAGACAAATTTGAACTGTCACACATACACACACACCACCAACTCCCATCATCTCAATATCGATCGTCCCTTTGGACCGACCCGCCCGATGGGGGACCGCGGCCGTTCCCACCTAAGCCCCGCTCATCGTACGAGCGATAACCCCGTCCCATTAATGTGCACATCCCCTTCCGTGGCGGGTTCCACGAAGGGCGAAACTAGGGCGTGAAGTCACTCCCAAGTGACCCCCACTCACCGAGAACGCATCTCGAGAGCCATAGACAACCAATCACAATCACAATCACAATCACAATCATCATATCAAACAACTAACTACAGCACATCACCAATATCCCATTATGGGACTAATACTGAGTAGGAAATCCTACCTGGAAAGCACAACACGCAGACGGTATCTCATTTTGTATCAAAACGGCTCCTCTACGAATTCTCCTCCTATCATACAGCACATAAAGACTACACATCACAAACTACACACCAAAACCCCCAATTCCCAAATTAGGGTTTCACCAATCTTAACAAAACATTATAGAAATTATATTAAAAGCTTACCCTCGACGCAAGGAATCCAACGACACGAACTACGATACGAACTGACCGTCTGAACTCCGGGAATTGTCAAGAACGCGATTAGGAAGAAGAACTAGTTGCTTTCTCTCTTAAACAGGTTTTAGGTTTTGTAAAAAGTGATTTAAAACAATGACGAATATGTTTAAATACCTTAATCGCGTAATTAACAAAACCCGAGAAAACTCCCCCGTAAAACCGGACACTCGATCGAGTACCCAAGGCACTCGATCGAGTACCCCCTTACTCGATCGAGTACCCCAGCTACTCGATCGAGTACCCAACAGGTCAGAAACTATTTTACTTCGCAACTTGCCCATACTCGACAGAGTAAGGGCTACTCGATAGAGTACCCCAAGACATATAAATACGGAGTATTACAACACATCCTTGTCTTGCATGTTAAAATTCACCCGGAATTGAACATACGCTTTGACTTTGGACAAGGAGTGTAGAATCCTATCTACAATGAGTTCTTTGGGGATTTCAACCTTTTGAATTTTCAAGGTCTCGACAAGCTCCATAAGTTTGAGCATATAAGGGCTAACCTTTTGGCCCTCTTTGAATTCGAGATCAAAGAATGCCGCGGCCGCCTCATATTGGACGATCCGCGGAGTTTGTGAAAACATTGTCACAAGTTTGGAGTAAATCTCATTAGCATTGCCCATTTTAAAGGCTCTCCTTTGGAGGTCCGCCTCCATCGCAAATATCAAGACATTTTTCATTGCGGCGGACTCCTTTTGGTAAGCCTCATATGCTTCCCTAGTGGCGGCGGTCGACCTAGTAGTAGTTTCGGGTGGAGAGGCCTCGGTAAGGTAACGAAGCTTGTCGTCACCTTGGGCGGCCAATTTGAGTTGGGCATCCCAATCGGAGAAATTTGACCCATTCTTTTCAAGTTTACATCGATCCATGAAGGATCGGAGCCATGAAGTATTAGCGAGAGGTGTGGCGTTTGGTGTTGGTGTTGCCATTTGTTATGAGGAAAAAGAAGTGGTCTACAAAACAAAATATAAGGAGTAAAACAAATGTCGTTTTAATAACAATACTCGTAAAATGTATGATTTAAACAAGTTTTATGCATTTTTCTAGTGACCTCTACCCAACTAGATAAATGATTCCAAGACCCAAATTCATATCGACTTAGGCACGGTGGGGCCGATTCATCCTTTATCAATATAACTTGGTGGATTAACGTTTAATCGATTCTACTTTTAGAACTCTTGGTCGATAATATTACATTAACAATTATCTTTAGCCCAAAACACATCCGACAAGGGCACGGTGGGGCCGATACATCCCTTATCAAAAACTTTTGTTGAGTTCAATCCAAATTTCGAATAAATGTGTCCATGATCCAAACCCACATTAACTTGGGCACGGTGTGGCCGATACATCCCTTATCAACATGAATTCGGTGGATAGACATTTATCACCCACTTCCCCTACGTAACAAGGTTTGTACCCCGGTGGGGCCCAGCGCACTCCCTCGCGAAATAGGTTTTCATGGTTTATACTATTTGGTAAGGCTATGTCTGAATTAATTGTTTTAGCGAGAGGTCATGTCAATTTATTATCTATCACGTTTTAAGTGAACTAAAGCGGTGAACTACGATAATTTTAATTGACACGGTCGATAAACTCGATAAAAGAAGATGCATGTTTTAGTTATGGCGATTTAGCGATGCATGCGACATAAAATAAAATGCAAGCATAAAAAAAAAAAAAAAATCCTAGTATGGCCTTTCCTAAAATAGAAAAACTATTTAACTATTACATATTCGGAAACCAGCTCCATTGGTCCCTTGAACTTCGGTTGTGACACGCATCTCGAGGTAACACCGTCTTTATGTATCGCCATTCTTGAAGAAATCCGTCTTTGGGAACTCCGGAATGAATAAAATTACATAATAAATTACATAATTTCCTATTATACATTTGTAACTAAAATAAAATAAATCTATTAAATTACAAAACGGTGATACGAGATCACAATAAAATTACAACCGAATCGATATTCCCATACATTTCGGGAAATACCAATTAAAATCTAAGGCCATACTAAGTGAAATTACATAATTCAAAATTAAATAAATTAAAATTATGACAATCATAAAGAAAATGCAGCATTATAATATGTATGAACATGCTCAATTTTATGCTAAATCGCCTTTAATTAGCCAATATCGTATATTACTCGGTTTTTACGGATTTGCGTGATTTCAACATTTTACAATCACAAAAATTACATAAATTCATATTTATGCATAAGTTAATTACCCTAACCTCTTAGGACTCAAAATTTAGTCTTCACTAATAATTTGACCATAATTAACTCATATTTATAAAATTGTTCATTAATGGACTAAAAATTACAAAAATAAGCTATAAACTTCAAATAAATCAAAAAATTTCAAATAAATTCAAAATTCAAAATTTAAACTCATGAACATTCTGGAAAAATACCATGACACTCATAATGTTCAAAAACTTAGGTTAAAAATTTCGAAATTTTTCCGGAAAAACAATGTTGCGGTTAATCGGTTTTAACTAAAATAATCATAAAAATATGGGAAAAATTATATTCATTAACTTTTCAATTTTAGATCTGAAAAAGAGAATAAAATGCAACATATAACATTTTTCCTTAGTCATAGATTATGTTTTATTAATTTTTCACTAATAATGTCACTATTTATGCTTATTTTCTTCAAAAATCCATAAATCATGCAAAAAGACTTCACTATAGCCCATTATTTTACACACATCTTGTAAAATTGCATGAGACAACATACTAAATTTCTATGACCATATTCGAAATTTATCCCATATTAACCTATTTTTCACCTAAATCCGAATTTAATAATGAAAAATCTATTTTTCGAGTATAACATGTCCAAAAATTATGAAAATTTACAGGTTATCTCAAAATAATATATATGACAACATATCCAAAAATCACTGAAAAATTCGAAGTATAGCTAATTTTAGACCGAAAATGACATTTTTACTCATAAAATCACATTTAAATGCCATTATTGTATAAAATGAACAATAAAAATCCGTAAATTTAACCAAAATATCCTAAAACATTTTAGGACCAGAAATTTTAACATGCATGAATTAATTTCGTGATATATCATAATAACACAAATTTTACAAGTTTTATATGTTAATCTTTATAACTCGGAAAAACTTTTAACCGATTTGCATGCAAACGACTATGGCTCTGATACCAATTGAAGGAAAAGTAGATCTATATACTTACATATTCATATATGTTTTAATTTAATTTGTCATAAAATTAATGATTGATCTTATGCATGCAAACATTAAAACAAAATAAGGAAGAAACATTGTTCTTACAATGGGATTTTCGGTTAATAGGGCACAAGAGAGATCACCTTTCTCTCTTGTTCTTGTGCTTTCCTTTAATGGAAGAACTAAGATCCAAGTGTAGGATCTCTCCCAAAGCTTAATACCCAAGACTTACTCTTAATTAAAATTAATATTATAAGAACTAGTACAATATTAATCTTGTAGAAAATGACCCAAAAATATTATAAAACACTTAATATTTTCGGTTTAGGGGAGAGGAAGAAGGAAGATTATTATCTCTCTAGAATTCTTATTTTAGATGAGTGAATGAATTAGTAAACCAACAATTACTTTATTGTGTAATTAGGTAAAAATATAAGAGAAAAACCAAAGAGGTTTTCCTCTTGAAAACCAGATGGAGGAAGAGGGTGGAGGGAGCCAATGCATGCACTTGTTGCTCTTCACAATAAACAATAGGGTTGCATGGCTAGTCTAATAGGCAATCATCATGCCTTCCACTAATATAATCAACATATAATTAGCTTAATCCCCTCTTATTTTTTTTCTGCACATACAATAAAATGGAACCCATTTTATTTTGTTAATTTTGTAAATATGTCACATGTCATATGTAACATAAATTTGTTATGTATTTTTAACATATTAAAAATCAACGTATTAATAAAAATACGTCATATACAAAAACTGACTTAGTAATTCATAATTACTTGTACCAAAATATTTTACCGTTTATAAATCACAACAGTTTGTATTTATAATAATTCATTCAAATTTAATTGTTACCTTAAACAATTATTTCATCCGAGTATTATACGATTCAATCACTCAGACCGTATCTCATTTTAATCAACTTTAATGTGATACGTAAATTTTACTTCCAAAATCGTCCGTCAAATTTTCAAGTAATTTAATTAACTCGTAACGTTATACGATTAATTAAATGATCAATTAAGAGTGTTGCCCTATAGGTATGACCAAGGGGATCAACTAATCACCACCGTTGCACGACAGTAATGTCAAACTCTAGTCAGCCAATCATTACCGATATATGTTGATCAGTTGACAGTAAAAATACTTCCCAATTGTATTCTTTAAAACGAGACTTAAACATGTGATCATCATGATCAACAGTCGTGATCGCATTATTGTCGGAGGACACATATTCCAACATTTGTTTGATTGTATGGAGGTTTATTTTGATAACTTTTGTTTTGATTGTAAAAGGGTCTTTGAGCTTGGTTTCTCATTGGAGATGGGGTGTATGTTGTTTGAGAGTTTTGAACATTTGGGCTTTTGTACGAGAGTTTGGGATGGAATTTGGTGTTTTCATTGTAATAGTTGGAATTAGGGGTACCACTCTTGTATGCTTGGAAAGCATTCACTTGTTCACTTGTTCCCCTACATTCACTTTGATCATGTCCCAAAGTTCCACAACTCTCATATACTCCACTTGGAATTGATGAAGATGCCACCATGGCATTAACATGTTGCTTAGGTGATTTGGAGGCCTCTTCAAGTTTAGCCATAGCCTTCTCAAACTTCAAATTAATGGTGTCAATATGAGCACTAAATGGAGCACCCAATTGAGTAATAGAGTCCACTTCATGCTTTCCTCCTCTAGTAGCCTTCCGAGGTCTACTATATTGTGAGTTATGGACCGTCATTTCCTCAATCTTGTTCCATGTTTGATTATCATCAACATCGGTAAACATACCATTTGATCCCATATTGAGAATGTTTCGGGAGTCTTCATATAGACCGTTCCAAAATTGTTGTACAAGGAACCACTCTCTAAGTCCATGGTGTGGACAAGATCGACAAGTATCCTTGAATCTCTCTCATGCTTCATACAAAGATTCCTCATCCCTTTGTTTGAACCCGGTGATTTGGGCTCTCAACATGTTAGTCTTCTCCGGAGGATAGAACTTTTTGTAGAAAGCAAGTGCCAATTTCTTCCAAGAGTCAATACCAAGAGTAGCCTTATCTACGCTCTTCAACCATTGTTTCGCGGAACCAATCAAAGAGAAAGGAAATAAGACCCATCAAATTTGGTCTTGAGTAACTCCGGTTTGAGAAATCGCATCACAATAGTCACAAAAATTCACCATATGAGAATGAGGGTCTTCACTAGGCATCCCCCAAAATTGACTTCTCTCAACTAATTGAATGAATGTGGATTTTGCAATGAAATTACCGGTTAAGTGTTGCGGGGTAGGTGTACCATTTGGTAGATTCTCCTCCGTTGGTACGGAATGTGATGAAAATTTAGGCATTGTGGGTTGATTTTGTGGTTGGTTATGTGTTGGATTATCCTCTCCTTCTCTTGCAAAAGGGTTGATGAACTCAATATTGTTTGGTTGAATTTCCACAATCTTACCAATACCTCTCAAAGTATTCCTAGCAAGTCTCCTATTGTTGGTCAACGTTAATTCAATTTCAAGATCAATGGGAAACAAGTTACCTTGTGATCTCCTAGATATGCAAAATATAAAACAACTCGAAAACAATTAGAACTAACCTTGAGGAGTTTGACTTCCCCAAGGTAAAGAAAGACACAACTAAAAACAATGAAAGGAAATCAAATCAAGTTAACACCATCCCCGGCAACGGCGCCATTATTGGTTCGTCGGTTTTGTTACTCGTCGTCAAAAGTTACCTAGACCAAAACAATATTTATAACTTCAAAAATACTCTAGTCTTAGTAAAGAGGTAAGTAAAGGTCGGATCCCAAGGGACGGGTATTGATGTACGAATTTCCATTGCAAATAGTTATGTCTAAGGGTGTCACAATTTGGGTTGAGGTAGGAGATCAACTAAACTAATCAACAATATAAAAGCAAAGCAATGAAAACAAGCAAGATGATTAAAATGAGATGTAAACAATTGATTAAAAGCACTAGGGTGTCATGGGTTCATAGGAGATTCATGGGATTTGATCATACAAACATGTTCTCTACTAGATGCAAGCAACTATTGTTGTAATGGGATCGAGTTAGTGTATATCTTACAATCCCTAAGAAGGTTTAGGTCCCGGAGCCAAATCGATTAGATTGTACAACACCTACAAGTCGACTTAATCCTCCCTATCCAACTGTATGCATGGTCTAATGAGACTCGTGTTGGTTTATGTCTTACAAGTCTCATTGAAAAGGTAAGTGATGGGTAAAAAATGCAAGGATTCATAGGCTCGCATTTCATCAAACATAACATGTGCATAAGTTGAAATCACAATAAGGAAGCAAATTAATTATGAAAACATATTACATTAAGCATGAATCAATCCCCATGTTGGTTTCCCCTAATTCCCCATTAACCCTAGTTAAGGAAACTACTCACTCATTATCAAGTTTAACATGCTAACAAGGTTGTCAATCATACTAGCAAGGCAAAACATGATGAACAAATGAAGATGATTAACAATAATTAAAAAGGATTAAGAGAGACTTATACCTATAAAGATGATTCCAAATAATAAAGCAAAGAATAATATAAGTACTTGATGATTGATGGAAAGTTGTCAATCCTCCAAATAAACCCAAATAATCTTCTAATTACCCAAAATAAATGATGAACAATAGAGAAATTAAGGAAAGATTAAGAAATGAGATTTGTATTAGTGCTAAATTAAGAATTGATTATAATATTAAGAGAGTATTAAAACTTGATTAAGATAAGATTAAGATCCTAATAAGATGACATGCTAATCTAGGTAGTACAATGGGGTATTTATAATAGAGATTAGGTACAAGGATTAGGGTTACTAAGGGCTTAAATGACTATTAAGACCCTTAAGATAAGTTGAGGAAGTGCTCCTCTCCGTTTTGGTAGTCTTCAGGAATTTTGCTCGTCCCGAGCGTCTAGGCAGTAGGCACGGTGGGTTCTCCAAGGGAATCCGAGCAGATCAGGGGAGAGACGCTCGGATTTGTTGGCCTCAAGACGAGCGTCTTGGCATCAAGACGCTCGGATTCTGGGCAGGGAGACGCTCGTCCTGGGCTGGGAGACGCTCGGATCCTGGGTCAGTACTTCTCTTTTCTTCTTTCCTCAACAATCCTCGGGGATCATGTTGGGGATGCAAGGATCCTTTCATCATTGCCCAATCTCTTTTATTATCTACATAGGCCTTCTAGTATCGTCTTCCCTTTGATGCTTGGTAATTGAATTTGATCAATTTAGCTCCATTTTGCCATGAAAATGCATGGTTTGCACTCCTTTCCTACCAAGGGAACAAAACCTCAAAAAATATGCAAAACGGGAAACTAAATATAGTAAATGACCCAAGTATGCACTAAAAAGCATAGGAACGAGGATAATTGGGGCCTAAATATGCTTAAATATGAGTCACATCAATGAGTGCAATGATTATGTTTATAACCATCCACTTACAGTATATTTACACAGTCCAATGCCCCATTTACGGGTCCATTTTGGTTCTTTTATTTGTCGCACAAATACGTGTAATTTTACTTTAAACATCGTTTTATGTTTAAATACTTCCTGATTAATTTCGTCTAAAACACTTCGCAAATATACGTGTACATCTACACATATAATTTACGTACCAATAAAATTAATTAGTTGTCAATTGGGGTTTGTTCTTTTAGGTGCGACCGAAAGGGGTCAATTGATCACCGCTGTCACACGACAATAACGTCAAACTCTAGTCAGCCAACCGTTATCGATTTACGTTAATCAACTGAGAAGGATCATAATATAAATATCCTGATGATATTCCTTTAATGAGATTTATGATGTAAGCGCACTATTGTGGAGGACACTCACTCTAACAAAAGTAACAATTATGGGGTTTGTATTTGAGTTGATTTCTAAAACTAATTGCGAAAGTAAAGAAGACAAATTCAATAAGATTAAAGATTTTAGGGATCAAGTTCACTAGGTAGTTATCCGGGGGTGAGATTTAATTCGTTGTTAAAGAAATTTATGTTGTTTAAGATCATATGATCAGCCTAGGAAGCTCTATAAACCTCAAAATTTAAGTAGTTTACCAACATAATTTTGTCAAATCTAATTAGTATAAGGCATGTCATTACGGTCAAGACTTGAATTTTGAGCTTTGTTTTCATAAATAACGGGTCAAAACAATATACATGGACAACTATTTAGAATTCAAATGCAAAAACAATGCAAATTATCATCATTGATATTCAATTCACCAAGACTCTACCTAAAACAAAGGAAAAAAATGTTTTTTTTTTTGTTTTTAAAATGCACACAACATAATATAAATCACAGAACTGGAATGTAAATCACACAACATAATTAAAAGACTCCTCCCCCAAACATAAATATCATAGTGTCCCCATTGTGACGCCTACAACATAACAATCACATAACAAATTACCAGCAACTTAAAGGACACATCTAACAAAAGGAATGGGAAATAACTAGAGGTAACACAATAAAAGTAGATACACGGTAAGAGAATAGCATGTAAAGATTAGAAGTTCCCCAAACCAGCTGCAAAAATAGGGGAAAATGACCAACTGCGCAATTCCTTCATAATCAGCAACATTTCAGACCAAAAAGCAAGGATACTCGATCGAGTCCATCACCACTCGATCGAGTACACAATAGACGTTTCTGTTTTTGCTTTTAAAACAAGGGCCCATCCAAGGCACGATCAATACAGCTTAATGCATGCATTAGTAAATAAAAAAGTAGCGTATGTGCTACACACAGACACAAGTAGACCCAATATAAAGTACAAGCAAAGAAAATAAACAACGAATAATGTTTGGGCTCGTCAAACTCAAAGTCCAATGTAAAATACTAGCATGGTTGCTCGTCCAAATCCATCTTACCATCGACGGGAAAAGGATACATAGCCTCTCCCGTTATAGGAGAAGTCACATCATCATATACCTCATGGACGGGTTCGTCTTTAAATATCTATGCCTTTAAGGCATCTAACTCAGCTTCCAAGTCAACACTTTCATCAAAGCTGTAAACCGTCTCACAATGAGGCTCATCTCCATAAATCAACCATTATATCTCATCTACTTCCTTACTCCATGGTACTAACGTGACAACAGGGGCGTCGGAATGATTCCTGTTCAAACACAAAGCAAGGGAGTCATCAATAATATAATCAACAATGTTAATCATATGTACATGTAGCTTCTAAATTGGGATGCTGTAATGCTTTTTCAAGAATAAAAGTGATTTTATCATCCCCAATTCGTAGTGTAATTCTACCATCCCTAACATCTATGACCGCCCCCGCTCTGTGTAAGAATGGTCTACTTAGAATAATAGGGACTTAGGAGTCCTCAGCCATATCATCCTTAACAATAAAGTCAACTGGAATAAAATATTTCCCTCCCTAACTAGAAAATCCTCTAAAACACCTAGAGGCCGTTTAAGAGATCTTTCAGCCATCTGTAAAGTCATGTTAGTAACACATAGTTGACCCATATTTAACATTTTACACACAGCATACAGCATACCACAAACGCTAGCCCCCAAATCACAAAGGGCTTTATCTATAGCTAGGCTACCAATATGACAAGGAATAGAGAAACTCCCTGGATCCCTAAGTTTAGGAGGTAAATTGGCTTACAATGCGGCATTGCACTCTGCAGTGAATACGACCGTCTCTAATTCATTAAAAGGCCTCTTCTTTGACAGTATTTCCTTAGAAACTTCTCATAAGCCGACACTTGAGTGACCAATTCAATAAATGGCACACTAACTTTAAGATTATTTACTACCTCCATGAACTTTCCAACTGCTGATTGAGCTTTGACTTGTGTTGTCGGTGTGGAAAAGGTAATGCAATTTTAATGAGCTTGGATTCCTTTGCTTTACTCAAAGGTTTTGAAACACCGTCATCAACTAGGGTGGTTACTCGATCGAGTACCCTATTATTACCAATTGTCATAGCTTGAGCACAAGAAAGAGCAGCATCAAGGGTGTGTACTCGATCGACCCCGTGACCACTCGATCGAGTATACACCGTGTTTCCAGCTATTTTGTCTTTCTTTATGCCTCGTGTTTTATCTTTGCTTGGTTCATTCTCGTCATCACTTGGCTCAAGGTTACACAATCCCTTGGGATGCATGTAAGGGACCTCGTCTTCAACAATAGGCATATCCAGACTTTAATATGTAGTGCCGCTTCTTAATGAAATATCATTAACTTGCTCATGTGCCTATTTACCTTGAGGACGAAGAGTTCCGGGCTGCTTAGAAGGATTTTGAATAGCCAATTAAGCAACATGGATATCCAATATATTGTTGTGAGCCATAAGTTCAGAAATTAGAGCCGCTTGCTTCTGTTGAGCCATAAGACTTAGTTGCAACATAGCTTTCATCTCTGCCAAATCATTGTTATAAGCTTGCAGAGAAGGTTGTATCTGCCGAAATTGTTGTTGATTGAAACTTTGACCTCCTTGGTTTTTCCTAACAAAATTCCCTTGTGGTTGATTACCACGATTTTGGGGAATAATGTATGAATTCTGTTGCAGACTCCTCTCAGTGAAGAAAGTAGAATGTGGAGTTCATTGTTTGAAAGCCTGAAAAGCATGTACTTGCTCAATAGTACTCATACATTTAGCCGCAGTATGACGATCAATCCCACGTCTTTCACAACGCACCTCCTGTTGGACCATGGCATGAAACGTTTGCTGCTTTACCAAGGACAGGGATGTTTTCAGTTTGGCTATTTGGGCAGCTAAGGCCTCCAACTGTGCTGCAACTGTACTATTTTAACCAACCCCTCTCGTACTTCCTCTGGGTTACCATACTCAGTAGTGTGAGTAGCCATCTCCTCGGTCAACTTCCATGTAGTGGCATCATTAGTATTATTTTGGAATCTCCCATTGGAAGAGGACTCAAGTAAAGCTCTATGATCACCAAGTCTGAAAACCATGATGTGGAACATAACAAACTAGCCTTTTAAAGCGAACCCACGCCTCATTCAGGTCTTCAGTGGGACGTTGTTTAAAGCTTGTAATCTTACTTCCTAAAGCATTAGTCTTCTGTGGTGGGAAATATCTCTAATAGAATGCAAGAGCCAAAGTGTTCTAGTCAGTGACACTATGAGCCTCTATATCCAAATCTCTTAACCACTCGGTCACACCAACTCGCAAGGAAAAAGGGAAGAGTACATGCTTTACTTGGTCTTGAGTCACTCCAGCAGATAGCGGAATGGAACAACAATAATCAGTAAACTTCTCCATGTGCTTACCAGGATCTTCAGAAGCACCTCCACCAAACCTATTTCGTTCTATCAGGTTGATGTAGGAGGGACGTGATAAGTCCATTTTATATACATTTTAACTCTCTATTTTAGCTCTATTTTACATTTCATTTCCACTTCGTTAGTGTTTGTGAGCTAATTCCGTGTTCTAGTTATGTTTGCTTGTTTTCATTGTGTTTTGTAGGAAATTAAGCTTTTAGTAGCTCTTTCCCGTCAAAGTAGCAAGCACAAGAGTCCACGAGGCTAAAACGACAAAGCATGACCTCGGAAGGGCATTTTGGTAATTTCCAAGCCCGAGTATGTAGTATGAAGCTTGGGTTGATATGCAAAATGAGCATACAAAATGAAAACCAAAGTAAAGTCGAAGAGTCAAGCTTGGAGATGATCTTAGGATGCCAAATGATGCTCTTAACTCGGGTGATTAAGGAGCATTAAGATTACACATTGGATTCCTTTGCAATTAAAGACGGAAATTAAGACAAAGTGGCCAAATCACCACGACCCCGATCGGGGTGTTGTGTCCCCGATCGGGGTTCTATTCCTCTTAATTGTTTACACTTCATCATTCACCCCTATATAAAGGGTGTTGATCCGTCACTTCTTACACACCTTCGACACCACTTTTATACTCTCATTTCAGTTCTTAGTTTAGGTTAGATTAGATTTCCCTGAAGCATTTCCTTATTGTAATTTCCTTTAAACATTTCAAGTTATATTTCCATTATAAAGGCAATCTCATTTCTATTACTACTTTGTTATTTCTTTGTCATTTCCATTTACTAATTATGATCACTTTATCATGTTTCATTAGTTTAATTTACATTATGCAAGAGTAGTTAAAATTGTCTAGGGAATACGGGAAACCATGCATAAGTAGTTGTTGTAATTGCTGAATTAGGATGTTATAATATCGTTTCATTGTTTCTTTCAAATGTTTGCATTGTATCGTTAATCTTCGATAAATGATCACTATCTTAGATTAAAATTGTTAACTCACTTTTATAAGTTGAGAGGCACGAAATTGAATTAGACTAAACATGTGTTAGTAGGACGACCTAGTCATAACGAGAGTTCTCTAGGACCCGACCAATGGTTGACAATAAGGTCGAGAGGTGGTTGTCTTTAACCCTAAAAAATTAACAATGTTATCAACTCCTATGTTTAACTTGAGCATTTACATAATTTGCATGTGTGAACCGACCTCCCTAGACTATTCATTTATTATTGTTTTATCACAAGTTTACCAACCAAACCAAGAAATCATACATTTACCAACCTTAATAAAATTTACCCCATAACAACTTATTTAGCAACTCCCGTCTCCTTGTGTTCGACAGCTATTACTACATCCATTTGTGTCTAGGGTATTTATCTTTGATTAGGTATACGACAATCCTATCAGGACGAATCTCGAATGTGTCATTGTCTGTAGTGGGTAGCTTGAATCCTTTAGGAATGAATGCAAGAGTAGGCTCTGAATGATTGGCTAGAGTAGGCATCTTGACTGGGATAAGAACTCGAATATCAGTGGTAGAACCGATCTTGTCCGCTTCAAAGGACGGATTTTCTGCAAATGTAAAGTGCTCGTAGTTGACGTCAAGTGTACTCAAGTCTTCCACCTGACTGATTACTCTCTGAAAATTCTGTCTATACAAAAAAGTCCTCTCTAGTTCGGGATCAAAGGGTATAATCTCTGATCTATTAGACCTGGGCATACACAAAACTAACAGAAAAATATCAAACGGTCTCAAGGAACTCGAGTTCCCTGAGACAAAAAGACAAAATAAAAATAAAAAACAAACACAAAATTGTTGCCTCCCCGGCAACGGCGCCAAATTTGATAAGGATTTAGTCGTATGGCTGGTTCCGATATGTATTTTACGCTCGTCGTTAAACCTATCAACCAAAACAATATTTCTAACTCTACAAACTACTCTTTAGTGGAGTGGTAAGTAAAGGTTGGATTCCAAGGGACGGATATTAATTTACGATTTCAATTGCAAGTAGTTTATGTCTTGGGGTGTCACAAATTTGTGTTGAGATGAGATGCAATCTAAACTAATCAACAAGATGAATGAAAATTAAGGAAAACAAAGCAAAGCAATTAAAGGGCTTTTGTAAACAATTGATTAAGGGCACTAGGGTAATATGGGTTCATAAGGGAATCATGGAAATAGATCATATAAACATGTTCACAAATAGATAAAAGAAACTTATTGTTGGGACGGAATCGAGTTAGTGTATATCTTACAATTCCAAGGAAGATTTAGGTCCCGGAGCCCAGTCGATCAAGACTTTACAACACCTAGAAGTCGACTTAGTCTCTTCCTATCGAACTCTATGCTTGGTCTAACAAGGCTTAAGTTGGCGTATATCTCACAAGCCTCATTGAAAAGATGAGAGATGTGTACAAAATGTAAGATTTCATAGTCTAGCATTTCATCAAACATAATATGTGCATAGGTTGAAATCACAACAAGCAAGCATTCAATTATGAAAGCATATTAATTTAAGCATAGATTTAATCCCATGATTGATTCCCATAATTCCCCATTA
Source organism: Silene latifolia (assembly GCF_048544455.1). Taxonomy (NCBI): domain Eukaryota; kingdom Viridiplantae; phylum Streptophyta; class Magnoliopsida; order Caryophyllales; family Caryophyllaceae; genus Silene; species Silene latifolia. The sequence continues at coordinate 193,633,610 of NC_133537.1, forward strand.
ACCCTAGCTAAGAGACTACTCACTCATGGTCAAGTTTAACATGCTAATAAGGACGTCAATCATATTAACAAAGCAAAACATTATGAACAAATGATGTAATCAACAATAATTAAGCAAAGGTAAAAAGGATTATACCTACTTGAGATGATCCAAATAATAAAGCAAAGAATAATAGAAGTAAACTTGATGATTGATGGAAGGTTGTCAATCCTTCAATAAACCCCAATTAATATTCTAATTACCTAACTAAACTAAGAACAATTAAGAGATTAAGGAAAGATTAAGCTGTGATAAATATTGGAATGTGTATTACAACTTGGATTAAGACTAAATTAAGAGAGATTAATACTTGATTAAGAGATGATTATTAGATGATTACAAGGTGATTATAATCTAGGTAGTACAATAGGGTATTTATACTAAAATTAAGTACAAGGATTAGGGTTACTAAGGGCTTAAATGACGATTAAGACCCTAAGAGAAGTTGACGATTTGCATGTCCCACAGGGACACGAGCGATCTGGGTTGCAAGCCCCTCAGGGACACGCGCGTCCTGGATGGATGAATGCCCAGGGTCTATGAGAAGATCAGCTCGAGCTGAGCCTTGGGACGCCCGGATCCTGGCTTAAGACGCTCGTGCTGAGCTCGGGACGCCCGGATCCTGGGACAGGGTTCCTTCTCCTTTTCTTGACTTCCTAACAATCCGTGGGGACTGTCTTGGGGCCGTGGAGATCTTTCATCATTGCCCAATTCACTTGTTTTATTTTCTAAGGCCGTTAGTCTTGGTTTCCTCTTCGATGCTTGGTCATTAGATGTTATCCATTTAGCTCTATTTTGCTCCATAAATGCAAGGCTATCCTTCCTCTCCTACAAAGGACACAAAACCTCACAGAATATTCAAAATGGGGAACTAAAGATAAGAAATGACCCTAATAATCGCTAGAAAGCATGGGAATGAGGTTAATTCGGGGACTAAATGTGCACAAATATGAGTCACATCAAACATCCCCAAACCGAACCTTTGCTCGTCCTGAGTAAAGAGGTGACTAAAACTATGACCTTTATTTAAACTAGTCTACTAATATAGCCGATGTGAGACAAGTTGCGGGTCTCACGCCGCCCCTTTAACTCACAACAAGACATCCATGAGGTAAGATTCCTTCTTGCAACGCAAGGTGGGGCTTGCCAAAATGGCGATACATCCAAGCATTAAGCTCACAAAGACAAGTAATGGATGCATCTACAAAAGAATGACCACTTTCCTCATCTAAGTGGCGGAAATTATCTTAGAGGGAAGCAATCTAACGGTACACACTCCATTATAGATATTGTTTCTTCAAGTTACTAAGCCTAGGAGGATACCAACAAATAACCTCCAAGTTGTGTCAAGCTTGGGTACCTTTGTCCACAATTGCTAAATGCTTTTGTCAAGAGAGGACTTCCTATGATGTTAGAAACACTGTAGCATCGCGGAATTTTCCTTCTTCCCTAGACAAGAAGAAGGGTCGTCCCTTCTCCACCATGCACAAAAGTGGAACAAATGGATAAAAGGGATCAATATGACTTTGAGTTTCATAATAGTAGTTTGCTTTTGATTTGTTATACCCCCCCCCCCCCCTCCCAATTTCTTGTGGTATTTGACTTTTGAGGATGCCATTTCTTTGATGCTTGGCATTTTGATACTTGGCAAATTTTCAATTATTGCATTATTTGAACATTTTCAAAGTCACCCTAATTTGTAACGAGGGTGTTTTTTTTAAGCATAGGAGTTCTCATTTTTGTACTCCTCTTTTCTTTGATGCAATTTGTGCAAATGTTTTTATTTTCATTTTGATGCTTGAACTCAAATTGAGATTTTTATGCCCATTCCATTTTTGTATTGGCAAAACATGATATAAGTGGAAGATGGTTGCATGGTTTCAAGGGTCACCTTGGAATAAACGGTGGCCAAGGAGTCATCACACCACAAGGTACTATTGACTAGGCCTTAGTCCATGGGTCAAAGGATACTAGCATGACACATCCTAGGGTGTTTTGGACGTGTTCTAATGAGCAAAATCTCAAGAAGAAAAATTATCTATAAGGGCCTTATATACACTTATCAAGCTTCCCAAATAGATGTTTTCACAAAATTTTCCTAGAATGCAACTACATGCCATGATGCAACTAGCATATATACAACCCAATGCAAATGCCTCTATTAACTAATATGCCATAAAAACTAAATGCAAGCTCTTAACAACACATTGGTTTGTACCGCATCAACAAAAATAAAGCCATATTGTCATTAACATATAAAAGGAGGAAGGATATCTGGAAAGATCATACCATGTGGTCTTCTATTTCCTTCATACCTCGAATGTGGCATAGTCGATCCAATGTGATAAGAGTGACAAACAAACACAAATATTTATAATATATACAATTCTACACTACAGAGGAATGAACATATTTTTGGATTTTTGAGAAATTTTTCAATTTTTATGGATTTTTAAGAATTTTTTAATTTTTATGATTTTCGATTTTTGAGTGTTAGAATTTCCCATCCCCACACTAGTATGAGAATTGTCCTCAATGGCCAATACGATAGGAAATTATGCAATGCAATCTATACGAAAATGCATGATTTCTAAACTAGTATGCAAACTATATGACATATATAACAAGTGATGATCTAATCTATCTTATATGATGCATGCTTTCGATTAGTCGGAGAGCCAATTTGAATTGACTCGCATTCCTTATGAGTGAACTTCTCCAAACCACACAAAACACTATTTTTAGTGCAAAAAGAGAGGGAGTTCATGCACAAGGGATGAATGCAATGCATGAATTCTAATTGTCATTTTGGATTTTTCCAATGGGAACAATATATTTATAATCACCTATGTGTTTCTATGGTGGAAAATAGTGCTTAATGTTTACAACGACACCGGTAGAACCGAAACAATTAATGATAAACTAAGTTACAAAAGCATATGAATTTTGACATGAAAAAGTGAGAGGGAATTGAAGAGCTTTACCTAAGCCATAGTGGGTGCCTCTTGCCTGCTCCACCAAGCTAATAAATATCTTCACTAGTTGTCATCCTCTCCTTCGAGATCGTCATCCCATTGTGCTCATAATTCATCGCTCTCATAGAAATCCATAAATTCATCACCATCGCTATTGACCTCCACCGTGTTGCCACCACTTGACCCCGCTCCTTCCCCATCTCTATTGCCATGTGCTCCACCGTTTGCATTCTCCGAATTTGGGATGAGAATTTCTTTTTGAGCCCAAGAGGGGAGCATCTCCTCTTCGTTAATGTGCCCTTGATGAGCCATCCGGTGGAATTGAGGGTAAAGAGCATAATAGTTATCCACTCTATCTTCGTATTGTTGGCGGTGCAAGGCTTGGAATAGACCCGTTGCAAAATCATCTTGAGGAAGGGTAACTGGGTTAGGATGATTGTAAGTTTGATATGGAAAGGGGTATGCTGGGTTGGTAAACTTTTCTTGACCGGTCACTTGGGGCTCACTTTGTTGTTGTTGAGTGGGAGGTGGGGCATGGTTTGCTTGTCTTGAATTAGTGGGTACAAGGTAGGATGGTGCCCGGGAAAGGGGACCCCGTCTAGGTGAAACTCTTGATAGACCTTCCATTGGAAGAGAAAGAGGGGTGCTTCCCTTGGTGAGCCACTTGATTCTTCGTTCACAACCCTCGTAGGTAATCCAATGGTGATGTTGGAAGAGTAGCATTTCACCGATCTTAGTAGAACTCGGAAGAGGTACATACGTGTTGTTGTCATTGAAATTTGGGTTAAAGAACTTGGCAAGTCTAGTTACTAACCCAACTATGACAATATGTGTTATGTTCATATACCTATTATTAGACTCCTCTAATAATGAACTAATTAACTTGTTAATTATTTGTTCTTTAGATCTAGTGCATGCATAACAAAATAAGAGATTTATAAGAAAAACAATGTCCCTTACATTGGCTGTTGGTTCGAAAATATGGGCACAAGTAAGGTCACCTTCCTTCACTTGTTCTTGAGCTAAATATGATGGATGATCCTTCTAATACTCCAAGTATAGAAGACACTCCAATAAGTTGCACCCAAGATTAATCCCAAAAATTCCTACTAATATTTACTAGATATGTAGTAGAAATGTAACCTTAATAATACTAATGTTTCTAGTATTACTACCTCTAGTAATAGATTGAATGTATTAGTATTTTTAGAGAGTTTTTATTACTTTGCATGTGAGGAAGGATGAAGCAAAATGAGCAAAAACTAGTGTAGCAAAAATGAGCAACAAGTGCTCATATATAGAGCACCAAAACCGGTGGCTCTCATGCAAAAGGGGGAATATTTTTCTTTTTGTTTTTGGTCTTTTGTTTAGTATAGGTAGAGTCGTGTAAGAATAGGTATGATTAAAGATCATGTGTAGTGTCACAATCACACTTTAATCAAAACAAACCAAAGACAAAAGAGCATCTTTTGCTCTTTCATTTGGCCGAAATAATGGAGCCATTTTGGTCCATTTTTGCCTTTTGTCATTTGTCCCACAAATGCTTATAAGTCATATGTTTAACTATCTTACATAATTAATTATTAATGTAATCATTTAACACTTAAATATTACATTTAATAATATAATATACACTCCAGTTTTTGAGTAGTATACTACCATTATATCAACATATAATGGGTCTTATAATTACTAGTTAGTTAAAATTACAACTTGTTGCAACTTTAAATAACTAACTACCTCTACCTCAAAACTTTTATATAACCTCAAGTAATTTAGCAATTTAACACTTAAATACCAAATTAAATCTTATTTAATCACATTACAATAAGACGCAAAATTTACACTCCCATAATTAAGGAATTAGTTAATCTGTATCACATACAATTAATTAAATATCTATTTGGGCCTCATCCTATAGGTGTGACCTAAAGGGATCAACTGACCACCACCGTCACACGACAGTAATGTCAAACTCTAGTTAGCCAATCATTACCGATTAATGACGATCAGTCAACTATATAAAGAATCATCCCTCATGTATTCTTAGTATGAGATTTAATTATGATATTAAATTATGTGATCGCACTATTGTTGTGGACACATTTTCCAACAATCTCCCCCTTGTCCGAGACAAGTGTGCGTCACCAATTCTCTTGTCCTATTACAATCTCCCACTCAATTCAAGGTGTCTTGCAGGTCGTACTTACACTTGATCATATCTTGAGTGGTTTCCTCGATCTGGAGAGTAACTGTCTGACCGGAATTATCTGCCATAGATACCTTCCGAGCGTGGCCACGCATTTCCAGTTAACTACTCTTCGAGTGGCCTTAAGATTTTAAACAACCTTGACAAGGGGTGGACGATTCCTATTGCACTATTCCCGTTGTTCAGCCATAGTTCATCATAACCCAAAATATACCCAGTTTGACTTCATTTACGAAATCGTAGAGTATAAATCAAAGCTAATCAGAAATCTGTACTAACTTGGGCGAATAGTCTTTAATCAAATGAATTGACTCATAAGAATACTATAGTAGCTCTTGCCACGACCAGGCTTTGTGAATTACCAGAACTCTATAAGCGGTCACTGCCCGACAGAGTGTCCCATACAGTCTGCCTATGTGATCGACTAGTTATCCCATATGACTTTATGGCACTTGAACTTGCCATCAATTGCATCACACTCTAGTCACTTCGAGACGTCACCTCATATAAGTAACTAGGGGCAAATACCATGTTAATCCAGTTCACTTTAATGGGGTTCGATTTGTCTCTACAACCCATGTGGATAGAACAACGTTATAAAAAAATGAGTTGGTAAAAAATAAACTCAAACAACAAATGCGATTATCATATATGAACCAAAAACTCAGATTTTTCATTTCATATCTTATAATCTAATACAAATTTGGCATACGCCTTAGACCCATGGATACAACATGATGGTCATGTTTTGTTTGCGATAAAGGTTTGGCCAGTGGATCTGTTATGTTGCCATCCGTTCCAACCTTACAAATCGCTACTTCCTTTTTTTCAACAAAATCCCTAATTACATGGAATTTTCTAAGTACGTGTCTAGACTTATTGCTAGACTTGGGTTCTTTAGCTTGAAAGATCGCCCCACTATTATCACAGAAGAACGTGATAGGATCTTTGGCGGTGGGAACTACCTTTAGCCCTTCCATGAATTGCCTAATCCACACGGCTTCCTTGGCAGCTTATGATGTTGCAACGTACTCAGCCTCCATAGTAGAATCCGTAATCACAGCTTCTTTGAAGCTTCTCCAGCTTATGGCACCACCATTGAGCATGTATATAAATCCAGCCTGGAATTTATATCATCTCTATCTGTTTGAAAACTCGAGCCTGTGTAACCCTTAACACATAACTCGGAATCACCTCCAAACACTAAGATAGAATCTTTAGTCCTTCGCAAGTACTTAAGGATATTCTTCACAACAATCCAGTGACTCTCACCTGGATTTTCTTGATATCTACTAGTCATGCTTAAAGTATACGAGACATCCGGGCGAGTGCATATCATAGCATACATGATTGATCCAACAACGGAAGCATAAGGAATCAATTTCATGCGTTCAACATCTTCGGGTTTGGAAGGAGATTGAGACTTGCTCAAAATTATTCCACTACTCATAGGAATTAAGCCTCTCTTGGACTTTTCCATGCTGAAACGTCGAAGAATCTTTTCAATATAAGATTCTTGACTCAATGCCAATATCCTTTTGAGTCTATCTCTATAGATCCGGATACCTAGTATATGTTGTGCTTCTCCTAAATCCTTCATTTAGAAATAATTTCCCAAATACTCCTTGACGGAGGATAACATTGGAATATCATTTCCAATAAGTAGTATGTCATCCACATACAATATTAGGAACACAACATTTCTCCCACACAACATGGTTCCTCAACACTTCGAGTAAAACCATTTTATCTTATAACATGATTGAATCGATGATTCCAGCTTCTAGATGCCTGCTTAAGACCATAAATGGATCTCTTAAGATTGCATACTTTGTTAGGATTTTTTGGATCTACAAAACCTTCAGGTTGTAACATGTACACCTCCTATTCTAAATGCCCATTTAGAAAAGCGGTCTTTACATCCATTTGCCATATTTCATAGTCATGAAATGCGGCAATCGCTAACAATACCCGAATGGATCTTAGCATCGCTACAGGAGCAAAGGTTCATCATAGGGAAGACCCTGAACTTGGGTAAAACCCTTTGCAACAAGCCTAGCCTTGTAGACATCATCATGTCCTTATATGCCATTCTTTATTTTGAAGATCCATTTACATTGAAGAGGTCTCACTCCTTCAGGCAAATCCACCAAGTTCCAAACTTGATTTTCATGCATAGAACTAATTTCGGATTCCATGGCTTTAGGCCATAAAGCTGAATTAGGACTAGAGATTGCAGCTTTGTAGGTGGCGGGTTCGTCACTTTCTAGAAGCAACACATCAAGATTCCCATCCTCTTCGATAAGTCCCACGTATCTATCAGGATGGCGAATTTCTCGACCCGACCTCCTTAATTGAGGAATGACTTCCGAATTAGATGACGAAGGTACATCTTCACGTGCTTCTCCATTTGTCTCTACTTTGGTTTGTGTCTCTTTAACTTCAGTAAGTTCAAAATTTCTCCCACTCTGTCTCTTAGAAATAAAATCACTTTCTAATAAGACAGCCTCATTAGACACAAACACTTTGTTTTCTTGAGGTTTGTAGAAGTAGTAGCCTCGTGAGTTGGTAGGATAACCTACAAAGGTGCATTTTTCGGATCGGGGGGCTAGCTTGTTGTCAGTTTGTACCTTGACGTAAGCATCACATCCCCAAATCTTCATATAGGAAATATTAGGAACCCTTTCCTTCCACATCTCATATGGTGTTCTTTCGGTTGCTTTTAATGGACTATAATTCAATGAGATGATTGCGGTTTGAATTGCAAAACCCCAAAACGAGTCAGGTAACTCAGTTTGACTCATCATAGATCGAACCATATCTAGTAGGATTCGATTTCTCCTCTCGGCTACACCATTTAGTTGTGGTGTTCCAGGTGAAGTAAGTTGTGACACAATACCACAACTTTTCAGGTGTGAATCAAATTCATTACTGAGATATTCTCCACCACGATCCGATCGTAGTGTGTTTATCCTTTTGTTCAATTGGTTCTCAACTTCATTCTGAATTGTTTAAATTTCTCAAAAGCTTCACTCTTATATTTCATTAAGTAGATATACCCATATCTACTTAAATCATCGGTGAAGGTAATGAAGTAATCATAATTACCCCTAGCGGTAACACTCATTGGTCCACACACATCGGAATGTATAAGGCCCAAAAGTTCACTAGCTCGTGTCTCTTTACCACTAAAAGGACTACGAGTCATTTTGCCTAGGAGGCATGATTCGCATATACCATAAGATTGGAAATCAAATGGTTTGATCACGTTAGTAGAAACTAATCTCTTAATGCGATTCTCATTGATATGACCCAATCGACAATGCCAAATGTACGACTCATTTGGATCACTTGATTTGAGTTTCTTCGTTTTTATATTATAGATGTCATTCTTTGGATTTGATGTCTCTAGAACATATATGCCATTAATAGATGATCCTAGGCCTATGACCAAGTCATTTCTAGTAATAGTACAACAATTGTTCTTAATGGCTAAATTAAAGCCTTATATGTCTAACATAACAACTGAAATAATGTTCTTAGATAGAGTAGGTACATAAAAACAATTATGCAAATACAATTCAAATGCATTCGCTAGAACAAGTACCTAAGTACCCTTGGACGTGGCCGCTACCCTAGCTCTATTCCCAAGTCGGAGATCAACATCGCCTTTGCTCAGCTTTTCCACGTTTCTTAGCCCCTGTAAATGATTAAAAAGGTGAGAACCACAACCAGTATCAAGTACCCATGTTGTGGTGGAAGTGAAATTTACATCAATAACATAAATCTCAGTAGGAATTTTACCAAGTGGAATGACAAGTCCATCCCTTATATTTCCCAAATATATTGGGCAATTTCTCATCCAATGTCCCATGCCATGACAATAATGGCATTCATCATCAACTTTAGCTCCTCTACTAGTCCCACTAGTCCTTTTGCTACCATTGTTGAATTTCTCCCTTTTCTTCCCTTCCTCTTGAACCATTTCCCTTTTGTAGCAAAAACTTGCTTGGTAGAACTCCCACTTACTTCGGCATCCCTCTCTTCAAAAGATAGGGATCTCATAGACTTAGTGACATGGTCTACCCGAGATGCATTCACATAAGGCCTAGTTATAGTAGGAGGTATTGAGGAAGTGATGAAATTGAGGTTTCCATCGGAACCGATCCCAAAATGAAGCTCTCTAGTAGTATCGAGTTGGTGGTTGGAGCAAATTTCGTCGAATAAGTTGTGACATAACTCAATGGTAATTGGTGTTGTTGCTTGTGATGGATCCATTGTGATATATATCAACTACAAATTTGGAGGTAAAGGAAATATTAACATTTGTCATTTTAATTAAACTTGTAAACATTTTTAAACAAGTTTTAACATTTATATAGTGACCTCCACCCAACTAATATAAATGATTCCGAGATCCAAATTCATATTAATACGGGTACGGTAAGCCGAGTCATCCCTCATTAATATAACACGGTGGATTAACCTCTTAATCGATTCTACTTTTAGAACTCTCGGTCGATAAAAAATTACTCTAACTTTCATCTTTAGCGCGGAACACATGCAACTACGGTCACGAATACTTCCGTTGAGCTCAATCCAAATTTCGATGTAATAACATTTTACTACCCCACTTCGCCAATGTAACAAGGTTTGTATTACGGTAAAGCCGGCTCAACTCCTTTATGAAATTGGTACTTCATGGGTTTCTACTATTTGACAAGGCTAATTCTCAATTATTATATGTGAGAGGTCTTGTCAACTTATTATCTATCACGTTTTAAGTGAACTAAAGCGGTGAACTACGATAATTATAATTGACACGGTCGATAACTCGATATGATATGCATGTGTTGTTATGGCGATTTTGCAATGCATGCAACATATTAAAAGAAATGCAAAGTAATAAATAAAATTTATAGTATGGGCTTCCTAAAATAGAAAATCAAATAATCTATTACATATTCGGAAACCAACTCCTTTGGTCCCTTGAATCTTCAATTTGCACGCCTCCCAAGACACCGTCTTCGTCGGATCACCTTTCCGAATGACACCGTCTTTGAAGATGCTCCATAATTACAAATAATAATAAAAATACAAAGCTATTCCTATTATACATTTTTAAAATGGAAAAACTAATAAAAATAAAAGTGATACCGAGATCACATTAAATTACAACCGAATCAATATTCCCTTTCATTACGGGTAATATCGATCAAAACAAAGGCCATACTAAGATAAAACTACATAATTCAAAATTATATAAATAAAAGACATTAAACAATTGAAATATGAAACATTATAATATGTACCTATCATGCCAAATGATGTGCCAAATCGCCCTATTTAACTTATATCGTATATATAATCCGGTTTTATGGAAATGCGTGATAATAACCTTTTAAAATCACTAATTAACACTTAAATCACATCTAAGCTCAATTTAATTATCCTAACACCTTTTACGACTCAAAAATTACTCATCACTGAATTTTTGACAATAATTCAACTTGATTTAATTTTATGCTCATTTTTTAGCTTTAAAAACATAATATTTATGAAATAAATCCAAATTAAATTATAAAAATTTCAAAATTTGAATTTTAAATTTTTGACCATTCTGGAATAATTCCATGACACTCATAATGTCAAAAATCATGGTTAAAATTTTTGAATTAATTTTGAGAAAATATAGCTGCAATTTATCGGTTTTATCTCATAAAACATCTAAAGTATCCAATAATTATTAACATTAATTTTACAACTTTATATCTGGTTGGTGGGATATTTATGCAACCTAAAATAATTTTCTCATGCCATGCAATACATTTTAGCTATTTATGCCAAAATAGTCACTATTTATGCTATTTTTACTCTAAAAATTCATAAATCACGCTAAATGAGATCTTAATCTCGAAATTTACATACACTCTGTAAATTATGCATGTGACAACATATTAAAAAATCATGGCTTAATTCGAAATTTAACTATTTTATAACTATTTTTCCTCTTTTAAGCCATTTTTATCTCATAAAAATCATAAATCATGCAAAATTAATCCAATTAATACCAGATTTTTCACATAACTTTTAAAATATGCATGTGAGGTCATATAAAATTTCCAAGGTCAGAAACTTAGTTTACCTATTTTTAGCATTTTAATTCCCATTTTAGTCATAAAAATGTAATAAAATGACCAAAAATCAATAAAATGAGCAATAAATTTCCATAAATCATAAAAATGACCTACAAATATTTTAGGACCATAATATATAACATGCATGGTGATTCGTGGCTTACACTAATAAATCACAAATTTTTAGTTTTCTATGTTAACCTTTTAACTCGAAAAAACAATAACCGATTATGCATGCAACATCCTAATGCTCTGATACCACTTGTTATGTTCATCCCTATTATTAGACTCCTCTAATAATGAACTAATTAATTTGTTAATTATTTGTTCTTTGGATCTAGTGCATGCATAACAAATAAGAGATTTATAAGAAAAACAATGTTCCTTAAATTGGTTGTTGGTTCGAAAAAATGGGCACAAGTAAGGTCACCTTCCTTCACTTGTTCTTGAGCTAAATATGATGGATGATCCTTCTAAGACTCCAAGTATAGAAGACACTCCAATAAGTTGCACCCAAGATTAATCCCAAAAATTCCTACTAATATTAACTAGATATATAGTAGAAATGTAACCTTAATAATACTAATGTTTCTAGTATTACTACCTCTAGTAATAGATTGAATTTATTAGTATTTTTAGAGAGTTTTTATGACTTTGCATGTGAGGAAGGATGAAGCAAAATGAGCAAAAACTAGTGTAGCAAAAATGAGCAACAAGTGCTCATATATAGAGCAACAAGTGCTCATGTATAACCGGTGGCTCTCATGCAAAAGGGGGAATATTTTTCTGATTGTTTTTGCTCTTTTTTTTAGTATAGGTAGAGTTGTGTAAGAATATTTATGATTAAAGCTCATGTGTAGTGTCACAATCACACTTTAATCAAAACAAACAAAAGACAAAAGAGCATATTTTGCTCTTTCATTTGGCCGAAGTAATGGAGTCATTTTGATCCATTTTTGCCTTTTGTCATTTGTCCCGCAAATTCTTATAAGTCATATGTTTAACTATCTTACATAATTAATTAGTAATGTAATCATTTAACACTTAAATATTACATTTAATAATATAATATACACTCCACTGTTTGAGTAGTATACTACCATTATATCAACATATAATGGGTCTTATAATTACTAGTTAGGTAAAATTACAACTTCTTGTAACTTTAACTAACTAACTACTTCTACCTCAAAACTTTTATATAACCCCAAGTAATTTAGCAATTTAACACTTAAATACCAAATTAAATCTTATTTAATCACATTACAATAAGACGCAAAATTTACACTCCCATAATTAAGGAATTAATTAATCAGTATCACATACAATTATTTAAATATCTATTTGGGCCTTATCCTATAGGTGTGACCTAAAGGGATCAACTGACAACCACCATCACACGACAGTAATGTCAAACTCTAGTTAGCCAATCATTACCGATTAATGACGATCAGTCGACTATATAAAGAATCATCCCTCACATATTCTTAGTATGAGATTTAATTATGATATTAAATCATGTGATCGCACTATTGTTGAGGACACATTTTCCAACAATATGAATCATTCCACTATCATCTCCATTCCGAAATTGCTCCCACCTTTCAAGGAGTACCAATGGGGAATTGAAATGATAACCACTCCTTCCTTGTATCTTCAAGTAAGATTGCATGAAGGTGAGGTCAAGCTGGTTTACGGTTGACGGGTCGCGGCGAGCAAGTAGAGTGCTTGCTATAAACCGATAAGTAAGCCGGATGATAGGATTTTGTATAAAAGAGGCCGAACAATCTTTGAATTTTGGCAAATCATGACCCATCAATGCTCGCCAAAGCGGTGCTACACTATAGTTCCGGGGTTTGGAGGAACGAGTAGGAGCTACATCAAGTCCGAATACATCCGCAAATTCTACAAGTGTCATCATTCTTGTTGTGTTCTCAAGTCAGAATTCAACACAAATCGTCTTGTTTAGGGTTGAGATTTTCAGGAAACTTAGGAATTCAAGAACTAATGGCCGATACGTAAGCTCATGCATGCGGAATAGTGTAGAAAGACAAAAAGGTTCGAAGAGTGCCTCGGTTTGGTGATATATTGATAGTAATGTTTTGTGTCAGTCTACGAGGGTGATTTTATCACCCTCGTGTCTTTTAATATGGGTCGTTAAGTATGCTTCCCCTAGTATTTGACATTCGGTTTTGATGTGGTAACTTGCGCGTTCTACCTCGGTTTTACAATTTATGTTGAGGCACGGAACCCGAGATTCAAAGAGGGCCTCTCAATGGTCAAGAACAAGGCACAAGCGGCACATGTGACCTAAGTTTCAGGCTGGAGAAGTTAGGAGTGAAGATTACAAGAAATGAGAACAAGTGAAGAGGTCAAAGCTCTTGGAATTAGAAGGCCAAAACTGCGAGCCTATGCGCAGACTGCGCAAACAGGTGGCGCAGCTGCGCAGCCTGCGCAGCTCTGTTTTACGGGCCTTCTAATATTCTTTTGGGCTTATTAAGTGGAAATCTTTTTAGGTTTTCGTGAAGCCCTATATATACCCAAGAGTTTGAAGACCTGAGAACATCATACAACCTCATATCATCTCATCTAATCTCATCATTTAGGGTTTTAAGCTTGTAATAATTTAGAGGATTTTTCTCATTCAAGTTGTAATCTTTCTTTGTATTTTGGGTTTATGAAGACTATGGAAGGCTAAATCCTTCCTTGCTTGGTGTAATTCATCCAAAGTCTCCAACTTTGGTATTGTAAGACTCTTTTAATCTCTTCTTATTTATCTATTGATCTTTCCTTATGCTTAATTCTTATGTTGAGTAGATGAATGTTAGAATTGATCACTCTTGTATCTTGTTTACCCAAATATTGCAAATTCTAGAGAAATGGTTTAATCTATCTAGGATTATTTGGAGCAAGCTTGTTGTATGTTGATTTGGTTTAAAGGATTCATGCAATAGGTAGGAAATTTCATGTCTTTTCTCATTTGTATGGTTTAATCTTGTGAGAATTGATCCTAGCTTCTTATCTTGGCACAACTCTTAATGCTCATGTTTGATTTGCACTCATGGTTTAATGAATTGTTGATTAAACTTGAAGGACATACATGGATGGTTTAATTTGTGTATGTTCACATCTTGATTTGAAAGTATTGGGTGGATAATAAGAGGAGAGTTATAAAAGAGTCAAACTTTACTATTGTTGGTTACTAAGGAAGGATTGCACCAAGTCCTCTTTAATGTTGAATTCTCTTACTCACCAAGTGTTTGTTATATTGCTTGTTAGACAAAGATTGCAATTTTACTTTGTTTCATGTTACCAATCAACTCAAACCCCCCCCCCCCTTTTATCTATGTTTATCGATTGTTTATCATTGTTGATAACCATTGTTTGTTTATAAACTTGTTATTGGTATTCAATAGTTTACAATTCAAGTATTTAGCTTAAAAGTCCTTCTCTTGGGATCGACCCTTACTTGCACTATATTGCTTTATCCATTAGAGTAATCTAGAGTATAGTTTGGCTTATAAATTGTTAATTTGGTAGTTTAATTCTAGTATTTAGCGACCTAGTCTTTTAATACCTATCAAATTTTGGCGCCGTTGTCGGGGAAGGGCAACATAGCTAGAACTTGAGTTTGTGAATTTATGCTTAGTTGTTTTTATACTCCTCTTGTTGTTATAAGTAAGTGGAAGTTCTAATTTGTTTTGTGTAGTGTCAAGGTTTATGTTTAATTCCCCACAAGGTGGTGAATTTACTCCCGTTGAAGAGGATTCATTCGGAGCATACTCTTGGTTATTTACGAACACGTCGTATCAAAGACTGCCCAGGGAAGCCGAAGTTGATGAAGAACCACTTTCGGTAGACCCTATTGATGTAGAATATCCTAGAATGGCAAATGATAATAGAACCATTCGAGAGATAAGGGCAAGAAATTATGATGAACAACCATTATGCATCATATACCCTCCTTTGGGAGCAAATGCCAACTTTGAACATAAGGGTTTCTTCATTCACAACTTACCCAAGTTCTATGGGCAAGCGGGAAATGATCCTAACCGGCACATATCGGAGTTTCACATGATGTGTGAAGGAGCCATTCCAAATGGGGTGATGAAGGACCAATTCAACCTTCGTGCCTTTTCGTTTTCCTTGTTGGATGCGGCTAAGGATTGGCTTTTCTATGTTACTCCGGGATCCATAAGTACTTGAAAAGAAATGAAAGCAGCCTTCCTTGAGAAATTCTATCCCGACTCACGCCACAGCCGTGCAAAAAAGGTAATTACCACAATAGAGCAAGACCATGGGGAGACCACGTATGAATATTGGGAGAGATTTAAGAGGTTGGTGGCTCGATGCCCATACCATGGGTTGAGTGAGGATGACCTTCTTGTTAACTTTTATGAAGGTTTAGGCCAAGAAGTTCAAAGGATGGTTAATTCCGCTACCGCGGGAGGTTTGGAGAATTATTCCATAGCGGATGCTAAGGAAATCATTGAGAGACTTGCCTCAACCACGAGAAATTTGTTGGAGTTAGTGTCCTCCACAATAGTGCGTTAACATATTAAATCTCATTAATTGAATATCATCAGATATTTATTTATTTGATCGTCGTCAGTTGATTAACGTAAATCGATAACGGTTGGCTGACTAGAGTTTGACGTTATTGTCGCGAGACGGCGGTGATCAACTGACCCCTTTCGGTCACACCTATAGAAACGAACCCTAATTGATAACTAATTAATTGTATGAGATACAATTTATTTAGTCCCTTGATTTAAAGACTAAAAAGTTAGTCGATTATTTTTAGAGAGATTTCGAGTTGCGAACTCGAGGAGCGGCAGTTATTATTTAATTATGTGATAATTGAATAATAAATTTTGGGAGACGGGTTTTAGTTAATTAACTATTAATTTACTAAAATTGTACTAAATGATTAATGTGAATAATATTAGTACGTAAATAATATGTCTAGTGGTACACGTATATTTACGGAGTGAATTGGACGAATTAATTATGGAAGTATTTAAACATGAAATGATGTTTAAAATAAAAATTACACGGATTTGTGCGACAAATATAAGAACCAACATGGACCCGTAAATGGGCAAGTGGACCGTGTAAAATAAGAGTAGTGGATGATTACTCACATAATCATTTCACCTTATTTTGTATACTACCATAATTTATATTATATAAGATTTTGCATGTGATGTAAGATGAAAAATATAAGACAATGTTTGTCCACTCCAACACTCCATTTTCCACCCGCCACTTTCCCTTCCTTTTTACTCTACCTATTGTTCATTTCTACACTACAACATTCACTTATGTTTTGCATGTGAACAATATCATTCATCTCTCTAAAAATAATTACCCATCTTTACTAAGTTTGTTAGTAAACACATATAATTACTAAGACTTGTTAGTAATATCATAAATAATATCAAGGGTTCAATATTAACAAGTTCTAGTTCAATACTTGTTATTATTTTTGGGTAAGTTCTTGGGTGAAACAAGAAGGAGATCTTCTGTTTGAGATTAGTAAGGAGGATCATCCATTTGGAATAAGCTCAAGATCAAGCTAGTATGCAATTAGTTTGTGCCCTTTTTACCACAAAATCAATGTAAGGAAATTGTTTTTCCTTATACTTTCTTTTTATGCTTTCATATTAGTATGCATGTTACATAGATCACCTAAATGACAAATTATGAGATAATTTAATTTTAATTAGAGAGTCTAATAAGGATCTATGATCTTTCAAGTGGTATCAGAGCTTAGGCTTGTAATTTGAATGTTGATTTTAAGCATTTTAATGAATTATGAGATAATTTATAAAAACTCAAAAACTGTGTTAGAAGAGGTTTTAGCACGAATTTTTTGGGACATGCATACCTACTGATCGCAAAAGGTTTGTGGTATTTTTTGGTGATTTTTGAAGTTATTTTGCAATTTTTAATGATTTTTGGTAGAAAACCGAGTCAAAATGCCGTATTTTAGTTAAAAATTGACTAAAAATAGTTAAACGTTGATTCGGTGCATGGAATTTTTATGGTATTTCATGCATGTTTTCTACTGATGGTATGCAAAAAGTTGAAGGTTTGTTCGAATTTTTTGCATGTTTATTGATTTTATGAGATAAAAGTCGATAAAAGTGAAATTAATTAATCGTAATTTCGAAACACTTGATTCTGCCCATGATAAATTTATGTTCATTTAACAATATTATTTAAATGTTAAAAGTGGTTTTCATGTGTGTTTTCACTTTGTTTTGATGTTTATTGGTTTTAGTGGTTAAAAACAGATAAATATCGATCTTTTTCTTCATAAAATTTATCCAGAATTTTTGGGCAATTTTTCTGACATTTTGGTGTTCTTGGGAGTGTTCTAGAATATTAAAAATTTCTGTTTCATTTTTTTGGGTAATTTTTCAATTATTTTGGATTTTTACTTAAATATTATGATTTTATCAATTAAATTAGCAAAATATCCCCAAATCATACTAATTATTTATCATAAAATTAGTGAGGACTAATTTTGAGGTTCAAAACAGTGTGGACAATTAGTTTGGACTTTAATGAGATTTAAGAGTTGATTATTGATTTTTACATATTAAAAATCGATTAAATCCACAAAAACCGAGATGGATACCAACGAATGATAGATAGGGCGATTTTGGCATCATTTTACACCATTTTAAGCATATTTATTTAAGTTGAATGAATGATTGTCATTTATTTAAAGTATTTATCTTGTTGTACCTAGTATGACCTAGTTAATTTTAATCGTTATTACCCGAAATGAATGGGAATATCGATTTGTTTGTAATTAAATACGATCTCGTATCGTCGGTTTGTAATTAATTAATAGTTTTATTTATTTTATTAATTAATGTATAATAGGAATAGCTATGTAATTCAATTGTAATAGTTATTTTTACCGGCGTTTCCAAAAGACGGATTACATCGAGACTGAGTCTATTTTTGGAAGGTGTTCCAAATCCCACAAGGAAGAGCCACTTATGGAATGAAGAGGCAAGGGACCAAGGAGTTGATTTCTGAAATGTAATAGACTAGTTTTTATTAACTAGGAGGCCATACTAGGATTTATTCATATGCTTACATGTTTGCTTGTTTTATTTTCGCGCATGCCAAAATCGCCATTCACATGCATTTTATTTTCGCAGTTGTCAATTCTCGTCATTTAAATTCACCGAATTAATTCACTTATAAGGAATTTATGACTAAATTGACCAGATCTCTCACATAACTAAATTTGAGATTAGCCTTACCAATTAGTAACACCTATGAATCTCTTGTTCATTAGAGCCACGCTCGCCCAAGCGGGGTGTTCTCTTTTTACCTTGGGTAAGTAGGGTGGTAAACGGTTATCACACGCCAAAATTGGTTGGACTCAACGGGATATAAGACGGTCTTGTGTTCCGGGGCTAGTAGATGAATTTGAGTAAATTCGTCGACCAAGAGTTCTAGAGGTAGAATTAGTCAATGTGACTTACCGAATTTACGCAATTATGGGATGTTTTGCCCAAGTGATGCTCATTTTTGTTTAATATTTGAGTCTTGGAATCATTTATATAATTTAGTGGGAGGTCATTATATAAATGCTAAAACTTGCTAAACATGTTTTTACAAGTAATTTTTAAAACAATGAATGTTATTTTTTCCTTTTTGTTGTAGCATTTTAATTCGCAATGGCAACTTCATCAACTCCATCGACTACTTCACTAGGAAAAGATTCATGGCTAAGGTCCGTAATGGACAAATGTATTTTAAAAGATGACGGTAGTAACTTTCTTGAATGGGAATCCAACATCAAAAGTGCCGCGTTGTCCGACAATGTGCTCACTTACTTGACCGATGCTCCTCCTATCGAGCCCGGTGAAAGAGCTTCATCGGCGGTGCGGACCACCTATGATGACTATGTGAGGATGTTGAATGATATCAAGAATGTGTTGATATGGTCAATATCCCCAAAGCTCAAGCTATCATGCATTTCTTTAAATGCGTACGAGATTTTCACTCGTATGATCACTATGTTTTCACAAACACCAAAAGTCCGTCAATACGATGCGGCGGCACGCTTCTTTGAAGCTAAGATTGAGAGGGGCCAAAAGGTTGGTCCCCATGTACTCAAAATGGTCGAATATGTTGACATCCTAGAGCGTCTAGTGTGTAAGCTAAGATTCCTAAGACTCTTGTGGTGGATCGTATCCTCCACTCACTCCCCACCAAGTTTGCCCACTTTAGGGTAAACTACAACATGAATGACATGGATAAGAGTTACCATGAAATTCATGCACTCCTCACCCAAGCGGAGAGAGATATGGAAGCTAGTGGGAGTGAAAAGGGAGATGTTTTAACCATGAAGTTAAAGAACATGTCTCTTGGAGTCAAGAAAGGAAAAGGAAAAGAAAAGTCCCAATTCAAGAAATCGTCAAAGAAACATGACAAGGGAAAGGGGAAAGCCGTTGAGAATGGCAATCCTAAGGCAAAAAGTGTCAAGCTCTCCGAGGCCTAATGTTTCCATTGTAATGGGAAGGGGCATTATAGGAAGAGTTGTCCCAAATACTTGGAGGATCTCAAGGAAGGGCGTGTGACGCCTATTGGTATGATTTCCTCTCTTTATGTGATAGACGTTAATTATGCTTGTACTTCCACTTGGGTACTTGATACTGGATGTGGCTCTCACCTTTGTAACCATTTGCAGGGTTTAAGGGACGTGCAAGCACTAGTAAAAGGTGATGTGGATCTCCGCATGGGCAATGGAGCTAGAGTAGCCGCCGTTTCCATGGGGACCTATGTGCTCACTTTAGTTAGTGGTTTAGAGTTGTATTTAAATAAGTGTTATTTTGTACCAACTTTAACTAAGAACATCATCTCCATTTCCGCGTTAGACGCGGAAGGCTTTTGTTTTATGATTAAGGACAAGTGTTGTACTTTTTCTTTTAATGATGTGGTTTATGGCAAGGTAATTTCAATTGGAGGCATTTATGTTTTAAATGATGTTAATGACGTTTATCATGTGGAAACTAAAAAGCTCAAAACGGATGATCCAAACGAATCCTACCTTTGGCATTGTCGTTTAGGCCACATAAACGAAAGACGCATTAAGAGACTTGCTTCAACAAAAGTGCTCAAACCATTTGGTTTCGAATCTTATGGTACATGCGAGTCTTGCCTTCTAGGCAAGATGACTCGTGCACCTTTTCCGGGAAAAGGGACACGAGCTAGTGAGGTTTTGGCTCTCATACATACGGATGTCTGTGGACCATTAACCATCACCGCTAGAGGAGGTTTTCACTACTTCATTACTTTTCCTGATGACTTAAGTAGATATGGGTATGTCTACTTAATGAAGAACAAGATTGAAGCCTTTGACAAGTTCAAAGAGTTCCAAAATGAAGTAGAGAACCAATTGGATAAAAAGATAAAGATCCTACGGTCCGACCATGGTGGTGAGTATTTAAAGATTGAATTTGATTCACACCTAAAAGATTGTGGTATAGTATCACAATGGACTCCTCCTGGCACACCGCAATTAAATGGTGTGGCCGAAAGGAGAAACCGAACTTTACTTGATATGGTTCGGTCCATGACGAGTCTAACTGAGCTTCCTAGTTCATTTTGGGGTTTTGCCCTCTTCTCTATAAGTATTTTCACTAAATCGAAGCCCGACTAAAGCGGCCGATAAGACTCCATATGAGATATGGACAGGGAAAGTCTCTCATTTGTCATTCATGCATATTTGGGGTTGCGAAGCGTACGTTAAGATCAAGTCTGACAATAAGATTGCACTCAGGTCTGACAAATGTCTTTTTGTAGGATATCCAAGGGAAACACGTCGATATTACATCTACAATAAACACGAGAACAAAGTGTTTGTGGCTCGTGATGTTGTCTTCCTAGAAAAGGAGTTTATTTCTAGGAGACAGAGTGGGAGAAAATTTGAACTTGAAGAAGTTCGAGAGCCACAAACCGAGAATGAGGTAGAGGAGAACGTGGAGGATAGCATTCCCTCTTCCTCTGAAACGGTAATTATTCGTAGAAAGTCAAGTAGGATTTCTAATCCACCTGATCTCTACCTTGGTAACATCGAAGAGGATGGTGTTTTGTTACTTTTTGAAAGTGATGAACCCACTACCTACAAATCGGCCATGTCTAGTCCCGACTCCTTGCTTTGGCTAGAAGCCATGCGGTCCGAAATGGATTCCATGTACGAGAACCAAGTATGGGACTTGGTGGATTTACCTGAGGGAGTGCAACCCCTTCAGTGTAAATGGATATATAAAATTAAGCTCGGCGTGGATAAACATGTGGATGTTTACAAAGCTAGATTGGTGGCAAAAGGTTTCACCCAAGTTCATGGTTTACATTATGACGAAACCTTCGCTCCAGTCGCTATGCTTAGGTCCATTAGGATAATCTTAGCAGTTGCCGCATTTCATGATTATGAGATTTGGCAATGGATGTCAAAACCGCCTTCTTGAATGGGATTCTAGAAGAAGAGGTGTACATAATACAACCTGAAGGTTTTGTGGATATATCTAACCCTAAGAAGGTGTGTAAGCTCAAGAAGTCCATTTATGGTCTTAAGCAAGCATCTAGGAGTTGGAATCATCGCTTTGATCATGTTATTAAACAATATGGTTTCACTAGAAGTGTGGAAGAACCGTGTTTATACATGAAGTTTAGTGGGAGTAAGGTTGCATTCCTTGTCCTATATGTGGATGACATATTGCTCCGGATCTTGGGTATCCGGATCTATAGGGATAGGTCCAAGAGGATACTAGCATTGAGTCAAGAAACTTATATTGACAAAGTTCTTGACCGGTTCAATATGAAAGACTCTAAGAGAGGATTTCTACCTATAGGCCAAGGGATTACTTTGAGCAAGTCACAGTCTCCCTCCACCTCTAAGGAAATTGAACACATGAAGACCGTCCCTAATGCTTCCGCTGTTGGGTCTATCATGTATGCTATGATTTGCACTCGTCCCGACGTTGCGTATGCCTTGAGCATGATAAGTCGTTATCAAGCCAAGCCTGGTGAGAGTCACTGGATAGCCGTAAAGAACATCCTTAAGTACTTGAGAAGGACTAAGGATTCGTTCTTAGTGTTTGGAGGAGAAACTGAGTTGCGTGTAAGAGGTTACACGGATGCAAGTTTCCAAACCGATAGGGATGACATGAAATCCCAATCCGGCTATGTGTTTATGCTAGATGAAGGAGCTGTTTGCTAGAAGAGCTTCAATCAAAGTGTTACTGCGGATTCTACAACAGAGGCTGAGTACCTTGCAACGTCTGAGGCTGCGAAGGAAGCTGTTTGGATTAGGCAATTCATGGAGGGGCTAGGAGTAGTCCATTCCGCCAAAGATCCTATCACTCTATATTGTGATAACAGTGGAGCTATTTTTCAAGCCAAAGAGCCTAAGTCTAGTAACAAATCTAGACACATTGAAAGGAAATACCATGTAATTAGAGATTATGTGGAAAGGAAGGAAATTGACATTTGTAAGGTTAGGACAGATGATAATATTGCTGATCCTTTAACCAAGCCTTTATCAAAGGCTAAGCATGATGGTCATGTCGTGGCTATGGGATTGAGACGAGTACCAGATTTTCTTCAGATTATGTATATGTAATAAATGAATAGTGTATCTTTTATTACATATATGATAATCACATTCATTGTTTTCGTATTCATTCTTTTATGAATCTTTTATTTAGTGTGTGATGTGACTCATATTTGCGAACATTTAGTCCCCTACTTGAGCCTATTTTGCATAGTATTATAACATTACTTGGCCATTTTATTTGCCAAAACCTTCCTATTTGCTTTTCTAGTGCATTTCATATGTTTTGTAGAAAAGGAGATAAATGAGGCAAAAATTCCCGTCTCTCGTGCTTATTTGGAAGGTTATTGACGATATTGGATAGACTAGTATGAAGAGGCGGCAAGAACGAGAGCAAACAACACAAGAATAAGGGGTATGCAAGAGGAGGAAAAGCAAGGAAGCCATTACATGAATAAATTGCTCGGAACCCAAACCAAGAGTTGCTCCTTTGGCTCTGAAAGTATTCTAGATGAAACGGCGTCGAAAAATCAAGTGATCTAGGCTTTTGAATCACTCCAATAGGAGTCCGGGTGAGAAAATGACGCCCGTTTTACAATCCGAGCTCAAACAAAGAAGCTGTCCGCCAATCCGCTCGTCCCGAGACTCAATACGCTCGTCCCCTGAGACAATCCGCTCGTCCCACCGTCAAAGAAGCTCGTCTTCCCTTCCTATTATCCAAGCGTCCCGATGCCAAGACGCCCGTCTTGAGGCCTTGTGATCCGAGCGTCCCGACCCCTTGGCCGCTCGGATTCCATTCCAGTGCAACCGTCTCTCTTCTTGCTCCATTCGAGATGCGCATATTTTTGAAAGACTAGCTAAAAGGAGACCCGCATCTTTTCTTGAGAGGAGCGATTCCTCAAGGACTTAATCGTCATTTAAGCCATTAGTAACCCTAATTTGTGTACCTAATCTCTACTATAAATACCCCATTTCTAATAACCAAACCACCAAACTCTCTTAGTAGGAAATTCTCTTAGATTAGATTAGGAGTAGATTAGAATAGATTAATCTCAATCTTTCCACAAAATTACACATTAATCTTTCCTTAATTATTGTTCAAGTTCATTATTATTTGGTAATTGAAGATTATTGGGTTATTATTGGAGAATTGACAACTCTTCATCAATCAATCAAGTTCTGTTCTTTTATTCTTTGCTTTATTATTTGGAATCATCTCAAGTTTGGTATAATTCTTTTACCCTTTACTCTTTATTGTTTATTTCCTCATTCTCTTATCATGTTTACACTTGTTGTGATGATTGACACCATTAATGACATGTTTACCATGATAATAAGTAAGTAGTCTCTTTAGCTAGGATTAGTGGGTAATTAAGGGAGATAAACATGGGGAATAATCATGCTTAATCCAATATGTTTCCATAAATAAGTTGCTTGTTTGTTGTAATGTCAACCGATGCACATGTTTTGTTTGATGAAATGCTAAGCCTATGAGTCCTTGCATTTACAACCATCTCTTATCTATTCAACTTGACTTGTAAGATATAAATCAACTCGAGTCTTGTTAGACCATGCATAGAAGTGATTAGGAGGAAACTAAGTCGACTTGTAGGTGTTGTACAATCTAATCGATTCGGCTCCGGGACCCAACTCTTCCTAAGAACCGTAAGACATAAACCAACTCGGTTCCTTTACAACATAAATTGGTTGCAACTTTGTGAACATGTTTGTATGATCAACTCCCATGAATCCCCTATGAACCCATGACATCCTAGCACTTTTAATCAATTGTTTACATCCTTCCTTTTATTGCTTGTTTTACCTTATTGTTTGCATTAGCCTAGACACAACTACAAACCCAAACAAATTGTGACACTAGCATAAATTGAGGTAGATAGACTTAGAACCCAAAGCACACCGTCCCATGGATCGACCTCGACTTACCGCTAACTAGTTGTTTGTTGAGAATATAAATATGTTTGATTGGGAGACACGACAACATCTCACCCATCAAAATGGCGCCGTTGCCGGGAAAGGTGTTTTATGATTAAGTTCTTACTTGTTTGTCTATTTTAATTGTGCTTTAACCTTGAGGAACTTGTTCCTCAAGGTTCGTTTTACCGTTTTCTTGTAGTTTCCTTGTTTGTAGTTGTATCTTTACCTTGGTTATAATGATGACTCAAGACTTAACATATGGAGTATGTGATGGATCTTTTAAGTATGACTATGGGTATGGGGAGTTTGAGGAGCAAGTCAACACAAACCTACCTTACTACTCATACAATGAAAATCCTAACTACTATCCCAATATTTCCCACCAAAATCACCACACTCAATATCAACAACAACCATCCACCCAAAACTCACTTTACAACCAATTCCAAATGCCACAATATGAGAACTTTCACACCCACCCACAACAAAAAGATGAGCCCAACTTTGACATTCAAGACATGGTTCTCCCAATGATGGGAGACCAAGAAAACTTCTTCAAACAAGTGCTAGAGGAGAGACAAAATAGAAACAATGTTCTCCAAAGCATTGTTACCTATGGTGAGGAGTTGGCAATTCGAATTGCCCAAATGGAGGCAACCCAAGAAACCATCCAACCAACTACTCCCCACCAATCCTTGAGCATTGAACATGAATGTGAGTTTGAAGGAGTAACCTTTAATGTGGAAGATGAGAAGTGGGAAGAGCCAATCTCCTTGAGCTCTTATGAGTATGAAAGTGTGGTATTTGATGAGGAAGATATGAGGTTGAGTAAGCCAAATACTCTTAACCTTTGTGAGTATAAGGGTGTGACTTTTGATGTGGACTTTAAGGTGTTGGAGAAAGAGTTAATGAAGAGGAGTGAAGCCTCTATTTATGATTCATATGGAGATAGCGATGATGACGAGCCTAAGGAAAGGAGTTATGATATTGCCTCACTTGAGGACCCCATCCTTGAGAAGTTTGAGGTATGCTTCCATGTGGAAGGTGAATGTCTCTTTCCTATTGACTATGAAGACCTTTTCGCGCCCACCATGCAACCTATGATTGTTGGAGATGATGTGGAGGACCTTCTCCAAAAAGTTAAATCATCATATAAAGGGTACTTGGTGGAAAAGGTTAAGAACAAAATTGCAAATGAACGTACTTGTGGAGATTTGGCACCCACAATTTCAAAGGTACCCCGTCATCAATGCCATGAGAACTCTCCTTCTACTCGTGAAGGATTGAAAAATCAAAACGCTATCATCATCACCAAAATTAGAGGAGAAGGTGGCAAGTGGAAATCTCCGGATGAAAATAAGCCATACTTCATACCTAGTTTTGACAAGAATCATGGGCCTATTGGTTTAAAGCACTTCAAGAGCTCAAGAGCTAAGGGTAAGGTGATGAAGGGAATGGAGGACAAGCTTCCTTGGCCAACCTTCATTTTGAATTGGAACAAACCGTATTCATGCTTATTTGAGGTTTGTCCTCAAGCCTTTGACCGGTTATTGAGAGCATTAAGCAACATGGACAAGATCAATAACCATGGCAACAAGGAATGAGTTTGGTGGAGTCCTCCCTGAAACCACCATTTGTAAGATACCCTTTACTTTGTCTTTGCATTACATTTACACTTGCATTTAGTTATTTATATGTACATTTAGCTTGCATTTGTAATATATTTCATATTGCATTTACATTAGTTAGTTCATATAATATAGTTGCATTGTAATATGTCTCACATGATTCATTTAGATAGTTGCATATAGACTAGAATTCATGCATAGTCACTAATGACCAATCCTATTCTTTTCTACACTATAAATAGTGTTTAAATCGGTTTGGGGAGGTTTGATCATAGGTGACCATAGTTTACTAGAAATCATGCATCATATAGTATAGTTTAAATTGCATTCATTTGTTATATATGTCATATAAAATTGCATTTAGTTAAAGCATACATTCATTCATATCATATCATTGCATTTATACTTTATTTAAAAAAAAAAAAATATCAAAAAAATTCAAAAACATGTATTTCCTTTTTATTCCCACTCCTACATGTACATTAAGGACAATGTCCAAAATAAAGTGGGGGATGAGAATTTATATTCCAAAAATGCATAAAAATTGAAAATTTTCGAAAAATCACAAAAATATGTCTTTTAATTTCATAAAAACAAAACGCATAAAATTTTTTAAAAAATTGAAAAATCCAAAAACATGTTCATTCCTTTTTAGTGTAGAATTGTATTGTATATACTTGTTTGCTTGTTTGTTTATCCTTTTTCACATTGATCGACTATGCCACATCTGAGACATGAGGATATTGAAGACCGCATGGTATGATCTTTTCAATCCCCTTTTTCCTCTTTATGTTAATGACTATGTGGCTTTATTTTGATGGATGCGGTATAAACAATGTGAATTTAGGATTGCATTTAGATTATTTGGCATACTAGTTGGTAGAAGCATATGCATTAGGATGTATATATGTTAGTTGCATCATGGCATGTAGTTTGCATGTTAGAAAAATTTTGTGAAACCGTCTACTTGGGAAACTTGACAAGTGTATATAGGCCCTAGTAGATGCTTTTTCTTCTTAAGACTTTGCTTGTTAGAATACTTGTAAAATACCCTAGGATGTGTCATGCTAGTATCCTTTGACCCATGGATTAAGGCTTAGTCAAGAGTACCTTGTGGTGTGATAACTTCTTGGCTACCGTTTATTCCAAGGTGACCCTTGAAACCATGCATCTATCATCCATGTTCTACCATACATTTTGTCATCAAAGGGAATAGGCACAAAAATTGTTCAAAAATTTGAGTTTAAGAAATGAAAAGAAGAGAAAAAGTTTGCAATTGCATCAAAAGAAAAGAGGAGTAACAAAAATGAAAACTCCTATGCTTCAAATATAAGCACCCTCGCTACAAATGGGGTAGCTTTGAAATTGTTCAAAAGAAAAATGCAAAAGTTGAAAAGTTGTCAAGTATTGAAATGCCAAACATCAAAAGAAATGGCAAAAAGAAAGTGTTCTCAAATGTTATATGCCACAAGAAATTGGGGGGAAAAACAAACAACAAAGCAAACTCCCAAATGAAACTCAAATATCTGTCGATCCCTTTATCCATCGTATCCACTTTTGTGCACGGTAGAGAGGGGACGACCCTTCTTCTTGTCTAGGAAAGAAGGGGAATTCCGCGATCCTCCAGTGTTTCTAACACCATAGGGAGTCTATTCTTGACAAAAGCATTTAGCGATTGAGGACAAAGGTACCCTAGCTTGACACAATTTGGAGGTGATTTATTAGTATCCTTCTAGGCTTAGTAGTTTGAAGAAATTGCATCTATGAAGGAGTGTGTACCCTTGAATTGCTTCCCTTGTAGATAATTTCCGACACTTAAATGAGGAAAGTGGCTATTCTTTTGTAGATGCATCCATAACTTGATTTTGTGTGCTTTAATGTTTGGATGTGTCGCCATTTTAGCAAGACCCACCTTGACTTGCAAGAAAGCTATCCTACCTCATGGTTGTCTTGTTGTGAGTTGAAGGGGCAGAGTGAGACCCGCTAATTGTCTCATATCGGCTATATTAGTAGGATAGTTTAAATAAGGGTCCTAGTTTAGTCACCTCTTTACTTGGGACGAGTCAAGGTTCGGTTTGGGGATGTTTGATGTGACTCATATTTGCGCATATTTAGTCCCCTAATTGAGCCTATTTTGCATACTATTATAACATTCCTTAGCCATTTTACCCGTCAAAACCTTCCTATTTGCTTTTCTAGTGCATTTCATATGTTTTGTAGAAAAGGAGATAAATGAGGGGAAAATTCCCGTCTCTCATGCTTATTTGGAAGGTTATTGACGATATTGGATGGACTAGTATGAAGAGGCAGCAAGAACGAGAGCCAACAACACAAGAATAAGGGGTATGCAAGAGGAGGAAAAGCAAGGAAGCCATTACATGAAGAAATTGCTCGGAACCCAAACTAAGAGTTGCTTCTTTGGCTCTGAAAGTATGCTAGATGAAATGGCGTCGAAAAATCAAGTGATCTAGGCTTTTGAATCACTCCAATAGGAGTACGGATGAGAAAATGACGTCCGTTTTATAATCCGAGCTCAAACAAAGAAGCTGTCCGCCAATCCGCTCGTCCCGAGACTCAAGACGCTCGTCCCCTGAGACAATCCCCTCGTCCCCCCTTCAAAGACACTCGTCTTCACTTCCTATTATCCAAGCATCCCGATGCCAAGACGCCCGTCTTGAGGCCTTATGATCTGAGCGTCCCGACCCCTTGGCCGCTCGGATTCCTTTCCAGTGCAACCGTCTCTCTTCTTGCTCCATTCGAGATGCGCATATTTTTGAAAGACTAGCTAAAAGGAGATCCGCATCTTTTCTTGAGAGGAGCAATTCCTCAAGGACTTAATCGTCATTTAAGCCCTTAGTAACCCTAATTTGTGCACCTAATCCCTACTATAAATACCCCATTTGTAATAACCAAACCACCAAGCTCTCTTAGTAGGAAATTCTCTTAGATTAGATTACGAGTAGATTAGAATAGATTAATCTCAATCTTTCCACAAAATTACACATTAATCTTTCCTTAATTATTGTTCAAGTTTATTATTGGGTAATTGAAGATTATTATGTTATTATTGGAGAATTGACAACTCTTCATCAATCAATCAAGTTCTCTTCTTTTATTCTTTGCTTTATTATTTGGAATCATCTCAAGTTTGGTATAATTCTTTTACCCTTTACTCTTTATTGTTTATTTCCTCATTCTCTTATGATGTTTACACTCGTTGTGATGATTGACACCATTAATGACATGTTTACCATGATAATAAGTGAGTAGTCTCTTTAGCTAGGATTAGTGGGTAATTAAGGGAGATAAACATGGGGAATAATCATGCTTAATCCTATATGTTTCCATAAATAAGTTGCTTGTTTGTTGTAATGTCAACCTATGCACATGTTATGTTTGACGAAATGCTAAGCCTATGAATCCTTGCATTTACAACCATCTCTTATCTATTGAACTTGACTTGTAAGATATAAACCAACTCGAGTCTTGTTAGACCATGCATAGAACTGATTAGGAGGAAACTAAGTCGACTTGTAGGTGTTGTACAAGCTAATCGATTCAGCTCCGGGACCCAACTCTTCCTAAGAACCGTAAGACATAAACCAACTCGGTTCCTTTACAACATAAATTGTTTGTAACTTTGTGAACATGTTTGTATGATCAACTCCCATGAATCCCCTATGAACCCATGACATCCTAGCACTTTTAATCAATTGTTCACATCCTTCCTTTTATTGCTTGTTTTACTTTATTGTTTGCATTAGCCTAGACACAACTACAAACCCAAACAAATTGTGACACTAGCATAAATTGAGATAGATAGACTTAGAACCCAAAGCACACCGTCCCATGGATCGACCTCGACTTATTGCTAAGTAGTTGTTTGTTGAGAATATAAATGTGTTTGATTGGGAGACACGACGACATCTCACCCATCCGTGTGACTAAATTTTAATACCTTGCTTATCTGAATAAGTTGTGCAGACAATGTTGAACACTATTCAATTGAATAAGATGAACATTGTATTTTGTCCCTAGTCACTTAATGAGGTGACGTCTCGGAGTGACTAGATTGTAAGTCGATTGATGGTTGTTCAACACCATAAGGTCATATGTGATGACTGGTCGATTACATAGGCAGAGTGTGTGACATTTTGCCGGACAGTGACCATTTAGAGAGTCCCTAAGTTCTATTATAGACGCCTGGTCGTGGCGGGGATCTCTAAGATGTTCTAATGAGTCGATTCTTTTGACTGAAGAATATTATCTGAGCAAGTGCAGTTTTCGAGTGACTTTGGTTTTTGTCCTAGGTCGTGCAGTGAAAAGAGGCCAAAAGGGCATTTACTAGGTCATGGTGAGCTGTATTGTGCAATAGGATAGAAAGGGCATACAGGAATTGTCCACCCACATTGGGTAACTATATCTCAACGCCACTCGAGGAGTTAATGACTACAAATGCGTGGCCACGCTCGGAAGTAATCTGTGAGAGATTTTTCCGGTCAGGTAGTCACACTCCCAATCGAGAAAACCACTCGCGATGTGTTCATGTGCAAGTGCGACCTGAAAGACACCTTGCATTGAGTGGGAGATTAAAACAGACAAGAGAATTGGTAGCGCACACCTTGTGTCGGACAAGTGGGAGATTGTTGGAGTTAGTGTCCTCCACAATAGTGCGTTGTCATATTAAATCTCATTAACGGAATATCATCAGATATTTATTTATTTGATCCTCATCAGTTGATTAACGTAAATCGATAACGGTTGGCTGATTAGAGTTTGACGTTATTGTCGTGAGACGGCGGTGATCAACTGACCCCTTTCGGTCACACCTATAGGAACGAACCCCAATTGATAACTAATTAATTGTATGAGATACAATTTATTTAGTCCCTTGATTTAAAGACTAAAAAGTTAGTCGATTATTTTTAGAGAGATTTCGAGTTGCGAACTCGAGGAGCGGCAGTTATTATTTAATTATGTGATAATTGAATAATAAATTTTGGGAGACGGGTTTTAGTTAATTAACTATTAATTTACTAAAATTGTACTAATTGATTAATGTGATTAATATTAGTACGTAAATAATATGTGTAGTGGTACACGTATATTTACGGAGTGAATTGGACGAATTAATTATGGAAGTATTTAAACATGAAACGATGTTTAAAATAAAAATTACACGGATTTGTGCGACAAATATAAGAACCAACATGGACCCGTAAATGGGCAAGTGGACCATGTAAAATAAGAGTAGTGGATGATTACTCACATAATCATTTCACCTTATTTTGTATACTACCATAATTTATCTTATATAAGATTTTGCATGTGATGTAAGATGAAAAATTTAAGACAAAGTTTGTCCACGCCAACACTCCATTTTCCACCCGCCACTTTCCCTTCCTTTTTACTCTACCTATTGTTCATTTCTACACTACAACATTCACTTATATTTTGCATGTGAACAATATCATTCATCTCTCTAAAAATAATTATCCATCTTTACTAAGTTTGTTAGTAAACACATATAATTACTAAGACTTGTTAGTAATATCATAAATAATATCAAGGGTTCAATATTAACAAGTTCTAGTTCAATACTTGTTATTATTTTTAGGTAAGTTCTTGGGTGCAACAAGAAGGAGATCTTCTCTTTGAAGATTAGTAAGGAGGATCATCTATTTGGAATAAGCTCAAGAACAAGCTAGTAAGGTGAACTAGTTTGTGCCCTTTTTACCACAAAATCAATGTAAGGAAATTGTTTTTCCTTATACTTTTTTTTATGCTTTCATATTAGCATGCATGTTACATACATCACCTAAATGACAAATTATGAGATAATTTAATTTTTATTAGAGAGTCTAATATGGATCTATGATCTTTCAAAATTATGGTAGAAGTCAAATGGGATCAAGAAATGCATCTTCAATGGGAACCTCCTCTTCATCTACTCAAAATCTTGAGCAAAGTGTGAATGATCTAACTCACCTAGTGAAGAACATGATGGTGAACAATCCAAACAAGGACGGAGGTCAAAGGAATCAAGAGGAATGCAACTATTGCCAAGGTCCTCATTTGGAGGAAGCTTGCCCCATTATGATTGAAGAAGGAATTGGGGTGGAAAATGTAAGTGCAATGGGTTATGGAAATTACAATGCTAGGAATCCTTCCGGGGGAGGATATTACAATTATGACCCTAGTGGTAACACTTACAATGTTGGGAGTAGAGACAATCCTCGACTTTGTTGGGGTGGTGACACCTCAAAGAGCTTTGTTAATGGCTAATTCAACCACTTGAGAGACCAAAATTCCCGACAAGGTCAAGGTTCAAATTCTCAAGGAAATAGGAATGGAAATTTCAACAACCAAGGTCGAAACCAAAACCAAGGTCAATCATCCCAATTTGGCAACCAAGGTAACAACACCAATTCTCAAAAGGAACCAAGTGTTCAAGACTTTCTTAAGAACATTTTGCAAGATCAAGTTAAAACAAACAAGAGGTTTGACAAGATTGAAGCCGACAAGGGTGTTAGTGATGCCAAGGTTGCCAACCTTGAGGTCCAACTTGGACAAATTGCCCAAGAACTTGCCAAACAAAACCAAAGGAATTCCACTTCTATTCCCACCACCACATTCCCTCCTAGGGAAAATGCTAGTGCTATGACATTAAGGAAGGGGATAACTTTAGAATCCCCTCCAAAGAAGAAGAGAAGGGGCAAGTTACAAGAAAGGATCATTGAAATTGAAGAGCAAATTGAAGAAGAGCTTGTGATTGAACAAGAGAAAGGGACATCTTCAAAAGCTAATGAGGAAGAAGAAAAGAATCCTTTGAGCATTGACAAAGGAAAGAAAGGAAGCACCAACACAAAGGATCAACTTGAAGGGATTGAAAAAGAGAATATGAACCGGAGGTACCATTTCCTAGTGCCCTCACAAGTCCCAAGAATTTCGATAAAGACTCCGATCTTTATGAGACTTTTAGGAAATGTGAGGTCAACATCCCTCTTTTTACTATCATTAACTCCGTCCCTAGGTATGCAAAAGTTCTCAAAGAACTTTGCACCCCTAAACGGAAGCCAAGGAAAGGAGTTGAAAGAGTCATGGTTATTAGGCATGTCTCGGCTATTTTCAAACGAAATCTTCCCAAAAAGTGTGATGATTCGGGCATGCTAACTATACCGTGCTTAATGGGAGGCAAAGCTTTTGCTAGAGCTATGCTAGACTCGGGGTCCTCTACAAATGTTATGCCTTATTAATTTATGAGACCTTAGAATTGCCTCCCTTGTCTAAGACCAATGTTGTGATCCAATTGGCGGACCGCTCTACAATTCACCCCAAAGGTCTTGTAGAAGATGTGTTGGTAGAGGTTGATAAATTCATGTTTCCGGCCGACTTTTATGTTTTGGACATGGAACCTGACTCCAAGGCTACACCCCTCTTGCTAGGGAGGCCTTTCATGAGAACCTCCAAAACAAAACTTAACATGTATGATGGAAATTTGACCATGGAATTTGAAGGGAAAATTTTGAAGTATAATGTGTATGAGACAATGAAAAAGACCGATGATTTGAGCTTTTGCTACTTTCTTGATAAAATTGAACCTTTGGCAAATCGAGTTTACCAATTGAGTCATAGGGACCCACTTGAAGTGGCCCTTACTAACAATGTCAAGAAGGACGGGTTGCGGTTTTTGTTGTCTCATGATGTGCAAGAAAGCGTGGAGGCATTGGAAAAGGAAGAACCATTAGAAGAATCTAAGGAAGAAAAAGAAATGAAAGAAATTGAGGAGGAAATGTCGAGCCAAGGCGCAGCCTGCGCAGCTCACCAACGCAGCCTGCATTGTTCCCAGCTCCACAATGTCTTATTTTTCCTCCTCTTCTTATGACTACCAATCCAAATTCCTTCCCCTAGAGGCCTCCCTTGAAAGACCACTCCGATCCATTATAAAGCCACCCACTCCCAATCTATAACCACTCCCCGACCACTTGAAGTACATTCTTCTTGGGGAAAACAACACTCTACCCCTTATAATCTCAAACCAACTTGATGGTGATCAAGAAAAGAGATTGGTGGATGTATTGCACAAGTACAAGGAAGCCTTTGGGTGGAGCATTGCGGATCTTAAGGGGATAAGCTCAAGCGTATGCATGCACAAGATCCGGTTGGAGGGGGAAGCAAAGCCGGTTCGGCAACCACAAAGAAGATCGAACCCACCAATGATGGAAGTGGTGAAAGAAGAGATCATCAAATTACTCCAAATGGGAATCATTTACCCCATTAGTGATTCTCAATGGGTAAGTCCCACTCAATGTGTACCAAAAAAGGGTAGTGTGACGGTAATCGAGAGCAAAGAAAGAGCTTTAATTCCCACCCGGATTCAAACCGGGTGGAGATTTTGCATCGATTATCGCCGCCTAAATGTTGTGACATTCAAAGACCATTTCCCTTTACCCTTTCTAGACCAAATGCTAGAGAGGCTAGGGGGAAAGGAATTCTATTGTTTCTTGGACGGATACTCCGGGTACTTTCAAATTCCCATACGCCCGGAGGATCAATCCAAGACAACATTCACATGCCCTTTCGGAACATATGCATACCGAAGATACCATTCGGTTTGTGTGATGCTCCGGGTAAATTTCAATGTTGTATGGTGAGTCTTTTCTCGGATCTTGTAGAAAGAGTCTTAGAGGTGTTCATGGACGACTTCACCGTCCATGGAGACAATTTTGAAGCTTTCTTGGACCACCTAAATATGGTCCTATCACGATGCACGAAGTCACACCTTGTGTTGAATTCCGAGAAATGTCAATTTATGGTTAAAAGCGGCATCGTGTTAGGTCACATAGTCTCAAAGAGAGGGATTGAGGTGGATGTGGCTAAGGTTGAAGTAATAAAAACCTTGCCATATCCCACTAATAATAGGGAGATAAGGTCGTTCCTAGGACACGCGGGCTTCTACCGTCGATTTATTAAGGACTTTTCCAAGATTGCTTACCCCTTGTGCAATCTTTTGCACAAGAATGTGGAGTTTATTTTTGATGATGCTTGTAGGTTGGCATTCAATTCTTTGAAGGAAAAGCTTGGGACGGCCCCGATAATTCAAGCTCCAAGATGGGACCTCCCTTTTGAAATCATGACCGATGCTAGCGATTATGCCCTTGGCGCGGTTTTAGGCCCAAGGGAAGGGAAGGTTTCTCATGTCATATAATATGCTTCTTCACTTTTGAATGATGCTCAACGGAAATACACCACCAGGGAAAAGGAATTCTTGGCGGTTGTGTATGTCATTGAAAAGTTCTGGGCTTATCTCTTGGGTGCCAAGGCCATCATTTATACCGATCACAAATCTATAAGACAACTTTTAGACAAGAAGGACATCAAAGCAAGGCTAATAAGATGGGTTCTTTTGTTGAGTGAGTTTGACATCGAGATTAAGGACAAGAAAGGGACTGCTAATGTGGTAGCCGACCATTTGAGTAGGCTTCACATCAATGAGGATCTAGTGAAGACCATGGGAGTAGTGGACGGTAGCTTACCACTTGAATCTCTATATTCTATGAAGGCCGTTGAGCCTTGGTATGCTAACCTTGTCAATTACATTGTAACAAAGAAGTTTCCAACCTCATTCTCATCAAGTCAAAGAAATAGGATAAAGGCCGATTCTAGATTCTACATATGGGATGACCCATACCTATAGAAGATGTGCCAAGATCAAGTCATTCGGCGTTGTGTACCGGATGTAGAAATTCAATCCATCCTCAAACATTGCCACGAGTACGCTTGTGGGGGTCACTTTGGGCCTCATAGAACGGCACGGAAGATCCTAGAGTGCGGGTTCTATTAGCCCAAATTGTTCAAAGATGCTCACATTTTCGTCAATACTTGCGATAGATGCCAACGTTTTCGCAACATCTCACGTAGAAACGAAATGCCCCAACAACCGATGCTTTATTTGGAGGTTTTCGATGTGGGGCATAAAATTCTTGGGACAATTCCCTAATTCCTATGGATACCACTACATCCTCTTGGCGGTTGATTACGTATCTAAGTGGGTGGAAGCCATTCCCACGAAATGTGATGATGCAAAGACGGTGAAAGCATTTGTCAAGAGCAACATATTTTCAAGGTTCGGATTCCCAAAGGCCATTGTTAGTGATAGGGGAACTCGTTTTTGAAACAAGGTGATCTCAACCTTGCTTCAAAAATATGGTGTGCTCCACAAGGTTTCTACGGCCTATCACCCCAAAAAAACGGCCAAGCGGAAGTCTCTAACCGAGAGATTAAGCATATCTTGGAAAGAACGGTCAATCCCGACCGAAAAGATTGGAGCAAGAGGATTGAAGATGCACTATGGGCTTATAGAACGGCTTATAAGACCCCAATCGACATGTCTCCATATAGGCTAATTTATGGGAAGGGATGCCACCTTCCCGTAGAAGTTGAACACAAAGACTATTGGGCAATCAAAGCTTTCATTCAAAATGTCAATGAGGCGGGATTACACCGAAAGCTTCAAATTCAAGAATTGGAAGAGCTTAGGCACAATGCCTATGACAATGCTAGCATTTACTAGGAGAAGGCTCGACCTTGGGATGATAAAATGGTGACAAGAAGGGTTTTTGAAGAGGGAGAAGATGTATTGGTTTTTCAAAGTCGTCTCAAGAACTTTCCCGGCAAGCTAAGGTCCAAGTGGTATGGGCCTTACAAAGTCAAGAAAGTCTTTCCACATGGAGCGGTGGAGGTGGAAGACTTGACCTCGGGGAAAGTGATAAAGGTCAATGGTCAAAGGTTGAAGCATTACTTCAAAGGAGTCGAGTTACAAGGTGACGGGATTAATTCTCCAACAATGACTATGTCGAGCCATCGACATTAAATAACGGCAAATTTGTAAATATTCTATCTCAATTTAATTGCTTTCCTAGCATAGTTTATTACCGCAATTTATTTCCTTGCATGTTAATTCCGTTTAATTAATTTAATTTGCATTGACATGTAAAAAGCACTTGAGGTTTGTTAAATGATGTATTGATTTGCAAAAACCCTCTTGGAAGGCGTGCCCAAGAGGAGATGAGAGCCGGGTTTAATTGACAAGTTCATTGGAGGAAACCAAGAAGAGGGATCAAGGAAAATAGGAGCCAAATTTGGCTAAGTGTAGAATTGAGAATAAAAAGAAATACGGAGCAAAAGTGCGAGCTGAAGCGCAGCCTGCGCAAACGGCTTGTGCAGCTGCGAACGATTGCGCAGGCAAGACAAAATATTGCGCCGCCTGCGCAGGTCTGTTGTCCCGTTTCTTTACCTTTCCCAATCCCGTCTTTTTCTTCATTGTTCACTCAAATTCTTCATCGACAAACACCCAAACCCACATCTCATTTATCTCAAAACCTATCAAATCATCTTGTTTCATCAACAAACCTCAATATTCTTTACCAAATTCTTCACAAAGTTCATTTTTGCTATCAAAAACACATTCAAACCTCCAAATTTCTGACAAAATCCCCCAATTTCCCAAGAACCCTAAAATTTTCCGGGTTAAATTGAAGCTTTCTCAAGTGGATTTCTGGGTCACAAGGGGGTTTTTATGCAACACCCTTCTTCATTCTAGCAAGTTTGAGAATTTCCGGGGAGGTATAACAACTTTCCTCCACTCTCTTTGCTTTCAATTAGTTTAATTCAATTTACATTAGTTAGTTGAGTTAAATCCTTGCTTTTGATTGATTCTTGGGGATTGTTGGCAATTATTTTATGTTAGGGAAGGAACAATTCAACAAAACTACCTTAAACAATCAAGTTTTTGCTAGTGCACATAAGGTGTTTGTTGAATTGCCCCATAGAAAAATTTTCAGATTTTGGTTGTTTTAAGTGTCTTTTGAAACTTTTGTAAGAAAGAAAAATGGTTTCTGGACTTGGAAAAGGGAAATCAAAGAAGAGAGGTGAGTCCTCAAACCAAGCACAATCCAATGCACCACCACCACCACCTAAGCCTTTTCGGGGGGATGAAGGGTTACCCACACAAGCCAAAAATTTCTTCAAGTTCCTTGAGAGCAAACCCTTGCCTATATCCAAATTTCTTCACCCGGGGAGGTTGAGGGATATGGGTATCTATGACCAAACCCTTGCCTTCCTAACCAAGGTAGGGCTTGAGAGGTACATGAACCTTCAACCAAATACTTACCCCGCCTATAATTTAGAATTCCTATCTACCGTCCATATCACGGGGGAAAAGGAGAGTGCTAGGGTGAATTTCCGGTTAAATAAAGTGTGGCACACTCTAACTTTCGAGAGGGTGAGGGAGATCTTAAGAGTTACTTGGGTTGCCCCCACGGGAAAAACTCACATGACGAATAATGACAAAACCTCTGCCATCACAAACCCCCCATCCGAATTACCCGGATGATATCTTGTTTCTTATTTTCGATGGGGGAGCCAACAAAGCTAAATGATGGTGTCCATGAGTGCATATGGGCGATGTTGCCCGAGGGGGAGGGGGTTCCGGATTGGGCTAAGCTCTTTGTGGTGAGTGCGTCGAAGCATAGAGAAAATAAGGGGAGTATAAATTATGGGGGTTTGGTCACTCTCTTTGTGGCTAGCTTGGTTGGTGTTGTTGGAATATGTGTCCTCCGACAATAATGCGATCACAACTGTTGATCATGATGATCACATGTTTAAGTCTCATTATAAAGAATACAATTGGGAAGTAATATTTTACTATCAACTGGTCCACACATATCGGTAATGATTGGCTGACAAGAGTTTGACATTACTGTCGTGCGACGGTGGTGATCAGTTGATCCCCTAGGTCATACCTAAAGAGCAACACTCTTAATGGATCAATTAATTAATCGTATAACGTTACGAGTTAATTAAATTATTTAAAATTGACGGACGATTTTGGAAGTAATATTTACGTGTCTCATTGAAATTTGATTAAATGAGATACGGTCTAAGTAATCGAATTGTTTCATTACTCAGATGAAATTATTGTTTAAGGAAACAATTTAAATTGAATGAATTATTATAAATACAAATTGTTGTGATTTATAATTGGTAAAATATTTTGGTACAAGTAATTATGAATTACTAGGTCGATTTTTGTATATGACGTATTTTTATTAATATGTTAATTTTTAATATGTTAAAAATACATAAAAAATTTATGTGACATGTGACATATTGACAAATTGACAAAAATAAAATGGATTCCATTTTACATATGTGCCGAAATGAAGAGGAGTTTTAGGATTATGTTGTGTTGATTATGTTAGTGGTAAACATGATCATTACCTACTAAACTAGCCATGCAAAATCTAGTTGTCATTGTGAAGACAAACTCAAGCATGCATTGGCTCCCCTCTCTTCCCTTACCCGGTTTTTCACAAAAGCAAAACCAAGGGTTTTGCCTTATAATTTATGATATATACATGATAACATAGTAGTGTATTCATTCATTCATCATCTATCAAAAATATTTTAGAGAGATAAAAATATTTTTCTTCCTTCTTATCCTTCTCCTAACCGGTTTTAGGAGACCAAAAAACCAAATATTTTGGGTCAATTTTTATGCTAAATTAATATTGTTCTAGTAAACATAATATTAATTTAATTAAGAGTTTGCTGATACGTGCCTAATATATAGTCTTTTTGGCCTATTTCAGCACGTATTTCTATGCATTTCTATACTATTTTTATGGTATTTTGCCCCGAATTGGCTACTTTGGTGTATTTTGTCCTTTTTGTAGGAATGATCGCGAAAGTGGTGGTACCATATCCCTTTTTGCCCTTTTTGCATGCATTTAGAGGAGACGGGATTGTCCCAGAGTAGAGTACCGCACTTGGAAGCGTCGTGGCACGCATTACGAGGCACTTGGGTGAAGACGTGAGCTGAATTGAAGATACAAGTGCTCGATCGAGTTGTTTGCTGGTCGATCGAGTGGTTTCTAGCCTCCCTGATGCTCGATCGAGCTATTCCTTACTCGATCGAGTAAGCTGCACATGACCAAGTCCTCGATCGAGTACCCATTTGGTAGATCGAGGGACTTCTGCTGAGATGTTGGTCGATCGAGTGGTTTAACCAACTCGATCGAGAGGTTTTCGACATTATGGGCTTTAATCAGTCCATGTTTTACTTTTCCGCATAAACTCTTGGTTGTTTTGGCTATTTAACCTATGATTTACTAGGTTAATAGCATCATCTCTTTTTTCATCTAAGCTTTTACATTAGAAAACTACTGCTACTTTCCTACGTTACTTTTTACTTTCGACTGCTACTCTTACTTTCGGGATTGCTTCATTGAATTTCGTGTTCTTTACGCCGGAATTTGCTTGGATTGTAATCTCCTCTCTTCCCTTACTAATAATTAACCTTCTTGTCGCATTAATTCCTTGCTTGCTTTATTTATTCTCTTGCCCTAATTTATCATTATTGCATTTTATCGTTCATTTCATTATGTTATCTGCTGGGAAATTGTTTGCTGTTAATTTAATTAAGAATATGAGTAGCTAAATCCCTTTCATGTTGGGATTAGGGGATCTGCGGTAGAAAAATGACGACGTAGTGAATGAATTGGACGAATTGATTAAGAGACCTTGTCACTATAGCAATTTAATCGTAATTCCCGACCTAGTTGAGTGCACGCTTCTATGTCACCCATTAAACTGGCTACAATTAATCCTGGATCGAAAGATTGGACTAAATAGGCCTGCTATAAACATTAGACTACCCTAATGAGGACGAAAGTTAAGTTAGTGGTATTTTAGGGTAGGAAGTGGACCGAAAGGACCTTCTAACATCCGTCTCACATTAATTCGTCTGAGTCATTTACTGCTGAGTTGTTGGACTACCGTAGTGAACCGAAATCCCGACATGTCCCTCTCTTCTTGATAGTTGAATCGTAATTTACCGCTTTAATTCTCGTAGTTTAGAAATCAAAATTTAAACAACCCCCAATTGTTACCATAGGATTAGAATAGACAGCTATAATTACATTTCCTCCCTGTGGATTCGATACTCGACTGCCTCTGCTACATTTTAGTTGAGACCGTTAGGTTTTATCTTTGATAAGGTTGCGATAGCCGTGTCAAATTTTGGCGCCGTTTCCGGGGAGGCAATTGTTCAATTTTATTAGTTGTTTCGTTTTAATCCTGTTTCGGTCTAAGGGACACCCGTTCCTTGGACTATTCTCATTTCTTGTTGTAGTTTCTTCTTATGCGCAGGTCGCAAGGTGGTCCACTACTACCATTCGATCCCGAGATTGAAAGATCTCTGCACGTAAAGAGGAGATTGTTCCAAGATCAACAGTTAGAGGAAGAGTCCAGTTCTCGTTCCAATTACTACGAGAACGAACTGTTCGAGGACAACCCACCGTCTTCTCCAGTTTCTACCTTATCAGTTGAAACCGTCACTTTTCCAGACATTCCTGAGATGGCCGAAGAAGCGACCATTGCTAGTCACTCTGAACCTACAGCAGCGAATCTCTACAAGGGATTCACGTTACCAGGGGAGGCAAGAAAATTCGAGCCAAAGTCGTCCCTTATAAATTTGGTCGAGAGGAATCTATTTGGGGGAGCTGCAAATGAAGATGCAGCCAAGCACATGGAAATATTCATTGATTATTGCAGTTCTATGTCTCCACCAACTGGCGTGACTCCTGACCAAGTGAAAGAAATCATGTTCATTTTCTCACTCCGCGATGCTGCAAGGGAGTGGTATAGGGATTTGGACCGGGCAGCTGAGGGGATAACTGACTGGAATTCGCTAGCTTTGGCGTTTTACAAGAAGTATTTCTCCGCTTCAAAGACTATCGCCATTAGAGCTCAGATAACGAGATTTAAACAAGGGCCTGACGAGACCTTCCACGAGGCATGAGTTCGATTCAAGAAGCTAGTGCGCACCATACCGCACCATGGGATAGAAAAATGGAGCTTGTGCAACCATTTTTATAATGGTTTATATGATGATCACAGGGCCGTTTTAGATGTCACGCAATGGCCGTTTCTTTGAAAATTTGGGAGCTACAAGGGGTGGAAGATCATTGATGATCTGGCCACCCATAAAGCTGAATATGGGAACTCGAGAGGAAACCAAAGAAGAGCCGCCGAATCTACTGTCATCGCGGCACTTGAAGCCCCCACCGCAAGGTTTGACAAGTATGAGCTAGGAGGGGTTTCTAAGGGGGCATGTACCAGGTAAACGCCGTGTGATGACGGTCCTTTCGTCGTAGAAGATGTGGGGGAGATGGACATGTCTCGGATCATTGTCCTAGTCCTTTTGAGCAATGCGCGCCTTTCAACATTACAGGCGGAACAACGATTACTACGAGCCGAATATCCATCCCAATTTGAGGTGGAGCAATCAGAACGTGCTCAATCCCACGGCTCCTCCAACGCAACAGCCATATATTCCTCCGCACCAGAAGCAACAAGGCTATCAGAAGCCTCCATCCTTCAACCCTCCTAACCAAGGTGCATCATCCTCTAGTGGGGTGAGTGAGATGGGTGAGTTAAAGTCCATGATGCAGTCCATTGCAAAGCAATTACAAGATAAGAACACGGCATTCAAGGCACTTGAGACTCAAGTTGCCCAACTTGCTGCAAATCAATCTCCGAGGAAGGCGGGTCAATTACCGACTCAAAATGAGAAGAACCCACATGAGACGGTAAACCTGATCGAATTGAGAAGCGGTCTTTCTTATGAGGGACCAGAAGTGAAGAAATCAGACCCGAAGATAGCTGTAACTGATGATGAACAATGTTCTGCCAAGAAAAAAGGGCTCACGACAAAGGAATTGCTCGATCGACTGAAAGCTGGTGTTCGATCGAGTGAAAATGGCGAGGGAAGCCCTCGATCGAGTAGTTTTTCTGCTCGATCGAGTGAACAGGAAGCTGAGGTTGATCGATCGAGTGGCAATGTTACTCGATCGTCTGAAGTTGATGAAGAAACTGCTCGATCGAGTGAGCACATTGCTCGATCGAGTGATATTGATGACGGGAAGCTTATTCGAGAGCCTGCTAGTGCTCGTTTAAGCGAGAAATCACCAGAAAGACCTCGTTCGAGAGGTAAGAGGCGTCCAAAGGATACCGAACTTGCACCAGAAGACACTTTGGAAGCGATAAACAAGGGACTCGAGATACCTATCACGGTTCCCTTCCCGAGGCGGCTGCAGA
This sequence comes from Silene latifolia, assembly GCF_048544455.1. Classification (NCBI taxonomy): domain Eukaryota; kingdom Viridiplantae; phylum Streptophyta; class Magnoliopsida; order Caryophyllales; family Caryophyllaceae; genus Silene; species Silene latifolia. The sequence goes on from NC_133537.1 coordinate 193,677,280, forward strand.
ATACCAAAGTTAATCAACAGTTTGGCAAATTTGTTGAACTTTTGAAGAATTTGGAAGTTTCCGTGCCGTTCGAGTTGCGACTAAGGTACCCTCTTATTTAAGATTTATGAAAGAAATTTTAGCACGTAAGAGGACTATAAATGACAGTGAGACCGTAGCTTTGATCGAGGTGGGGTCACCCTATTTCAAAATAAGTTACCCCTAAGCAATCGGACCGGGTAGTTTCTCAATTCCGTGTCACATCGGTATGCGGTGATTGATAATGCGCTATGAGATATAGGCGCTAGCGTAAGTGTCTTACCTTTGTCTCTGGCTAAGAGACTTGGTTTGACAAAACCGAGTTGCACCAACATGATGTCAAATGGCCGACCGTGATCTGTCACGGCCATTAGGTATAGTAGAAGACGTACTGTCCCGGATCGGGAAGTTCTTTATTCCGTCGATTTTGTTGTCTTAGATATCCCCAGAAGATGCACACACCCCTATTATTTTAGGGAGACCATTTCTATCCTTTGCCGTGCGGTGATAGACGTCGTGGGAAGACTTTGACATTTCGGGTAGGGGATGAGGAGCGATTTTCATCACCCAAGTTCCGGAGAGCTCCCATGCAAGTTCAACCTTGCAATGCTCTTTCTTCTATTGTCCCTAATGTTGACACTCGGATGAACATTTGGAAACTATTCTTTGTTATTGTTAACCCTCCGCCTCAGTTGAGAGCAAGAAGGAGGCAAGTTCGTCATTGTCCTTACTGCAGGTACAGATGAAAGTGAGGATGGGACTGTCAAAGGACATGGTGTGGCCATTATCAATCAAAGTGGCAGCAAGGATGTCAAAGAAGATGACAAAGGAGCGAGAACGAAGAAAGTTCGAACTTACATAGATTGGAACTACATTCCTCCTACTGTCGCAAATGGTGATTCAAGCTCATGGAAGATGAAGAGGTCGGTCAGTATCGCTGAAGTGACGTCCTCCAGTCAGAAGCCCACGAAAGGGCTACTGAAAGCTGATGACAATTAAACGGGGAAATGCCCCGTGTAACAAATTGTAATAGACAATTCGTTGAATTCCTTTAAACATTGCATTATTACGTTTTAATTAGGACAATTAGTTTAGACAATTTTTAGCATAGACTAAGACTATACATTTGTATTTTCTGCGTATTTGGTATTTTGGGATGTGTTTGGATGTGTTTATGCAGGTTTGGGGAAGTTTCACGCATTTCGAGGAAGTAAAGACGGGAATTCATTGAGTCTACAAGAGGAAATCCTCGATCGAGTACTTTTTGTACTCGATCGAGTGGACATTGGGTCGATCGAGCTGTTTGGTTACTCGATCGAGGAAGGCCAATGAGGAATAGGTCGATCGAGTGGATCTTTGACTCGATCGAGCATAGGGACATCGAAAGTCCTCGATCGAGTGATTTAAAAACCACTCGATCGAGTGGTATGAACAAGACACGGGAGTTTTCTTTCTTAAAACTCTTATTTTCCTAATTCTATTTTCATTTCACCCTAATTCCGTTTAACCCCCTCCCTAATTGCGATTTTCACTCCCCCAAATCCCCATTTTCTTGCCCAAAATCACCAAATCCGTCACCTACATTCCATTGCTAGCACTTTAATCTTCAATAGCCCCTTGTTTTTCCCTCTATTTGTGTTCATCTTCACTGTTTTTAAAGGGAATTAGGGTTTGCGGTTTTTTTCGATTAAAATCCGCCCTCATTGCTTGTTTATTTGAAGTTTAATTGCTGTTATAGGATCATCATCATCAAGTAAGTGTCTCATTCACACTCTTTGCATTTTCTCTTTGATTAATTCGAATTTTATGAGGTGAATTTGAATTAGGGTTCGAAAATCCATGTCTAGTCGATTTTGTTTCGATTTAATTGTGTTTATATACCCTTAATTAGCTTGTTGATGATCTTTTCGCAATTCCTCGCTGTTGTTACATGTTTAACTCGAATTTTGCGCGAGATTCCGCGACTAGGGCTTCTCGGTCGAATTTTTCATTGCTAGACGGTTTTTATTTGCCATGCTTTGTCTAATCGCAGAGTTCTTGCCTACTTGTTGCTGCTGTTATCTGTTTTTCCGTCCCCTATCGCCATTATATGCTGTAAATCATTGGGAATCTTGTCATGTGAGTGTTTTTCGTCTGCTAGGAGTCCCACATGCTTTCATATGCGGCTTTCATGCCTCTTAGTCTCCTTTAGCAGTCATTTTTTTGTCACATTATCACCATTCACCTGTTGCAAATTCGAAAATCCAGAGGAATTGTTGGGATTTTACTTCTTTGTAGAGTCGATTTTTTCGACTTTTAGGCACTTACATCTTTGTCACATCTTTGGTTAACGCATTATTTTAACCACGGTTAGCAGCCGTTCTTTCTTATTTAGTCCCTTGATTTGATTGCAGGATGGATGCTAGTTCCTTGCCTTCCACTAGTACGTCCTCCGGCCGTCCAGTGAGCGAGTCGGTGGTCCCCTTGTCACCACTACTTCACCCTAGCCACCACTCCCGCCAGGCCCTTCTCCATGCCTTGGGACGAGAGGACTCACCCCTCGTTTCCCGACGCCGGTATCTGCCACCGAGGCCGCATCGCGGGCTAGCGATTAGCCATCACTTCCGGCCCTTCGAGGTCGATGTTACGGGAGAGGGCACTCTCACCCCTTTACCGCGGATGCCCACGGTACGTTTTACTTCAGCGGACCACCGGACTCGGTTGGCCGCTTTACTTCGTTGCCCCCTCTCCTCCACCCGTTTCCTTGCACGGACTGACCTAGAGACCTTAGGAATTTTTGAGGAGGTCTGTAGTTTGTTGAACGGGACGGGTATGTCGGGTCTGATCACCATGCAGGAAGCTACTATTCGTACCTCTACATACGAGTTTTTCAGCTCCTATTCTTTTGACACCGACTCTTACGATGCTGACCACTCCAGTTCTTGCATTCACTTTCGACTCCGCAATGAGTCGCACCACTGGACTTTGGCCAGGTTTGGGCAGGTTTTAGGCCTAGTTAGTGACGGTCCCACCGACCCACCTCGAGACCTCCTTCAGCCACTTTGGGCTGCACTTTCTCACACCCTCTTCCCTTCACGGAAGGGAGCTCACGTTCACTTACCTGCCCCCCGTTACTACTTGCGTCTGATAGGAGAGACCATTTTTGGGCGACCTGAGCCCAATAACGTGACCAACACTGAGCTAGCGATTCTCGCGGGGTACCTCAACATTGACTACGGTACCCCGTTTGTTCTAAACATTGCCTATCTAGTAGCTCAGCATTGGAACGGAATTGGGACTCGGGTCAAGACCGCTGTTGTCTGCGGCGGGCTAGTGACTAGGATTGCCCGCCACCTTTACCCCACTGAGCCTGGACTTACTGCACCCGATAGGATGGCTTACCTTGACTTGGGAGCCATGACCGACTTCGCCTGGTTCCCAAAGGCGAAGGGGAGCGCGAGGACGTGGAAGATTTGTGGTTCCACGTCTGTTACCTTGCCGTGCTCTACCCTTCCCCCACTCTTACCGCTCCCGTCTACTGCTGAGGGAGCGAGGCCACCTCCACCCACCTACCACCTTACACTTACCCCTACTTCTTCTTCTAGGAAGAGGAAGCGGGAGGCCGGAGCATCTTCTAGCTCTCAGACTCAGACTCAGACTGGACCCACACAGACTCCCACACCTACACCTTCACTCACTCCACCTCCTTCCGATCCGGCCTTTCCGGCCAATTTTGTCAGCCCTCCTGTTTTAGGGGCGCCCGAGGTCCTGGACCAAGGGCGTCGTGATGCCCTGCTTTTGGATATGTGCAGGTACATTACTGAGATGAGACGGGATATGGCTTTGGCTGTATTCCCGCTCTACGAGTACCACATCCGAGCACGGCGACCAGTTCCAGCAGGGTGGCCACATCCCTCCTTCTACCGATACCCAGCGGACGGGTACCCTCCACTACCTTCTGACTCAGAGGAGGAGGCGGAGGAGACACCGGTAGCACGAGAGGTGCGGTTACGGGCTGAGCAGGCGGCACAGCGAGCTGCCAGAGAGGAGGAGAGTGATCCTCCGTTCACACCCGGTCCGGAGGATCAGCCTGGAGATGACGACTGAGTCTCCCCCTTATTTGTTGCTGGTTTGGGGAGACCGTTTTGTTGAGTCGGAGTACCTGGGAGACGGCGGTGCCGACGACGAGTAGCTACTGGTCTACTCACTTCCCCAGTTTTCTGGCTGGTTTGGGGAAGTTCGCTTTTGTATGTACATTACTCTTTTCATTTTTGTCTCCTTTATTTTTTATTTTGCTGGTTGTATACTCCCATACCCCATTTTTTCTGCTGGTGTATGCTGGAGGACAACGAGGGCGTTGTCCGTTTTGGTTTGGGGAGGGTATTGCATCCTTTTGAGTCTGCATCTGCATTTGTTTTGCATTCACGTTTAATTTCTTGCCTGCATTGTTGTTTATTTTCAATAACAATAAAAATCAAAAAAATTAGAAAATGTCAAAATTCAAAAAAATTTTCACATTTATCTTTTGCATTTAGGTTGAGTCGGAACGGTAGATTCCCGTGATGAAATTGCACTATAACTTGTCATATTACTTGAGCCCTGCACTTTTATTGATAGTCTTTAGCCTTGTCATACGCATAATCTACGAATTTCTGTTCAAATAATAGCTGACTGTTTAGACTTGACCTATAAACTGGCAAACTACTTAAAAAATTCTGAGTTTTAGAGCCATAACTGGTGACATTCATGACCAGTTCATTAGGAATTTTGAGAGTAGTACTCCTTGCATAGCATGTTTGTCTCATTTGCACATTTATGACATTCAATTTCTCGTCAAATGCACATATTTGGGTTTGTGGTTGGTGTCACATGCAGGGAGGGTCTTGCAAATTCCCCTTTCTTTATATCTTTCACCCACTTAGCTCCACATTAGCCAAAACTTACCTTTTTGACCCATTAGCTACATTTCAAACTAAGCCTGCCTAATCAAGCTAGTTAGTTTGTCCTTTTGTGGTATGTTTTCCACTGCAGTTTAGCCTGTCGTTCTTGTTGGGAGTTGGTGTTGTATTAAGGAAGGAGGAAAAAGAGAAAAAAAAAGTATTGAAAAAAAAAAAAAAAAAGAAGAAGAAAACGTGAAAGAAGAAAGAGAAAGAAAAAAAAAAGAAAAAAATACACATGAAAAACAGAAAAAAAAGAGCTGATATGAAAAAGAAAGAAAGAGAAATTGTGTAAAAAGTTGTACCCTCTTGTCAGAGTTGAGAAGATGTTCGAAGATGTACAATCGACAAGAGTTGTTTTTCAGTTAGTTGTTTCAGACGGTGTCTTTAAAAAGGGAAGTTTGTAACCGTCTGACTCCTCCGTTTTATCCTATATTTTTGAGGAGATTGTGCTTTGAGTCTAGTGAGTTTTGTGCCAAGTGAAGGGCACTAGTACTTAGTTTTCAGTCAGTTTGAGATCCGGATGGTTTCATTATGGTCCTGTTAGGAACTAGCTTGACGCTCTTACCTCCACATTTCCATGACTTGTTTTGCCTTTTCTCACCTGAACCTCACTATTCTCATATTATTTGCAAATCCTCGGCTGTGACGGACATTATCGGTTGGAGTGTGTGCATTAGTACTTGAATTGTCTTTCATTTTTGTCGCATGCATACTATGTAGGTCGCAGTTAGGTGAGTGACTGTCCCTTCTTCTCCCTTTTACATTTTACATTCGCCCTTTGCTTCATGAGATAAGAGTGACCACGTGAGAGTCCAGTTTTGTTGGTCTTGCAAGGTCGATAGGTCAGCTTTATTTATGAACAGCTTATAATTCGTTTGCGTACTGACTGCTTGGCTTTAACTGTTGATTTTTGTTGCATTAATTCGGTTCAAGTTAAGCTGGCTCTGAGTTGTCATTTCCGTTCCATTAGTTTAGTTTTGAGTTTACTCGAGGGCGAGTAAAGGTTTGGTTTGGGGAGATTTGATACGTGCCTAATATATAGTCTTTTTGGCCTATTTCAAAGACGTATTTCTATGCATTTCTATACTATTTTTATGGTATTTTGCCCCGAATTGGCTACTTTGGTGTATTTTGTCCTTTTTGTAGGAATGATCGAAAGTGGTGGAACCATATCCCTTTTTGCCCTTTTCGCATGCATTTAGAGGAGACGGATTGTCCCGAGTAGAGTACCGCACTTGGAAGCGTCGTGGCACGCATTACGAGGCACTTGGGTGAAGACGTGAGCTGAATTGAAGATACAAGTGCTCGATCGAGTTGTTTCTTTGGTCGATCGAGTGGTTTCTAGCCTCCCTGATGCTCGATCGAGCTATTCCTTACTCGATCGAGTAAGCTGCACATGACCAAGTCCTCGATCGAGTACCCATTTGGTCGATCGAGGGACTTCTGCTGAGATGTTGGTCGATCGAGTGGTTTAACCAACTCGATCGAGAGGTTTTCGACATTATGGGCTTTAATCAGTCCATGTTTTACTTTTCCGCATAAACTCTTGGTTGTTTTGGCTATTTAACCTATGATTTACTAGGTTAATAACATCATCTCTTTTTCCATCTAAGCTTTTACATTAGAAAACTACTGCTACTTTCCTACGTTACTTTTTACTTTCGACTGCTACTCTTACTTTCGGGATTGCTTCATTGAATTTCGTGTTCTTTACGCCGGAATTTGCTTGGATTGTAATCTCCTCTCTTCCCTTAATAATAATTAACCTTCTTGTCGCATTAATTCCTTGCTTGCTTTATTTATTCTCTTGGCCTAATTTATCATTATTGCATTTTATCGTTCATTTCATTATGTTATCTGCTGGGAAATTGTTTGCTGTTAATTTAATTAAGAATATGAGTAGCTAAATCCCTTTCATGTTGGGATTAGGGGATCTGCGGTAGAAAAATGACGACGTAGTGAATGAACTGGACGAATTGATTAAGAGACCCTGTCACTATAGCAATTTAACTGTAATTCCCGACCTAGTTGAGTGCACGCTTCTATGTCACCCATTAAACTTGCTACAATTAATCCTGGATCGAAAGATTGGACTAAATAGGCCTGCTATAAACAGTAGACTACCCTAATGAGGACGAAAGTTAAGTTAGTGGTATTTTAGGGTAGGAAGTGGACCGAAAGGACCTTCTAACATCCGTCTCACATTAATTCGTCTGAGTCATTTACTGCTGAGTTGTTGGACTACCGTAGTGAACCGAAATCCCGACATGTCCCTCTCTTCTTGATAGTTGAATCGTAATTTACCGCTTTAATTCTCGTAGTTTAGAAATCAAAATTTAAACAACCCCCAATTGTTACCATAGGATTAGAATAGACAGCTATAATTACATTTCCTCCCTGTGGATTCGATACTCGACTGCCTCTGCTACATTTTAGTTGAGACCGTTAGGTTTTATCTTTGATAGGGTTGCGATAGCCGTGTCATTTGCTTTGGGTATTATACTTTGGGAGGGATCCTATACTTAAATCCTAGTTCATCCATTGAGGAAAGCACAAGAACAAGAGAGAAGGAGATCTCTCTTGTGCCCAAATAAACCGAAATACCAATGTAAGATAGAGATTTCTTCTTTAAATTGTTTATAGTTTGCATGTATAAGATCACCAATTAATTTTATGATTAAATTAACATAAAACATATATGAATATGTTGAGTATATAGATCTACTTTTCCTTCAATCGGTATCAAGAGTCATGGTTGTTTGCATGCAAATCGGTTAAAAGTTTTTCCGAGTTATACGATTAACATATAAAACTTGTTTAATTTGTGTTATTCTGATATATCACGAAAATCATTATGCATGTTAAAGTTTCTGGTCCTAAAATGTTTTTAGGATATTTTGGTTAATTTATGGATTTTTATTGTTCATATTATATAATAATGGCATTAAAATATGATTTTATGAATAAAATGTCATTTTCGGACTAAAATTAGCTAAACTTCGAATTTTCCAGTTATTTTTGGATATGTTGTCACATATATTATTTTGAGATGACCTGTAAATTTTCATAATTTTTGGACTTCTTATGCTCGAAAAATGGATTTTTCATTATTAAAATCGGATTTAGATGAAAAATAGGTTAATATGAGATAAATTTCGAATCTGGTCATAGAAAGTTAGTATGTTATCACATGCAATTTTACAAGATATGTGTAAAATAATAGGCTATATTGAAGTCTTTATGCATGATTTATGATTTTTTGAAGAAAAATAGCATAAATAGTGACTTAATTAGTGAAATATTAATAAAACATACTCCATGACTAAGGAAAAACTTCATATGTTGCATTTTATTATCCATTTCAGATCTGAAATTGAAAAGTTGATAAATATAATTTTTCTCATGTTTTTATGATTATTTTTGTTAAAACCGATAAACCGCAACATTGTTTTTCCGGATAAATTTCGAAATATTTAACCTAAGTTTTTGAACATTATGAGTGTCATGGTATTTTTCCAGAATGTTTATGAGTTTAAATTTCAAATTTTGAATTTATTTGAATTTTTGTGATTTATTTGAAGTTTATAGCATTTTATTGTAATTTTAAGTCCATTAATGAACAAATTTTAGAAATATGAGTTAATTATGGTCAAATAATTAGTGAAGACTAAATTTTGAGTCCTAAGAGGTTAGGGTAATTAACTTATGCATAAATATGAATTTATGTAATTTTTGTGATTATAAAACGTTGAATCACGCAAATCCGTAAAAACCGTGTATATACATTATTGGCTACTTAAAGGCGATTTAGCATAAAATTGGGCATGTTCACACATATTATAAGGCTGCATTTTATTTATGATTGTCATAATTTTATTTTATGTAATTTTTGAATTATGTAATTTTACTTAGTATGGCCTTAGTTTTTAATTGGTATTCCCGAAATGTATGGGAATATCGATTCAGTTGTAATTTATTGTGATCTCGTATCACCGTTTTGTAATTTAATAGATTTATTTTATTTTAGTTACAAATGTATAATAGGAAATTATGTAATTTGTTATGTAATTTTATTTATTTCGGAGTTCCCAAAGTCGGATTTCTTCAAGATGGCGATACATAAAGACGGTGTTACCTCGAAATGCGTGCCACAACCGAAGTTCAAGGGACCAATGGAGTTGGTTTCCGAATATCTAATAGTTAAATAGTTTTTCTATTTTAGGAATGCCATACTAGGATTTATTTTCATGCTTTGCATTTTATTTTATGTCGCATGCATCGCTAAATCACCATAACTAAAACATGCATTATCTTCTATCGAGTTTATCGACCGTGTCAATTACAATTATCATAGTTCACCGCTTTAGTTCACTTAAAATGTGATAGATAATAATTTGACATGACCTCTCGCTAAAATAATTAATTGAGACTTAGCCTTACCAAGTAGTAGAAACCATGAAAACCTATTTCGCGAGGGAGTGCACTCGGCCCTGCCGGGGTACAAACCTTGTTACGTAGGGGTAGTGGGTGATGAATGTTTATCCACCGAGTTCATGTTAATGAGGGTTTCATCGGCCATACCGTGCCCAAGTTGATATGGTTTTGGATCATGGACACATTTATTCGAAATTTGGATTGAGCTCAACGGAAGTATTCGTGACCATAGTCGCATGTGTTCCGGGCTATAGATAATTATTAGAGTAAATTTATCGACCAAGAATTCTAAAAGTAGAATCGATTAAACGTTAATCCACCGAGTTATATTGATAAAGGATGAATCGGCCCTACCGTGCCTAAGTCGATATGAATTTGGGTCTTGGAATCATTTATCTAAGTTTGGTAGAGGTCACTAGATAAATGCAATAAAACTTGTTTAAATTAGTTTTCACGAGTATTATTATTAAAACGACATTTGTTTTACTCCTTCTATTTTGTTTTGTAGACCACTTCTTTTTCTCATAACAAATGGCTACACCAAACCCAAACGCCACGCCTCTCGCAAATTCATCATGGCTCCGATCCTTTATGGATCGATGTAAACTTGAAAAGAATGGGTCAAATTTCTCCGATTGGGATGCCCAACTCAAATTAGCCGCCCAAGGTGACGACAAACTTCGTTACCTAACCGAGGCCTCTCCACCCAAACATACTACTAGGTCGACCGCCACCACTAGGGAAGCATATGAGGCTTACCATAAGGAGTCCACCGCAATCAAAAATGTGTTGATCTTTGCGATGGAGGCGGATCTCCAAAGGAGAGCCTTTAAAATGGGCACCGCTAATGAGATTTACTCCAAGCTTGTGACAATGTTTTCACAAACTCCGCGGATCGTCCAATATGAGGAGGCCGCGGCATTCTTTGATCTCGACTTCAAAGAGGGCCAAAAGGTTAGCCCTCATGTGCTCAAACTTACGGAGCTTGTCGAGACCTTGAAAATTCAAAAGGTTGAAATCCCTAAAGAACTCATTGTAGATAGGATTCTACACTCCTTATCCAAAGTCAAAGCGTATGTTCAATTTCGGGTGAATTTTAACATGCAAGGCAAGGATGTGTCTCTTGAAGAATTGCTCAAGTTACTTGTGCAAGCCGAAAGGGACATGGGGTTAAATGTGAACCCACCCAAGGATGTGCTTAACATTAGCACCAAAAGCAAGGGGAAGTTCAAGAAGAATGGGAGGAAGGGTAAGAAACAAGCTCCCACTTTCACCAAAGCTAAAACTTATGAAGCTAGCACTTCAAAAATCAAGAAGGGTCCTCTTGATAAATGCCATTATTATAATGGTGTTGGACATTGGAAAAGAAATTGTTCCAAATACCTTGGTGATATTAAGGCTGGAAAGATTACTCCAGTAGGTAAATGACTATCCTTTCTTTTATGTTTCTATTTCAACTATGGTATTGTGATACAAAGTTGTGATAATGTATCTCCCTTTTTATTGTAAATAGGGCCTCCACCAAGCAAAGACAAGGGAAAAGAAAAGCAAGCTTGAGAAACCATCAGGAAGCTAGGAATAGCTTTCATGGAGCTTCGCTTTTTATTGTATTATTTTAATTATGTTTTGGATTTTAGAACCTTTAAGTTTCCGTGTTCGACATGGAAAGGTATTTTGGATAATTGGTTGTATTTTGGATAATGGTGGCTTGGTTTGCAACCCAAGTCACCCGTTTGATCATTTTATCCTTGTTCTAAAAATTCGTATTTACATTCTTGCTCTTAGAAACAAATGATTATTCACTTAAAGTGATCTAATAGACAACTTTAATGATGGGATTCATTATACGTCCACATGCTTAAGGCTTGTGTATGATCATTTATAAAGTGATATTGAGTCTATGAACTCTCTTAAAGGAATGTCAATCACCAAGTACACTTTAAAATCTAATACTATTAGTCAACCTATGAGATAGTTCTCCATATACTTCAAAATCATTATTTGTGTCTCATATGCTATCTTTGAATCTCTAGTGTATTTATTCTAAAGATAGAGTGGGAGAAAAATGAGGACACAACACACACCAAGATAAATATGTGTACTTGTGTATATGAGATCTACGCAAGGAGAATGATTTGAATGATGGCAGATAATATGAATATGGTCTCAAATAGTTCTATATGACTAAAGAGACCAAGTGAAGTAATCAAAGGAATATTTTCTCAAGATAACTACACGAGGAGACCAAAAGAAAGTTTTGGAAGAAAAATGACTAATGTAAAGTCTTAACAAGAGTTTTGACTTGTTTATGATAAATCTTGACCAATAGTTTAAATTTTGATATTTACTTAAGAGTCTAAATGAATCAAAGTAACATCCTAGAAAATAAACAAGATTTATGACTAGAGGTTGCAAGGATTGATATACCGATATCTTCAATAGCCAAGTTTTAACCACGCAGATGTCATTACTTAACTTCATTATGAAAATGGAATGGTTAAACCTCCTTCCGAAAGGGTATTTCGAAGGACGTGTTCTAGATATTATTTATATTTGAATAATGACATTGCTACACATCATTATGACATGTGTGAGTTAGAGATTAAAATATCGTTTAATAAGGTTAAGATGAGACCACTTCAAAATAAGTATTTTGAATGGATATGATGGGAACATATATGGTTTTATCTTAATAACTTGGCAATGCAATTTATATTTCAATTCTTGAAATGTTTCAATTAAGAAGTAAATTTCGAAACATGTGGAATTGAGTGGGAGTTTGAAATTATCATGTGAAGACATGGAATTTAGTGGGAGCAATCATCTTGTAAAAGTTTATAACTCATCACTCATTGAAGAATGACGAGCTAATACCTTCCTTCACAAAGGAAGATTTGAGTTTTCAATTCTGGATAAAAATGGACCATGATGAATCCAACTACATCATGAGATGTTGGATAAGTATTGTAAGATACACATCGAATCAACGAGATACGTAGGTTATTCATTTAAATGAAAATGGAATTGCCATTAGCAGTCATGGTCGTTCCTTGAACCTAAATATAGTTGATAACATGATTAAAAGTTATTAATGTTTCCGCCATTAGAATAATCATGCACATGTCCAATTATGAATCATATGCATAAGAGCATGATGAATCATTGGTAAGCCATAGTAGAAAAATCATGAATTCTCGAGAAGAATTCGATGAGCAATTTCGGTGTTTGACAGAATACTCTGTTATGTGTCAAGAGGTTGCACATATTATAGAAAATCCGAATACACGTAAAGATTTATGAAAATCCTAAACTTTTCAAGCCAAAAGGAGAAATAAGAAGTTTGGAAAGATACTTAGTTGAATAAGAAGTTGCTCAAAACTAATCTTTCCTAATATGCTAGGACTTGTGAGAAGTGCTAGGCTAATCATCTTGACAAATTGTTGCAAGACTCTACAAAACATATACCTAGTGCATTGTGTGTGGATGGAGTACTTGATCAGTATAAGTTATATCGTTCACCACAAATTCGTTCGTTATGTGATAATCGATAAGGAAGTTCTTTCAAGATAAAGAACCGAAACCAAGGTCGGGAACCTTGATGTGTACTTGGTAAGGTTCATGCTATGAGTGATAACATGAATGTAAAGGATAATACGATTAAGAAGTTTGAACACGTGGACACGTAACATGTTAAACTTCTATTGCAATCAACAAGTGTTTACACACTTACGATATGCATCACAAGGTTGTAATATGGTATTGACTACCCAAGTGTGATGTCGACATTTGTCGTTTGAGTTTTTATTAACTCACCTTATACTTTATTACATCCAACGGGTTGTAGAGACAATTGAACCCCGTTTAAGTGAACACGGATTAGCATTGTATTTGCCCATAGTTACTTACATGAGGTGACGTCTCGAAGTGACTAGAGTGTGATGCGATTGATGGCAAGTTCAAGTGCCATAAAGTAATATGATAATGACTAGTCGATCACATAGGCGGACTGTTAGGAACATTTTGTCGGGCCTTATGACCGCTTATAGAGTTCTGGCAAATTTATATAGCCTGGTCGTGGCGAGAGCTGCTATAGTATTCAAATGAGTCGATTCTTTTGACTAAAGACTATTCGCCTAAGATGGTACAGTTTCAGATTAACTTTGATTTGTGTTACTACGACTTTCGTAAATGGGGTCAAATGGGCATATTTTGGGTTATGATGGTTGTGGCTAGTTGATGGGAATGAGTGCGATAGGAATTGTCCACCCCTAGTCAGGGTTATAACAATATCTCAGGGCCACTCGAGGAGTAATGAACTGGAAATGTGTTGCCACGCTCGGATTGTATCTATGGTGGATAAATCCGGTCAATTAGTTATTCTCCAGATCGAGGAAACCACTCTCGATATGATCACTTGCAAGTACGACCTGAAAGACACCTTGCATTGAGAGGGAGATAGTAATAGGACAAGAGAATTGGTGACGCACACTTGTCGAGGACAAGTGGGAGATTGTTGGAATATGTGTCCTCCGACAATAATGCGATCACAACTGTTGATCATGATGATCACATGTTTAAGTCTCATTAGAAAGAATACAATTGGGAAGTAGTATTTTACTATCAACTGGTCCACACATATCGGTAATGATTGGCTGACTAGAGTTTGACATTACTGTCGTGCGACGGTGGTTATCAGTTGATCCCCTAGGTCATACCTAAAGAGCAACACTCTTAATGGATCAATTAATTGATCGTATAACGTTACGAGTCAATTAAATTATTTAAAATTGACGGACGATTTTGGAAGTAATATTTATGTGTCTCATTGAAATTTGATTAAATGAGATACGGTCTAAGTAATCGAATTGTTTCATTACTCAGATGAAATTATTGTTTACGGAAACAATTTAAATTGAATGTATTATTATAAATACAAATTGTTGTGATTTATAATTGGTAAAATATTTTGGTACAGGTAATTATGAATTACTAGGTGGATTTTTGTATATGACGTATTTTTATTAATACGTTGATTTTTAATATGTTAAAAATACATAACAATTTTATGTGACATGTGACATGTGCCATATTGACAAATTGACAAAAATAAAATGGATTCCATTTTACATATGTGCCGAAATGAAGAGAAGTTTTAGGATTATATTGTGTTGATTATGTTAGTGGTAAACATGATCATTACCTATTAAACTAGCCATGCAAAATCTAGTTGTCATTGTGAAGACAAACTCAAGCATGCATTGGCTCCCCTCTCTTCCCTTACCCGGTTTTTCACAAGAGCAAAACCAAGGGTTTTGCCTTATAATTTATGATATACACATGATAACATAGTAGTGTATTCATTCATTCATCATCTATCAAAAATATTTTAGAGAGATAAAAATATTTTTCTTCCTTCTTCTCCTTCTCCTAACCGGTTTTAGGAGACCAAAAAACCAAATATTTTGGGTCAATTTTTATGCTAAATTAATATTGTTCTAATATACATAATATTAATTTAATTAAGATTTTGCTTTGGGTATTATACTTTGGGAGGGATCCTATACTTGGATCCTAGTTCATCCATTGAGAAAATCACAAGAACAAGAGAGAAGGAGATCTCTCTTGTGCCCAAATAAACCGAAATACCAATGTAAGATAGAGATTTCTTCTTTAAATTGTTTATAGTTTGCATGCATAAGATCACCAATTAATTTTATGATTAAATTAACATAAAACATATATGAGTATGTTGAGTATATAAATCTACTTTTCCTTCAGGTGTTATTCCCGATGAACAACCTAGGGTGTGGGGGAAAAATCTTTACAATGAAGGGGGGTTGGTGGAGACCCATATGATCCACGTCGTGGACACGGTCCCATGGAGTTTCTATTGGTTGGGGGAGGGGGTGCAACACATGAGGCTACCATTGAATGGCCCCCTTCCAAGCGGGTTGAGAGCCCGAGACTTCTTTTGTCTCGTCGAGGCAAACCTCCCCAACCCACCCCCACAAAGAATGCGCAAAAGAAGATCAATTGAACCATCCCATGGCCCCCAACAAATTGAAGAAAGAGAGGTTGAGATTATAGAGGGGGGATTTTATGCTACACCACATATTCCTCCATCCTACCAACCGCCTCAAGACACCCCTATGTATGAGGCCGGGGGTTCCTCCACTCCGACTTTGGAACTATGGCAACATCAAATGTTCCAATACTTTGAGGATACCCGGGGGACTTTGAAGGAGATTAGTGGGAGGGTTGAGAGCTCCCATTCTTGGCAACAACAACAACAAGGGCCAAGATTGGAGAGTTTGGAACAATTTCGGAATGCTTTTGAAGAGCACAAACGGTTCGGAGATGAGGCCGAATTGGCCCAAATGATGATGCTTGAAGGAATAACAAGGAGGCAAGAAGAGTCTTCCGCTTGGCAACAACAACAAGCCAAGCATTGGGAAGAACATCAAGCCATGTGGAGAGCTCAAAACGAGTGGCGAGAGCAAGTGAGCCACCAATTTGGGGTGCAAAACGAAAGGCACCACCAATATCTTGAGGACTCATATCACGATGCTCAAGCCCAATAAGATTCCTTCGGCCTCATTCAAGGCCTATTGGGTATGACCCTCCACCAACATGAACCCAATTACCAACCCACCGTTAGTGAAACCCAAGTTGATGAGGCCTACGTGAGGGCTAAGAAATAAAGAGAAAGAAGAAGAGGCAACCGGGGGCTTATGAGCAAGGTGAAGGCTCGGGCCCCTCCCACTACAATCCTTGAAGAATTTGGCACTCTTCCACATTGAGGACAATGTGAGATTTAAGTGTGGGGGAGTGAATAAGTGTAATATATGTAAATTGCTTCTTTTTGTCAATGCAAGTTCAAAAAAAAAAAAAAAAACGAAAATCCCGGCTAGGTGAAAACCCACAAGGGTGGGCACCTAAGGCAAGATTGGGAAGGTGGCCGAGGACGGAATGAAACCCCGAAAGGGCGTTCCGGGCAAAATGAAAAATGGATTTGCGAGCCACCATGAGAGGAAAGGAAAAGCTAAGGCGAAAACCCGAAAGGGCACATTAGGCAAAATGAGGAATTTTCAACAACAACAAAAAAAATGAAAAAATTGAAAAAGCAACACCAAAAATATGGTGGGACAAGAAGGGAGTGATACGGAGGGTCTTGGAAGGAGGCTAGTTTTAGGACTTAATTTCTTTTTTTGTCACAAAATTTCGCTTCAAATTGGTGGATTTTCCGATTGGCTATTTGAGTTGTTGACTCTTAATGGTGTTTGGCCAACCAAGTTGCATGATCTTGCAATTCTTATGGAGTGATAAGGGGGTGATATAAGTGGAGTAATTTGATGATTTATGAGGTTTTTTAAGACCACTTTGCTATCACCTTGGGATAACGTGAGAGTGGTCATCTCTTGATAGGTGATATAAGAAGGGTGGTTGTGATGTTGATGAGTCGGAGTTGGAGATTGTTGTGTCTTTGTTTGAGGGAGATATAAGGAGGGCGTGTGAGAGAAGAGAATGTGTCAAAATTTGAGTCAAGGTTTTCTCTTAATTGGTGGTTGGTGTAAGAGGGAGATATAAGAAGGAAGAGGTAAGGGAAGTGTGATCATTCACTCCTATTTCGGGTTTTGCTCGGGACTAGCAAAAGTCTAAGTGTGGGGGTATTTGATAGTAATGTTTTGTGTCGGTCTAAGAGGGTGATTTTATCACCCTCGTGTCTTTTAAAATGGGTCGTTAAGTATGCTTCCCCTAGTATTTGACATTCGGTTTTGATGTGGTAACTTCTGCGTTCTACCTCGGTTTAACAATTTATATTGAGGCACTGAACCCGAGAGTCAAAGAGGGCCTCTCAACGGTCAAGAACAAGGCACAAGCGGCACATGTGACCTAAGTTTCAGCTGAGAGAATTTAGGAATGAAGATTAGAAGAAATGAGAACAAGTGAAGAGGTCAAAGCTCTTGGAAGAGGGCCAAAACTGCGAGCCTATGCGCAGCCTGTGCAAACAGGTGGCGCAGCTGCGCACGATTGCGCAGGCTAGGGTATTTTTGGCGCAGGCTGTGCTGCTTTGTTTTATGGATTTTCTTTGGTCACTACTCGACCGAGTAGAGCCTACTCGGCCGAGTAGTGCTGTTGTTGTGAGTTGTTTTGGTTCTGCCGATGAATACTCGGCCGAGAATAGTGAATACTCGACCGAGTAGCGGATACTCGGCCGAGTATAACTTTACTCGACCGAGTATTGATCAGCGAGTATTATTTTGACGGTTTGATTAGGGAGTGTTTAAGATTATTTTATATCCGCGTCAGTTTTCAAAAACATCATTTCAACTTCATCATTTCTACGTTAACCCTAATCTCTCCCTAAATCACTCCCTAATCATTCCATAGCTTTGTTGTGTGTGAGATCTTCAGAGTTCTTGCGTATAATCCCTCATCCTACTGTTGGTAAGTTCTAATTATATGTTATTCGTATTCGTTGGGGTTTTTTGTATATTTGCGGAATTGGGAATATGGGGGTTGTGCATTGTGTAATTGTGTTGTATGATTATGGTATAGGAGAAGACTTCGTAGAGGAGCCTTTTCTGATTGTTCGAGTTCATTCCACTGTTGATTGCTAAGGTAAGGTTTCCCTACTCAGTTTACTGTTCTTTGTAAGACATGTTTGTTGTGATTATTGTTATCTGTTGATCATCGGAGTATGGAGATTGTTGTGACGATGTTGGTGTGAGGGGATTGAGATGGCTGTGATGTCATGTGATTGTGATTGTGGTGGAGTCACTTGCGGGAGTGGCTTCACACCCTAGTTCGCCCTCCGTGGAACCCGCCACGGGAGGGGATGTGCACATTAAGGGACAGGGATTGTTGTCGCTCGTTGAGGAGCTGGACTAGGTGGGATCGGCTGCGGTCACCCAGTGGCGGCGAGGGTTACCTGTTGCGATGGGTAATCTGGCAGGGCTACATACTTCGGTGTGTAGTCGGTTACGGTGGGAGATTGGATGATTGGGAATTGGTGATGATCAGTTGACTTCTCTGTTTGTTTATCTTAATATTTGAGTAATACTGACCCCGTTGTTGTTTGTGGAATCTGCGGTGATCCATTCGGGGATGGTGAGCAGGCTTGACAGGTATTGCTAGTGTGAGCTTGGGGACTGTCTTGGGAGATTTGCCATCACGAGTCATAGCATCACCGTCTGAGTCTTAGTTGGATTTCCTTTATTGTTATACTTTGGAGTTGTATCTTGTTAAAACAGTATTTGGGTTTGGATGTTGTAAACTTTATACTTTACAGTACTTTAATAAATGTGTTCAGTTCAGACGCTTTTGATATGTACTAACCTCGGGCAACCGAGATGGTAACACACTTTCATGGTAGGGTGGTTCTGGTAAGGCACCTTGGTATGAGGGGGTGTTACAAAAACTGCGAGCCTATGCGCAGGCTGTGCAAACAGGTGGCGCAGCTGCGCATGATTGCGCAGGCTAGGGTATTTTTGGCGCACGCTGTGCTGCTTTGTTTTACGGGGACTTCTAATCTTCTTTTGGGCTTCTTAAGTGGAAATCTTTTTAGGTTTTCTTGAAGCCCTATATATACCTAAGAGTTTGAAGACCTGAGAACATCATACAACCTCATATCATCTCATCTAATCTCATCATTTAGGGTTTTAAGCTTGTAATAATTTAGAGGATTTTTCTCATTCAAGTTGTAATCTTTCGTTGTATTTTAGGTTTATGAAGACTATGGAAGCCTAAATCCTTCTTTGCTTGGTGTAATTCATCCAAAGTCGCCAACTTTGGCATTGTAAGACTCTTTTAATGTCTTCTTATTTATCTATCGATCTTTCCTTATGCTTAATTCTTATGTTGAGTAGATGAATGTTAGAATTGATCCCTCTTGCATCTTGTTTACCCAACTATTGCAAATTCTAGAGAAATGGTTTAATCTATATAGGATTATTTGGAGCAAGCTTGTTGTATGTTGATTTGGTTTAAAGGATTCATGCAATAAGTAGGAAATTTCATGTTTTTTCTCATTTGTATGGTTTAATCTTGTGAGAATTTATCCTAGCTTCTTATCTTGGCACAACTTTTAATGCTCATGTTTGATTTTCACTCATAGTTTAATGAATTGTTGATTAAACTTGAAGGACATACATGGATGGTTTAATTTGTGTATGTTAACATCTTGATTTGAAAGTATTGGGTGGATAATAAGAGGAGAGTTATAAAAGAGTCAAACTTTACTATTGTTGGTTACTAAGGAAGGATTGCACCAAGTCCTCTTTAATATTGAATTCTCTTACTCACCAAGTGTTTGTTATATTGCTTGTTAGACAAAGATTGCAATTTTACTTTGTTTCATGTTACCAATCAACTCAAAACCTCCTTTTATCTATGTTTATCGATTGTTTGTCATTGTTGATAACCATTGTTTGTTTATAAACTTGTCATTAGTATTCAATAGTTTAGAATTCAAGTATTTAGCTTAAAAGTCCTTCTCTTGGGATCGACCCTTACTTGCACTATATTGCTTTATCCATTAGAGGAATCTAGAGTATAGTTTGGCTTATAAATTGTTAATTTGGTAGTTTAATTCTAGTATTTAGCGACCTAGTCTTTTATCCTATCATATATCCCAAATTTCCTTTATGTCTCATGGCAAATAAATTTTGTTGGTAGAATATTTGATACCCGTCGTTGTGAGTACCAAAGATAAAATTTATAATTCCTATTAAGACTAACCTAGGCTAGTGGTAACAGGGTCGAACCACAAGGAGGCAGATGTAAATTTTAGTTGATTTAAGTTAAGTCTGAGGTAACTATTGTGGGGGTTGAATTGAATTGGTCTACAGCTAAAAGTGAACAAAGATAATAAACTAAATAAACGATTTAAACAGATAAAAGAAGGGTACTAGGATGATTGGTTCATTATAGCTTCGGCGGCAGCAAACTAAGTCGGTCTGATTCAAACACAGGTAAGGCGGGAGATAAAGAGGTCCTCTCGGTCTACTCTTAACAAATAACATCTTTCGATCTCGCTATAGGTCCCTAATGTCACTAATACTAACTTTCGTCCTGAAAAGTGACTAACGGTCTAAACTATACCTATCTTTCGATCTTAGCACAGTTTAGTCGAATTAATTGATGGTCAAATAACTTTCCCTATCTTTCGATCTAACGGGTCGGTCACAAAATAGGTATCTAACTGGTCGCATGCATTCGATTCGTTAAACACAAGATTAAATTCAATTAAAACGAAGGAAAACCCTACGAGGTCAGTCGATCGACTGACAATGTCAGTCGATCGACCAACACGCGAGACAGCCCGTGTAAAATCTATTGCCGCCTATGCCATAAATCGCCTACATCCTAGCACTATAGAATTAGCTACTCATGATGAAAGTGATAACAACAATTAAACTAATAACGATTACTGAATTCATGCTTAAAGTAAATAACAAACAGCGATAATACAATAATTGGCTTTCGGGATACTAACTAGCAAATCTATACTAATGATGAAAGAAAACAATAAACTGGAATTAGGGCAGAAGGAATACCGAGATTTCAGAGGAAAGATTAAGAACAAGAACAGAATTCCAATGCTAAAACGATGTTCCAAACCCTAATTACGCGAATGAATAAAACTGAAAGTTACTGTGTGAAATTGTGATAAAAGCTTCGATCCAAACTTCGATGATAAACTGAATGTTTTGTGTTACGTTATATAGCAAAAAACGTAACATCTTATTTCCTAAACCTAGCATCATGGGCTTGCGCTTTCTCGGTCTTCTAATTCTCGTCTGGAACAGAAATCTGGTCGATCGACTGATAAGGCTGCTCGATCGACTGCTCCTCGGCAAACAGTAGCTTCTGGAACCCGATCATTGGTCGATCGACTGAAGGTGATGGTCGATCGACTAATGGAGCTGCTACTTGACTTCTTAAAACTTGTGGACTTGTCTTTTGGGCCTTGGATTGCGCACCAAGCTCGTTCCTTAAGTGATTCCTTTACGTCATTTGCAATGCAGATTACTCGGGGGCGGATTTGGCTTGATTTCCCGTTGAATTCTTCACATTTCTGCAATAATGTACAAAATACGGAAGTAGACGGAAATAGGTAGAAATGTGGCATAAACTACAAGAATGAGCTCTGAAATGCGTGTAAAATGGGATGTAAAACATCATATAAATAACACGCATCAAACTTCCCCAAACCAAACCCTTGCTTGTCCCCAAGCAAGAACTAGACTCGATCTAATGACCTAATGGAACGAGTTCAATCTCAGAGCGAAATGGAAAGTGTTAAGCCTAAACCAATTTAATGCACAACCAACAATCAACTAGTAACGTGAATCATGCAAACGAGTTATGAGGTCGTTAGAGACTGCTGAACCGTCAACTATAGAGACTTATCAAATTGGACTCTCGCGGGTCGCTCAAATCACTCAATAAGCACAGGTGATATATATGTAAGATAGAAAGAATTAATTTTGTAGTGACTCTCACCTAACTACGACCTATGAAAACATGCCAGCAATAAAATATGAAAATGACCTCTACGACCGTACATACGCATTCCAACCAAACAGATGACCAATGACACATGCCGAGGTATATATGGGATATGTGAGGTATGGGTAAGAAGAGGCAAAACATTTTATGGTAAAGTGGAGGTACAGGTGATCAAGCTAGTACCAAAACGGAACCAAGTGGCAACATCCAACTTCTTGCTCGAAATCAAACGAAACAGTGCTATAGCAAGCACAAAACTCACAATCTCCAAACTATCAAATCAATAAACTCCCCATAGGATATCAATGAAACATGGGAGCAAAAAAATTGCCAAAATATAAGGATTAAATTATGCGAATTGACTTCTTCCTCGAATCTCAGTCGATCGACCATATTTGGCAGTCGATCGACTGCTTAAACAGTACATAACCTCTTTTTTCATTTCTTTTTCGAATCATTTTTTTCATTTTTTCTTTATTTTTCTTTTGTTTCTTTCTTTCCTTTTTCATTTTCCAATCATCATCTCAACAGAGCATATGCCACCAAAAATGAGTAACAATCCCGAAAACTCAGACTACTAGCTTGACAAAGGACAGGCTAAATGTAGGATGTAGTAAATGGGACAAAAAGGGGTATTTTTGGCAGTGTGAAGCTTTATGGGTATAATGGGAAAAGGAAACCTCTACCACATGTGTCAACAAACCACAAACCGAATTCATACAGGTATTAAGTAGCTCAAATTCATATTCATGCAAATTAAGGAAACATGTCTCATAAGGAGTGCTACTCACATTCCTAATTAAACCGGTCATGAATGTCACCAGTTATAGGCTCTAATTCTCAGAAATATGATGTAGTTTGCCAAAAATCAAAGTCAAGTCTCAAGTTCAGCAAGAATGTAACGAAAACTCGTAGATATGCATTTACGATTCTACTAATAACATGTTGATCTAGCAAGGCTCAGGCGAAACAAGTGCAAATGCAAAATCATCATAGAAATACTACCGTTCCGACTCGACCTATATGCTAAAATAAACGTGCATTTTATGGAATTTTTTTGAAATTTTTCAATTTTTTTGAATTTTTCTGTATATATAAGAGAGATGAAATAAACAATGCAAAACAAAATTGAACGTGAATGCAAGCAAATGATATGCGACGCAAAACCCTTCCCCAAACCAAATCGCACAATGTCCCCATTGTGCAAAATCATGTAATGAAGGAAAGAGAAATGGAATTTTGCGAGAAAATAAACAAGCAAGACACAAAGGAAAGATATGGAACTCACAAGACTTTAAGCGCATGAAAGGAAACCTCCCCAAACCAGCGTGAGCTAGGAGGTTTCAAAGATGGCTAGCTATGATGCTACCAATAAGAGTTCCTGAAAGACAGAAAATACCACGCATAAGACTGAGAAAACAATTTTGAGGCGGTAAAATTGTGCACAAATGAGAAAATAGAAGAGATAAATAATTTGACGGAAAATAAAGTGGAGTAGAAAACTCCCTTAAGTCCGCAAATCGACCAAACACAGCAGGGGAGAGGTCGTGAACAGTCTGATAGTGTCTACGGTCGATCGACCTATAGGGGTAGTCGATCGACTAGATGAACAGAACGAAGCTCTGGAAAGCGCAACTCGATCGATCGACCATGATGGTGGTCGATCGATCGAAAAAATCTTCTTTGTACTCCTTATTTCTTCGTTTTTGCTCAATGATTTGAGCTAACAAGCTCTAAACACCTACAAGTGCACAATAATACGCGCCCAAAATTTCGTAAAACCCAGAAAAAAGTCTAAAGTACTTGAAAATCCTAAGCAAACAAAATAAAAGCGAAGTTTTCGCGCACAAAAAAAAACAATAAAAATGTCTTAACAAAGCAAATAAAATGAAGTTTATAACGAGATCGATCAACTAATAGTTGATCAAGAAGGACCACGGTATGGCCCACTTCGTCGGCTTCTGGCTACTAGAGGTAGCCTCAATGGTGCTCATCTCATCAGCTGCACCCTTCTTAGCTTCGACAGTCGGAGGGCTCAACGGATCAACTTTGTCAGCTCCCCAATCAAGGATTTCCTTGGGTTCAACGGAATCCAAGTCAGACTGTCTCACCTTGGTTGGCTCATCTTCCACTTCCTCATCAGTCCCATAGCTTAGGCATCCAAGGCCTCCTCTTTGAATGATAGGCTTCTTTACAGCTGGCACAACTTGTAGCACTTCCTTCCCCAAACCAGCTCCTGCGTTATCTAAAACAACAGATTCTTCCTCCTTCTTGCTCCCAATGCGGGGCGGAGGGGTTAACAGCCGAGAGTGATAGGGACAGCAATTCGGGAAGCACAAAGTACGATTTCTTTTCGAGACCGTATTACAAGTAACAGCCACATGGGATCGTTCTTTTTAGCAGGTTGGGAAAAATGATAGAATGTTTCCCAACTTTGAAGGTCGAGTTCGAGCCTACGTCAATAATCGCACCGGCGGTGTGCGAAACGGCCTACCTAGGATGATCGGTATATGGGCATCCTCAGGCATGTCCAGGACAACAAAGTCAACAGGGAAGAAAAACTTCCCTATTTGGACGGGTATGTCCTCTAGGACTCCTATAGGCTCGACCGCAGATCGGTCACCATCCGAAGCTGTCATGTCTGTGTGATAGCAAACCGGGTCAACTTAAGCCTCCTAGCTAAACTCAAGGGCATGACGCTTATGCTAGCCCCTAGGTGACACAATGCCTTCTCAATTGAGAAGGTACCTATTTTGCAAGGAACAGAAAAGCTACCCGGGTCCTCTAACTTATGGGGCGCAGTGTGAGACAGATAGGAGGAAGACTCCTTGGTGAGTGCGACAGTGTGCACTGTCTCAAGTGACCGCTTTTTGGACAACAGTTGTTTCATAAATTTAGTATAAGCGGGCACTTGGTTAACTAACTCAAGGAAGGGGACTTGTACATTTAGACTACGGATAACTTTCTCAAACTTACTGAAAGATACCTGTTCCTTCGTCGGCATGAGTCTCTCCGGATATGGGGCTGTGAGGAGTACCTTAGCCCTCTCCTCCAATTCACGCGCGCCGGCGTCCTTGGACTTAGGCTGAAAGTCCATCACCTTCTCTTTGTTGAAGCTAGATCCCTCCTCAGACCGTCTCAATTGAGAACCATTAACCGACATTGGGTCGAACTTCGGGACCGGGACTGACCCATCAGCACTCGGGTCTTGTCCTAAAATCTTTGGGACCGTGGTACCCCGAAACAAGTGGTCTCGTAGGTTATTTGGCATTAAAGGACGAAATTCTTGAAGATCGCAGCCGATCCGAGTCGATCGACCACTCTCCTCGTCGATCGACCGAGATGTCTGATTCGAAGCTCAGTAACCCGTGCTTCAGTCGATCGACTAGGTATATCAGTCGATCGACTGAAATACCTGGCAGACGTCTTTTCCTTTGATTTGTTCGTTGAAGCTTTCTCTTGACTTGTTTCCGGCTCATCTTTTTCAACAACGTCTTTGACCATTGCAGGACCATCAAGGGTGGACCCGCTCCTCAAAGTGATGGCATTTAGGGTCTCCTTTTGTTCCGGTTGAGTAGGTAAGTATCCGGGAGCTCGAGTGTTACTTTTGCTAGCCAGTTGAGCAATTTGGCTCTCTAGTAACTTCATCCCGGCCTCTCTTGGTTGGGACTCCTTTAGCAACAGGTTCTTAAGCTCGGAAAATTAAGAATTCTGCGATTGTTTTTCTTTGTGGCACATAAGAAGGTTTCTGATATTGTTGTTGCTTTTGATGAGGGGGTATATAGGGTTGTTGTTGCGGCGGAGCTTGAGTTGGGTTAAGGACATTTTGGCTCCTCCAACTCAAGTTCGGATGGGTGTTCGGCTCATAGTAGGTGTTGGTCTGCCTATAGTGTTGAAAGGCAGCACAAGATTCAAAGGGAATAGGGCAGTTTTTCGAGACATGGCCCTCACCTCCACACCTTTCACAAACGAAGGGACCGTCTGACACAGCATTGACTTGGTACATCCCACCTTTGGAAGCTCCTCCTAGCTCATACTTGTCAAATCTCGCGGTAAGAGCCTCAAGCGCAGCCGACAGGAGGAGGATTCAGCAGCTCTCCTCTGGTTCCCTCTAGAATTCCCATACTCGGCCTTGTGGGTAGCTAGATCGTCAATGATCTTCCACCCCTTGGTTGCTCCCAAATTTTAAGCAAATCTCCCGTTGGCTGCAGCATCCAAAATGGCCCTCTGATCATCGTACAACCCATTGTAGAAATGATTGCACAAACTCCATTTTTCGAACCCATGGTGCGGTATGGTTCGCACCAACTTCTTAAATCGGGCCCATGCTTCGTGGAAATTCTCATCTGGCCCTTGTTTAAAGCCCGTGATTTGAGCTCTAATAGCGATCGTCCTTGAAGCAGAGAAGTACTTCTTGTAGAACGCCAATGCCAATGTATTCCAATCAGTGATCCCTTGAACGGCTCGGTCCAGATCTCTATACCACTCCCTTGCAGCATCGCGAAGGGAGAAGATGAACATAGTCTCCTTGATCTGGTCTTGGGTCACGCCAGCTGGTGGGGGTATGGAACAGCAGTAGTCAATAAAGGTCTCCATATGCTTAGCTGCATCTTCATTTTAGCTCCCCCAAATGGTTTCTCTCAACCATAGTGATGTAGGCGGGCTTTGGTTCGAACTTCCGGCATCACCGGTAGCTCGAACCTCTTATATAAATTATCTTTGTTGGCTCAGAATAACTAGCTATACTTGCTTCCTCGGCCATGACTGGAATTTCCGGAGAAGTAACTGTCTCGGCTGAAGAAGTGGAAACGGGCGAAGATGGTGGATTATCTTCGAACAGTTCGTTCTCGTGATAGCTTGACAGAGTACTCAGCTCTTCCTCTGTCGGTAGTATCCTTTGTGTTCGTCTCAACTCGCGCAAGGATCTTTCAAGCTCAGGGTTCAACGGTACTAATTCTCCACCCTGTGACCTGCGCATAAGAAGAAACTACAAAAAGAATATAAGAAAAGTTTAAGGAACGGATGTCCCTTAAACTAAGAAAGACTAAAAATAAAAACAACAAAAATTAGGACTATTGCCTCCCAACAAATGGCGCCAAAATTTGATACCCGTCGTTGTGAGTACCAAAGATAAAATTTATAATTCCTATTAAGACTAACCTAGGCTAGTGGTAACATGGTCGAACCACAAGGAGGCAGATGTAAATTTTAGTTGATTTAAGTTGATCCGAGGTAACTATTGTGGGGGTTGAATTGAATTGGTCTACTGCTAAAAGTGAACAAAGATAATAAACTAAATAAACGATTTAAACAGATAAAAGAAGGGTACTAGGATGATTGGTTCATTATAGCTTCGGCGGCAAAGACAAACTAAGTCGGTCGATTCAAACACGGGTAAGGCGGGAGATAAAGAGGTCCTCTCGGTCTACTCTTAACAAATAGCATCTTTCGATCTCGCTATAGGTCCCTAATGTCACTAATACTAACTTTCGTCCTGAAAAGTGACTAACGGTCTAAACTATACCTATCTTTCGATCTTAGCACAGTTTAGTCGAATTAATTGATGGTCAAATAACTTTCCCTATCTTTCGATCTAACGGGTCGGTCACAAAATAGGTATCTAACTGGTCGCATGCATTCGATTCGTTAAACACAAGATTAAATTCAATTAAAATGAAGTAAAACCCTACGAGGTCAGTCGATCGACTGACAATGTCAGTCGATCGACCAACACGCGAGACAGCCCGTGTAAAATCTATTGCCGCCTATGCCATAAATCGCCTACATCCTAGCACTATAGAATTAGCTACTCATGATGAAAGTGATAACAACAATAAAACTAATAACGATTACTGAATTCATGCTTAAAGTAAATAACAAACAGCGATAATACGATAATTGGCTTTCGGGATACTAACTAGCAAATCTATACTAATGATGAAAGTAAAACAATAAACTGGAATTAGGGCAGAAGGAATACCGAGATTTCAGAGGAAAGATTAAGAACAAGAACAGAATTCCAATGCTAAAACGATGTTCCAAACCCTAATTACTCGAATGAATAAAACTGAAAGTTACTGTGTGAAATTGTGATAAAAGCTTCGATCCAAACTTCGATGATAAACTGAATGTTTTGTGTTACGTTATATAGCAAAAAACGTAACATCTTATTTCCTAAACCTAGCATCATGGGCTTGCGCTTTCTCGGTCTTCTAATTCTCGTCTGGAACAGAAATCTGGTCGATCGACTGATAAGGCTGGTCGATCGACTGCTCCTCGGCAAACAGTAGCTTCTGGAACCCGATCATTGGTCGATCGACTGAAGGTGATGGTCGATCGACTAATGGAGCTGCTACTTGACTTCTTAAAACTTGTGGACTTGTCTTTTGGGCCTTGGATTGCGCACCAAGCTCGTTCCTTAAGTGATTCCTTTACGTCATTTGCAATGCAGATTACTCGGGGGCGGATTTGGCTTGATTTCCCGTTGAATTCTTCACATTTCTGCAATAATGTACAAAATACAGAAGTAGACGGAAATAGGGAGAAATGTGGCATAAACTACAAGAATGAGCTCTGAAATGCGTGTAAAATGGGATGTAAAACATCATATAAATAACACGCATCAATATTCTTTCCTAAGAGACGGTGAAAGACGATTCGCTGAACATCATTGACAAATTCGATGTTTGAGAACGCATTTAACCTTGAAAGATCGATGATTTCTTCATTTTCCCTTCTTATTGTGTTGAGATGAGTGGTTGAAGAGCTCCATTTGACCTTTGTTCTTCTCTTTTCTTTTGGTAAGGATCCCCTTGTCTTCATCTTTAATGTAGATCAAAACTTTTTCTTGTCTAAGTTGGAACATTAATCTTTGTATTGTAGATCCTTTTGAAAACCTAGATTTTGGGTATTTTTATTTGAAGATGCAATTGGGTGTTTTGAGTGTTTTGGGAGACAATTCTTTGTTTTATTGAGGAGGAGAGGATGAGGTGTCTTAATGTGTGTGGTGGAAAGAAGGGTTTGTTTTTGAAAATAGAAGAGTGGCACGGGAGGGAGACGCGCGGATTGGGTGTCGGGACGGGCGGATCTCTTCTTGTAGAAAATTTATACGAGCAGGTAGGGACGGTCGGGTTAGAGTCGGCTCACCTGTCTTGGCTCTTAATATGCCCGTCCTATGAGTCAGGATGCCCGGGTTTTGAGACAGCGAGAAAGTCGTCATCTGAATGGTGGCTATGACGTGGGTCCTTTTGTCAGTCCGCAAAGATTTTCTTCCAAGGAAACGTTTATTTGGCAAAGCGGTCAGAGATGCCTGGATTGGTATCAGTACGCCCGTCTCAACATCTGAGACGCCCGTCCCAGCAGTAGGACGCCCGTATTTTAGAACAGGGTAGAGTTCTTGATCCGGTTTCTTCTCAGCTCCCCGAGCCGAGCTTAGCCCGTGGGGATCCTCTATTTTGCTCTTCTTTTTCCTTCTTTCACAAGGGTACTTACCCACACTTGAATCGCCATATCTTACACTCGTAAAACAAGATTAGTTGCACTCCCTCACCAACTCTCACGCCAAAATCATGCTATAAGGAAGTAAAGTGTAAATGCAATGAAGTTAAAATACAAGTAAGAAGGATTAGTATATTTACAAGTGGTGGTTTAGGGAGGACTCCACCAAAATCTCTTTCATTTGATGGCTTTGTCATGGTGGGAGAGGCTCGAGGCGAATGACCTCAACTTCTTGTTGGGAAATGTGTCCTCAACAATAGTGCGATCACATGATTTAAATATCATTATTAATCTCATATTAAGAATACGTGAGGGATGATTCTTTATACAGTCAACTGACCGTCATTAATCGGTAATGATTGGCTAACTGGAGTTTGACATTACTGTCGTGTGACGGTGGTGGTCAGTTGATCCCTTTAGGTCACACCTATAGGATGAGGCCCAAATAGATATTTAATTAATTGTATGCGATACGAATTAATTAATTCCTTAATTGTGGGAGTGCAATTTTGCGTCTTATTATAATGTGATTAAATAAGATTTAATTTAGTAATTAAGCGTTAAATTACTAAATTAGTTGAGGTATTATATAAATTTTGAGGTAGAAGTAATTAGTTATTTAAAGTTGCAAGAAGTTGTGATTTTAACTAACTAGTAATTATGGGACACATTATATGTTGATATAATGGTAGTATACTACTCAAAAAGTGGAGTGTATATTATATTATTAAGTGTAATATTTAAGTGTTAAATGATTACATTACTAATTAAATATGTAAAATAGTTAAACATAAGACTTATAAGCATTTGTGGGACAAATGACAAAAGGCAAAAATGGACCAAATAAGGACCAATATTTCGGCCAAATAAGATGAGCAAAAGATGCTCTTTTGTCTTTGTTGTTTTATGATTAAAGCTTGATAGTGACCTTTCATACTAGCTTTAATCATTCCTACTCTTACATACTCTACCTAAACTAAACAAGTGAATAAAAACAAGAGGAAAAAGATTCCCTTGTAGCTCCAAAAGCCACCGGTTTTGGCTAACAAAAGGAGTGCATAAGTTGCTCATTTTTGTTGTTGCTTCTACACTTGTTTTTCTCTCAACCTTTCCTCACATGCAATTGCATAAAACTCTCAAAAAATACTAATACACTCATCATATATTACTAGAGGTAGTAATGCAAGATCATTAGTATTATTAAGGTAATATTTCTACTACATATCTAGTTAATATTAGTAGGAATTTTTGGGATTAATCTTGGGTACAATTTATTGGAGTGGCTTCTATACTTGGAGTCTTAGGAGGATCATCCATCACATTTAGCTCAAGAATAAGTGAAGGAAGGTGACCTTACTTGTGCCCATATTTTCGAAATACATAACAATGTAAGGAACATTGTTTTTCTTATAAATCTTTCATTTTGTTATGCATGCACTAGATCTAAAGAACAAATAATTAAAAAGTTAATTAGTTTACTATTAGAAGAGTCTAATAATAGGTATATGAACCTAACAAGTGGTATCAGAGCATAAGGATGTTGCATGCATAATCGGTTATTGTTTTTCCGAGTTAAAAGGTTAACATATAAAACTTAAAAATTTGTGATTTATATGAATAAGCCACGAAATCACCATGCATGTTATATATTCTGGTCCTAAAATGTTTTTAGGTCATTTTATGATTCATGGAAATTTATTGCTCATTTTAAGGATTTTTGGTCATTTTATTACATTTTTATGACTAAAATGGGAATTAAAATGCTAAAAATAGTTAAACTTCGTTTCTGACCTTGGAAAATTTATATGATCTCACATGCATATTTTACAAGTTGTTTGTAAAAGGACGAGTTAATTTGATTAATATTTCATGATTTATGATTTTTATTCGATAAAGATGGATTAAAAGAGGTAAAATGGTTAAAAATAGTTAAATCTCGAATTAAGCCATAATGTTTTAATATGATGTCACATTCACGATTTACAGAGTGTATGTAAATTTCTAGATTAAGAGATCTTCTTTAGCATGATTTATGGATTTTTGAGTAAAAATGGCATAAATAGTGACTATTTTAGCAAAAATTAGCTAAAACGTATTGCATGGCTTGAGAAAATTATTTTAAGTTGCATTAATATCCCACTAATCAGATCTAAAGTTGTAAAAATTATTGGTTTAATTTTCGTATAATTTATACATTTTCTGAGATAAAAATGATAAAAATGCAACTATATTTTCTCAAAATTAATTCGAAAATTTTAACCATGATTTTTGACATTATGAGTGTCATGGATTTATTCCAGAATGTTCAAAAATTTAAAATTCAAATTTTGAAACTTTTATGATTTAATTTAGATTTATTTCATAAATATTGTGTTTTTAAGGTCAAAAATGAGCATTAAAATTAAATCAAGTTGAATTATTGTCAAAAATTAAGTGATGACTGATTTTTGAGTCCTAAAATGTGTTAGGATAATTAAATTGAGCTTAGATGTGATTTAAGAGTTAATTAGTGATTTTAAAAAGGTTATTATCACGCATTTCCATGAAACCGGGTTGTATGTACGACATAAGTTAAAAAGGGCGATTTGGCACATGATTTTGCATGATAGGTACATATTATAATGCTGAATATTTCAATTGTTGAATGTCTTTTATTTATATAATTTTGAATTATGTAATTTTATCTTAGTATGGCTTTAGTTTTAATCGATATTACCCTTTCTTGATTCGGTTGTAATTAATGTGATCTCGAATGATTTTTATTTTATTTTATTTCATTAGTTTTTCCATTTTACAAATGTATAATAGGGATAGCTTTGTATTTTTATTATTATTTGTAATTATGGAGCATCTTCAAAGACGGTGCCATTCGGAAATGTGATCCGACAAAGACGGTGTCTTGGGAAGCGTGCCATTTGAAGATTCAAGGGACCAAAGGAGTTGGTTTCTGAATATGTAATAGATTATCTGATTTTCTATTTTAGGAAGGCCATACTAGGAATTTTATTTATTGCTTTGCATTTCTTTTAATATGTTACATGCATTGCCAAATCGCCATAACAACACATGCATATCATATCGAGTCATCGACCGTGTCAATTATAATTCCCGTAGTTCACCGCTTTAGTTCACTTAAAACGTGATAGATAATAAATAGACAAGACCTCTCACATATTAAAAATTGAGAAATAGCCTTACCAAATAGTAGAAACCCACGAAGTACCAATTTCATAAGGGAGTTGAGCCGGCTTTACCGTAATACAAACCTTGTTACGTTGGCGAAGTGGGGTAGTAAAATGTTATTACATCGAAATTTAGATTGAGCTCAACGGAAGTATTGTTGACCGTAGTCTAATGTGTTCCGGGTTAAAGATGAGAATTAGAGTAATTTTTATCGACCGAGAGTTCTAAAAGTAGAATCGATTAAAAAGTTAATCCACCGAGTTATATTAATAAGGGATGACTCGGCTTACCGTACCCGTATTGATATGAACTTGGATCTCGGAATCATTTATATTAGTTAGGTGGAGGTCACTATATAAATGTTAGAACTTGTTTAAAAATGTTTACAAGTTTATATTAAAATGACAAATGTTAATATTTCCTTTACCTCCAAAATTGTAGTTGATTTATATCACAATGGATCCATCACAAGCAACAACACCAATTACCGTTGAGTCATGTCACAACTTATTCGACGAAATTTGCTCCAACCACCATCTCGATACTACTAGAGAGCTTCATTTTGGGATCGGTTCCGATGGAAATCCCAATTTCATCACTTCCTCCAGACCTCCTACTATTACTAGGCCTTATGTGAATGCGTCTCAGGTAGGCCATGTCACTAAGTCTATGAGGTCCCTATCTTTGAAAGAGAAGGATGCCGAAGTAAGTGGGAGTTCAAGCAAGCAAGTTCTTGCTACTAAAGGGAAAAGGTTCAAAAGGAAGGGAAGAAAAGGGAGAAAAATCAACAATGGTAGAGGAGCCAAAGTTGATGATAAATGCCATAATTGTCATGGCATGGGACATTGGATGAGAAATTGCCCCATATATTTGGGAAATATAAGGGATGGACTTGTCATTCCACTTAGTAAAATTCCTTCTGAGATTTATGTTATTGATGTAAATTTTACTTCCACGACAACATGGGTACTAGATACTGGTTGTGGTTCTCACCTTTGTAATCATTTACAGGGGCTAAGAAACGTGGAAAAGCTGAACAAAGGCGATGTTGATCTCCGACTTGGAAATGGAGCTAGGGTAGCGGCCGCGTCCAAGGGTACTTATGTACTCGTTCTAGCGAATGGATTTGAATTGTATTTGCATAATTGTTTTTATGTACCTACTCTTTCTAAGAACATTATTTCAGTTGCTATGTTAGACATAGATGGCTTTAATTTTGCCATCAAGAACAATTGTTGCACTATTTCTAGAAATGACTTGGTCATAGGCCGAGGTTCATCTATTAATGGTATTTATGTTCTAGAAACATCAAATACAAGGAATGACATCTATAACATTCAAACCAAGAAACTCAAATCAAGTGATCCAAATGAGTCGTACATTTGGCATTGTCGATTGGGTCATATCAATGAAAATCGCATTAAAAGGTTAGTTTCTACTAACGTGATCAAACCATTTGATTTCCAATCATATGGTATATGAGAATCATGCCTCCTAGGCAAAATGACTCGTAGTCCTTTTAGTGGTAAAGGGACACGAGCTAGTGTACTATTGGGACTTATACATACCGATGTATGTGGACCAATGAGTGTTACCGCTAGGGGTAATTATGATTACTTCATTACCTTCACCGATGATTTGAGTAGATATGGGTATATCTACTTAATGAAATATAAGAGTGAAGCTTTTGAGAAATTTAAACAATTTCAGAATGAAGTTGAGAACCAATTGAACAAAAGGATAAAGACACTACGATCTGATCGTGGTGGAGAATATCTAAGCAATGAATTTGATTCACACTTGAAAAATTGTGGCATTACGTCACAACTTACTCCACCTGGTACACCACAACTAAATGGTGTAGCCGAGAGGAGAAATCGAACTTTACTAGATATGGTTCGATCTATGATGAGTCAAACTGAGTTACCTGACTCATTTTGGGGTTTTGCAATTCAAATCGCAATCATCTCATTGAATTATAGTCCATCAAAAGCAACCGAAAAGACACCATATGAGATGTGGAAAGGAAGGGTTCCTAATATTTCCTATATGAAGATTTGGGGATGTGATGCTTACGTCAAGGCAAAAACCGACAATAAGCTAGCCCCCCGATCCGAAAAATGCACCTTTGTAGGTTATCCTACCAACTCACGAGGCTACTACTTCTACAAACCTCAAGAGAACAAAGTGTTTGAGTCTAATGAGGCTGTCTTCTTAGAAAGTAATTTTATTTCTAAGAGACAGAGTGGGAGAAATTTTGAACTTAATGAAGTTCAAGAGACACAAACCGAAGTAGAAACAAATGAGGAGGCACGTGAAGACGTTCCTTCGTCATCTAATTCGGAAGTCGTTCCTCAATTAAGAAGGTCGGGTCGAGAAATTCGCCATCATGATAGATAGGTGGGACTTATCGAAGAGGATGGGAGTCTTGATGTGTTGCTTCTAGAAAGCGACGAACCCTCTACCTATAAAGCTGCGATCTCTAGTCCTAATTCAGCTTTATGGCTTCAAGCCATGGAATCCGAAATAAGTTCTATGCATGAAAATCAAGTCTGGAACTTGGCGGATTTGCGTGAAGGAGTGAGACCTCTTCAACGCAAATGGATATTCAAAATAAAGAATGGCATAGAAGGACATGATGATGTCTACAAGGCTAGGCTTGTTGCAAAGGGTTTTACCCAAGTTCAGGGTCTTCACTATGATGAAACCTTTGCTCCAGTAGCCATGCTAAGATCCATTCGGATAATGTTAGCGATTGCTGCATTTCATGACTATGAAATATGGCAAATGGATGTAAAGACCGCTTCTCTAAATGGGCATTTAGAAGAGGAGGTGTACATGTTACAACCTGAAGGTTTTGTAGATCTGAAAAATCCTAACAAAATATGCAAGCTTAAGAGATCCATTTATGGTCTTAAGCAAGCATCTAGAAGCTGGAATCATCGATTCAATCATGTTATAAGAGAGAATGGTTTCACTCGAAGTATTGAGGAACCATGTTTATACATGAAGTTCAGTGGGAGCAATGTTGTGTTCCTAATATTGTATGTGGATGACATAATACTTATTGGAAATGATATTCCAATGTTATCCTCTGTCAAGGAGTATTTGGGAAATTATTTTCAAATGAAGGATTTAGGAGAAGCACAACGCATACTAGGTATCCGGATCTATAGAGATAGAACCAAAAGGATATTGGCATTAAGTCAAGAATCTTAAATTGAAAAGATTCTTCGATGTTTCAGCATGGAAAAGTCCAAGTGGGGCTTGATTCCTATGGGTAGTGGAATCATTTTGAGCAAGTATCAATCTCCTTCCAAACCCGAAGATGTTGAACGCATGAAATTGATTCCTTATGTTTCCGCTGTTGGATCAATCATGTATGCCATGATATGCACTCGTCCAGATGTCTCATATGCTTTAAGCATGACTAGTAGATATCAAGAGAATCCAGGTGAGAGTCACTGGATAGCTGTGAAGAATATCCTTAAGTACTTGCGAAGAACTAAGGATTCTATCTTAGTGTTTGGAGGTGACCCCGAGTTGTGTGTTAAGGGTTACACAGACTCGAGTTTTCAAACAGATAGAGATGATATGAAATCCCAGGTTGGATTTATATATATGCTCAATGGTGGTGCCATAAGCTGGAGAAGCTTCAAAGAAGCTGTGATTGCGGATTCTACTACGGAGGCTGAGTACGTTGCAAAGATCGAGGTCGCTAAGGAAGCCGTGTGGATTAGGCAATTCCTGGAAGGGCTAAAGGTAGTTCCCACCGCCAAAGATCCTATCACGATCTTCTGTGATAATAGTGGGGCGATATTTCAAGCTAAAGAACCCAAGTCTAGCAATAAATCTAGACACGTACTAAGAAAATTCCATGTAGTTAGGGATTTTGTTGAAAGAAAGGAAGTAGCGATTTGTAAGGTTGGAACAGATGACAACATAGCGGATCCATTGACCAAACCTTTATCGCAAACAAAACATGACCATCATGTTGTATCGATGGGTCTAAGGCGTATGCCAAATTTGTATTAGATTATAAGTTATGAAATAAAAATCTGAGTTTTTGGTTCATATATGATAATCGCATTTGTCGTTTGAGTTTATACAAACTCGTTTATTTATAACCTTGTTCTATCCTAATGGGTTGTGGAGACAATTGAACCCCATTAAAGTGAACTGGATTAACATGGTATTCGCCCCTAGTTACTTATATTAGGTGACGTCTCGTAGTGACTAGAGTTTGATGCGATTGATGGCAAGTTCAAGTGCCATAGAGTCATATGGGATGACTAGTCGATCACATAGGCAGACTGTATGGGACAATC
Organism: Silene latifolia; assembly: GCF_048544455.1. Classification (NCBI taxonomy): domain Eukaryota; kingdom Viridiplantae; phylum Streptophyta; class Magnoliopsida; order Caryophyllales; family Caryophyllaceae; genus Silene; species Silene latifolia. The sequence goes on from NC_133537.1 coordinate 193,714,172, forward strand.
TGTCGGGCTGTGACCGCTTATAGAGTTCTGGTAATTCATAAAGCCTGGTCGTGGCAAGAGCTACTATAGTATTCTTATGAGTCAATTCTTTTGACTAGAGACTATTCGCCCAAGTTGGTACAACTACTGATTAGCTTTGATTTATACTCTACGATTTCGTAAATGAGGTCAAACTGGGTATATTTTGGGTTATGATGGACTGTGGCTGAATGAAGGGAATAGGGCGATCGAAATTGTCCACCCCTTGTCAGGGTTGTTTAAAATCTCAAGGCCACTCGAGGAGTAGTTAACTGGACATGCGTGGCCACGCTCGGAAGGTATCTCTGATAGATAATTCCGGTCAGACAGTTAATCTCCAGATCGAGAAAACCACTCAAGATATGATCAAATGTAAGTACGACCTGCAAGACACCTTGCATTGAGTGGGAGATTGTAATAGGACAAGAGAATTGGTGACGCACACTTGTCGAGGACAAGTGGGAGATTGTTGGGAAATGTGTCCTCAACAATAATGCGATCACATGATTTAAATATCATTATTAATCTCATATTAAGAATACGTGAGGGATTATTCTTTATACAGTCAAGTGACCGTCATTAATCGGTAATGATTGGCTAACTAGAGTTTGACATTACTGACGTGTGACGGTGGTGGTCAGTTGATCCCTTTAGGTCACACCTATAGGATGAGGCCCAAATAGATATTTAATTAATTGTATGCGATACGAATTAATTAATTTCATTATTGTGGGAGTGCAATTTTGCGTCTTATTATAATGTGATTAAATAAGATTTAATTTAGTAATTAAGCATTAAATTACTAAATTAGTTGAGGTATTATATAAGTTTTGAGGTAGAAGTAATTAGTTATTTAAAGTTGCAAGAAGTTGTGATTTTAACTAACTAGTAATTATGGGACCCATTATATGTTGATATAATGGTAGTATACTACTCAAAAAGTAAAGTGTATATTATATTATTAAGTGTAATATTTAAGTGTTAAATGATTACATTAATAATTAAATATGGAAGATAGTTAAACATAAGACTTATAAACATTTCTGGGACAAATGACAAAAGGCAAAAATAGACCAAATAAGGACCAATATTTCGGCCAAATAAGATGACCAAAAGATGATCTTTTGTCTTTGTTGTTTTATGATTAAAGCTTGATAGTGACCTTGCATACTATCTTTAATCATTCCTACTCTTACATACTCTACCTAAACTAAACAAGTGAATAAAAACAAGAGGAAAAAGATTCCCTTGTAGCTCCAAAAGCCACCGGTTTTGGCTAACAAAAGGAGAGCATAAGTTGCTCATTTTAGTTCTTGCTTCTACACTTGCTTTTCTCTCAACCTTCCTCACATGCAATTGCATAAAACTCTCTAAAAATACTAATACACTCATCATATATTACTAGAGGTAGTAATGCAAGATCATTAGTATTATTAAGGTAATATTTCTACTACATATCTAGTTAATATTAGTAGGAATTTTTGGGATTAATCTTGGGTTCAATTTATTGGAGTGGCTTATATACTTGGAGTCTTAGGAGGATCATCCATCACATTTAGCTCAAGAACAAGTGAAGGAAGGTGACCTTACTTGTGCCCATATTTTCGAAATACATAACAATGTAAGGAACATTGTTTTTCTTATAAATCTTTCATTTTGTTATGCATGCACTAGATCTAAAGAACAAATAATTAACAAGTTAATTAGTTCACTATTAGAGGAGTCTAATAATAGGTATATGAACCTAACACTTCTCCTATGAAAGCTCCTTCATAGTAGGGCTTTAATCTTTGACCATTGACCTTGAATTTGTTTCCATCCTCCGACTTTATCTCAAAGTCTCCATACTTTCTCACTTCGGTGATCACAAAGGGACCCATCCATCATCAATTTAACTTCGCGGGAAAAAGTCGATATCGGGAGTTGAATAGAAGGACTTTGTCTCCTTTGTGTAAGGCCTTTTGCTTAATCCTCTTGTCATGAAACAATTTGGTTCTGTCCTTGTAGATCTTTGCATTCTCGTATGAGTGTAGTCGGAATTCCTCCAACTCTTTAATTTGCAATATCATTTTCTCTCCACTTAGCTTAAGATCAAGGTTGAGAGCTTTGATTGCCCAAAAGGCTTTGTATTCCAAGTCGATTGGCAAATGACATGCCTTTCCATAGACTAGCTTTTAAGGAGAGGATCTTATGGGAGTCTTATAGGCCGTCCTATAAGCCCAAAGAGTGTCATTTAGCTTCATGCTCCAATCCTTAAGAGTCTTGTTAACAACTTTCTCAAGAATTTGCTTGATTTCTCTATTAGAAACTTCAACTTGACCACTTGTTTGAGGATGGTACCCCAAGCCGGTTCTATGTTTAACACCATAATTTGTCAAAAGGGATGTGAGCTTCTTTTCATGGAAGTGTGCTCCTACATCACTAATAATTGCTCTAGGGACTCCGAATCTTGGAAAGATCACTTTCTTGAAGAGCTTAGTAACCGTTTTTGCATCATCGGTTGGGGTAGCAATTGCTTCTACCCACTTCGACACATAGTCGACGGCTACTAGAATGTATTTGTTCCCTTGAGATGATACAAATGGTCCTTGGTAGTCAATTCCCCAAACCTCGAAAATTTCTACCTCCAATATTCCTCATTGTGGCATCTCATTTCTCTAAGAAATGTTTCCGGTTCTTTGGCAAGGTTCACAATGGAGAATAAATTCTCTAGCATTTTCAAATATGGTAGGCCAAAAGAAGCCCGATTGTAGGACATTAGCAATTGTTCTTCGTGCTCCATGATGTCCTCCATATGGTGATGAATCGCATCCTTCTAAAACACCTTGAACTTTCTATTGGCGAACACATTTTCGGTAAAGTCCATCACTATATTCCTTGTATAGATTGGGATCATCCCAAAAGTATCTTTTCACTTCAAACAAGAATCTCTTTCTTTGATTGTAGTTCAAGTATGGGGGAAGAACTACTCCCACAATGTAATTGGCATAATCGGCAAACCATGGTGTTGTGTGTTTCTCGAGTTGTGAATGGATGGTCATTAAGATATCATCGGGAAAAGAGTCATTGATTGGTGTTTCTCCCTCATTATCATGGAATCGAATTCTTGACAAGTGATCTGCTACCACATTCTCGGCTCCCTTCTTATCCCTTATCTCCAAATCAAATTCTTGAAGTAATAAGGTCCACCTCAACAATCTTGGTTTTGCTTCTTTATTTACCAAGAGATGTCTAAGAGCACGGAGGTCCGAGAAGACAATCACTTTTGATCCAAGCAAATAGGAGCGGAATTTGTCCAATGCATAGACAATGGCGAGAAGCTCCTTCTCCGTGGTGTCATAGTTTACTTGGGTGGCATCAAAAGTCTTACTTATGTAATAGATAGCATCCAAAGCCTTTCCCACCCTTTGGCCAAGAACTGCTCCAACGGCGTACTTACTTGCATCGCACATGATCTCAAACGGTAGTTCCCAATTTGGTGGTTGGATGATTGGTGCCGAGATTAAGGCTTCTTTGATCCTATCAAAAGCTTCAACACATTCATTAGTGAATTGGAATTGGGCATCCTTAAGCAAAAGTTGGGTGAGAGGTTTCGCGATTTTGGAAAAGTCTTTTATAAAACGGCGATAGAACCCTGCATGACCGAGAAAGCTCCGCACACCTCTAACATTTACGGGAGGTGAAAGTTTCTCTATCACCTCAACCTTAGCCTTGTCAACTTCGATGCCCTTTTTGCGAGATTAAATGACCTAAGATGATACCTTCATTGAAATGAAATGACACTTTTCCCAATTCAAGACACGGCTAACATCTTCACTTTTTGCAATACAAGAGAAAGGTTATGCAAACAAGAATCAAAGTCTTTTTCATAAACGCTAAAATCATCCATAAAAACTTCCATTATGGTTTCTAGATAATGGGAAAAAATGCTCATCATGCATCATTGGAAAGTAGCGGGAGCATTACATAACCCGAACGGCATTCTCCTATAGGCGGACGTACCGTATGGATATGTGAAAGTAGTCTTATGTTGGTCATCCGAGTGTATCGGGATTTGAGAGAATCCCGAGTACCCATCAAGGTAGCAAAAGAATTTGTTAGAGGCAAGCCTCTCAACCATTTGGTCAATGAATGGTAGGAGGAAATGATCCTTTCTTGTTGCAGAATTCAATTTACGATAATCGATACACATACGCCAACCGGTGATCTTCCTTGTGGGTATTAGCTCGTTCTTATCATTTCTTACGACCGTGGTACCTCTTTCTTAGGTACCACTTGAACAGGGCTAACCCACAAAGAATCTGATATAGGTTAAATGATCCCCGCATCAAGTAATTTCGTAACCTCCGCTTTCACAATTTCTTGCATTTGGGGGTTTAGTCTCCTTTGTCCTTGGATGGTAGGTCTATGGTCTTCCTCTAGATGAATTCAATGCATGCAGAAGTCAGGGCTTATTCCCTTAAGGTTATCTAGACTATAACCGATAGCCTTTTCATGTTCTTTTAACATATCAAGCAAACTTTCCAATTGATACGCATCCGGTTTTTCATTGACAATCACGGGTTTGGTTTTAGACTCGTCAAGGTAAGCGTACTTCCAATTTAGGGGAAGGGGCTTTAGAGTTGGAGTTTGTACCTCACTTTCTACCATTGAAGGTTTACTAGGAACATCTTCCACCTCCATTACATTTTCCTTTCTCATGACATGTTCGACTTTGGTTGCTTGTTCTTCTTTAGTGGATTGTGATGCTTCCTTGAGAATGTCATTTATCCACATGGATTGCTCGTGGGTGAGCTCTTTGTTGGCTAGAGCGGCTTCAAGGAGATCTACTTCCAATGCCCAATGCTTATCTTTGGCCTCACTTGCTTCTAAGGCTTCCAATGCTTGCAAAGGGTCTTTGATGAGAGGAGTACTCACATGGTCCTCTACACAACAATCTATAATATCCATCTTGTAAAGTAAACTAAGAGAAAAAGGTGAGAAGTACCTTGAGGATATGCTCTTCCCCAATGTAAAAAAAGACACAACTAAAAATAATTAATAAAAATCAAATCAATTGAACACCATCCCCGGCAACGACGCCATTTTTGGTTCCGAAATGTATTTCACGCTCGCCGTTAAAGCTATCAACGAAAACAATATTTCTAACTCTACAAAATACTCTTTAGTGGAGTGGTAAGTAAAGGTCGGATCTCAAGGGACGGGTATTGATTTAGAATTTCAATTACAAGTAGTTTATGTCTTGGGGTGTCACCAATTTGGGTTGAGATGAGATGCAATCTAAACTAATCAACAAGATGAATGAAAATTAAGGAAAACAAAGCAAAGCAGTTAAAGGGGTTTTGTAAACAACTGATTAAGGGCACTAGGGTGTTATGGGTTCATAAGGGAATCATGGAAATAGATCATACAAACATGTTCTCAAATAGATGCAAGCAACTTATTGTTGTGATGTAATCGAGTTAGTGTATATCTTACAATTCCTAGGAAGATTTAGGTCCCGGAGCCGAGTCGATCAAGACATTACAACACCTACAAGTCAACCTAGTCTCTTCCTAGGTACACGCGCGTCCTAGCGAGCTGGGTTGCAAGACCTTCAGGGACACGCGCGTCCTAGCTTGATGAATTCTCGGGTCTGTGAGAAGATCCACTCGAGCCGAGCCTTGGGACGCTCGTGCTAAGCTCGGGACGCCCGGATCCTGGGACAGGGTTCCTTCTCCTTTTCTTGACTTCCTAAAAATCCGTGGGGACTGTCTTGGGGCCATGGGGATCTTTCATCATTGCCCAATTCAGTTGTTTTATTTGCTTAGGCCTTTAGTCTTGGTTTCCTCTTCGATGCTTGGTCATTAGATGCGATCCATTTAGCTCCATTTTGCTCCATAAATGCAAGGCTAGCCATCTTCTCCTACCAAGGACACAAAACCTCAAAGAATATGCAAAATGGGAACTAAAGATTAGAAACGACCCTAAAAATCGCTAGAAAGCATGGGAACGAGGTTAATTCAGGGACTAAATGTGCACAAATATGAGTCACATCAATGGCCTATATCAAAATAATCCTAAATTACTACTAACTTGTAGCTAGTGGCAAGAAAGGGTCGAATCCACAGGGAGGTGGTAATTGTTCAGTTTGCTAATATGTATGTTCGTCTTAAAGTAACAATTTTGGGGTTAGTTTTTGAGTCGATTTCTAAAACAAATTGCGAAAGTAAATAAGACAAATTCAATAAGATTAAAGAGTCTAGGGATCAAGTTCACTAGGTTTTTATCCGGGGGTGAGATTTAATTCGTTGATAGAGCAATTTATGTTGTTTAAGGTCATATGATCGGCCATTTCTAATATGTCCTTTATTCCTAGTTTGCAACACTAATTAATCAAAACTGCATTAATCAATCAACTAGATTCAAAACAATAACTGAACAACAAAGAAGCAGTTTAACTATCAATTCATTAATTAAACCCCCTTCTAACAACCTAGATTCCCAATCACCCTAGATTATAAGATTAGTTACTCATATTAATAAGAACTACAACAATATGATGAAGGGAAAACATAACTAAAAACATAATAAGATGATTAAGAGAGCAATTGAATAAAATAGAACTTTAAATTAACAATAACTAAAGAAAGATTAGTAATACCGTAATTAGAGAGTGCTTAGATCCGAAACAATACAAATAAAACTAAACTAAGGGTTTCTATGAGTTTTTAGAGTAAATAATACGTAAATAAAGCATAACCACATAATAGGGCACGAGTTTGGGTATTTATAAGAAACACAAACCGACTTTGGAAACTTGCGCGAAAAGTCATTAGAACGATGCATACTCGATCGAGTATATGGGGACTCGATCGAGTACTTTGCAACTCGATTGCGTACCCCTCATTTTAGCTATTTTCTTCGTCTAGCCTTCTTCAATTCTCTTCATTTATTCTTCTAGATTTACGTGCCATGCTTCGTGTATTCCTTCATGCCATCTCCGCGGTGCTACATTTCATTCTTTGCCTCCACAAATGCATCGTTCCTGCATTAAACACCAAATAGCGGAAGTAACGATATTCTAATATAAATGGCATATAAATAATGTAATTTAGCACGAAAACAATATCAAAAGTAACTAAGAGGAGGCATATAAATGTATATAAATATGATTCATCAGTCACCCTTTTATTATTATGTTGTACTAGTATTTGTGTGTGTATTGTTACTATGTCGTATTAGTTATGTTGTGTGCTTGTGTGTGTTTGTGTGTGTGTGCTTGTGTGTGTGTGTGTGTGTGTGTGTGTGTGTGTGTGTGTGTGTGTGTGTGTGTGTGTGTGTGTGTGTGTGTGTGTGTGTGTGTGTGTGTGTGTGTGTGTGTGTGTGTGTGTTAGTTTTACTATGTAAAATGTCCTAGTCGGTGCTCTAGATTTTCTAGTCGTGGACTCGCTTAGCTTTTTATTGTTGCCAAGATTGTAATTCCACCTATTATTAATTAAATTAGGGAATTACTCGTGTTGAAAAATGTTGTGAATATTTGTTGTTTCTTCATCCATTTTGTCAAGGTAATTCGGTTTAAATTATCTTAAACTTACGCAAGTGAAGGGGAATTTATTGTTGAAAGGGAGAAACGCCTTTTTTTGTTTTTCTGCTTTTTTTGTTGGGAGAAAAAAGGGGTATATTTGTTTTTTGCTTTGAATTTTGTATGGGTTGTTGTTTTTTGTATGTGAGGGTGTTTGTATCCTTCTTGCATAAGAAAGTACTGCCTAGGTATTCGTGTGATGCAAAATCAAACCATGCTTGTAGTTCAGGTGTTTTTTGTTGTTTGTTGTTGTTTGGTTAGTGGGATGGTTGTGTCCTTCTTCTGTAAGAAAGGATTGCCTACGTATTCGCGGGATACGAAATCAAACCATGCTCGTAGTTCAGGTGCATTTTTTGTTTCTTAGGGGGGATGGTTGTGTCCTTCTTGTGTATTCGCGTGATGCGAAATCGAACCATGCTCGTAGCTCAGGTGCTTTTTGTTTGTGCAAATGGATGATGCTTTTGACAAATCAAAAGCTGCTGGAAACATGACAAGGTGCCGTAACTTAGACTCGATAAACATGCAATTTCAACTCATAACTTTTTGAGGAATTGACTTGAGAGTTGGGTGTGGTCGTAAGGTGGGGTTGTTGATGCTGGTTTATACGCAGAATAAGGAATGATACCCAAGATACCCAAGGATTCGGGTCAAGGACCTGCCGTCGGGAAGGGTGACGCCAAGGCGACTCGAGGGTACGAGCCAAGGACCTATCGTCGGGAATAGTTTAGAGTCTGTTAGTGTGATAACATATATAAATCTCTTATAGGTTCACAAGGGTATACTTCGTATTTTATCACTTGATTAACATTTACTTACTAACGGTTGGCCTGCTAGAAGTTTGACGTTATTATCATACAGATGGCGGTGATCAACTGGTCCCTAAAAGTCACACCTAAAGGATGTGTGTGAGAGATGTGATTGTATGAAAATATAATTACATAGATGCCTTATATGACTAAAAGGTTAGTCCATGTATTTGACTAAACAGTTAGTCAATGTGATGATGAGGCGATTATTTAATACAATTAAATAATACCAGCTGAGACGAATTAATTGTTAATTCGTAAATTGAATATAAACTGTTATATTTAATTAATGTATATAATGATAGCTTAAACGAATTAAGATGTTAATTCGTAATTAAACGTAACCAGTTATATTTAATTAGCGAATTATAAATATGTAATATTTATAGTTAATGTATATATTATGCGGAATTGTCATAATAAAATGTTAACAGACCGGTATTAATAAATCGACTACAATCTGTTGTGTGCAGACTTATTAATACATATCGACATAAATATGACAATTGAAATAAAATACACATTTTATACATTTAGAGAATAACCAAAAATAAGAAGATTTTTCTCCTTATTCTTGTGGTTGTTGAAACCGAAATGAGAGTAAAAAGAGGAAGAAAAAAATCTTCCCCTATTCACTCCCCTTGGCACGGTTTTTAAGAGAGGAAGGAGATCATTTTTCTCCCAATTCTTTTTGACCTAATTTCTCTCATCACTCACACAAAACCCTAAAAATTTCATAACAATTTTTAGGGATCTCATTCTAGCAAATTGAGGGACATTTCTCATAGCATCTTGGGTGCAAAAATTAGGAGAATATAAATTCGATATTTGTTCTTAGGCCATATTTGGTAGGACTAAAGGTTAATTATTAATCTCCATTCTTTTGTTTATATAAATTCGTTTATGACTAGTTTTTCATAATTATAATTTCGTTATAATCCGAAAATTTATAGAGGAAGTATACCGATATTTCCCACAAGTGGTATCAGAGCCAAGGCCACGAAATTATTTTATATAATTTTCATAAATAAATTAAACAAAAAAACAATTCGAGAAAAAAAAACAGTCGGCCGAATTAATTTTTTTTTGTGCCGAGAGATTTTTGTTTTTTTGATGTTTTTGTTTCCATTTGATTTATTCATATTGTTGTTTTAATTTGTTAAGATGATAATATGATAAAATTTGTAGATGTTTTGATTTAATTAGAATTAAATTGAAATGTAAATGGAAATTGTTTGATATTGTTCAATTGTTTTTGCTATATAGTTTTTGGCATACAAGTTAATTTAACAAATGTTCAAATCAATTGTGATGATCGGTTTAATCATGATTTAGGTATTCTTTTTAATAGGTTAAATTGAAACATCTAGTTTGAATATATGTTTAAATTAAAAAGATGATTATGCAAATCATGTTATAATAGCAACATTAAACAATTGTCAATAACAAATGAGTTGTTTGAAAAAAAAAAATCGGTTTTAGGACAGATATGCCGCAAACTTTTAATATTTTTATTTTTTTTCGTTTTATGGTTATGCCGAGGGCATTTAAGAAAAAAAATATATTTCTGTTTTTTTTGTAAATGTCGTGAGGTTTTAAGAAAAAAAAATCTGTTTTTCTTTTTATTTTGGCTAAAAACCGAGAGCAAGAAAAAAAAAATAGTTTTTCGAAACTATTAGGGCTTTATGCCGAGTGAAATTTTTTTTTATTTTTGTCTTGTTTTTGGCCAATAATCTTTATACATTATTTAAAATGTATGATTGTTTGTTGTGAAAAGGTTCACAAATTTAAGATACCTAATTATTTTAAAGAGGTTTAAAATAATGTTGGATTAATTCATATTACAAGTTAATATGTATTAAGATTGAAATTATTGTGAGTAATTGAGGAATTGTCACATAATTTGGTCATTTAAATAGGTGGCTTGGATAAATTACTCTACATAATTAAGGAATTATGTCTTGAATGATTATTTTATAGTTGATGCATTTTTATTTAGTTGAATGTTTTGTTGAATGGTTTAATTTACGTATTTTTGCAATCGGTTGTAATTTGTATTACCTAGTGTGGCCTTAATTAATTATGTTTTCGTAATGATGGAAACATAATTTTAATGTAATTTTGAGATCTCGTATCTCCTTTTGGTTTTCTTTAAGTATTATGGTTTTGAAATTAGAATGTAAATAGGTTCATTTTGTAATTTTTTAATTGTAATTTTGAGAAGACTGAAGATGGAGATTGAATTGCTCACTCCCGCTACATGGACCAAGATGGAACATCAAGACAAACTTCTCGGGTCCTAGGAAGGATTCCAAAGTTGTATTTATGTTCATTTTGGTATATAGGCCACACTAGGACTTTGTTTTGTTTTACGTTTTTTCCATTCCTATTGCTTTTCTTCACATGATAGTTAATGCATCATATTCCGCCTAAACCAAACCACCTACTAAAATGCATGAAAATTGACTCATATAGTTTGGATGTTAGTTTTCATTGACATATAGATGTCACACTTTTTAAGCCATCACCTTAGTTTATTCATTCTCGCATGCTAGATATTAGTTCACTTAAAATGAATTAAAATAAAGTTGATGGATCTTCCTCTAAAACTGAAATTGAGACTAGTCTTTATAGGCCAAACAGCTATGAATCTCTTCTTTGTCGGTAGGCATATAGGACCTTACTCTCCATATGACCCCTTCTACGTTGGGTAAGTAGTTTGTGTTGACTTAGTTTACCTCAACATTATAATCCGAAGAGTTTCTCGTGATTATGATGGACTAAAGATAGAATTTACAGAAATTTATCGACCAAGAATTTTAACAGTAGAATTAGCCAAAAGGTTGGCTTATCAATTTACAGAGAATTGAGTCCCGAGATCATTTATATAATTCTTGAGGGAGGTCAATTGTATAAATGCTTGAGTCTTCGCGTTATAACAGTATTGCATTAGACTTTAATCATAACGATGAGTATGCTTATTATATTTTATTCTTCTTTTCGCAGTGTAGAATTCGTTTATATTGATAATCTTTTGTTACAACATATGGTGGAAATAAAGAAATCTGAATACTCCGTATTTATGAGTCTTTGGGTACTCTATCGAGTAGGCCTTACTCGGTCGAGTAAGGGTAAGTTGCGTTTTAGAAAAGTTCTTCGACTGTTGGGTACTCGATCGAGTAGTGGGATACTCGATCGAGTAAGGGGTACTCGATCGAGTACCTTGGGTACTCGATCGAGTAGCGGTTTTTGGGGAGTTTTCTCGGGTTTTGTTAATTATGCGATTAAGATATATAACATTCATCGTCATTATTCTAAACACTTTTGCAAAACCTAATTTTCTGTTTAAGAGAGAAAGCAAGTAAGTTCTTAATCCTAATCGCATTGTTAGCAATTCCCGGAGTTTGGAAGGTCGGTTCTCATCGTCGGTTATACCGTTGAGATCCTTGCGTCGAGGGTAAGATCTATGTACCCTTTTTGTTGTCTTTCCTTTGATTTGGTTAAACCCTAATATAGGAATTTGGGGTTTTTTGAGTAGTATGTGATTTGGTAGCATTTGTATGTTGTATGATAGGAGGAGGTTTCATAGAGGAAGCTTTTTGATACAAAGTAGAGAGACCGTCGATTGTGTACTTTCCGGTAGGATTTCTACTCGGTATTAGTCCCATAATGGGATGGTTGTTGATGTGTTGAGATTGATTGTTTGATATAGTAATTGTATTGTGACGGTTGTGATTGTGTTTGTGACTGTTGTCTATGGCTCTCGAGGCGTGTCCTCGGCTGAGTGGGGTCACTTGCGGGAGTGGCTTCACGCCCTAGTTTTTTCTTCCGTGGAACCCGCCACGAAGGGATGTGCACATTAATGGACGGGGTTATCGCTCACTATGTGGAGCGGGTATTTGGTGGGTACGGCTGCGGTCCCCCACTAGCAGGGCTGGTCCAGTGGATAGTCAGTGATTGAGATGATTGGAATTAGTGTGGTTGTGCGTGTGATAGTTAAGCTGTCTGTTTATCTTATTGTTCATATATATTGAGTTGTGTGATTAGTACTGACCCCGGTTGTTGTTTTGTAAACCTGCGGTGATCCATTCGGGGATGGTGAGCAGATATTGAGCGGGTATGAGATGAGTCTTGGGATAGTGGGATTGCCACGACATGATGATAGGAGTCTTCCATTTGTAGCTTAGTAGTTTCTTTACATTTCGGTTAGAACGAAGAAAAATGATCGGTTTGAGAACATGTATTACACTTTTGGTTTGGTTTTGAGAATTGTAACTCTTCACTAAGTATTTATATTTAAACGTTGTTTCTTCATTGTTTATTTGATTATCATTGCCTCGGGTAACCGAGATGGTAATATCTTCATACCTGAGTGGTCCTGGTAAGGCACTTGGAGTATGGGGGTGTTACAAATGGTATCAGAGCGACGATCCTGAAACCTGTAACCAATGAACCTAATGAACATAGGGAGTCAATTAAAATGAACCCGGGGTAAAAGTTGTAGGAGCTAATGCAAAGGCTTGGGAGACGTCCTAAAGTCGCGAACTTGCCCTACAATTTTGAACCGGTCACATGGGGGGTGTATGTCTAGGTCGTATGTGTTGTTTGGTTTGCTTGTGTAAGAATGTGATGAAGTGTGTGTAATTGTTGGATGTTTGAAGTAGAAAGTTGAGAATGTGAAAGAAAGGTTAATGATATATGTAGACTTCTTGTTGGAGTGAAAACATGTTGGATGTTTACAATGTGGCGTTTAATAATATGATATAATGATTTCGTGAATCGTATGAAAAGATGCGTAGCATTATATGCTTAGTTAAGATACAATGTTAGTTTTATAAAGTTTTTGCATGTTAGCATATGATATAGCATGCGGGTAGCGTTTCTGAGCTAGCATGACTCGATCGAGTGGGACTGACTTGATCGAGTGGGTTTTTGACGATTTTGAGTCCAGAATCGTGTTTTTGGGCACTCGATCGAGTACCTCGGGCACTCGATCGAGTAGTGGGTCACTCGATCGAGTAGCCTAGCTACTCGGTCGAGTATGTTAGAGATCAGAAGGTCTGTTAGAGGACTGATGTTGGGGCACTCGATCGAGTATGGTGGGCACTCGATCGAGTAGCCCGTTACTCGATCGAGTATGTTTGGGAACTCGATCGAGTAGGGGTCTGGGCAGCGTGTTTTCTTGTTTTGAGCCTTTTTCTATGATAGTTTCAAGATGCCGCCCAAGAAGACTGCTTTGTATGCGAGAGCTGAGCTTATGAACATAGATGACATCGTTAAGATGTTGGAGCATCAGGATGCTCTCACTGAGGCTTTAAAGACTGTGGGGAAAGATAAGGAGAAGGATAAGGAGAAGGAGGTTGATCATTCTAAAATCAGCCTCTATATAGCGAGGTTTAACCCGAAAGAGTATAAGGGAGTTGGGGAGCCTAACCTTCTTGATAGTTGGCTTAGAGAGATGGAGAACATACTAGATTTGGTTCTTTGTCCGATGAGATGAGAGTGGAACAGTTTGCGTTCTATCTGAGGGAGGCAGCTGGCAAATGGTGGGATACAGTGAAAGTGAGTGCTAAGGAGATATATACAAACCAAGGTTTACCTGCTATACCTTGGGAGGAGTTTCGTAGGGCTGTGAGAAAGGAGTTCGTACCGGAGCATGTGAGGAGTAAGTTGAGAGAGGAGTTTAACAGTTTTAAGATGACCGCTGAGATGTATGTGGCCGAGTACTACAGGCAGTTCAATGAGAAGTCTAAGTATGCTGAGGATATGGGTCTGAGTGAGGAGAATCTGGCGTTGAGGTTTGAGAGGGGTTGACCCCTAAGATTATGGATAAGTTACCGTGGGAATCCTTGCGATGTTAAGGAAGCTTATGAGAAGGCCGGGAGAGCCGAGAGGTTGGTGGAGATGGCTCGGGGAGAGGTCGTGGTGAGAAAATGAAGTACGAGAGCGAGGGTGGTGGCCAATCTAATCACAAGAAAGGCAACCACAATCGGTCTAAGGGGTTTTCTTCGGGTCGGGTTCGATCTTTGGGGCTTCCTTTGGGCGTGGCCGTGGAAGTGTTAGTAGTAGTTGGGGAGTGACTGCTATGTTTGTGGTGGTGTAGGCCACAAGAGACATGAGTGCACAAGTGCACCGGGATCTTTCCAGAGACTTGCGCAGAGCTATGCGAGCAATAGACCATTTGGTCATGGCCAAACCGGGAAGTCGAGTTACGAGTGGAGGCAACCGCAACGGTGTAATTCTTATCGAAACCACCAACGAATAACAACAACAATCAAGGGTCGGGTGCTAAGCCGACCACATCACCAAGATCTTGTCCGGGAGGTGGACGGAAGACCAAAGTGGAAAGTTATTCATGATGGAGAAGAAAGCGGTGAGGAGGATGCACACGTTATCACCGGTACTTTCCTTGTTAATGGTATTCATACCTTTGTTTTGTTTGATTCGGGGGCTTCTCAGTCGTTTGTATCTTCAAGTCATGTAAAACGGTTGGGTTTGAGGGTATATGAGTCTGTTAGTGAGCAAGTTTTTATACCTTCGGGTGAGTTTGTATCATGTGGGAGGTTGTTTAGAGATGTATCTATGATAGTTGGGCAAGTTGATCTACCTGTAGACTTGCTAGAGTTTCCTTTTGACGGTTTTGAGATGATAGTCGGGATGGATTGGTTAGGAAAGTATAAAGCTAAGATAGGCTGTCATCAAAAGAAAGTGTCTTTAAGAGTTCCTAAGGGCGTTAGTGTGTCTTATCGTGGGTTTCTAGTCAAACCCAAAGTTAAGTTGATTGCAGCTGTCACCTTGAAGTCTTATCTGAGGAAGGGATGTCCTTTGATCTTGTGCCATGTGAGAGATGACCGGATAGAGAGTCCGACCGTTGATCAGATACCAGTGGTGGGAGAGTTTGTAGATGTTTTTCCAGAGGAGATTCTGGGGTTGCCACAGAAGAGGGAGATAGATTTCACCGTTGAGTTGAAACCAGGGACGGGGCCAATATTTAAGGCACCGTATCATATGGGTCCTAAGGAGATGGAGGAGCTTAGGAAGCAGTTGGATGATTTGATAGAGAAGGGATACATTAGACCTAGTGTATCGCCGTGGGGAGCACCAGTTCTTTTTGTAAAGAAGAAAGATGGGAGTCTGAGGTTGTGCATAGATTACAGGGAGCTGAACCGAGTGACGGTGAAGAACAAGTATCCTTTGCCAAGGATAGATGACCTGTTTGATCAGTTGAGTGGTGCATCAGTCTTTTCTAAGATTGATTTGAGGTCGGGGTACCATCAGGTGAAGATTAGAGAGGTGGACATACCAAAGACAGCTTTCATGTCGAGGTATGGCCATTATGAGTATGTGGTGATGCCGTTTGGGTTGTCTAATGCACCGGTAGTGTTTATGGATTTGATGAACAGAATCTTCAGACAGTTCTTGGATCAGTTTGTGGTGGTATTTATCGATGACATCTTAGTCTATTCTAAGACTAAGGAGGAGCATGAGGAGCATCTGAGGATCGTGTTGCAAACTTTGAGGGAGCATGAGTTGTATGCTAAGCTGTCCAAGTGTGAGTTCTGGTTAGAGAAAGTTGCTTTTCTGGGGCATGTGATCTCTAAGGAGGGAGTGGCTGTGGATCCGGCGAAGATTGAGGCAGTGACAAAGTGGGAAGCACCAAAGAATGTTGCTGAGATCAGGAGTTTTCTGGGTTTAGCTGGGTACTACAGACGGTTCGTGAAAGATTTCTCCAAGATAGCTAGACCTATGACAGCGTTGATGAGGAAAGAGAACAGGTTTCGTTGGGATGAGAGTTGAGAGACGGCGATCCAAACATTAACGGAGCGTTTGACCACAGCTCCTGTCTTAGCATTGCCTGAAGGGAGCGAGAACTTTGAGGTTTATACAGATGCCTCAAAGAATGGGTTGGGATGTGTGTTGATGCAGAATGGTAAAGTGATTGCCTATGCTTCTAGGCAATTGAAGCCTTATGAGGAGAACTACCCTACTCATGATCTGGAGTTGGGTGCGGTGGTGTTTGCTCTCAAGATTTGGAGACATTACCTTTATGGAGCAATCTTTAAGGTATTTTCTGATCACAAGAGTCTCAAGTACATCTTCACTCAAAAGGAGTTGAACATGAGACAGAGGAGGTGGATGGAGTTGATTGGCGATTATGACATGGAAATCATCTACCATGAAGGGAAGGCCAATGTAGTTCTTTGATGCTTTGAGTAGGAAGAGTGTACATTCTCGTGTACAGCTCTATCTTTGATGAGACCGAGAGATGAGGTAGCGAGGTTTGGGATACATATGATGCAGAAAGGAGATGCCATGGGTGATATGACAAGATGGACTTGAGTTTTATGATGACATTCGAGGTAAGCAGGCATTGGATCCTAAGATAGTTAAGTGGAGAGCTGGAGTAGAGAAAGGGACAGTGTCCCGATTTTCTATTCATACAGATGGTAGTTTGAGGTTCGATGGTAGGTGGTGTGTCCCTAATGATGAGGAGTTGAAAAAGACTATCATGACAGAGGCACATTGTACCCCATATTCAGTACATCCAGGTGGTGATAAGCTATACAAGGATTTGAAGAAAACGTTTTGGTGGCCTGGGATGAAGAAAGAGACAGCTGAGTTTGTGTCCCGTTGTTTGACATGCCAAAGAGTTAAAGGGGAACAGCGACGACCACAACGTAAGATTCAGTCTTTAGAGGTACCTGAGTGGAAGTGGGAATCCATTTCCATGGATTTCATTGTGGGTTTGCCAAAGAGTCAACAAGGTAACAACATGATTTGGGTAATAGTGGATCGACTGACCAAGTCAGCTCACTTTGTTCCAATGAAAGATACATGGACTGAGGCACAATTGGCTATGGCCTATCGAAAGAACGTGCTTAAGTTACATGGAGTCCCTGAGGACATAGTGTCTGACAGAGATGCGAGATTTATATCAAGGTTTTGGAAGGAGTTGCAGGAATCGTTGGGAACAACTTTGAAGATAAGTACAGCATTTCATCCCGCGACAGACGGACAGACTGAGAGAACAATCAAGACTCTTGAGGATATGTTGCGAGCTTGTGTGATGGACTTTGGTGGTAGCTGGGAACAGAGGTTGGACTTCATAGAATTTTCTTATAATAACAGCTATCACACTAGTATTGGTATGGCACCGTTTGAGGTTTTGTATGGGAGGAGATGTAGGAGTCCAATCTGTTGGGACGATAGTGCTGAGGCAGTGATTTTAGGACCAGAGATGGTGCATGAGATTGTGGAACAGATTAAGATGATCAGGGAATGGATGAGAGCAGCTCAGGATAGGCAAAAGAGTTATACAGATCTACATCGCAGGGACATAGAGTTTCAAGTTGGGGACAAGGTTCTGTTGAAAGTGTCTCCTATGCGTGGGGTTATGATATTTGGGAAGAAAGGCAAGCTAAGTCAGAAGTTTATAGGGCCTTATGAGATCTTAGAGCGAGTTGGGAAGTTGCATATCGTAAACGGCTTTACCATTTGCGTTAGAAAGAGTGCATAATGTGTTTCATGTATCGCAGCTGCGGAAGTATGTGAGTGACCCGTCACATGTGTTAGAGGCAGAGAGCTTAGAGCTAGATGAGTCCTTATCATATCTTGAGGTGCCTAAGCAGATTCTTGACCGAAAGGTTAGGAAGACTAGGAGTGGCGAGACAGTTTTGCTTAAGATCCTTTGGTCTAACCACGAGACTGAGGAAGCTACATGGGAGCCAGAGGAAGCTATGAAAGAGCGTTACCCTTTTCTTTTTGATCACGTATGTGTGGTTACGGGGACGTAATCTTGTTTCTTTAGGGGGTAGGAGATGATCGCGAACAGTTTTTAAGAGTTTTAAACCCTTTTTGTTTGTTGTGTCGGCATGTTTGTCGGGATGAGTTGGGTTAGTAACATGTTTTATGTTGAATTTTGTTTTGGTTGTTGAGTCGGGAGTGTTATGGGAGTACCTTTGTTTAGTAGTGGTTTGAACTTCGGGGACGAAGTTCTTTTTAAGGAGGGAAGACTGTAATACTCCGTATTTATGAGTCTTTGGGTACTCTATCGAGTAGGCCTTACTCTGTCGAGTAAGGGTAAGTTGCGTTTTAGAAACGTTTCTGACCTGTTGGGTACTCGATCGAGTAGCTGGGATACTCGATCGAGTAAGGGGGTACTCGATCGAGTAGCCGGTTTTACGGGGAGTTTTCTGGGGTTTTGTTAATTATGCGATTAAGATATATAACCTTCATCGTCATTATTCTAAACACTTTTGCAAAACCTAATTTTCTGTTTAAGAGAGAAAGCAAGTAAGTTCTTAATCCTAATCGCATTGTTAGCAATTCCCGGAGTTTGGAAGGTCGGTTCTCATCGTCGGTTATACCGTTGAGATCCTTGCGTCGAGGGTAAGATCTATGTACCCTTTTTGTTGTCTTTCCTTTGATTTGGTTAAACCCTAATATAGGAATTTGGGGATTTTTGAGTAGTATGTGATTTGGTAGCATTTGTATGTTGTATGATAGGAGGAGGTTTCATAGAGGAAGCTTTTTGATACAATAGTAGAGACCGTCTGATTGTGTACTTTCCAGGTAGGATTTCCTACTCAGTATTAGTCCCATAATGGGATGGTTGTTGATGTGTTGAGATTGAATGTTTGATATAGTAATTGTATTGTGACGGTTGTGTTTGTGTTTGTGACTGTTGTCTATGGCTCTCGAGGCGTTTCCTCGGCTGAGTGGGGTCACTTGCGGGAGTGGCTTCACGCCCTAGTTTCGCCTTCTGTGGAACCCGCCACAGAAGGGATGTGCACATTAATGGACAAGGTTATCGCTCACTATGTGGAGCGGGGATTTGGTGGGTACGGCTGCGGTCCCCCATCGGGGTGGTCGGTCCGGAGGAGTCGGTGATTGAGATGATTGGAATTAGTGTGGTTGTGCGTGTGACAGTTAAGTTGTCTGTTTATCTTATTGTTCATATATATTGAGTTGTGCGATTAGTACTGACCCCGGTTTTTGTTTTATAAACCTGCGGTGATCCATTCGGGGATGGTGAGCAGATATTGAGCAGGTGTGAGATGAGTACTGGGATAGCTGGGATTGCCACGACATGATGATAGGAGTCTTCCGCTGTAGCTTAGTAGTTTATTTACATTTCAGTTAGAACAGTTAACAGTCAGTTTGAGAACATGTATTACACTTTTGGTTTTGTTTTGAGAATTGTAACTCTTCACTAAGTATTTATATTTAAACGTTGTTTCTTCATTGTTTATTTGATTATCATTGCCTCAGGTAACCGAGATGGTAATATCTTCATACCTGAGTGGTCGTGGTAAGACACTTGGAGTATGGGGGTGTTACAAAATCCCTATGCCAAGTGCCACACTTGGACGCGATTCCTGGCTAAAAGCTTTCATGGACCACATGAATCAGTTCACACGACTGAAGAATGACGGGTCCAACTTTGCGGACTGAGAGGCATCATTGCAGAATGCTGCCATTACTAACGGTAAACTCAAGTACTTAACTGAGACAATACCGCCAAACTCAGGCCCCAATGCAAGAGCTAACGAGTCAATTGCTTATAGTGACTTCGTTATGGAAGCGGGTGCGATAAAGAACGTACTCATTTTTGCAATGGAAACCAATTTTCAAAGACGCTTCATTGCCCAAGGTGCAAACAAGATTTTCACCACGCTAAATAATGAGTTCTCAAAAGCACCGAGAATCGTTACTTATGAGCATACCTGTCGCTTCTTTGATGCGAAACTCCAGAAGGGCCAACCGGTTAGCCCACACATTGTTAACATGATTGAGAATGTCGAGAAACTGGAGGCACTTGATTGCAAAATCAGTGAGAGCATAGTCATTGACCATATGCTTCATTCACTTCATGATGGTTTTGCCCTTTTCAGGGCAAATTACTACATGAATGACATGAAGAAAAGTCCTCATGAGCTACACTCACTTCTCGTACAGACCGAGAAGGATATGAAATTGAGTGGGAGCATGAAGCAAGATGTTCTCATGATTTCCAACAAGAATAAGGGTAAGGGCAAGGCTCACGGCGACCTAACTGTAGGAAAGCCAAAGTTTAAAAAGTCAGGAAACGGTAAGAGTGGGCCTGGTGAGACTAGTGGCTCACTAGGCAAGGCAAAGAGCAAGGATGGTAACATTGAATGAAACCATTGTCACATGATTGGACATTGGAGGAGGAACTGTCCCGTGTACCGTGAGGATATAAAAGCAGGCCGCGTCACTTCTGTTGGTATGTCATCTTATATTCATATGATTGAGATTAACCATGCAAGTTTCGGAACTTGGGTACTTGATACTGGTTGAGGTTCTCATCTATGTAATCATTTGCCGGGCCTAAGAAACATCAAACCCCTCGCAAAGGGTGATGTGGACCTGCGAGTTGGGAATGGAGCACGAGTTGCTGCAGTCTCAATGGGAACATACGTAATCCAGCTCCCTAGTGGATTTGAGTTATATTTATATAACTGTTACTATGTACCCAGTTTATCTAAGAACATTATTTCTGTTTCCGTACTTGATAAAGACGGTTTTTCATTTTCAATAAAGGATAATAGCTGTATTTTCTCTTTCAATGAAATGGTTTATGGCAAAGCAGTTTCCATGAATGGAATTAATATCTTAGATAAAACCACAGATATATTACATATGAATAATAAGAAATTAAAGGTTGGTGACAAAGATCAAACTTATCTATGGCATTGTCGAATGGGACACATAAATGAAAAACGTGTAAAGAAACTCATCGAGAATGAGACTATTCCCGCATTCGATTTTTCTACATTTGGCACGTGTGAATCATGTCTTATCGACAAAATGACTCGAATTTCCTTCAAAGGTGTTGGACTACGCGCTAGTGACCTATTAGGACTCATACATATTGATGTATGTGGACCTATGTCAATTACCACTAGAGATGGCTATAGATATTTTATCACTTTCAGGGACGATTTGAGTAGATACGGATATGTCTACTTAATGAAGCATAAAAGTGAGTCCTTTGAGAAATTCAAAGAATACCAGAATAAGGTTGAGAACCAACTGGGAAGAAAGGTTAAAGCACTCCGTTCAGATCGGGGTGGCGAATATCTTTCAAATGAGTTTGATCAACACCTTAAAGACTGTGGAATAGTTTTACAGTTAACTCCACCTGGAACACCTCTATTAAATGGTGTGTCCGAACGGAGAAATCGAACACTACTTGATATGGTTCGATCCATGATGAGTCACACGGTAGTACCTAATTCATTATGGGGTTTTGCTCTCTTGTCAGCTGCTCTTATACTTAACCGAAGTCCGTCTAAAGCTGTCGACAAGACTCCATATGAAATGTGGAAGGGAACGGTCCCTAACTTGTCCTTTATTCGGGGTTGGGGCTGCGAGGCTTATGTCAAGTGGAGACACGAGGATAAGCTCGGCCTGCG
This sequence comes from Silene latifolia, assembly GCF_048544455.1. Taxonomy (NCBI): domain Eukaryota; kingdom Viridiplantae; phylum Streptophyta; class Magnoliopsida; order Caryophyllales; family Caryophyllaceae; genus Silene; species Silene latifolia. The sequence continues at coordinate 193,735,999 of NC_133537.1, forward strand.
ATTGGTCAAGACATACTTTATTGTTATCCAAAAGGAATGTTTGGTCATTACTTCTATTCGCCTACCGAACATCGAGTTTTTGTTGCGGCTAGTGCAAAGTTCTTAGAGAAAGAATTTCTCGAGAACAAGTCAAGTAATAGAACCTTCGAGCTGTCGGAGGTTCAAGATCCAACAACCGAGGAACAGATGGAGGAATTTGTTCCTTCAACTGATGATACGGTTAACATTCCTCAGGAACCTAGGAGGTCGAGTAGAGTCTCTAATCCTCCAGACAGATACATTGGTATGGTCGAGGAGAATGACGTTTTCCTCTTAGAGAGTAATGAACCCGCTACCTATAAAGGTGCCATGACCTGTTCCGACTCAAAGTTATGGCTTGAAGCCATGAAATCGGAGATGGACTCCATGTATGAGAATGACGTATGGGATCTTGTTGATTTACCTAATAAGGTAAAACCTCTACAGTGCAAATGGCTTTACAAAATAAAGCATTCTGTAGACGGGCAACCAGATACCTATAAGGCACGACTAGTGGCAAAAGGTTTCACTCAAGTGCACAGATTGCATTATGATGAAATTTTTGCACCCGTAGTTATGCTGCGTTCCATTCGGATAATCTAAGCGATTGCCGCGTTTCATGACTATGAAATTTGGCAAATGGATGTGAAAACCGCCTTCTTAAACGGTTCTTTGGAGGAGGAGTTGTACATGGTGCAACCCGAAAGTTTCATAGATCCTGAAAATCCTAAGAAAGTGTGCAAGCTTAAGCGTTCCATTTATGGACTTAAACAGGCTTCTCGGAGTTGGAATCATCATTTCGACCAGGTGATAAAATTGTATTGTTTCACTCGATCGGTCGAGGAACCATGCTTATATATCAAGTCGAGTGGGAGCAAGATTGTTTTCTTGATATTGTATATCGATGACATACTCTTGATTGGGAATGACATTCCTCTCTTATCTTCGGTAAAAGGATGGTTGAAGAACCATTTCCAGATGAAAGATCTGGGTGAGGCACAACGCATATTAGGAATCCGTATCTATCGAGATAGATCACGACGGATGTTATCACTGAGTTAGGAGTCTTAATTGGATAAAATTCATGAAAGGTTCAGCATGACCAACTCCAAGAAGGGGAACCTTGTAATGACGTCTGGGATGCATTTGAGCAAGTCTCAGTCACCCACAACACCTGAAGGGGTTGAACGCATGAGTCGTGTTCCTTATGCATCTGCAATAGGATCAATCATGTATGCCATGATTTGCACACGTCCAGACGTGGCATATGCATTGAGTATGACGAGTCGGTACCAAGACAATCCAGGTGAAACACACTGGATAGTTGTTCAAAACATCCTCAAGTACCTACAGAGGACTAAGGATTGGGTATTGACATATGCAGGAGATACTAAGCTATGTGCAATCGGTTACGCAGATGCTAGCTTCCAAATAGATCGAGATGATTCGAAATCTCAGTCTGGATTCGTCTTTACTCTTAATGGTGATGTGGTAAGCTGGAAGAGATCCAAACAGAATGTTGTAGCGGATTCTACTACTGAATCCGAGTACTATGCCGCTTCGGAAGCAGCAAAGGAAGCTATATGGATGCGTCAATTCTTACAAGGACTATCCATAGTTCCTAGTTCGAATGACCCGATCACCATATATTGTGACAATAGAGGTGCCATCTTCCAGGCTAAGGAGCCTAAGTCTAGCAACAAGTCTAGACATGTATATCGGAAGGCTCACCTGATCCGTGATTATGTGGAGCAAGAAGAGATAGTGATTGACAAGATAGCTTCGGATGACAACATCGCGGATCCTCTCACTAAACCATTGTCATATGGTAAGCATGAAGGGCATGTTATTTCCATGGGAATTAAACGTGTTCCTGAGTTGTATTAGTTGATTATGGATTCGATACATTATCCTTTTCATATGCTATTTATAACTTCATCGTTTTATTTCATATTTTGTTTTTCATGTGGATTGTACGACAACATTGGACGCCACAAAGTGAACTGAATTACATTATATTTGTTTTGGTCAGTAATCGCCTACATGAGCTGATAACTCTGGCTATTATTTTGTGAAGTTGATTGATGGTGGGTTCAACAAGCCATAAGTCAAACAGTTGGCTGATCGATCACAGATGCAAGTTATAACGATACCTCGTAGGACAAATTGTGACAACGTAATGGAGTCCTAAATGTTTAAAAATATTCGGTGCCACGTCGTGGATTGGACGTCCATTGTGTTCCTAGAGTCGATTCTTTTGACTATCGATTGTCTCTTGAGATTAAGGCAGTTTTTGGGCGACTTTGGTTTCTTTCTCATGGTCGACCGTAACAAGAGGCTAAGCAGATTTTTTCTGGGTCATTTCATACTGTGCTTATATCTGCAGGATTCGAGTTGAAGAAAGTATCCAACCTTTATCAGGTTTAGTTATTTCTCAGGGCCACTCGAGGAGTTGTAACTGAAATGCATGGCCATGCTCGAATGATGATTCGTTTATCAGTTAAGTTACTCTCTAGTCAGGAAACCCACTCTTGATATTGATCACTTGTAAAATACGACCTTTGTGAATACGGATTTTGCAAATTGTTTTACATTGAGTGGGAGAAATTTTAGGATATGAGAATCGGTTATCGCACATACACTTGTGAGGACAAGTGGGAGTTTGTTGGAGCTTGTGTCCTCCACAGTTAGTGTGATAACATATATAAATCTCTTATAGGTTCACAAGGGTATACTTCGTATTTTATCAGTTGATTAACGTTTACTTAATAACGGTTAGCTTTCTAGAAGTTTGACGTTATTATCATACAGATGGCGGTGATCAACTGGTCCCTAAAAGTCACACTGATGTGACCATAATTAGAGCATATTTAGTCCCCGAATTAGCCTTGTTCCCATGCTTTTTAGTGCATATTTGGGTCATTTATTGTCTTTAGTCCTTTGTTTTGCATATTCTTTGAGGTTTTGTTTCCTTGGTAGGAAAGGAGTCCAAACCTTGCTTTTTCATGGCAAAATAGAGCTAAATTGATTGAATTCAATGACCAAGCATCAAAGAGAAGACAAGATTAGAAAGCCTTTGTACATACTATAGTAGATGGGCAATGATGAGTAAAGATCCTTGCATCCCCGAGAAAATCCTCAAGGATTTTATGAAGGGAAGAAAAGAAGAAAGAAAGTAGCTGTAAGACAATCCGAGCGGATTGTCCACAAGACGCTCGTCCAGCAAGGGCAATCCGAGCGTCTTCCCCAGCTGGACGCCCGTCCAGAACCACCATAATCCGCCCGTCTTCCCTTGAATCCGCCCGTCCGGAATCTCCACAATCCGCCCGTCCCGTGCCCTGGACGCTCGAATTGTCTGTCAGCCATTTCGTCTTCTACAAGTTTCAAGGAAGGATGCGCATATTTTTCTAAGACCGGCAAAAAGGAGACCGGAGTCTCCCTTGAGACCGGTGATTCCTCAAGGAGTTAATCGTCATTTCAGCCCTTAGAAAACCCTAATCTATGTAACTAATCCCCACTATAAATACCCCATTAGGCTAATTAGAAGATCATGTTCTTCTTAGCAATCTTTAGTGTAGTTAATATCAATCAAATATCTCTTTAATCTTATAATCAACATTTAATCAAGTCTTAATACAAGTTTCATTTCCTTAATCTCTCTCTTGTTCATCTTTCATTTTGGGTATTTGAAGATTATTTGGGTTATTATTGGGAGATTGACAACCTTCCAATCAATCATCAAGTACTTCTATTATTCTTTGCTTTATTATTGCAATCATTGGTAGGTATAATTCTCTTAATCCCTTTTTAATTATTGTTAATTATGTTCATTTATTCATCATGTTTTACTTTGTTGGTATCATTGACAGCCTTGCTAGCATATTCAACATGATAATGAGTGAGTAGTTTCTTAGCTAGGGTTAATGGGTAATTAAAGGAAACCAACATGGGGGATGATTCATGCTTAAATTAATATGTTTTCATAGTTTATTTGCTTGCTTGTTGTGATCTCAACTTATGCACATGTTATGTTTGACGAAATGCGAGCCTATGAATCCTTGCATTTTTTACCCATCACCTATCTTTTCAATGAGACTTGTAAGACATAAACCAACTCGAGTCTCATTAGACGATGCATATAGTTGAGTAGGGAAGATTAAGTCGACTTGTAGGTGTTGTACAATCTAATCGATTCGGCTCCGGGACCCAAACTTTCCTAGGATTGTAAGATATAAACAAACTCGATCCATCACAACAATAATTGCTTCCTTAAATCAATTGTTTAAACCCTTTTTTATTCATCTTGCTTGTTTACTTTCATTGCTATTTAGTTTAGTGATCTTCTACGTCAAACCCCAAATTGTGACACCCTTAGACACCACTAGTTGCAATTGAAAATCTCATCTCAATTCCCGTCCCTTGGGATCCGACCTTTACTTGCCTCTTTACTAATTGTAGAGTTGTTTGTGGAGTTATAAATTGTGTTTTTGTCTAGGTGCTCCTAACGACAAGTACCGAAAACTAAACCTCTATGTGAGTCCGACCAAAAATGGCGCCGTTGTCGGGGACGGTGTTAACTTGATTTAGATTTCCTTGTATTGTTATTAGTTGTTCTAATTATTTTCGAGTTGTTTGATATTTTGCATGTCTAGAAGATCACAAGGTAACTTGTTACCCTTTGATAACGAAATTGAAAGAACTTTGACAACCAATAGAAGACTTGCTAGGATAACTTTGAGAGGTATTGGTGAGGTTGTAGATATTCAACCAAACACTATTGAGTTCATCAACCCTTTTGCAAGAGAAGGTGAGGAGAACCCAACACAAAATCCAACACAAAATCAACCCACAATGCCTAAATTTTCATCACATTCCGTACCAACCGAGGAGAACTTACCCAATGGTACTCCCACACCACAACATTTACCCGGAAATTTAATTGCCAAATCCGCCTTTATCCAATTAGTCGAAAGAAGCCAATTTGGGGGGATGCCTAGTGAAGACCCTCACTCTCACATGGAGACTTTTTTTGACTATTGTGATGCGATTTCTCAAACCGGTGTAACTTAAGACCAAATTCGATGGGTCTTATTTCCTTTTTTTCTCTAATTGGCACCGCAAAACAATGGTTGAAAGGCCTTGTTAAGGCTACTCTCGGAATTGATTCTTGGAAGAAATTGGCTCTAGCTTTTTACAAAAAGTTCTATCCACCGGAAAAGACTAACATGCTAAGAGCTCGAATTACGGGCTTTAAGCAAAGAGATGAAGAATCTTTGTATGAAGCTTGGGAGCCATTCAAAGGAATTTGTCGCTCATGTCCTCGTCATGGACTTAGCGAGTGGTTCTTGGTACAGCAATTTTGGAACGGTCTTTATGAAGACTCAAGAAACATTCTCAACATGGGATCAAATAGAATGTTCACCGAAGTTGATGACAATCAAACTTGGAACAAGATTGAGGCAATGGCGGTCCATAATTCACAATATATTAGACCTCGCAAGGCTACTAGAGGAGGAAAGCATGAAGTGGACTCTATTACTCAATTGGGTGCTCAACTTAGTGCTCACATTGATACCATCAATTTAAAGTTCGAAAAAGCTATGGCTAGACTTGAAGAAGCCTCAAAATCATCAAAGCAACATGTTAATGCCAAGATGACATCTTCATCAATCCCAAGTGAGATATGTGAGAATTGTGGAACTTTGGGACATGACCAAAGTGAATGTAGGGGAATAAATGAACAAGTGAATGCTTTTCAAGCATACAAGAGTGGTACCCCTTATTCAAACTATTACAATGAAAACACCAAATTCCACCCAAATCTCTCATACAAAAGCCAAAATGTTCAAAATCCTCAACCAACATACACCCCACCTCCCATGAGAAACCAAAATCAAAGACCCTTTTACAACCAAAACTAAGGTTACCAAAATCAAAATCCATACAATCAACAAAATGACCAAGGTTTTGATGTTCAAAAAGCGGTCCTCCAAATGCAAAAGAATCAACAAGAGTTTTTCACTCAAATACAAAAGGATAGTTAAGCAAAGGAAATCACCATCAACAACATCCTAGCCCACACCAAAATGTTGAAAACCCAATTAACTCAACTAGCATCTTCAAGCTCACAGAGACAAAAGGGGCAATTACCACCTCAAAGTAATCCCCCGAGACATGAAACGGTTAGTGCCATTCAATTGGGAAGTGGTACAAGGTATGAAGCACCGGAGAAGCAAGTTGGGGATAAAGTTGTGGAAGCTAGTGACAAAGAAGAAGTTGTACAAAACTCCAAGGATGGAGAACCATCAAAAGAAGTTTCAAAGAAAAATGAATACAAGGCCAAGGAGAAGGAGCCCATTGTGATTAGACTTCCTTTTCCGAGTCGTCAAGCCAAGCCCAAATTGATGACCAACTTGGAAAATTTATGGAGATTGTGAAGAATTTGGAAGTCTCGATTCCTTTCACGGAATTAATCAATCACGTGTCGGCCTATGCAAAGTACATGAAAGACAACCTTACGAAGAATAAGTCGATCCGGAAGCTTGAGACTATCGCCTTCACTAAGGTGAGTAGTGCAATACTTCAAGGGAGTTCACCTCCAAAACATAAAGATCCGGGAAGCTTCTCAATACCGTGTACCATTGGCGACACCACGATCAACAAAGCCTTATGTGATCTAGGGGCTAGTGTGAGTGTTATGCCGTACTCGGTGGGTAAAAGGTTAGGGATGGGAGAGCTTAAATGCACCAATATCACACTCCAAATGGCCGATATATCGACGAAGACACCATTGGGGATATGGGAAGATGTTCCCGTAAGAGTTGGGAAATTTTTCATCCGGGTGGACTTTGTCATTGTTGACATGGAAGAAGACTCCAATATTCCAATCATTCTAGGTAGACCTTTCTTGCACACCGCGGGTGCGGTGATAGATGTGAAGCATGGAGAGCTCACTCTAGAAGTGGGAGATGAAAGCATAACTTTCAATCTTGACAAGACTATGAGAGCTCCCCGTTTGCATGAACCATGTTTTATGATTGATCATTATAGCCGGAAGGATGATAGGAAGAAGTCGGAATTCCAATGGAAGAAGAAAGTTGATGATGCTTGTAACACCCCCATACTCCAAGTGCCTTACCAGGACCACTCAGGTATGAAGACATTACCATCTCGGTTACCCGAGGCAATGATAATCAAACAACAATAAAGAAACAACGTTTATTATAAATAATTTAGCGAATAGTTACAATCCTCAAAACCAAACCAAAAGTATGATACATGATTTCAAACTGACTGTTCTAACTGAAATGTAAATAAACTAAAGGCTACAGCGGAAGACTCCTATCATCATGTCGTGGCATCCCAGCTATCCCAGTACTCATCTCAATACCTGCTCAATATCTGCTCACCATCCCCGAATGGATCACCGCAGTTTACAAAACAACAGGGGTCGAGTACTAATCACACAATCAATATAAACAACAATGATAAGATAAGCAGACGCTTAAGCGTCACACCCACACAACCCATCGATTCCAATCATCTCAATACTGACTGTCCACAGGACCAGCCCTGCCAGTGGGGGACCGCAGCCGTACCCACCAAATCCCCGCTCCACATAGTGAGTGATAAACCCTGTCCATTAATGTGCACATCCCTTCTGTGGCGGGTTCCACGAAAGCGAAACTAGGCGTGAAGCCACTCCCGCAAGTGACCCCACTCGGTAGAGGCCACGCCTCGCGAACCATCAACAACGATCACAACCACAATCACAATACAATTATTATATCAAACAACCAAATACAATACATCAACCAATATCCCATTATGGGACTAATGCTGAGTAGGAAATCCTACCTGGTATGCACACAATCGACGGTCTCTCACGAGTCAAAAAGCCTCTTCTATGAACCCTCCTCCTATCATACAACACATAGAGACTACCACATCACATACTACACATAAAACCCCAAATCTCTAAATTAGGGTTTAACCAAATCGAAGGAAATACTATAAAAAGGGTACATAGATCTTACCCTCGACGTAAGGAACTCAACGGTACGAACAACGACAAGAAGCGACCGTCGAACTCTCGGAATTGCTAAGAATGCAATTAAGAAGATGAACTTGTTTGCTTTCTCTCTTAAACAGGAATTTAGGTTTTGTAAAAGTGATTTAGAATAATGACGATGAAACTTAAATACCTTAATCGCATAATTAACAAAACCCGAGAAAACTCCCCGTAAAACCGGACACTCGATCGGGTACCCAAGGTACTCGATCGAGTACCCCCTTACTCGATCGAGTGCCCCAGCTACTCGATCGAGTACCCAACAGGTCAGAAACTATTTTATTTCGCAACTTACCCTTACTCGACAGAAGAAGGCCTACTCGATAGAGTACCCCAAGACTTATAAATACGGAGTATTACAGTCTTCCCTCCTTAAAAGGAACTTCGTCCCCGAAGTTCAAACCACTACTAAACAAAGGTACTCCCATAACATTCCCGACTCAAAAACCTAAAACAAAATTTAACATAAAACATGATACTTACCCAACTCATCCCGACAAACATACCGACACAACATAAAAAAAAAGTGTATAAAACTCTTAAAAACTGCTCGCGATCATCTCCTACCCCCTAAAAGAAAAAAGGTTATGTCCCCGTAACCATATATACCTGATCAAAAAGGAAAGGGTAACGCTCTTTCATAGCTTCCTCTGGCTCCCATGTAGCTTCCTCGGTCTCGTGGTTAGACCAAAGGATCTTAAGCAAAACTGTCTCACCACTCCTAGTCTTTCTAATCTTTCGGTCTAGAATCTGCTTAGGCACCTCAAGATATGATAAGGACTCATCTAGCTCTAAGCTCTCTGCCTCTAACACATGTGATGGGTCACTCACATACTTAGCACTGCGATACATGAAACACATTATGCACTCTCTCTAACGCAGTTTGGTAAAGCCGGACGATAAGCAACTTCCCCAACTCGCTCTAAGATCTCATAAGGCCCTATAAACTTCTGACTTAGCTTGCCTTTCTTCCCAAATCTCATAACCCCACGCATAGGAGACACTTTCAAAAGAACCTTGTCCCCAACTTGAAACTCTATATCCCGGCGATGTAGATCTGCATAACTCTTTTGTCGATCTTGAGCTGCTCTCATCCGTTCCCTGATCATCTTAATCTGTTCCACCATCTCATCCACCATCTCTGGTCCCAAAACCACTGCCGCAGCACTATCGTCCCAACAGATTGGAGTCCTACATCTCCTCCCATACAAAGCCTCAAACGGTGCCATACCTATACTGGTGTGATAGCTGTTATTGTAAGAAAATTCTATCAAGTCCAACCCTCGCTCCCGGCTACGACCAAAATCCATCACACGGGCTCGCAACATATCCTCAAGAGTCTTGATTGTTCTCTCGATCTGCCCGTCTCTCGCGGGATGAAATCTTTGTACTCATCTTCAAAGTTGTTCCCAACGATTCCTACAACTCCTTCCAAAACCTCGATATAAACCTCGCATCTCTGTCAGACACTATGTCCTTAGGGACTCCATGTAACTTAAGCACGTTCTTTCTATAGGCCATAGCCAATTGTGCCTTAGTCCATGTATCTTTCATTGGAACAAAGTGGTGACTTGGTCGACGATCCACTATCACCCAAATCATGTTGTTACCTTGTTGACTCTTCGGCAAACCCACAATGAAATCCATGGGAATGGATTCCCACTTCCACTCAGGTACCTCTAAAGACTGAATCTTACCTTGTGGTCGTCTCTGTTCCCCTTTAACTCTCTGGCATGTCAAACAACGGGACACAAACTCTCTTTTGTCTCTTTCTTCATCCCAGGCCACCAAAACGTTTTCTTCAAATCCTTGTATAGCTTGTCTCCTCCTGGATGAACTGAATATGGTGTGCAATGTGCCTCTGTCATAATAGTCTTTTTCAACTCCTCGTCATTAGGAACACACCACCTACCATCAAACCTCAAACTACCATCTGTATGAATAGAAAAGCGGGACACTTTGTCCCTTTTCTCCCTGACTCTCCACTCCACTATCTTAGGATCCAAAGCCTGCTTACCCCGAATATCATCATAAAACTCAAGATGTCTTTGTCATATCACCCATGGCATCTCCTTTCGCATCATATGTATCCCAAAACTCGCTACCTCATCCCTCAGCCTCATCAAGGATAGAGTGTACACGAGAGAATGTACACTCTTCCTACTCAAAGCATCAGCAACAACATTGGCCTTCCCTTCATGGTAGATGATCTCCATGTCATAATCGCCAATCAGCTCCATCCACCTCCTCTGTTTCATGTTCAACTCCTTCTGCGTGAAGATGTACTTGAGACTCTTGTGATCAGAAAATACCTTAAAGATTGCTCCATAAAGGTAATGTCTCCAAATCTTGAGAGCAAACACCACTGCACCCAACTCCAGATCATGAGTAGGGTAGTTCTCCTCATAAGGCTTCAATTGCCTAGAAGCATAGGCAATCACTTTATCATTCTGCATCAAAACACATCCCAGCCCATTCTTCGAGGCATCCGTATAAACCTCATAGTTCTCGCTCCCTTCAGGCAATGCTAAGACAGGAGCTGTGGTCAAACGCTCCTTTAATGTTTGGAACGCCGTCTCACAACTCTCATCCCAACGAAACCTGTTCTCTTTCCTCATCAACGCTGTCATCGGTCTAGCTATCTTGGAGAAATCCTTCACGAACCGTCTGTAGTATCCAGCTAAACCCAAGAAACTCCTAACCTCAGCAACATTCTTTGGTGCTTCCCACTTTGTCACTGCCTCAATCTTCGTCGGATCCTGACTACCCCATCTTTAGAGATCACATGCCCCGGAAAAACAACTTTCTCTAACAGAACTCACACTTGGACAGCTTAGCATACAACTCATGATCCCTCAAAGTCTGCAACACGATCCTCAGATGCTCCTCATGCTCCTCCTTAGTCTTAGAGTAGACTAAGATGTCATCGATAAACACCACTACAAACTGGTCCAAGAACTGTCTGAAGATTCTGTTCATCAAATCCATAAACACTGCCGGCGCATTAGACAACCCAAACGGCATCACCACATACTCATAATGGCCATACCTCGACGTGAAAGCTGTCTTTGGTATGTCCACCTCTCTAATCTTCACCTGATGGTACCCCGACCTCAAATCAATCTTAGAAAAGACTGTTGCACCGCTCAAGGCGATCAAACAGGTCATCTATCCTTGGCAAAGGATACTTGTTCTTTATCGTCACACGGTTCAGCTCCCTGTAATCTATGCATAGCCTCAAACTCCCATCTTTCTTCTTCACGAAAAGAACTGGTGCTCCCCACGGCGATACACTTGGTCTAATGTATCCCTTCTCTATCGGATCATCCAACTGCTTCCTAAGCTCCTCCATCTCCTTAGGACCCATACGTGCACGGTGCCTTAGAGATCGGCCCGTCCCGGCTTCAACTCAACAAAGTGAAATCTATCTCCCTCTTCGGTGGCAACCCGGAATCTCCCTCGGAAAAACATCGCAAACTCTCCCACCCTTTGGTATCTCATCAACTGTCGGACTCTCTATCCGGTCATCTCTCACATGGCACAAGATCAAAGGACATCCCTTCCTCGGATAAGACTTCAATGTAATAAAATTTGCAATCAACTTAACTTTGGGTTTGACTAGAAACCCACGATAAGACACACTAACGCCCTTAGGACCTCTTAAAGACACTTTCTTTTGATGACAATCTATCTTAGCTTTATACTTTCATAACCAATCCATCCCGACTATCATCTCAAAACCATTAAAAGGAAACTCTAGCAAGTCTACAGGGAAATCAACTTGCCCAACTATCAAAGATACATCCCTGAACAATCTCCCACACGATGAGACTCACCCGAAGGTATGAAAACTTGCTCACTAACGAGACTCATATACTCTCAAACCCAATCGCTTGACATGACTCGAAGACACAAACGACCGAGAAGCCCCGAATCAAACAAAACAAAGGTAGGAATACCATTAACAAGGAATGTACCGGTGATAACGTGCGCATCTTCCTCATCTGCTTTCTTCTCCATCATAAATAACTTGACCTTTGGTCTTACGCCCACCTCCTGGACAAGATCTTGGTGAGGTGGTCGGCTTAGCACCCGACCCTTGATTGTTGTTGTTGTTCGCTGGTGGTTTCTGATAAGAATTACCGCCGTTGCGGTTGCCTCCACTCTGGTAACTCGACTTCCCGGTTTGGCCATGATCCACAGTCATTTGCTCGCGAAGCTGCGCGAGTCTCGGAAAGATCCGGTGCACTTGTGCACTCATGTCTCTTGTGGCCTACGCCACCACAACTATAGCAGGTCACTCCCCAACTATTACTCACACTTCCACGGCCACGCCCAAAGGAAGCCCCAAGATCGAACCGGACCAGGAAGAAAATCCCTTGGGCGATTGTGGTTGCCTTTCTTGTGATTCGATTGGCCACCACCCTCGCTCTCAGACTTCCTCTTCTCACCACCTAACCTCTCCTGAGCCATCTCCACCAACCTCTCAGCTCTCCCAGCTCTCTCATAAGCTTCCTTAACATCTGTAAGGATTCCCACGGGTAACTTATCCATAATCTTAGGGGTCAACCCCCTCTCAAACCTCAATGCCAGATTCTCCTCACTCAAACCCATATCCTCAGCATACCTAGACTTCTCATTGAACAGCCTGTAGTACTCAGCCACAGACATCTCGGTGAGTCATCTTAAAACCATCAAACTCTTCTCTCAACTTACTCCTCACATGTTCCGGTACAAACTCCTTCCTCAAAATGACCCCTACGAAAGTCCTCCCAAGGTATAGCGGGTAAGCCTTGGTTTGTATATATCTCCTTAGCACTCACTTTCACTGAATCCCACCACTTGCCTCTTTGCCTCCCTCGGATAGAACGCAGCGACTGTTCCACTCTCATCTCATCGGGACGGTGAACCAAGTCTAATATGTTCTCCAACTCTCTCAGCCAACTATCAAGAAGGTTAGGCTCCCCAACTCCCTTGTACTCTTTCGGGTTAAACCTCGCAATGTATAGGCTGATTTTTGAATGGTCAACCTCCTTCTCCTTATCCTTATTCTTATTCTCATTCACTTTCTTTAGGGTCTCAGTAAGAGCATCCTGGTGCTCTAACATCTTAACGATTTCATCCACGGTCATAAGCTCAGCTCTCGCATACAAAGCAGTCCTCTTGGGCGGCATCTTGAAACTATACATATATAAGAAAGGGTAGATATGAACACACGTACTAAACTTCAAAGCACGAAAACACGCCACCCAGAACCTACTCGATCGAGTTCCCAAACCCACTCGATCGAGTAACGGGCTACTCGATCGAGTGCCCAACATACTCGATCGAGTACCCAAACATCAGACCCCTAACAGACCTTCTGATCTCTTACCTACTCGATCGAGTATCTAGACTACTCGATCGAGTGACCCCCTACTCGATCGAGTACCCCTAGTTACTCGATCGAGTGCCCAAAAACACAATTCTGGACTCAAAATCGTCAAAAACCCACCCGATCGAGTCAGTCCCACTCGATCGAGTCATGCTAATACATAAAAGCTACCCGCATGTTACGTCATATGCTAACATGCTAAACTTATAAATCACATTATATCATAGTACACATGCTACGCATCTTTTCTACTATCTACGAGATCATTTCATCATGTTATTAAATGCCACATTGTAAATCATCCAACATGTTATCATCTCATCAACAAATTCCCACCTATCACCATTTTCTTTCACATGTTCATCTTTCTACTTCAACACCCAAAAATTAACACATTTCATCACATTCTTACACAAGTTAACCAAACACACATACGACTCGACAAACACTTCCCCCATGTGACCGGTTCAAAGTTGTAGGGCGACCCCTGCGACTTTAGGACGTCTCCCAAGCCTTTGCACTAGCTCCTACAACTTTTACCCCGGGTTCATTTTAATTGACTCCCTATGTTCATTAGGTTCATTGGTTACAGGTTTCAGGATCGTCGCTCTGATACCATTTGTAACACCCCCATACTCCAAGTGCCTTACCAGGACCACTCAGGTATGAAGACATTACCATCTCGGTTACCCGAGGCAATGATAATCAAACAACAATAAAGAAACAACGTTTATTATAAATAATTTAGCGAATAGTTACAATCCTCAAAACCAAACCAAAAGTACGATACATGATTTCAAACTGACTGTTCTAATTGAAATGTAAATAAACTAAAGGCTACAGCGGAAGACTCCTATCATCATGTCGTGGCATCCCAGCTATCCCAGTACTCATCTCAATACCAGCTCAATATCTGCTCACCATCCCCGAATGGATCACCGCAGGTTTACAAAACAACACCGGGGTCAGTACTAATCACACAATCAATATAAACAACAATGATAAGATAAACAGACAGCCTAACTGTCACACACACACACAACCCATCGATTCCAATCATCTCAATCGATCCCTTTGGACCACCCGCCCGATGGGGGACCGCAACCGTACCCACCAAATCCCCGCTCCACATAGTGAGCGATAAACCCTGTCCATTAATGTGCACATCCCTTCTGTGGCGGGTTCCACAGAAGGCGAAACTAGGGCGTGAAGCCACTCCCGCAAGTGACCCCACTCAGCCGAGGCCACGCCTCGCGAACCATCAACAACGATCACAACCACAATCACAATACAATTATTATATCAAACAACCAAATACAATACATCAACCAATATCCCATTATGGGACTAATACTGAGTAGAAATCCTACCCGGTATGCACACAATCAGACGGTCTCTACTGCTGAGTCAAAAAGCCTCTTCTATGAACCCTCCTCCTATCATACAACACATAGAGACTACCACATCACATACTACACATAAAACCCCCAATCTCTAAATTAGGGTTTAACCAAATCGAAGGAAATACTATAAAAAGGGTACATAGATCTTACCCTCGACGTAAGGAACTCAACGGTACGAACAACGACAAGAAATGACCGTCTGAACTCCGGGAATTGCTAAGAATGCGATTAAGAAGATGAACTTGTTTGCTTTCTCTCTTAAACAGGAATTTAGGTTTTGTAAAAGTGATTTAGAATAATGACGATGAAACTTAAATACCTTAATCGCATAATTAACAAAACCCGAGAAAACTCCCCGTAAAACCGGACACTCGATCGAGTACCCAAGGTACTCGATCGAGTACCCCCTTACCCGATCGAGTGCCCCAGCTACTCGATCGAGTACCCAACAGGTCAGAAACTATTTTATTTCGCAACTTACCCTTACTCGACAGAGTAAGGCCTACTCGATAGAGTACCCCAAGACTTATAAATACGGAGTATTACAATGCTCCATTCAAAGAGGAAGGAAATTGTAACAAAGAGAGCTTGAAAAACTCACCAAAATCAAGCAATGAAGAATATGGCCTCATTGGCCAAGACAAGAAAGTGGAAGAGTTGCCTCTATCAACTCAAGAGATCTTTAGTAACCAAGTAGATGAAGTTTGTGGTCTTTGGGATGACGAGTTTGAAGGGATTTTCAATCCCTACATTGGTAATGATATCGATCAAGACCAACATGAAGGACAACAAGTGCAAAGATCTATTGAAGATCTTTATCATAACAATGAACAAGCTTTTGACTACTTCTTCAAGGTGTTGAGTAACATAAATAACACCTTGGACATGCCGCCATGACATCTCACTAAGGATGAGAGTTTAGTGGAGTCCTCTCCAAACCACCATTTGTAAATATTTCTAACTCCCTAACTTGCATTTTAATTCTTACATTGCATTTTTGTCATTTTTGGATTTTTATGCTTGGATCAAGATATTTATCATTTTTGAGAGAAGTGAGGGAGGGACTAATGATTCTATTGATGTGTAGTGCTTTAGCTTAGTGTGGGGATAACAATTGCCTAGGCTATTCATGCCTTAGTAGTGTCCCTACAATGAAGAACACGGGATTTGAAGAATGAAAATGACACGGGATATGCAAGTGCACAGATGGAACTGAATCCGGGTAGACCAGGAGGAATCCGAGCGTCCTTATGGGGAATCCGCTCGTCTTATGGGAATCCGAGTGTCTATGGGATAATCCGTCGGTCCAAATGAGCTACAAAATTGAAAATTTTGGTCTGTTAGAGAATCCGAGCGTCCCAGCAGAGAAGACGCTCGTCTGAAAGAATCTGCTCGTCTTTCCAAGAAGACGCCCGTCTTTTTGTCAGTGTAGAATAAGAAAAGTTCATGTAACAGAATCCGCTCGTCTCTAAAGGAATCCACTCGTCCTGAATTGCAGAAATCCGCCCGTCTTCACTTAAAGACGCCCGTCTTTAGGCGAGATTTCTTGAACCCAAATTAGGCAGAATCCGAGCGTCCCAAAGGGAATCCGCTCGTCTTCCCCCTGAAGATTCGAAATTTCGGGTGTTTTTAAATACCCCTTCCCACACTCATTCATTCATTCATACATTCAAAACAGTACCCATAAACCCCAAACCACAAAACCCTCATCCTCTCCATCACCAAAAATAAGATTTCCTCAACCAAATTCAACAAAATCAAATCCAAACTTCCTTACAACAACAATTAATCACTCCTTTTCCAACAATAATCAATCCAAGCACCAAAATCTTCAACCTTTGAGTCGATTTTTGAAATACAAAGGCAAATCCTTTCATCTTAAAATCGATTTGGGTATAGTTGGTGTAGATACCCGTATCCGTCGATATTGGAATTTATAGAGAACCCGACAAACACCCGATGATGATAGGACACATGTATTTATTAGTTGTCATTGTCATTATTTGGGTTCGTTTTACGATGTTGAATGAGCGTTGTCGACGGAGTATTTTATTAATTTAAATGATATTTAAATTAAAGCTTTTTTTAGGTGAATTCATTTTACTTTATTTTGAGTTTATTTTCTCAAGGTTATTTTATTGAAAATAAAATAAATAATTGATTTGAAAAATCATTTTATGAGTATATTTGATTTGAAAAATCATTTATTTTAATGTGTTAATCGATTTGAAAAATCGAATTTGAAAATCGAAAACTCGTTTTAACCACAAGTTTTGGAGCTCGATTATAGCTCGGTTTTTTAGTCCGTTTTCTTTACGAGTTGGCACGAATCTCGAGTACAATAACCAACCTAGGCTTCTACCCATCCAACCCCAGTTCGAACCCTCATACCCACGTCCCAAATCACGACCAAAACAGCCCAAACACCACCCGCGCTGCTCTGTTTTGGACAGCACCAAACCCGACTTTCCGAGTCCAAAACCCCCTCCAAACACCACTTAAACCCGTACCCATTAACCCTAAACCATACCCTAGTATCCTACCCATATTACCTTAGCTTAACCACCAAGAAAACCCCCCATACAAACCCTAAAAACCCCACGAAATAGCTGATGGACAGCAGCTATGCGAAACAGGCCCGACTGCTTGTTGCCCTACTTCTACCCTTCGAAACTCCTTATAAATACCCCCTCTTCACCATACTTTCATTCCTCTAAGTTCTCCATACATACTACCTTCACTTACAAGCTTTAAGCTCCAGAAACAAACCCTAATTGCCTCCCAAAAACCCTCGACAAAACCGACATACAAACTGAGAATCAGTTTGTGTGTCCTCTTTGAAACCGTTTGTTCAACCATCAAACCTCCATTAAAATTCGAGTTTCTTGTTTCAAATTAACCACACAACATCCATCTACATATTAGACAAATATTTACGAGCCAAATTGCCCTTGAGAGTACACGAATTCCCTCAAAAAAGCAGTGTTATACACTCTGTTTTTGTGCTTTTTCTGTCTGTCCATTCTGTTTGTGCTTCTTTTTCCTGCCCAATAACTCAAAACGAGCAGGGATTGTTTTAAGATCTCTGTTCTCCTCTCTTTCTAGTTTTCAAAACATCTTTTAAATCGAATTTTCACCGTGAAACGAGAGAGAAATCGCAGTTTGAAAGTTGCTGTCCAGATTTGCAAAAAACGTGTTTTTTGCTTTGTTTCTTCGTCGACGACGGCCTCTCGAGATAAAATCTACCATCGATTACGACCCAAGACGGTGTCAACGATACATGTAGGTTGAGGGTGCATCAAATCCTCCTCTTTATCCCTTTTATTTCGTTTTTTTATGTTTGTTTTTTATTGTTTCGTTTTATTTTGTTTATCGATTGTTATCATTAACTATGAAACTAGTTGAGTCCGAGTATGAGTTAAAGTACCACCATGAACACCCGCGTTGACTTGAGATGGGAAAGAAATCCGCTACATCAGTCGGTCGTAACCCCCGTCTCATTTACATATCCTCGTGTTCAAGGTAGGGCATTAATAAAACGAATTCTAACTTCGCTCTTCGCTTTTGACCCCTCTCTTGTTTCGTTTAGTTCGACCTACCCTAGGACCATTCACATGTTGATTCGACCTCTGATTGTTAACATACGACTCAATTAGACGACATTAGATCAATTTAATAACCTAATTAGACACGTTAGGTGGCATCGACATAGCTTTAAAAATCAACTAACAATTCTGTAACTTAATTGAATGCATCTCTCTCTTTCACCTAATTTCTCGCTAGTATAAGAGTGCGTGATTAGCACCGTCTTATTAACACTCGATGAGTTAAATTAATTAGCGAACTTGACCTAATTTGACCCCTTTAGGCCGTGTAGAATACGCGTTTACAAGACATCGTTTCGATCGATCAAAGTCGTTTGTAACTTGTTTTCTAGCCCGTCTTCGAACTTGTTTCGCAATCAATTGATCTAACTAATGAACATGACCTAGGACCTAGGGTTGGACGTGGCTTTCGGCCGTGAGGCTTGGCCGTGTCCTTTGGTCTTTCTTGTTTCGTTTGTTTTACATCGTTCGTTCTTTATTGTTTTGTCGCTTGTAATTTATCGTTTGTTCTTCGAGTTGTAATTTTCAAGTTAGCTTTCTTTTATCGAGTCAAAACCTCTTTCAAAAACCTTAGTCTTGTTTGGTTAGATGGTTGTGCCCCAATGCAAGTAAGAGCGTAGTAAATCGCATGTTGTTTAAAGCAACATGGCCCGATTTATGCTAATGCATGCTTTGGTGTGTGACCCAATGTCTAATTCGATAAGATTAAGTGAAAGCACGCATTACGAGGAGTGACCCAAGGCCGTGAGTCATGTAAGCCGTGGGCCACCCCTTTGTGCACGTTTTTCTAGGTCGAATGGCCGTGTAATGTGTCATGTACGGTGTTGTATATAGCGATTGTATTTAGATCGAGTTGTATCTTTAATTTATTGTTGTGTCGGCATGAAATGCCTGGGTTGTAATCGGATAGATCCCAACGGCTCCCCCATTCCCCTCAACCCTTGTTTGTTTCGTTTATATGTTATTAGATCAATCAACCCACATGCTAAATTACAACTTTGACAAAGTTAGTTTAGTTGCATCTAAATCAACATAGAAACTTCACATGTTAGGGTTTTAAAACGATGTTTGCATATCATATATCGTAGTAGCTATGACCTTGTTTGAAATCCGACACTTGACTTAGTATAGGCCGTTATTGACGGGCGGGGTTAGGTGTCCTTACGGGCTTCCTAACACGTACCCTCACCCCTTACTAAAGATCTATGGTTTGTGGATCCGTCTAAATACCATTGGATTACGAGAGTCATTCAAATCGAGTGATATAGGGTACAAGTCTTTATCTTTAATCACTCGTAGTCGATTGGCTTTATGCTCTTCGATGAAAGGTGTAAAGTTGACTTGAACGGTTCCAAGTTCCCAAAAAACTTGGTGGCGACTCTAATTTGTCTTAATTCGATTCGAAAGAACCTCGAGTCGATTATGCCTAGGGTGGATCCCGAGGACGCAGCGATTCCGAGGGCCTTGTCCACGATTTGGCGACTCCGCTGGGGAAAAGAGGACTAGTTACACTTTGTTTCTAGGGTCTTTTCCTCCGAGGTGAAACTTGAAAAGAAAGTATTGGAAAGTAAAACATTACTCATAGTGCTACGATTCATGCATAAACCCTTAAGGACTTTCCCGGGCCGGCGTTTCTTTGTGATGCGTGGGGGGCGACGTCCCACTATGCCAGGAACTTGCATATTGCTTGCTTCCGCTCCTCCTCGTCGTGGTTCTTGATGGTGGGGACGCTCTTCTAGGTACTCTACCTAAAGGCCCTTGCTCTATAAGACCCAAAAAGGATGGAGGGCATAGACCTTCTTGTAGAAGACTTGCCGAGACTTAGAGATGTCTAGGAGCATACATCCTTATAACATGAGAATGACAATGTGCGAAATGAATTTCCCGAGTCTTTTCAAATTTTCCATGTCCATTTCAAAACCGAACTTTTGAACAACTTACTTTCAAATTAGCATGGTTTTAAAAACGCGGAATACTGCCCAAATAGGACTAGAATTTTCGGCCAAAAATAAGCTTTTGTAGCCGGCATGCTGCCCATTTCAAATCTCATTTTCAAATCAATTATTCGTTTTTTTCAAATTCAATCCAAAATGTTTCTCGAACCTCAACCAAGCATGAAATGCGTCGAGTCGTGTCCGGGTCCTGGCCGTGTTAGGCCAGGCGTTTTTCGTTCTAAGAGTCTAGAACACGACCCTGTTGGGTCACCCAAGCTCACCTCTTGGGCTTTGAGTCATGTTGGTCGACCAATTGGTCCAGGATAGTCCACAGAAACGCCCAAGCTAGGCCATTTAGGGCGTTTCACCCGAACCTATGGGCTATGTTAGTCCAATCACGGGTTTAGTCACACCGAGTCCAGTTTAGAATCGTGTTATGACAACTTGAGTCATGTCGTCTTGTCGAGTCTAAAATAAATCGAGGTCTAAATCCAACCGTGAGTCGAACCTTTGGTTAGTCAGTCTCAAGTCGAGTCTTTGCTTGAGTCAAGGTTATGTCGTGTCCTTAAGTGTGCAGGGGCTCATACTTTAAATATTGACTCGGTTCGGGGTTTTCTTGTTGAAAGGCCGTCAAAAACCCGACGTCAAGCAATGGAAGATGTTGTTAACAAGCTCACTGAGGCCGTGAACCTCATGATGACCCGAATGGATGCAATCGAATCTAAGCTGGGTGAAGATTCCCCACTATCTACCCCACCTCTGACTGATCTGGAGAAACAGTTCAAGTTCATCGAAGACCGTCTGAAACTCTCCCAGGGGAAGAACATCCACTATGAGAATGCTAGGGCCTATGCCCCAGTTTAGGATAAGTTGCCCACGAACATGGTACTCACTGACATCCCAAAGTTCAAGGGCACCAAGATCCATCCACCATGTTAAGGCCTATAAGGGGTACTTAGCATCGAAGGGAGTACTGCGACATGCTCTCGAAATTTTCGGCCAATCCCGGGTGAACACCCGAAGGCGTGGTTCTACAACGGACCTTAAGAACTTCCCCACTTTCGAAGATATTACGGTGGAGTTCGTAAGCACTATCCGACAATGTCGAGATTCAAACCAACATAAGAACATTGGAGGTGATGACACAGAAAGAAAAAGAAGGCTTTACTTGAATTCCTTACAAGATGGCGCTGAAAGCGTGAAACTAGCCAAGAAGCCCGATGAAGTTGAAATGGTAGATAAGTTCGTAAAGAATCTACGACACATTTTACCGTAATGCTCTGAAATACCAGAATTTTGGTTCTTTCAAAGAATTGATAAGAATCAGGATAAAGGTAGAAGATGATGTCATAAGGGCAGAGGCTGAAAAGCCAAAAGGGTACCAAGGGGCCTCATCGTCTAAGGGCAAGGCCCCAGCAACGGCCCATACTGATGAAGCCATCAATCTCTTAGAAGGGCAATCGAAGAAGTCGCAGCGCCAAACACCATGGGCATTCACCGATATCGGATGCACTTATACATACGCTATCCAAAGGCTCATAGCCCAAGGAAAGCTGAAGCCTATTGGTCCGACTCCGGACCCTCCCGCTGATCAACAAGGTAAATGGTATAAACCAAATGCCTATTGTGCCTTTCATCAAGGGAAAGGCCATGATACTGAAAGGTGCTATCGACTGAAGCACGAAATCCAAGACATGATTGAGAATTGAACACTCCCGATCCCAACTGTTAAACCCAATAACATCACCAATCCATTTAGTGATCACGCCAATTTTGTTTCTGTCGAAGACAATGTCGATTATTCCCATCTTATCCGCCCATGTCACTTGAAAGGGGTGTTCATCGGGAAAATATTTGTGGATTGCTTTGAATTCTTGCCAAACCCGAAGAATGAAATTCGAGTCGGGAGTCTTGCTCTAGAATGTACTCCTTTCATTAACGAAGTTAATAAAAGGCAATTCGATTCACCAACCTTCATCACTGGCGTAGATCCTCAGAGGACTACCTCGGGATGGCGGATGACCATCAAAGGGATCAAGGACCAGAGCCGAGCATCTAAGCTGACAGCTGAACAAGAGAAAGCTCAAAACCAGATTTGAAAATTATGAGTCGGGATCTGTTTTCTTATCTTAGTCGAGTCAAGTCTAGGACTTTATTTTCTTGAAGTTGAGTCGTTTGTTTCACGATGACCTAGGGTGTGTCCTAGGAATCGTTCCTTCGAGTCTGTTAAGCATGTGTCATTCCAATAAAAGTTGCAGTTCGTTTCCAAATATGTCTTGTTTCCAATCCTCAATCATTCCGAAAACATGATAAAATGCACAACACACTCAAAGGCATCCCTGGGGTAGAAATATGTCCCGTTTCAAAATGTAAGGTACACTAGGATCCCGTGTTTGATACCTTTACCTATTCCATGTCTGGCGGTAGAAAACCTCCATCTGAACCAGTGCTTATGACAAGCTTTTAGATGATTTTATGATGAATCCGGACTAGCTCCTTGTTTCCCCTATCGATGACGGAAGGCAAGCCTTTTTCCCACAGAATCATCCCCTCTCGAAGAGAGAAGAAACCAACCCGTTCTAACAAGGAATTGTTAGTTCTGACCCAAATTAGTTGACGAAGCCCAGTTTTCAAGGTGTATCCATTTATGACTAAGAGAATGAATAGAAGATCATTTTCAAAGAGAGAAAAAAGATGAAAAAGAATGAAAAGATGAGAAAAAGAGAAAAACTGGAAAAATGAAAAAAAAAATGAAAAAAGAAAAAAGAAAAATGATGAAAGAAAAAGAAAAAAGGAAAAAAGATGTTGAAGTTATTACGGAATGCTTTTTGGTTGAATGTCGAAGTTACGGAAGCCAGAATTCAAGTCAAGTACCCATAGTTGAGGTTCAATGGGCGAAGCCCAAAAGCGTAAGTAGTGACCTCTTTACCCTCTAAGTCCTTCCTGAGACGGTTACAAAGGGATAGTCGGGAATTTTGAGAATTATTCCGCTTGTGTTGTTATGACCTTTAGGGTCCAGACATGGAAATTTGAACCCACATCATTTTTCAACCCATTTGCACTCGTGGTTCATCAAACCCGAGACACCCATTCCAACCACATCAGCAGCCATAGCCCTTGGCCTTAGCACCACAAAACAAACCTTCAGAATGATGGTTAACCATTCCAACTTGTTATTACCAAGCTCCACATCCCAAAAGATCCAAGCCTTTTACACCTAACCCTAAACACGGGATTTAACGGTACTTTACAGGCTAGAATGGGATATGACATGATACCTTAGATGAAACCTTCGAGTGTGTACACACAATCAAATGCCATGTTTATGCACCATGATCGAACTACGTCGGATTTGATTTCGCTCCACGCGAATACGTAGGTAGTCCATCAGAATAAGGGATTCAATCCACTCATCAACCAAGTTGTCATCTTGTCGGTTTCTTACGGGTCTTAACCAAGTCCAAATGAGGCCACCTTTGTTTGAGTCGGTCTTAGCACTCGATGTATGCTAGGATAAGGATATAGGTTCAGATGAGTAATGTCAAGTCTCGGAATGAGCTTTATCTAATGGTTTAGGCAAAGATGCTGAGTCACATAGATGTGGGTTTGTGTTGGGAACAGAAAATATGAAAAAACCCGCTGAAAAGAAAGAAGGCGTGGAAGAAAAATAGTAAAAGCCCGCTGAAAAAAAAGAAGGCGGTGGCAAGAAATGATGAAAACTCGCTGAAAAGAAAGGAGGCGAGGGGAAGAGTGACAAAATGTTCCCAACAAGAGTGATGTGTGATGTCTAAGTGCTTTCATAAAATCAGTTCGTGTTTAGTGTCTGGGCGAAGGCAACGTTGTTGCTCCGTGAGTTTAATCCACCATGTCAATGCCAAGTGATCTTGATTCCCAGGTGCCCTCCATCCCAAGTCGACGACCTTGTGATTCCCATTTGTCGTCTTTTGGCGCCAGAATGGCCAATTTACATTTCTACCCCCAACAAGTCAATAATCGAATTAAAACTCGTGCACACTTACGGTTTTATTTTCCTTTTTTGTTTTACGGTAGCGGGCTACGCCCACGTTGTTTACAGGTCATACGGAGTGTTTGAGTCGTATTTCATGCTCACCCATCAAGGTTCGATTTCAAAAAATTTCAAAATTTCAAAATTCCAAATACTTTTTGCGAATTATGGATAGATGATCCAAGTAGTGTAATCTTTTGGGTCGATGACCCCAATCTTTCGAAATTCAAAATTTCAAACTCAAATTTCGGGTCGATGACCCAACATTCCAAGTGATGTCAAATTCAAAATTCGGGTCGATGATCCAATAATTCAAAATTTTCAAATTCAATTTTCGGGTCGATAACCCAATCTTTTAAATGATCCAATTTTAAGATCGATGATCCAAATGTGCTTATGTGATGATTATTGCTAGTACGTTTTTGTGCTTCAAATGTAGCAGGATATACTTCAACTGGGGGCTCTAAAGTCTTCGACTTTAGAGCCATTGCAAACTAGGGGCTCTGAAGCCGTTGGCTTCAGAGACCATTATCAAGATGTAAAGGATGACATCCACCAAGAATTCAATTCAATACAAGAGTATGAAATGGAAGAATTCTGTAGCTGAAAGCAAGTGATGAAAGCGGCGGCAACCTCTTCGGAAAGTCCCGTCCCATTTGGACACCTGCCAGCAGATGATAAGCTCTGGGCAAGTGTCAACAGATGATGAATTTTGGACAAGTGCAAGCAGATGATAAACTTTGGGCAAGTGTCAGCAGATACGAATTTCGGACAAATGCCAGCAGATGATAAACTTTGGGCAAGTGTCAGCAGTTGCCGAACTACGACGCGGGTTTGATTCCGTCAGAAACGGATACGTAGGCGCCCGAGGATAAGGCTCAATCCACCATATATGCAATTTATGGGTCGACGACCAATGATGACAATTTGACGGAACAGAAGCAAGAGTTAATCCCCGACGAAGTTTCAGGTATGATCTCTTCTTATGGCTGGCGAGCTTATATACGCAAGTCTAATGGACTATAAACGACCCATGAGAATCCTCGGTCGAGAGGGACTGGGGTATACTTTGACTTTCGCCTTGTCCAAGCCTCAGTCAAAGTGGGGGCTCTGTAGATACCCGTATCCGTCGATATTGGAATTTATAGAGAACCCGACAAACACCCGATGATGATAGGACACATGTATTTATTAGTTGTCATTGTCATTATTTGGGTTCGTTTTACGATGTAGAATGAGCGTTGTCGACGGAGTATTTTATTAATTTAAATGATATTTAAATTAAAGCTTTTTTAAGGTGAATTCATTTTACTTTATTTTGAGTTTATTTTCTCAAGGTTATTTTATTGAAAATAAAATAAATAATTGATTTGAAAAATCATTTTATGAGTATATTTGATTTGAAAAATTATTTATTTTAATGTGTTAATCGATTTGAAAAATCGAATTTGAAAATCGAAAACTCGTTTTAACCACAAGTTTTGGAGCTCGATTATAGCTCGGTTTTTGAGCCCGTTTTCTTTACGAGTTGGCACGAATCTCGAGTACAATAACCAACCTAGGCTTCTACCCATCCAACCCCAGTTCGAACCCTCATACCCACGTCCCAAATCATGACCAAAACAGCCCAAACACCACCCGCGCTGCTCTGTTTTTGACAGCACCAAACCCGACTTTCCGAGTCCAAAACCCGCTCCAAACACCACTTAAACCCGTGCCCATTAACCCTAAACCATACCCTAGTATCCTACCCATATTACCTCAGCTTAACCACCAAGCAAACCCCCCATACAAACCCTAAAAACCCCACGAAATAGCTGATGGACAGCAGCTATGCGAAACAGGCCCGACTGCTTGTTGCCCTACTTCTACCCTTCGAAACTCCTTATAAATACCCCCTCTTCACCATAATTTCATTCCTCTAAGTTCTCCATACATACTACCTTCACTTACAAGCTTTAAACTCCAGAAACAAACCCTAATTGCCTCCCAAAAACCCTCGACAAAACCGACATACAAACTGAGAATCAGTTTGTGTGTCCTCTTTGAAACCGTTTGTTCAACCATCAAACCTCCATTAAAATTCGAGTTTCTTGTTCCAAATTAACCACACAACATCCATCTACATATTAGACAAAGATTTACGAGCCAAATTGCCCTTAAGAGTACACGAATTCCCTCGAAAAACAGAGTGTTATACACTCTGTTTTCGCGGCTTTTCCTGTCTGTCCAGTTCTGTTTGTGTTCGTTTTTCGTGCCCAATAACTCAAAACGAGCAGGGATTGTTTTAAGATCTATGTTCTCCTCTCTTTCTAGTTTTCAAAACATCTTTTAAATCGAATTTTCACCGTGAAACGAGAGAGAAATCGCAGTTTGAAAGTTGCTGTCCAGATTTGCAAAAAACGTGTTGTTTGCTTTGTTTCTTCGTCGACGACGGCCTCTCGAGATAAAATCTACCATCGATTACGACCCAAGACGGTGTCAACGATACATGTAGGTTGAGGGTGCATCAAATCCTCCTCTTTCTCCCTTTTATTTCGTTTTTTTATGTTTGTTTTTTATTGTTTCGTTTTATTTTGTTTATCGATTGTTATCATTAACTATGAAACTAGTTTAGTCCGAGTATGAGTTAAAGTACCACCATGAACACCCGCGTTGACTTGATATGGAAAAGAAATCCACTACGTCAGTCGGTCGTAACCCCCGTCTCATTTACATATCCTCGTGTTCAAGGTAGGGCATTAATAAAACGAATTCTAACTTCGCTCTTCGCTTTTGACCCCTCTCTTGTTTCGTTTAATTCGACCTACCCTAGGACCATTCACATGTTAGTTCGACCTCTGATTGTTAACATACGACTCAATTAGACGACATTAGATCAATTTAATAACCTAATTAGACACGTTAGGTGGCATCGACATAGCTTTAAAAATCAACTAACAATTCTGTAACTTAATTGAATGCATCTCTCTCTTTCACCTAATTTCTCGCTAGTATAAGAGTGCGTGATTAGCACCGTCTTATTAACACTCGATGAGTTAAATTAATTAGCGAACTTGACCTAATTTGACCCCTTTAGGCCGTGTAGAATACGCGTTTACAAGACATCTTTTCGATCGATCAACGTCGTTTCTAACTTGTTTTCTAGCCCGCCTTCGAACTTGTTTCGCAATCAATTGATCTAACTAATGAACCTGACCTAGGACCTAGGATTGGACGTGGCTTTAGGCCGTGAGGCTTGGCCGTGTCCTTTGGTCTTTCTTGTTTAGTTTGTTTTACATCGTTCGTTCTTTATTGTTTTGTCGCTTGTAATTTATCGTTTGTTCGTCGAGTTGTAATTTTCAAGTTAGCTTTCTTTTATCGAGTCAAAACCTCTTTCAAAAACCTTAGTCTTGTTTGGTTAGATGGTTGTGCCCCAATTCAAGTAAGAGCGTAGTAAATCGCATGTTGTTTAAAGCAACATGGCCCGATTTATGCTAATGCATGCTTTGGCGTGTGACCAAATGACTAATTCGATAAGATTAAGTGAAAGCACGCATTACGAGGAGTGACCCAAGGCCGTGAGTCATGTAAGCCATGGGCCACCCCTTTGTGCACGTTTTTCTAGGTCGAATGGCCGTGTAATGTGTCATGTATGGTGTTGTATATAGCGATTGTATTTATATCGAGTTGTATCTTTAATTTATCGTTGTGTCGGCATGAAATGCCTGGGTTGTAATAGGATAGATCCCAACTGCTCCCCCATTCCCATCAAGCCTTGTTTGTTTCGTTTATATGTTATTAGATCAATCAACCCACATGCTAAATTACAACTTTGACAAAGTTAGTTTAGTTGCATCTAAATCAACATAGAAACTTCACATTTTAGGGTTGTAAAACGATGTTTGCATATCATATATCGTAGTAGCTATGACCTTGTTTGAAATCCGACACTTGACTTAGTAGAGGCCGTTATTGACGGGCGGGGTTAGGTGTCCTTACGGGCTTCCTAACACGTACCCTCACCCCTTACTCAAGATCTATGGTTTGTGGATCCGTCAAAATACCATTGGATTACGAGAGTCATTCAAATCGAGTGATATAGGGTACAAGTCTTTATCTTTAATCACTCGTAGTCGATTGGCTTTATGCTTTTCGATGAAAGGTGTAAAGTTGACTTGAACGGTTCCAAGTTCCCAAAAAACTTGGTGGCGACTCTAATTTGTCTTAATTCAATTCGAAAGAACCTCGAGTCGATTATGCCTAGAGTGGATCCCGAGGACGCAGTCCCCGAGGGCCTTGTCCATAGTTGGAAATTGATGATTTTCAATCTTTTCTTGGTATAATCATCAATGGCAAGAACAAAAGGGTCAACAAAGGCACTCACGGCAAAGGCACTCTCAAAAAGGCAACAAGCCTTCAAGCAAAGAAAGCTTCAATGGCTATGGTGGTTGCTAATGCAAACTTGGAAGTTCAACAACAACAAGATCATCTCTTGGAAGCAACAACAACAACTCCGGAAATTGCTCAATTATCAAACTATCCGGAGGTAATTTTCATTTCTAACTCCCATAGGGATACATTTGCCAAGTATGCTAAGAAAGCCATTATACCCACCGAATTCATATGTGAAGATGCCTTGAACAAATTGGGTGTCCTTGAACAAACAAAAGCCTTCTTTGAAGCCATGGGGTTGGGAAAATTGTTCACTACAAGAGAATTGACATACCCCTCCCTTACCTTGGAATTCCTAAGTTCATTGAAAGTGACTAAGGTAGAGACTAGAACATACATCGAGTTTCGCCTTGCCAATGTGAATAGGCGCATCACCTTTGATGTTTTGAGTAAAGCATTAGGTTTTAGTGATACACCTTGTTATCATAAGATGCCCATAAAGTATGACCCCGCTCCTCTTTGGGAGGCGATTTCCGGGAAGAAATTTGAGCCCTTTCATGCTTGTCGCGCTCTATTAGTCCACCATCCGGGCATTAGAGTGTGGCACAAAGTCATCGGGAATACTATAATTGCAAGAAAAGACACTAAGCACTTTACAAAGCTCGATTTTGTTCTACTTGAGTCGGCCTTAAATGTTGGAAGGGAATTCACTAAGCCTTACAATGCTCTAAGGCTTTTGGTGGAAAGATGGCTCAATGTTGATTGTGGTAAGGAAGGCACCGCTTTTATCGTAAATGGAGGTCTAGTTACTCTCTTGACCAAGTACTTTGATTCAAATTTCAACAAGGATAACACCTATGTGGCGATCAAAGGAGGTCATCTCATTGACATGGATGCCATGATTAACAAGTACAAGTGGGTCAAGCATAATCCTCTTGACACAAACTATGGGTGGCTCACCAATTATGCTAGATCTTTCACTTTGGCTTCCAAGGTATGCCGCTTGAGTGCTCATAGAACAAACTACCTACTTCCACTCTCAAAAGGCGCCGAGTACATCATCCGTCAACAAAGGGGCGAAATTGAAGAGCCCTCCTCCTACATTGCCACACCACCCTACCCATTCAAATATCAAGAGTTCAAACCCGAAGGTGTTGAAGTGGGCAATGACTACATGACTCTACTTATGCAAGAGATGCATAAACAAGCTTACAATGATCGAGTAGATGCATACTTGGGCCAATATCCACCCCTCTTTCATTTAGCTAGGCAAGGACTACTTAATCCTTCATGTCCTTTGCCTAGTTGAGCGGATAGGGAAGTCTTCTTTCCAATCACATCTAG
Source organism: Silene latifolia (assembly GCF_048544455.1). NCBI lineage: Eukaryota > Viridiplantae > Streptophyta > Magnoliopsida > Caryophyllales > Caryophyllaceae > Silene > Silene latifolia. Next base: position 193,766,128 of record NC_133537.1, read on the forward strand.
GGGTGAAAGACCGGGTGAAGATGGGAATGTCGATGATGAGGTTGATAATGATAAGGGTGTTGATGATGAGGTAGATGATGAATAAGAAGAGGCTAATGAAGATGATGAAGGAAGTGAGCAAGGAAGTGAAGAGGGAAGTGGTGATGAGTCCGCTTCTATGGAGGAAAATGATGACAATGATGATATGGTGGAAGACTAGCAAGCTTCAGAGGCTCCTACCCTCTTGAGGTTTGTCTACTTCTTTCTTTGTTTTATTTATTTTTATCTTGATCATAGTTGGAGAGTCCTAGAAACATGAGGACTAACACCTCGGCCACATTGAGGTGTTCTTTTATTGTTCCCGTTTGAAAAATCCAAAATGACAATTTAGCTTCATGCATTGCATCTTGTGTGCATGAACTACCCCATATTTTAAGACATTAGAAATAATGTCTATCTCGGTTTGGGGAAGTACATGCATACACAATGGGAGGTAATCTAAATTACGCTCTCCGTCATAAACAAAAACCCATGCATCATGTAGTGTAGATTAGTATAGCTTGCATTTAGTATAGAATTCAGTCATCATACTTGCATAATTTCCAATCATTTTGGACATTGAGGACAATTCCCATATTAGTGTGGGGATGGGAAATTCTAACTTAACATTTATTCAAAAACCCAAAAAAATCAAAAAAAATTCGAAAAATCAAAAAAAAAATTGAAAAATATAAAAATCCAAAAACAAGTTCATTTCCTTTGTAGTGTAGACTTGTATATATTAAATTATATATTGTGTTTGTTCTATCCTTGTTAACATTGATCGACTACGCCACATCCGAGATATGAGGATATTGAAGACCGCATGGTATGGTCTTTCCAATCTCCTTTTTCCTCTTTATGTTAATGACTACGTGGCTTTATTTTGATTGATGCGGTATAACAATGTGAATTTAGGACTTGCATTTAGATTATATGGCATATTAGTTGGTAGAATCATTTGCATTAGGATGTATATGTGTTAGTTTCATCATGGCATGTAGTTGCATGTTAGAAAATTTTGCGAAACCGTCTACTTGGGAAGCTTGACAAGTGTATATAGGCCTTAGTAGATGCTTTTTCTTCTTAAGACTTTCCTTGTTAGAATACTTGTAATACACCCTAGGATGTGTCATGCTAGTATCCTTTGACCCATGGATTAAGGCCTAGTCAAGAATACTTTGTGGTGTGATAACTCCTTGGCTACCGTTTATTCCAAGGTGACCCTTGAAACCATGCATGCATCCATCATCCATGTTCTACCACATTTTTGTCATCAAAGGGAATGGGCACAAAAAGAAAATTGATTTGAGTTCAATGAAATGAAAAGTAAAAGAAAGTTTGCAAAATGCATCAAATGAAAAGAGGAGCAAAAATAGACTCCTAATGCTCCAAATATAAGGCACCCTCACTACATATGGGGTGACCTTGAAAATTTTTCAAAGAAATGCAAAAAGTTGTCAAGTGTTGAAATGCCAAAAATCAAAGAAATGGCAAAAGAAAGTGTTCTCAAATGTCAAATACCACATGAAATTGGGGGGAAAAACAAAAACAAAAGCAAACTCCCAAAATGAAACTCAAATATCTATCAATCCCTTTATCCATCGTATCCATTTTTGTGCATGGTAGAGAGGGGACGACCCTTCTTCTTCTTTAGGCAAGAGGGGGAATTCCGTGATCCTCCAGTGTTTCTAACACCATAGGGAGTCTACTCTTGACAAAAGCATTTAACGATTGAGGACAAAGGTACCCTAGCTTGACACAATTTGCAGGTGATTTATTGGTATCCTTCTAGGCTTAGTAGTTTGAAGAAATTGCATCTATGAAGGAGTGTGTACGCTTGAATTGCTTTCCTTGTAGATAATTTCCGCCACGTAGATGAGGAAAGTGGCTATTCTTTTGTAGATGCATCCATTACTTGATTTTGCGTGCTTAATGTTTGGATGTGTCGCCATTTTGGCAAGACCCACCTTACCTTGCAAGAAGGCATCCTACCTCATGGTTGGCTTGTTGTGAGTTGAAGGGGCGGAGTGTGACCCGCTAATTGTCTCATACCGGTTATGCTATTAGGTTAGTTTAAATAACGGTCCTAGTCTTTGTCACCTCTTTACTCGGGACGAGCAAAGGTTTGGTTTGGGGATATTTGATGTGACCATAATTAGAGCATATTTAGTCCCCGAGTTAGCCTTGTTCCCATGCTTTTTAGTGCATACCAATGTCATTTATTGTCTTTAGTCGTTTGTTTTGCATATTCTTTGAGGTTTTGTTTCCTTGGTAGGAAAGGAGTGCAAACCTTGTTTTTTCTTGGCAAAATTGATTGAATTCAATGACCAAGCATCAAAGAGAAGACAAGATTAGAAGGCCTTTGTACATACTATAGTAGATGGGCAATCATGAGAAAAGATCCTTGCATCCCCGAGGAAATCCTCAAGGATTTTATGAAGAGAAAGGAAGAAAAGACTAAAGAAAGTAGTTGTAAGACAATCCGAGCGGATTGTCCACAAGACGCCCGTCCAGCAAGGGCAATCCGAGCGTCTTCCCCAGCTGGACGCCCGTCCAGAACCACCACAATCCGCCCGTCTTCCCTTTAATCCGCCCGTCCATAATCTCCACAATCCGCCCGTCCCGTGCCCTGGACGCTTGGATTGTCTGTCAGCCATTTCGTCTTCTACAAGTTTCAAGGAAGGATGCGCATATTTTTCTAAGACCGGCAAAAAGGAGACCGGAGTCTCCCTTGAGACCGGCGATTCCTCAAGGACTTAATCGTCATTTAAGCTCTTAGTAAATCCTAATCTATGTAACTAATCCCCACTATAAATACCCCATTAGGCTAATTAGAAGATCATGTTCTTCTTAGCAATCTTTAGTGTAGTTAATATCAATCAAATCTCTCTTTAATCTTGTAATCAATATTTAATCAAGTCTTAATACAAGTTTCATTTCCTTAATCTCTCTTGTTCATCTTTCATTTTGGGTAATTAAAGATTATTTGGGTTATTATTGGGAGATTTACAACCGTCCAATCAATCATCAAGTACTTCGATTATTCTTTGCTTTATTATTGGAATCATTAGTAGGTATAATTCTCTTAATCTCTTTTTAATTATTGTTAATTATCTTCATTTATTCATCATGTTTTACTTTGTTGGTATGATTGACAACCTTGCTAGCATATTCAACATGATAATGAGTGAGTAGTTTCTTAGCTATGGTTAATGGGTAATTAGGGGAAATCAACATGGGGGGTGATTCATGCTTAAATTAATATGTTTTCATAGTTTATTTGCTTGCTTGTTGTGATCTCAACTTATGCACATGTTTTGTTTGATGAAATGCGAGCCTATGAATCCTTGCATTTTTTACCCATCACTTATCTTTTCAATGAGACTTGTAAGACATAAACCAACTCGAGTCTCATTAGACCATGCATATAGTTGAGTAGGGAAGATTAAGTCGACTTGTAGGTGTTGTACAATCTAATCGATTCGGCTCCGGGACCCAAACTTTCCTAGGATTGTAAGATATAAACCAACTCGATCCATCACAACAATAATTGCTTGCTTATAATTTGAGAATATGTTCGTATGATCAATTCCCATGAATCCCCTATGACCCCATGACACCCTAGTGCCTTTTATCAATTGTTTACACCCCTTTTTAATCATCACGCTTGTTTACTTTTATTGCTATTTAGTTTAGTGATCTTCTACTTCAAACCCCAAATTGTGACACCCTTAGACACCTCTAGTTGCAATTGAAAATCTCATCTCAATTCCCGTCCCTTGAGATCCGACCTTTACTTGCCTCTTTACTAATTGTAGAGTTGTTTGTGGAGTTATAAATTGTGTTTTGGTCTAGGTGCTCCTAACGACAAGTATCGAAAACTAAACCTCCAAGTGAGTCCGACCACACACCTAAAGGATGTGTGTGAGAGAGATGTGATTGTATGAAAATACAATTACATTGATGCCTTATATGACTAAATGGTTAGTCCATCTATTTGACTAAACAGTTAGTCAATGTGATGATTAGACGATTATTTAATACAATTAAATAATACCAGCTGTGACGAATTAATTGTTAATTCGTATATTGAATATAAACTGTTTTATTTAATTAATGTATATAATGTTAGCTTTAACGAATTAAGATGTTAATTCGTAATTAAACCTAACCTGTTATATTTAATTAGCGAATTATAAATATGTAATATTTATAGTTAATGTATATATTATGCGGAATTGTCATAATAAAATGTTGACAGACCGGTATTAATAAATCCACTACAATCTGTTGTGTGCAGACTTATTAATACATGTCGACATAAATATGACAATTGAAATAAAATACACATTTTATACATTTAGAGAATAACCAAAAATAAGAAGATTTGTCTCCTTATTCTTGTGGTTGTTGAAACCGAAATGAGAGTAAAAAGAGGAAGAAAAAAATCTTCCCCTATTCACTCCCCTTGGCACGGTTTTTAAGAGAGGAAGGAGATCATTTTTCTCCCAATTTTTTTGACCTAATTTCTCTCATCACTCACACAAAAACCCTAAAAATTTCATAACAATTTTGGGGATCTCATTCTAGCAAATTGAGGGGCATTTCTCATAGCATCTTGGGTGCAACAATTAGGAGAATATCAATTAGATATTTGTTCTTAGGCCATATTTTCTAGGACTAAAGGTTAATTCTTAATCTCCATTCTTTTGTTTATATAAATTCGTTTATGACTAGTTTTTCATAATTATAATTTCGTTATAATCCGAAAATTTATAGAGGAAGTATACCGATATTTCCCACACCTAGGATGTGTTATCTTTTGTCCCATGGTCGAAGGCCTAGTCAAGGGTTTGCATGTGTGTCACCTATCCACCCTTATGATGTGATATGGACTTGATCCCCTTTTCTAGGGGACCTTGATTGACTTGGTGGTTTGGCGACCCAAAAATAATTTTCTCTAATAAGTTTGAAAGTGCTCATTTCAAAAGTTTTGTGATGTGAAATCGTTTTTAACTGCCAAAGAGACCTCAAAATGTTTTGAATCGTTGAAATTGCCGAGAAATTTGATAGTGCCGTACCACTTTAATGTGCTTTGGTGCGGGATCCATTAAATTGGGCCACCACACGGTTGTGAATTCAGCCGCCCAAGGAGGAAGTGACTATCACCCCAAGAGCTATTGTCTAGAGGTTAATCGGTTGCCTAATAAGCGATTGGCGAAAGCAAAGGACACTTGCAAATGAGGGACAATCCCCATCTCAAAGTTTTGAAATGTGAAATGCGGAAGTTGAAATGAGGACCAAGTTTTGAAAGTTAGTCAAATCCACTCTTTTTGTTTTGATTGACATGAGCACTTCATTCCCAAAAATCATTTTTATTATGCCACCTTGTTGAGCTTGGGACGATCCTTGGCTTCAAAACTTGTAGAGAATCCGAGATTTGTCATGTCATATGCCACTAACGTCATAAGGATCATCCTTCCACCCTATTCGATCACCCTTGACAAAAGCATTTAGCAATTGTGAACGAAAGTAGCCTAGTCTAACACAACTTGGAGGTGACTTGTTTGTATCCTCTTAGACTTAGTACCTAGGAGAAATAATATCTATGATGGAGTGTGTGCCCTTAAATTGCTTCCCTTATAGATGATTTCCGCCACTTAGATGAGGAAAGTGGCTATTCTTTTGTAGATGCAACCTTTTAATAGCTTTTGTGTGCTTAAATGTTTGGATGCATTGCCATTTTGGCAAACCCCACCTTGCCTTGCAATAAGGCATCTTACTTCATAGATGTCTTGTTGTGAGTTGAAGGGGCGGAGTGAGACCCGCTAATTGTCTCACATCGGCTATGTTATAAATTAAGGTCATAGTTTTAGTCACCTCTTTACTCGGGACAAGCAAAGGTTCGGTTTGGGGATATTTGATGTGGCTCGTATTTACACATATTTAGTCCCTTAACTAGCCTCGTTTCTATCCTTCCTAGCATTTATTAGGGTCGTTTCTATCTTAAGCTTCCTACTTTGCATATTCAATGAGATTTTGTGCCCTCGGTAGGGGAGGAATGCTAGCCTTGCGTGTATGGAGCAAAACAGAGCTAAATTGATCGCATCTAACGACCAAGAATCAAAGAGGAGACCGATACTAAAGGCCTAAGTTGATAGAACAAATAAATTGGCAATGATGAAGGACCCCCATGGCTCCTCAATGATCCCAACGGATCATGAGACAGCCAAATGAAGAAGAAGGAAATCTGCAAGGAAGGTCGGGAGACCCAGAGCCAGACCGGGCATCCCATTACTAAGGACGGGTGACCCACATCAAAGCCCGGGCATCCCCAAGGCAGGTCGAGCGTCCTTTGATGTAGCATGAGCAGGCAACAACAGCAGGTCGTGCATCCCAAGCAGGACTTGCAAGGCGTTAAACTCATTTAAGGGGCTTAATCGTCATTTAAGCATTTAGTTAACCTAATACTTGTACTTAGTATAAATACTCTCTTGTATTAGGAGATTAGCATCAAGACATTAGAGATTAATTAGGAATCAATTAGCTTAATTACACATTAATCCTTCTTTAATTATTGTTCAAGTATTCTTTGATCTAGTTGGGTATTGAAGATTATTGGGTTATTATTGGATAATTGACAACTCTTCATCAATCAATCAAGTTTTCTTCTATTATCCTTTGCTTTCTATTTGATCTTCCTAAGTTGGTATAATTTCTCTACTCTTTACTTAATCCTTGTTTATTGTTTTTCTCTTTCATCATGTTTAGACTTGTTAATATGATTGACACCATTGTTAGCATGTTTTTCATGACCATGAGTGAGTAGTCTTCTAACTTGGGTTTGTGGGGGATTAGGGGAGTTGATCATGGGCTAGATCTTTACTTAATAAGTTCATATGATTGCTTGCTTGTTGTAGTTTCAACTTATGCACATGTTATGCGTGATGAAATGCTTGATTGTCGACCTAGCATGAATCTCTTATTCATTCAACAAGACTTATAAGACATAAACTAACTCAAGGCTTGTTAGACCATGCATATAGTTGAATAGGAATAATTAAGTCGACTTGTAGGTGTTGTAAAGTCTTGACCTACTCGGCTCCGAGACCCAAAACATTCGAGGAATTGTATGATATAAACTAACTTGATTCCACTACAACAATAAATTGCTTGCTTCTATGAAACTTGTTTATGCGATCTCATCATGATTCCCCTATGAACCCATGACACCCTAGTAATTTAATCAATTGTTTACAAGCCCCATTTGCTTGCTTTGCTTTACTTTCTTTTATTTATCTTGTTTTTGTTAAGTAGTTTAGATTGCAAATCTCAAACTCAACCCAAATTGTGAAACCAAAGACATAGCTTTCTACAACTGATAAAGCAATACAATACTCGTCCCTTAGGATCCGACCTTTACTTACCGCTCTACTAAGAGTATTTTGTTGAGATTATAAATATAGTTTTTATTGGTGAGCTTAGAAGACAAAGTTTCGACCAAATCAAGAGACTTTAGGAAAGTTTGGAGTGCTTGATCAAACTAGAGCATTCTTCGAGTCTATGGGGTTATCTACCTTGTTTGAGATGGATGAATTGTCTTACCTCTCCCTTAATTTGGAGTTAATTAGTTCTTTGAGGGAGTATAAGGTAGAAACTCGAAGATATGTTGAGTTTCGGCTTGAGAACCAAAGTAGACGCATGATTAAAGCTCATTTTGGTAAGTTACTTGGGCTCCGTAACCATTGGGATTTCTTCAAGAAGCCTATAAATTTCGATGCCGAACCCCTATGGTAGGTGATTCCCGGATGATAATTAACCACATTTAGGAAGTGCAATGCCTTGTATATCCACCATCCGGGTATTCGATATGGGCATCGGTCTATAGCCAACACCTTAATAACAAGAAAATAAGTAAATCATATGACCGTACTTGACCTTGCCGACTTAGACTCTCACATGAATGTCCATGGGAAGTCTAAGAATGATTACAACATTCTCTAATTGTTGTTGGAGAGGTGGATGGACATCAAAGAAGGAAAAGAAAAGACGGCCTTTATGGTCAATGGTGGCTTGATAAAAAAGTTGGCTAAACACTTTAACCCAAACTTCAATGAGAACAAAGCTTACAAGCCGGTTAAAGGTGGTAATATCCTAGATATGAGTACACTAAATCACAAATTCCATTGGGTGAGACATGATAATTCCACCCCGGGGTATGAATGGATAATCAAGGGAGCCGACTCTATCGTCTTGACACCAAAAATTTGCCGCATTTCCACTCACCGAAAAAACTATCTCATTCCCGTCTCCCGACATGTCAAGACAATCATCAACGAACAACAAAATCCAAATGAAAACCCCTCCTCCATAGCTATACCGCCTTACCCCTTTGCCTTTGAAGAATTCACAACCAATGATCCAAATGTTGTGGAAGGCAATGATTACTTGACTAAGTTCATGAAGCATATCCATAAGGAGGCTTACAAGGATCGGGTAAATGCCTACTATGCCCAATATCCACCACACTTTAACCTTGTTAGGCAAGGACTTCTTGACCCTAAGAGTCCTTTGTCGGATTGGGTGATAGAAAGGTATTCTTTCCTCAAGCCTCCCAAGATGAAGAAAGGGAAATCCGGGTTGCTAGGAGTGAGGAGCATGTTGATGATGAAAATGGGGAGAGTAGTGAAGCAAGTAATGAAGACAATGAGAAACGTTCAAGTGAATATGATGATGGTGATGCCTCCGGATCCTTGGAGGATGATGATGATGATATCACAGTGAGTGATAGTTGATTGTTGAACTAGCGAAAGGAGGATGACGCAATTAAGGAGTTGATGGCTTCCATAGCATCTCATCCTATATCATTGTGAGTCTCTTACCCCTCCTTTTGCTTTGTTTTTCTTATCTCATGATTGCATAACTTGTATAATATGTAGTATAGAGCATTTAGAGAGTCATTTTTGTACTCTTTATGGCTAAGAGTTTTTGAGTCCTAGCAAGATCAAAAGACTTACACCTCGGCAACATTGAGGTGACTATCGTTTTTTGCTCCCACGATGAAGAATTTAAAATTACAAGTTACTTGTCATGCATTGCATTGTATACCTTATGAATAAACTTCCCAATTTTTGCACTAGCCATAGTGTTTAGTTTGGTTTGTGGAAATTCATTCATAAGCAAGCCGAGTTAATTCAAGTTAGCTCTCCAACATAATCGAAAGCATGCATCATGTAAGATAGTTTAGTTTGCATCATGTGTAATATATATATCATGTAGTATGCATTTAGTATAGAATTCATGCATTTCATATAGCTTCATGGATTTGCATTTGCATATATTTCATATCATTTTGTGAATTGCGGATAATGTCCATACTAGTGTGGGGATGGGAAATTCTAATATCTAACCCATTTTATAAAAATGATAAAAATTGAAAATTTTGAAAAATTCCAAAAACATGTTTTTTCAAGCATAGAATTGTACATACATGTTTGTTTGTCACTCTTATCACATTGGGATGACTACGCCATATTCGAGGCATGAAAGATATAGAAGACCGCATGGTATGATCTTTCCAAATATCCTTCACCCTTCTTATATGTTAATGACAATGTGGCTAGATTTTGATTGATGCGGTATGAACCTATGTGTTATTAAGAATTTGCATTTAGTTTATATGGCGTATTAGTTGATAGTAGCATATGCATTAGAGTTGTATATATGTTAGTTGCATCAAGGGATGTAGTTTGCATGGTAGAAAATTTTGTGAAAATGCCTATTTGGGAAGCATGACAAGTGTATATAAGGCCCTTGTAGATAATTTTTCTCCCTGAGACTTTGTTTGCTACAATACCCTCAAGACACCCTAGGTTGTGTCATACTAGTATCTTTTATCCCATGGTCTAAAGCCTACTCAAGGGTTTGCATGCGAGTCATCTATCCAACCTTATGTTGTGATATGGACTTGATCAACTTATCTAGGGGACATTGATTGACTTGGTGGTTTGACAACCCAAAAATACTTTTCATTAATAAGTTTGAAGTGCTCATAATCATTTCAAAAGTTTTGTGATGTGGAATCGTTTTAATTGCCAAAGAAACCTCAAATGTTTTGAATTGTTGAATTTCCTAGAAGTTTGATAGAGGCGTACCACTTCAATGTGCTTTGGTGAAGGATCCATTGAATTTGTCCCCACACGGTTGTGTATTCAACCGCCCAAATACAAAGTGACTATCGCCCTGACAAGCTATTGTCTAGAGGTTAACCGGTTGCCTAAAAAGGGATTGGCGAAAGCAAAGGACACTAGAAAATGAGGAACAGACCCGATCTGAAAGTTTTGAAATGTGAAATGCGGAAGTTGAAATGAGGCCAAATTTTGAATGCTAGTCAAGTCCACTACCTTTATTTTAATTGACTTGAGCACTTCATTCCCAAAAACCTTCTTGTAATGCCACCTTGTTGAGCTTGGGACGATCCTAGGCCTTTACACTTGTAGAGAATCCGAGATTTGTCATGTCATATGCCACTAACATTATGGTGTCATCCTTCCATCCCATTCGATCGCCCTTGACGAAAGCATTTAGCAATTGTGGGCGAAAGTAGCCTAGTTTAACACAACTTGGAGGTGACTTGTTTGTATCCTCTTAGACTTAGTAACTTGGAGAACCAATATCTATGGTGGAATGTGTCCCCTTAAATTGTTTCTCTTTTAGATGATTTCCGCCACATAGATGAGGAAATCGGCAATTCTTTTTTAGATGCATCCTTTGACGTGTTTTGTGTGCTTAATGCTTGGATGCATCGCCAGTTTGGCAAGCCCAACCTTGCTTTGCAAAAAGGCGTCTTACCTCATAGATGTCTTGTTGTGAGTTGAAGGGGCGGAGTGAGACCCGCTAATTGTCTCACATTAGCTATGTTATTAGAGTATTATAAATAAAGGTCATAGTTTTAGTCACCTCTTTACTCGGGACGAGCAAAGGTTCGGTTGGGGTATATTTGATGTGACTCATATTTACGCACATTTAGTCCCCTAACTGGCCTCGTTCCTATGCTTTTTAGCATGCATTAGGGTCTTTTCTTATCTTTAGCTTCCTATTATGCATATTCTCTGAGGTTTGGTGCCCATGGTAGGAGAGGAGTGCTAGCCTTGCTTAAACTGAGGAAAACGGAGCTAAATTGATCGCATCTAATGACCAAACAACAAGGAGGAGACCAATACTAAAGGCTAAAGTCAATAAAACTAGTAAATGGGCAATGATGATGGACCCTCACGACCCCTACAGGATCCCCACGAGTTAACGGGCAGCCAAATAAAAAAAGAACGAAAATTGCCCTTCAGGGAGGGCGTCCCAATGAGAAGAACGGGGGTCCCAAGGCAGGACGAGCGACTCTCCGTGCAGGATGAGCATCCATCAGAGGGAAGTCGTGCGTCCCATGCCAAGACTTGCAAGGCGTTGGACTTCATTTAAGGGGCTTAATCGTCCATTAAGCCCTTAGTTAACCTAATACTTGTACTTAGTATAAATACTCCCTTGTAATAGATGATTAGGAAGAAAAAAAATTAGTAGATTAAACAAGTCAATTAGCTTAATTACACTTTAATCCTTCCTTAATTATTGTTCAAGAATTCTTAGATCTAGTTGGGTTATTGAAGATTATTTGGCTTTTTATCGGAGAATTAACAACTCTTCATCATCAATCAAAGTTTTCTCCTATTATCCCTTTTACCCTTTGCTTAATCCCTGTTTATTGTTTTATTTATCCATCATGTTTAGCTTTGTTAGTATGATTCACACCCTTATTAGCATGTTTTCCATGATCATGAGTGAGTAGTCTCCTAACTAGAGTTAATGGTAGATTAGGGGAGTTAATCATGGGGTAGATCTATAATTAATAAGTTCATATGAATGCTTGCTTGTTGTAGTTTCAACTTATGCACATGTTATGCTTGATGAAATGCTTGACTAACAACCTAGCATGATTCTCTTATCCTTTCAACAAGACTTGTAAAACATAAACAAACTCAATGCTTATTAGACCATGCATATAGTTAAATTGGGAGAACCAAGTCAATGTAGGTGTTGTAAAGTTGTGATCGACTCGGCTCCGAGACCTAAGTCTCCCTAAGAATTTTAAGATATAAACTAACTCTATTCCAGTACAACAATAATTGCTTGCATCTATGTAACTTATTTATGTGATCTCATCATGATTCCCCTATGAACCCATGACACCCTAGTGTTTTAATCAATTGTTTACAAACTCTATTTGCTTACTTTGCTTTGCTTTCATTTATTTACTTTTCCTTTGTTAAGTAGTTTAAATTTCAAAACTCGACCTCAACCCAATTTGTGACACTAAGACATAGCAATTTACAACCGATAATGTAATACTCCGTATTTGATAATTATATAATAATAATATTTTATTGTATTTAGCGAGTTGAGCTTGAGACGGAATAATAATAATAATGGAATAATAATAATAATAAGTTGTAATAATTATAATAACATGTAATACGTTACATGTATTGTAACACCCCGTATTTTATAATAATATTTTATTATAAAAGTATTTTATTAAATTAATTATTTCAAAGTGTATGGATGTATTTTGGAAATATTTATATTTATAGCTTCCGTTCTATATTTTATTATTTCTCATTTTAATTTACTTTTGATTGGGTTGAAATGTCCGTGCATGATTTTATTATTTTAATTTAATAACTACTTTTCTACTATAAGGTCTCCAAGCGTTTTAATATGGCTCAATCCAATTTGTGATCAGATAATCCATTGTATGAGTTAATGGAGCTAAAGCCCATTAGTTAATCCCCTTATAAATATAAAACCTAACATAGCAGGCAAGCTGCTCTCCTTTGTTTTCTCACGTAAAGTGCCGCATGCCAGCTTCCTCTATTTCTCTCTTTTGTTCTCTTTTCTCTCTTTGAATTCATTGTTTTATATTTTTTGTTCTTCCAAACTCATACACAAATTATATTTTCACAATCATCGCTCTTACCTTTACAACATATTATTCTCCAAATAATTTTATATGGATTATTCGTACAGACCTTTAGACCTACCTTTTGAGATTCTTATTTTTATGGGTAAAGAAGAATATCTTTTCATGGTGTTTTCAAACGTTCGTTTTGTGTCGTTCATTTGACGTTTTAAAAGAGGATCTGCATGCACGACTTCTTCTACATGGGTTCGTGCATCCTTAAAGGCGGTTTTGGGTAGTTGACATGTGCGTTGGAGGCAAGGATTTGATGATCGTGTCTTTCATGGAGTTTTCATTCTTATTTTGCATCATTAATTGCTAAAAAGGTAACTAGGTGTTTTCCTTTAATTGTGTTTATGCCAATTGATGCAATTTACATGATTTAATAATTGATTTGTGTAATTGGTACGTGTTTGATTGCTTATTATCATGTTTAATTGTGTTTCTGTGTTTACGTATGTGTTTTATTGTTTAAAATGCATAACGTATCTTGTCTATGCTCCGTTTGGGTGTTTGGGCATGCGGCTACGGTTCCCCATGGAAACCCTAGTGGCGGCTTGGTGGTGGTATGGGAGAAGACCTAGAGTTATAGTTAAAATAGTATAACCTTGAGATTATGACTCAATGTTATAGCTGGGTTGGTACAACTCTGAGGTTGTGATAAAGTTATAGGTGAAGATGTATAACTTTGAGATTATAGCTCAATGTTATAGCTGGGCTACTCTAACTTAAGTCACATGTCGATGTTATAGCTAATGCTAATGTAACATTGGGCTAATGAAGTCAATGTTATAACTGAGCTAATATAACGTTGAGTTATGAGGTAAGGGTATTGTTAAAGTTATAGCTAGAGTACTAAGTTATAGCTAGAGTACTATAACATTGAATGGTTAATGTTAAAAGTTATAGCTGGAGTACTGATACCCGTCGTTGTGAGTACCAAAGATAAAATTTATAATCTCCTATTAAGACTAACCTAGGCTAGTGGTAACAGGGTCGAACCACAAGGAGGCAGTTGTAAACTTTAGTTGATTTATGTTGACCGAGGTAACTATTATGGGGTTTGATTTGAATTGGTCTAAGACTAAGAGCAAACAAAGATAATAAACTAAAAATACGATTTAAACAATAAAAGAAGGGTACTAGGATGGTCGGGTCATTATAGCTTCGGCGACAACAAACTAAGTCGGTCCGAATCAAACGCAGTAAGGCGGGAAATAAAGAGGTCCTCTCGGTCCACTCTTAACAAATAGCATCTCTCGATCTCGCTATAGGTCCCTAATGTCACTAATACTAACTTTCGTCCTGAAAAGTGACTAACGGTCTAAACTATACCTATCTTTCGATCTTAGCACAGTTTAGTCGATTTAATTGATGGTCAAATAACTTTCCCTATCTTTCGATCTAATGGGTCAGTCACGAAATAGGTATCTAACTGGTCGCATGCATTCGATTCGTTAAATACAAGATTAAATTCAATTAAAACGAATATGAACCCTACGAGTCATCGATCGATCGAAAAGGTCATCGATCGACCAACACGCCGAAAATGACTTTCTCGATCTAATGCCGCCTATGCCATAAATCGCCTACATCCTAGCACTAAAGAATTAGCTACTCATGATGAATGTAATAACAATAATAATACTAATAACAATTAATGAATTCATGCTTAGAGTAAATAACAACAATGATGATATGATAATTGGCTTTTGGGACACTAGCTATCAAACCTATACTAACAATGAAAGTAAAACAATAAAATTGGAATTAGGGTCGAAGAAATACCGAGATTCAGCGGAACGATTAAGAATAAGAACAGGAAAATCCAATGTCAAACCGATGTTTCAAACCCTAACTACCCGAATGAATAAAACTCAAATCTTGTATTTGTGATAGAAACTTAGGTAAAAACTTAGATATCTAAACTGATGGTTTTATGTTACGTTATATAGCAATCAACGCAACATCTTATTTCCTAAACCTAAACTTCACGGGCTTCAAGATTCACGGTCTTTCAATTCACGTCTGGAATAGAAATCTGGTCGATCGACTGATAAGGCTGGTCGATCGACTGCTCCTCAGCAAACAGTGGCTTCTGGAACCCAAGCATTGGTCGATCGACTGAAGGTGGTAGTCGATCGACTGGCTGAGCTGCTATTTGACTTCTCAAAACACGTGGACTTGTCTTTTGGGCCTTGGATTGCGCACCAAGCTCGTTCCTTAAGCAGTTCCTATACGTCATTTGCAATGCAGATTACTCGGGGACGGATTTGGCTTGATTTTCCGTTGAATTCTTCACATTTCTGCAATAAAGTACAAAATACGGAAGTAGACGGAAATAGGGAGAAATATAGCATAAACTACAAGAATGAGCTCTGAAATGTGTGTAGAATAGAGTGCGAAACATCATATTTTAGACACGCATCAAATCTCCCCAAACCAAACCTTGCTTGTCCCCAAGCAAGAACTAGACTCGATCTAATGACCTAATGGAACGAGTTCAATCTCAGAGCGAAATGCAAACTGTTAAGCCTAAACCGATTTAATGCACAACCAACAATCAACTAGTAATGTGAATCATGCAAACGAATTATAAAGTCATCAAAAAAACTGCTGCACCTTTGACTATAGAGACTTATCAAATTAGACTCTCGCGGGTCGCTCAAATCACTCATAAGCACAGGTGAATAATGTAAAGATAGAAAGAAGTCATTTTGTAGTGACTCTCACCTAACTACGACCTATGAAAACATGCCAGCAATAAAATATGAAAATGACCTCTACGACCGTACATACGCATTCCAACCAAACAGATGACCAATGACACATGCCGAGGTATATATGGGATATGTGAGGTATGGGTAAGAAGAGGCAAAACATTTTATGGTAAAGTGGAAGTACAGGTGATCAAGCTAGTACCAAAACGGAACCAAGTGGCAACATCCAACTTCTTGCTCATAATCAAACGAAACAGTGCTATAGCAAGCACAAAACTCACAAATCTCCATAATAACTAATCAACCAACTCCCCATAGGATATAAATGTAACATGGGAGCAAAAATCGCCAATGAAATAAGGGCTTGAAACATGCGAATTGATTTTTCTTTTTTACTTTCTTTCGGACTTCAGTCGATCGACCAAAAGGAGCAGTCGATCGACCGTCTACTACAGTACCGAACATTTTTTTTCTTTCTTTTTCGAATCATTTTTTTTTCTCTCTTTTCATTTTCTCTTTTCTTTCCTCCTTCATTTTTCTTCTTTATTTTTTTTCTTCCCAACATCATCTCAAATGAGCATATGCTACCAAAAACGTAGTAACAATCCCGAGAACATAAACTACTAGCTTGACAAGGGCAGGCTAAATGTAGGATGTAGTGACGGGACAAAAAGGCTATTTTTAGCAGTGTGGAGCTTATGGGTAAAATGAATAAAGGAAACCTCTTCCACATGTGTCAACAAACCACAGACCGAATGCATACAGGTATTAAGTAGATCAAATTCATATTCATGCAAATTAAGGAAACATGTCTCATAAGGAGTACTACTCACATTCCTAAATGAACCGGTCATGAATGTCACAAGTTATAGGCTCTAAATCTCAGAAATATAAGTAGCTTGCCAATTTTCAAAGTCAAGTCTCAAGTCCAGCAAGTAATTCAACGAAAACTCGTAGGTATGCACTTATACGATTCTACTAATAACATGTTAATCTAGCAAGGCTCAGGCAAAACAGTTGCAAATGCAGAATCATCATAGACATACTACCGTTCCGACTCGACCTATATGCTAAAATAAACGTGCATTTTATTTGATTTTTTTTGAAATTTTATCATTTTTTTTTTTGGAATTTTCTGTGTATATAAAAGAAGTGAAATACAATGCAAAACAAAATTAAACGTGAATGTAAGCAAATGATATGCGACGCAAAATCCTTCCCCAAACCAAATCGCACAATGTCCCCATTGTGCAAAATCATGTAATGAAGAAAAGAGAAATGGGAATTTGCGAGAAAATAAATAAGCAAGACACAAAGGAAAGATATGGAACTCACAAGACTTTAAGCGCAGCAAAGGAAACCTCCCCAAACCAGCGTGAGCTAGGAGGTTTCAGTAGCCAGCAGTGCTACCAATAAGGACCTAAAAAGACAATTAAAAACCACGCATAAGACTGAGAAAACAATTTTGAAGCGTAAAAATTGTGCACAAATGAGATAATAGAAGAAATAGATAATCGACGGAAAATAAAGTGGAGTAGAAGACTCCCTTAGGTCCGCATATCGACCAAACACAGCAGGGGAGAGGTCGTGAACGAATGTAGCAGCGGCAGTGGTTGATCGACTAAGGAGATCAGTCGATCGACTAAGGAGATCAGTCGATCGACCAGGTGGGTGTGAACAGTAGCTCCTATAAACCTGCAATTCAGTCGATCGACTAATGGTGCCAGTCGATCGACTTAAAACACTGCTGCAGCGTCCTATTTCTTCGTAATTGCTCAATGATTTGAGCAAACAAGCTCTAAAGACCTGCAAATTCACAATAGTACGCGCCCAAAATTGCGCAAAACCCAGAACGAAGTCTAAAGTACTTAAAGATCCTAAGCAAAATAAAATAAAAGCGAAGTTTTCGCGCACACAAAAAGCAATAAAATTGTCTTAACAAAGCAAATAAAGAGAAGTTCGCAACGGGCTTGATCAACTAATAGTTGATCAAGAAGGACCACGGTATGGCCCACTTCGTCGTCTTTTGGCTACTAGAGGTAGCCTCAATGGTGCTCATCTTATCAGTTGCACTCTTCTTAGCATCGACGGTCGGAGAGCTCAATGGATCAACTTCGTCATCTCCCCAATCAAGGACTCCCTCGGAATCGTCGGAATCCAGATCAGCCCATCTCACCTTGGCTGGCTCATCTTCCACTTCCTCATCGGTCCCATAGCTTAGGCATCCAAGACCTCCTCTTTGAATGATAGGCTTCTCTTCAGCTGGCACAACTTGTAGCACTTCCTTCCCCAAACCAGCTCCTGCATTATCTAAGACAAAAAATTCTTCCTCCTTCTTGCTCCCGATCCGGGGCGGAGGGGTTAACACAGCAGTAGTAATAGGGACAGTCGATTCAGGAAGCACAAAGTACGATCTCTTTTCAGAGACCGTATTACAAGTAACAGGCCACATGGCGTCCTTCTTTTTAGCAGGTTGGGCAAAAATGATAGAATGTTTCCCAACCTTGAAGGTCAAGGTTCCTAAACCGACGTCAATGACTGCACCAGCAGTGTGCAGAAACGGCCTACCTAAGATGATCGGTATATGGGCATCCTCAGGCATGTCAAGGACAACAAAGTCAACAGGGAAGAAAAACTTCCCTATTTGGACGGGTATGTCCTCTAGGACTCCTATAGGCTCGACCGCAGATCGGTCAACCATCTGAACTGTCATGTCAGTGATTGCAAACCTGGTCAACTTAAGCTTCCTAGCTACACTCAAGGGCATGACACTTATGCTAGCTCCTAGGTCGCATAATGCTTTCTCAATTGAGAAGGTACCTATCTTTGCAAGGAATGAAAAACGCCGGGTCTTCTAACTTATGGGGCGCAGTGTGAGACAAGTAGGAGCAAGACTCTTTAGTTAACGCAACAGTGTGAACATGTTCAAGCGATTTTTTCTTTGACAACAACTGTTTCATAAATTTAGTATATGCTGGCACTTGGTTAACTAACTCAAGGAAGGGTACCTGAACATTTAAGCTACGAATAACATTCTCAAATTTACTAAAAGATACATGTTCCTTCGTCGGCACGAGTCTCTCCGGATATGGGGCTGTAAGGAGTACCTTAGCCCTCTCCTCTAAATCGCGTGTGCCGGTATCCTTGGACTTAGGCTGAAACTCCGTTACCTTCTCCTTGTTAAAGCTAGACCCCTCCTCAGACCGTCTCAAATGAGAACCATTGACCGTCATTGGATCGAACTTCGGAGCCGGATCGACCCATCAAGACTGGTGCCCTAAAATCTTCGGGACTGTGGTACCCCAAAACAAGTGGTCTCGTAGATTATTTGGCATCAAAGGACGAAATTCTTCAGCATCAGCAGCGATCTCAGTCGATCGAACACTCTCCTCAGTCGATCGACTGAGATGTACAGTTCCAGAAGCTCATGTAACTCGTGTTTCAGTCGATCGACTAGGTATGTCAGTCGATCGACTGAAATACCTGGCAGACGTCTTTTTCTTTGTTTTGTTTGTTGAAGCTTTCTCTTGACTCGTTTCCGGCTCATCCTTTCCAACAGCATCCTCAACCATGGCAGGACCATCAAGGGTGGACCCGCTCCTCAAAGTGATGGCATTTAGGGTCTCCTTTTGTTCGGGTTGAGTGGGTAAGTGTCCGGGGGCTCGAGTGTTATTTTTACTAGCCAATTGAGCAATTTGGCTCTCTAGTAGCTTCATCCCGGCCTCTCTTGCTTGGGACTCCTTTAGCAACATATTCTTGAGCTCGGAGAATTCAGAATTCTGTGATTATTCTTCTGCTGCGCACATAAGGAGGCTTAAGTGCATTGTTGTTGCTTTTGATGAGGGGGCACATAGGGTTGTTGTTGCGGCGGATGTTGGGTTGGATTTTGGACATTTTGGCTCCTCCAACTCAAGTTTGGGTGGCTTGGCTCGTAGTAGGTGTTTGTCTGCCTATAGTGTTGAAAGGCAGCACAAGATTCAAAGGGACTAGGGCAGTTTTTCGAGACATGGCCCTCAACTCCACACCTTTCACAGACGAAGGGACCGTCCGACACAGCATTGACTTGGTATATCCCAGCTTTAGAAGCTCCTCCTAGCTCATACTTGTCAAATCTCGCGTTGAGAGCCTCAAGTGCAGCAACAGAGGAAGATTCAGCAGCTCTCCTCTGGTTACCTCTCGAATTCCCATACTCGGCCTTGTGGGTAGCTAGATCGTCAATGATCTTCCACCCCTTGGTTGCTCCCAAGTTTTCAGCGAATCTTCCATTGGCTGCAGCATCCAAAATGGCCCCTCGATCGTCAGACTGACCCATTGTAGAAATGATTGCACAAACTCCACTTTTCGAACCCATGGTGCGGTATGGTTCGCACCAACTTCTTGAATCGGACCCATGCTTCATGGAAATTCTCATCTGGCCCTTGTTTGAAGCCCGTGATTTGAGCTCTAATAGTGATCGTCCTTGAAGCAGAGAAGTACTTCTTGTAGAACGCTAATGCCAATGTGTTCCAATCAGTGATCCCCTGAGCGGTTCGGTCCAAATCTCTATACCACTCCCTTGCAGCATCACGGAGGGAGAAGATGAACATAGTCTCCTTGATTTGATCCTGGGTCACGCCAGCTGGTGGGGGAATGGAGCAGCAGTAGTCAATAAAGGTCTCCATATGCCTTCTTTGCATCTTCATTTGCAGCTCCCAAATCGGTTTCTCTCAACCATAGTAATATAGGCAGGCTTTGGTTCGAACTTCCGGCATCTCCGTAATTCGAACCCCTTATATAAGTTATCGGCTGTCGGCTCAGAAAAACTAGCTATACTTGCTTCCTCGGCCATGACTGGAATTTCCGGAGAAGTAACTGTCTCGGCTAAAGAAGTGGAAACGGGTGAAGACTGTGGGTCTTCTTCGAACAGATCGTTCTCGTAATAGCTTGACAGAGTACTCAGCTCTTCCTCTGTCGGTAATACTCTTTGTGTTCGCCTCAACTCGCACAAGGATCTCTCAAGCTCAGGGTTCAACGGTACTAATTCTCCACCCTGTGACCTGTACATAAGATGAAACTACAAAAAGAATATGAGAAAAGTTTAAGGAACGGATGTCCCTTAAACTAAGAAAGACTGAAAAATAAAAACAACTCAAATTAGGACTATTGCCTCCCCGGCAACGGCGCCAAAATTTGATACCCGTCGTTGTGAGTACCAAAGATAAAATTTATAATCTCCTATTAAGACTAACCTAGGCTAGTGGTAACAGGGTCGAACCACAAGGAGGCAGTTGTAAACTTTAGTTGATTTATGTTCAGTCTGAGGTAACTATTATGGGGTTTGATTTGAATTGGTCTAAGACTAAGAGCAAACAAAGATAATAAACTAAAAATACGATTTAAACAGATAAAAGAAGGGTACTAGGATGGTCGGTTCATTATAGCTTAGGCGCGGCAAAGAAACTAAGTCGGTCTGAATCAAACGCAGGTAAGGCGGGAAATAAAGAGGTCCTCTCGGTCCACTCTTAACAAATAGCATCTCTCGATCTCGCTATAGGTCCCTAATGTCACTAATACTAAGTTTCGTCCTGAAAAGTGACTAACGGTCTAAACTGTACCTATCTTTCGATCTTAGCACGATTTAGTCGATTTAATTGATGGTCAAATAACTTTCCTATCTTTCGATCTAATGGGTCAGTCACGAAATAGGTATCTAATGGTCACATGCATTCGATTCGTTAAATACAAGATTAAATTCAATTAAAACGAATATGAACCCTACGAGGTCGGATCGATCGATCGAAAAGGTCGATCGATCGACCAACACGAAACAAATGACTTTCTCGATCTAATGCCGCCTATGCCATAAATCGCCTACATCCTAGCACTAAAGAATTAGCTACTCATGATGAAAGTAATAACAATAATAATACTAATAACAATTAATGAATTCATGCTTAGAGTAAATAACAACAATGATGATATGATAATTGGCTTTTGGGACACTAGCTATCAAACCTATACTAACAATGAAAGTAAAACAATAAAATTGGAATTAGGGTCGAAGAAATACCAAGATTCAGCGGAACGATTAAGAATAAGAACAGGAAAATCCAATGTCAAACCGATGTTTCAAACCCTAACTACCCGAATGAATAAAACTCAAAAATCTTGTATTTGTGATAGAAACTTAGGTAAAAACTTAGATATCTAAACTGATGGTTTTATGTTACGTTATATAGCAATCAACGCAACATCTTATTTCCTAAACCTAAACTTCACGGGCTTCAAGATTCACGGTCTTTCAATTCACGTCTGGAATAGAAATCGGGTCGATCGATCGATAAGGTGGTCGATCGATCGCTCCTCACAAGAAACAAAGTGGCTTCTGGAACCCAAGCATTGGTCGATCGACTGAAGGTGGTAGTCGATCGACTGGCTGAGCTGCTATTTGACTTCTCAAAACACATGGACTTGTCTTTTGGGCCTTGGATTGCGCACCAAGCTCGTTCCTTAAGCAGTTCCTATACGTCATTTGCAATGTAGATTACTCGGGGACGGATTTGGCTTGATTTTCCGTTGAATTCTTCACATTTCTGCAATAAAGTACAAAATACGGAAGTAGACGGAAATAGGGAGAAATATAGCATAAACTACAAGAATGAGCTCTGAAATGTGTGTAGAATAGAGTGCGAAACATCATATTTTAGACACGCATCAAGTACTATAACATTGAATAGTTGATACTTGTTTCACATGTAATGAGGTGTTCAGTTTCATTATATAACGCTATGTTTGCATATATCGTTTATTACTCTTGTTCATATGATTGTAGGATAGTCAGTTATAATATCCTATGATTTGATAGTTCTATTATTCACATGTATGTATGGTCAGTTACACTATACATTGTTTGTGGGCTGGTTGTATAGATGACGTAAGGTATCAGTTATATACCAAACGGAATGAACTAATGCAACCCTTTGGGGTCTGGTGTATGGTCTATGGTCGGGAGGTAATGGAGGAAGTTGTTATATGCTATATTCCCCGAGTGTCGTTTGGTGTACAGTTATTGCACCGAGAGTCTGGCCAGGTCTTAGACATATAGGCAGTGGTTATACGCTATACATAGTACCTTGGATGTAGTTGTTATACGGTCCACATCGATGGAGGCAGTTGTTATACGCTCCTTCAGTTCAGAGGCAGTTGTTATACGCTCTGACAGTTAGAGAAAGTTGTTATACGCTCTAACGGCATCATTTTATACACTGTGCTTATAACTAGAGGCAGTTTTTATACGCTCTAGAAGATTGTTGGTTTGGTCACGTGATACGTGGTCACGATGGTTCTATGATGTGCATGATGTCATAATGTGGTTTGTGTTATGTATCGTCACATGTTTTTTGACTTGGAGTCATTAATTCGAATAATTATCTTCTTATGCCATTGTTTGGTAGTGAGTTGTTGTCATGTTTTCATGAGTATAGATGATCTCACATGTTTACTAATTTTGCATTTCAATTGTTAATAATTGTTGGTTATATTGAATTATTGTAAACATGACTGGGAGAGCATTTAGTTACTCCCGACTGATTGTCGACTCCCATTCTCAGGTTGTTCAGATTGTTGCTGACTCATTAATGCTTGCTTGGGGAGTGTGCGAAGCGAGCTTAATAATGAATTAGGACTTTGCTTTATGTTTTAAGAACCTTTGAATAATGTATTAGTTTGGTTTGGATTTAGTATCGATCCGGATTTGGTTAGGTGATTCCACCACCTTGACCCAATTATCGGTATTATACTCTGATATTTCCTTCATAGAATTTTTTCCTTTATTTTATATTCTGAGTTGTTACAGTTGGTATCAGAGCGATCATGCTGCCAACTCTCGCTTAGTTGATGACTAAAATAAATTGACTTAGTAAATGAGTGAGAGTAAATTGGGTAGAAACAATTAAGGGCTTGTTTGTTTATGCCTTAATGTTTAGCATCATTATTAATTGTGTACTACATGTTTTGTTCATGCACTTGTTTTTTTATGCCTTAATGTTTCATATTTTTATTAATTGTATTAAATGTGTTGTTTATGTATTTGTTAGTTTATGCCTTAATGTTTCCGATCGTTATCAATTGTTTTACATGAGTTATATTTGTACTTGCTTTTCGTTCCTTAATAATTTGTATTGTTATTAATTGTACTAAATGTTTTGTTCATGTATTGGTTTGTTTATGTCTTATGTTTATAGCTATTAATTGTATTCAATGTTATTGTTCATGTATGACTTTTTGAGCATGCTTTGTTGATTTGAAAGATGGTCGATTTTGAAAATGTTTCTTACATGTTACTTATTATGCATGTGGTTACATGTTCGTCAAAACTTTTAATCCTTGGTTTGTAACACCCCCTCATACCAAGGTACCTTACCAAAGACTGCCCTAGCATGAAAGGTTGTTACCATCTCGGTTGCCCGAGGTTAGTATATCAAAAGCAACAACTCAAATACATTTATTAAAGTACGAAAGGTTTAAAGTTACATAGTCTCAAAATCCGACATAAAGAACTATCCAAAAACTAATAACTATAAAAAGACAACTAGAACTCTTAACAGTGGTAGCTAAGCTTGCGTGGTGACTCCCAATGACCGCCCCAAAGCTAAACGACTGCATCACCTGTCACAATCTGCTCACCATCCCCGAATGGTCACCACAGATTATACAAAACAACAACGGGGTCAGTTACTGAATAATTAAAATAAGATAAGTGCATAAAGTAACCAGCTGATCATCCTCCGTCCCCGGTCTCCCGATCTCACACAGTAACCGACGACACACCGAGGTGTGTAGCCCTGCCAGACTACCCATCGCAATAGGTAGCCCACGCCGCCAGTGGGGGACCGCAGCCAATCCCCACTAAAATCCCGCTCATCAACGAGCGATAACCTTGTCCCTTAATGTGCACATCCCCTCCCGTGACCGGTTCTACGGAGGGCGAACTAGGGCGTGAAGCCACTCCCACAAGTGACTCCACCACAACCATCACAACATCGTCACAACCACCACCACCACACCAACACTCCGATGATCAGTAGAAAACAGTCATACACAATACAATCACATTCTTAAATAAATTAACAGTAACTGAGTAGGGAAACCCTACCTTTTCACAATCCGCTACGCTGCAATCAATAATACAAATGTACAACTTATAACACATCATCACCTACAACAACGATAATCAACAATCAACAACACATACGATGACCAAAACCCTAAACTCCCAAATAAACCCAAGTTAGGGTTTGTTAACTTATAAGAACGACAGTAGATCAACAAGGATAAGACACTTACTACGGCGATTGACACTGAATGAGATGCTAGAACCCACAATCGACGACCTTTGCCTTGGATTTGATGAAGATGATTAGAGGAGAATGAAACGTAGTTTATGTTTTGGGGAGAAATGATTTTAGAAACTGACAAACGATTATATATAATCTCTAATCATTTTAATCAAAACCGCAGAAATAACACTCGTCAGACCGGATACTCGGTCTAGTATAGAGTATACTCGGCCGAGTACCCTCTACTCGGTCGAGTATTCCACATACTCGGCCGAGTGTTCCTGGGCAGTAGCCAAACCAGGGCACACAACACCCCTTACTCGACCGAGTAGGCCATAATCGGTCGAGTACCAGCTTAGGAAAACCGTAGTATTACAATCTTCCCCCCTTAAAAATAATTTCGTCCCCGAAGTTCAAACCCAACCTATAAAACATTGACACCTAACACCACCTCCACCAACCACGCTTCCTTCCACAACATGGCTCACGATATCGTCTCAACTACAACATAGACTCCCAATACTAACTCCATAATACTATCGGATACCCACAACATAAGTGTTGCCAACTCTGTCTTACTTCCATAACGCTCACTAGCACCCTCAATTACCAAGACAATCCACCGGATAAGATCAACCATCAAGACAGAATGTTACATTTTACCACCCTAAAAATGAACTTCGTCCTCGAAGTTTACTCACACACATAAACATCCTCACACAATCCGTTAACACTAGTGAAGTTTACTCACACTCCTAAACATCACACTACTACGAGCACTGCCATTACCTGTAATAAAATCAACCACAACACGAAACCACAACACGAATCCATCCTTTACTCTACACCAACCCTCAAACTTCCAATTGTACTATAACATGTATAACCATCAAACTCTCTTTTCCCCTTCTACTCCTCTTAAGATTAATGTTACGTCCTCGTAACTCACTATACTAGGTCCCTAGGTCCTTTGTTATACCTCCCATAAACCTCATTACCACCGCATGTCAACGATAACCCACTATAACCTCAAGACCTACAACCATTCCTATATCCAGGGCTCCCTTTCTCCAACGGTTCTCGTGTCTCCAATTATTCTGTACTCACATAACATATATGATATAATCCTCAATATAACCACCACTCCATCTCTACCACATTACCGCAAAACAACATACTTCTATTTACTTATACACTCATCTCACATTAGCTTCTCAAGTTCATCTCTTTTTTTACCACAAAACTCACCCTTAACATGACATGATACTAAATCCCAAAACTCCGTGCTCACTGTCCCAAGAAAAGGTGCTAAACCACCTCTAGTTTCTAGTTCATACCACACATGTTCCACAATTCTCTTGCCATAACTATGTCCACCAACGCCTTATCTAAAACAAGATTAAGAGTATTCTAACAACCTCTGAAAGTTGTGTCCTATTGACAGAATGTCACTATACCTTGACAACAACGGAAACATACTCAACTTTATTCCATAACCCACTCTACCCTAAATCCGAAGCTGAAACTGATAAGGAACATTAACAAACAAAACAACACTCGATATGCCAACACCGACACTGACAGCAAACAACAGTAAACAAACAACAATCTGTGACAACATGAAAATACTCGTATCACAACACGAATTACCGTGCCCAGTGCACAACAACCACATCGATAGTCATCGCAACTTTTACAATCTCATAACACCGACTCAGTACCACTTTCTTGACCAGAAGACTTTATCAAAACCGCTTTACTAGAACACAGCGTAGCATATTACACGGAATAACAGATAATAACCTTTTGAATACCATCCATACTATGACTCTTGAGGCCAAAACCTCACACTACTACTTACACATATCATACATTCACATACAAATATAACATATGACGCGGATCACATATATAACGACTCATAACTATCACACCATACCATTACTCGTGAGGTCAGGACCTCACACAAATATTTACACACCTCATGGACCCATAATCGAATCTAACTAGTCAATCTTGATCACGTAAGTTACCACTTGATAAAGAATACTTCTCGTCCGAACTTAACTCATGTGCCCTTCACAACATATCCTCTCACTCGCATAATTATCAACACTCAACGAACGTAACCATATCGTCAGTACCCAACTACTAGAAGACACCTCCTATATATGCACATCTTATACTCACTCACAACCATACATACCCATCAGTCTCCACAAAATCATCCTCTTTAGAACAACTAACTTCCATATGCGACATCGTCCTTGACCACTAGTGACAACACTATGGCACCACCATCCTTCATGTGACCACTCTCTTACACTACAAAAAGAATTAAAACAGGCGACTGATTTTGGCGACTGAAATCAGTCGCCAAACGTCAGTCGCGGACCTTAGTCGCCTTTTCTAACTTTGGCGACTAAAGTCGGTCGCCAAATTTGGCGACTGAAAAATCAGTTGCCAAATGACTAAAATGGCGACTGATATGGTAGTCGCCAATTTGGCGACTGATTTGAGGTAGTCGCCAAATTGGCGACTGAAGTTCAGTCGCCAAATTTGGGATTAGTCGCCAAATTTGGTTGACGAGCTTGATTTGGTGAGAAATTTAGCGGAATTGAGATTTGGCGATCGAATTTTGATCGCCATTTTGGCGACTACCATAAATCAGTCGCCAAATTGGCGATCAATTTCGTCGCCAAATCTCAATTCAGTCGCCAAAGCCACTGTATGTTTTGGTGGTTTTTTTCGTTTTCATTGCAAGCCAAATATTTACAACCTGCATACAAACCGATGTTCCACAACACCATACATCACAAATTTTAACACACACAACACCATACATTTCAACCCAACACCTCCCATTTTCTCAAAATTCATTTCATATATTGAAAATGAAAGTTTTACAAGCTAAGCTATTCTAATGTTCAAGTCTAAAATTCAAGTTTTACAACCTTAGATGCTAAAATCATCTTACTTGGAAGCCAACACCGGCTCCACTCCCCCCATGTGGACCATGCGGATCATTTGGATCGTAGTTGGATCTAGGTCCGGGGTACAACCTTGCCACCAATTCTCAAACATTTCCATTCTTTCCTTCATTTGGCGGAATTCTTCATCACGTTTGGCAAGTTCTTCATCACGTTTGGCATCACGTTCATCACGCTCTCGTATTTGACTTTGAAGTTGACTAATAATTCCCGGTTGATACGTGTTGCTGGGAATTGTTGAAGTCGATCTTCTACGCGTTTTCTCATTGAAAGCCGGTGTTGAACTTCCGGTACCATACACGTGCCCTTTCTTGAAGCCATCCACCAACTCATACCATATGTCATTATCCGGTTTTTCTAGATTGGCGGCTTTTTCTTGTTCAAATGCTTCCTACAATATTAAACAAATGGTTGTAAGTTTATATGGTAACCACCTTATATACGACATTTTAAAAGAGAATAAATTAACAAAAATTAAGTGTTAGGGAAAACTTACATATAATTGCTTGTCTTTTGGCTTAGTCCAAGTTCTAACCCCTTTGTGGTCAACCCTGGAATGTCTGTCCATAAACAGTTCCGGTACCGTCGCAATCGGCTTTGACTTCTTCTTCCTTTCTGAATGAAAAAAAAAACATACATGTTAGAAAATCAACAAAAAATCTAACATAAAATAAACATGTTGCATTGAAAACAAAAAAAAAGTGTGAAATAATAGACAAACTTACACCCAATACTTTATCCGTAACGACCGTGAACCGCGTAATGAGTAGGCTCGTTCACGGCGTCTTCCTTTCCTCCTCTTTTGTTGAGGGATGCTTGCTTAGACTTCTTCTGAAAAGCTTCACTTTTGGTATGCTTTATTAAGCCTTCATACTTGTCACCTGCAATTACACATATGAAATCATAACTAATAAGTTACTGATATTATTTATAATATAAGAAAGTATGATATATGCTAATTAATACAAATAACAAAACAAGTTAATTAAATACCTTTCATGTGCTCTGGTTCCTCTGGGCGCCTAATTACCTTCCAGATCACGTCCCGATATCGTCGAGTACCAACGTCATTGTACCTGTTACGGACATTCTGTTCTTGAGACGGTGACCAAGCAAATGATAGCTACAAAAAAAAAGCGACAAAATTTCATATTAGTATAAAATAAAAGTATAACCTTGGTTCTTAAAAAATTTATCAAAATTAATTATTTGGTTTCTAAAACAAAGAATTACGGAAAATATATACCCGAAAGTTATTGAACCACGCCTCTCTTTGTGCATTAGAAGCTTGTGTCCACGATGTAGGAATTGGACCCACGAAATTAGTCTTCGTGCTTTTCGTGACACCTCGTATCACGCAATCGTCCATAAACCTGCATTTATTTTGAACATGTAAAATAACAAACAATTATTATTTTACAAAAAAAAAAAAAAAAAAAAAAAAGAAATAAAAAATAGTAGACTAATAAAGAATAAAACTTACCATAATCCCGCCGGCTCAAGAATCATCCGATGATCCGAAGTGTACCGTGATCGGCACCGTCTTTGGCTCGTCGGTAGCGTCGATCTCTCTCACCGTCACCGTCTGTCTCAGATCGGATCCTCCTGCACAAACTCCTCCTCCTCCTCCGGACGCGTACTCTGTCCAGAACCTGAGCCGCCTCCACGCTTCCTACCTCGACCTGCTCCAGTCATCTGCAGTAATACAAATAAAAATTAACACAAATAATGATAAATGAAAATTATACAGACTTCTAAATTTTAATAATTTACTCTTGAGTAATACAAAATTATACCAATTTAATCATCTTCATCTCCAAACCCCTCGTCCTCATCCTCATCCTCTTCCTCATCCTCATCATCGTCATCATCATCATCATAATCATCTTCATCTCCAAACCCCTCGTCCTTCCTCCTTTTCTCCTCCTCCCTTCTCCTCCTCACCTCATCTTCCCCCCTCCTCTCCTCCTCTTCTTCCCTTCTCTCCTCCTCCTCCTCCTCCGCCTCATCCTCCCTCGGCAGTCTCTCTTCCACATCATAATATTCTTCCTCTTCCATGTCTTCACCATCTTTATTCTCGTGCTCATAGTTGATTTCATCGGGTGGAGACAAAAGCGTTTCATTTGAAACGTTTTCTTCTTGGAAAAAAGTTGTATCAACTTGTGACCGTGCCTTTGTCTTAAAGATTGCACACCACGCATTTTGATTTCTATCATTTGTTGTGCTTGGATAAGTAGCAAAATACACTTGATGAGCCTGATGTGCAAGTATAAATGGATCATACTTAGAGTATGTTCTTGTACGATTCACTTCTACAAGCTTGTATTGTTCTTGTACTCTCATTCCAGCCACAGAATTATCCTTCCAGTCAACCTTGAATAAGACAGTTTTATAAGCTCGGTCACGTCCACTATAACTAATTTCAAAGATATCTTCAACTATACCATAGTATTCGTTGTCATCAAGAGAAGAAATAGTAATCCCCCAATTGCACCTAGTCTTACCTTTACCGTGGTTGAATGTTTGAAAATTAAACCCATTAACCGAGTATCGATTCCACGTTCTTACCATTTTTTAAGGACCAAAAGCCAAACTTTTTATCAAGTCATCTTGAATATTCAACTCAATTACATGTTTCTGAAACCATGATGGAAATTGGTCCTCATGTTTGTCCCAAACATCATCCTTACTTATATTAGGATTCCTCTGAATGAAATCATTAACAAACTGTGTTTCGTATGACTCCAAGAGGTCACAATTAGATAGCACGTATAGGTGGGCACGATTATACTCCTTATCATCCAAATATCTTGTTTGCCCCTTTGATGAACACCCTTCATCATCTTGAGTTTGAAAAAATTCGCGTAAACTTCCGTCTACTTCATCCGGTTTCTCAACATTCAAGTTTTTTGCTTTGGTTTCTATATGTTTTTCAAAGTAAAGAGAACAAAGATTTGCAATCTCTTCCGTTAAATAACCATTGCATATAGAACCTTCCACCCTAGCTTTATTACCAATTTTTTTCTTCAAATGATTAAGAAACCTATAAAAGCTAATGATGAGTTTTATTAATAATAAAGTTAACATATAATAAATAGATTAGTTATTATTATTAATTTTAATTTAAAAGTAGCTAGATTATCTTAATTACCTTTCAAATGGATACATCCACCTATATTGGACGGGTCCCCCAACTTTGGTTTCATATGGCAAATGAACCGGTAGATGCTCCATGGAGTTGAAAAATGCAGGAGGAAAGATCATTTCAAGCTTACACAATATCTGTGGTATTTGCTCTTCCCATTTAA
This sequence comes from Silene latifolia, assembly GCF_048544455.1. Classification (NCBI taxonomy): domain Eukaryota; kingdom Viridiplantae; phylum Streptophyta; class Magnoliopsida; order Caryophyllales; family Caryophyllaceae; genus Silene; species Silene latifolia. The sequence continues at coordinate 193,797,490 of NC_133537.1, forward strand.
TCATGTCATCAACACATATTGAAGAGGCACATAAATCTCGGAAGAATTGACTAATCTCAACAACTGCATTCCAAACGTTTGTCGGCACGAGGTGTTTCAAAGCAACGGGTAATAATCACTCCATGAATACATGACAATCATGACTTTTCAAGCCTTGCAACTTCAGCTTCTTAATATCAACACATCGACTAAAATCTGATGCATACCCATCAGGAAACTTCAAATTTTGTAACCACTCACACAATACTTTTCTCTTAGCTTTGTCGAGAGTGAAAATGGATTTTGGCTTAGACCCGTCGCCGCGAATGTGTAATTTGGGACGATGACAAAATTTCTGCAAATCTTTTCTAGAAGCAATGCTATCACATTTTTCACCTTCTACATCCATGATCATGTCAATTAGTTGCTCAAAGAAATTCTTTTCTATGTGCATTACATCAAAATTATGTCTTATAAACATTGTCTTCCAATAAGGAAGGTCCCAAAGAATGCTTCTTTTAAACCAACCGTTTTTCTGCTTTTTCAATTCTTTAAATTCTTCCTCGGTACCAACAATAGGGGATGGTAAATCACATATCGTCTTCCATATCTCATCCCCAGACACTCGTTTCGGAGGGGCATCAAGCACCTCTTCACCTTTTGTGAAAGCTTTCTTGTTCTTCCTATGTGGATTTCCCTCTCGTAAGAAGCATCTATGACAATCAAACCAGCTTATTTTCTTGCTATTGGGAAGCTAAAATGCTTTACTTTCCTCCATGCAACAAGGACATGCTTTTTGTCCTTGTGTAGACCACCCAGATAGCATACCATAGGCGGGAAAATCATTTATTGTCCACAAAAGGGAAGCTTTAAGTTGAAAATTTTGTTTTTTAGACACATCATAAGTTTCCACCCCAACTTCCCACAAATATTTCAACTCCTCCACTAATGGTTGTAAATAAACATCCAAATTACGTTTCGGGCTTTTTGGTCCGGGAACAATAAGTGACAAGAAGATAAATGGTCTTTTCATACATAACCAAGGTGGTAAATTGTATGGTGTGACCATAACAGGCCAACAAGAATACTTCCTCCCAAAATTACCGAAAGGATCAAATCCATCCGTACACAAGCCAAGTCGTACATTGCGGGGTTCCTTGGCAAAATCAGGATACATCTGATCAAATCATTTCCATTCTTCCCCATCACTAGGATGACTCATCTTCCCCGGAGCATGTGGGTTTTCTTTGTGCCATCTCATTTGTTCGGCAATGTTTTTGGTGGCATAGATTCTTTGAAGTCTTGGTGCGAGAGGAAAGTAAAACAATTTGTTACATGCTATTGGTTTCTTACTCTTTTTGGCCCTCTTACTACCATTGCCTTTTTTCAACACCAAAACTGTATCTCCTTCACTTGTCTCATATCTATCCGCCCCAAAATCTTTACATTTGTCAAGCAAAGCATCATCTTTCCAAAATAGCATACATCCTTCAGGACATGCATCAATCTTTTCATGCGGTAACTGAAGACCTTTAACTACTTTTTTGGTAGTATAGAAACTTCGGGTCATGATATTATCATCGGGGAAAGATTCCTCAAGGTACGAGGCAATGCCATCAACAGCAACAAATGGCATATTAAACTCACATTTTAAGGTAATTAGCCTAGAAGCGGCTTGTAACAATGTCATTCTGCTTCCTTCATACAAGGGTTTTTCTGAGGCTTTTAACATGTCAAGAAAGGCTTTTGCTTGTGGGTGTGGCGGTTGTTCTTCAGAAATAGTTGTATGGTCATCACTATTAAAAATAGTGGAATCCATAGCATCAACAACCATCTCTCTATATGGGTTCTCATCATTTTGTATTTGTTGGGTGTGAGCTTGTTCATGAATTGGAGAATATGCTTCTCCATGTGAAATCCAATTGTAATAATTTGGCTTAAACCCGTTTATAATGAGATGTTCTTCTACTACAATGTCAAGCTGGTATTTCAGGTTTTTTGCATTTGGCACAAGGGCACCTAAGTTTTTTGTCTACCAAGTCATATTCATCTTGTTGTTTAGCAAATTCAATAAACTCGCTAACACCCTTTATAAATCTAGCGGTAGGACGTCTTTTCTTATTGGAATGGTCTAATCTTCCTTCATACATCCATGAACGTTCCAATTTCTTCATTTTAATCTAAAGAAGACCCCACAATAATTTAAACATTTTTAAAAAATAACAATAATATTACATACAAAATTTAAACATTATACTCCACATTATACAATAAACATATGAAAACAATATATAAATATTGTCAATAAGTAATCCATCTTCGAATGGGGTCCTTATCACTCCAACCTAAACCCGTCAATGTACGTTTGAAGTCACTAGCAAACACACTTGTAATTTATTAATGAGGAAAAAATTCGGCAGCAATTCCCTTCAGTTCTCCAAATACACATCTATGTAGAATAACTAATTACTCCACATATACATGTATTCGAAGAACATTAAAGGGATCGCCACCAAACTCATTCCTCATTAATAAATCACAAGTAAGTGTTTACTACCTAAATGACTTGAAACGTACAAAGACAGTCCCAAAATGGGGACTATTCAAGAATTACTCCTAATGAGTAATTCTTGAACGGGTACTAAGTCAACATCAAATCAAACAACAACACAATCAAGTACTAAATTAATTAAGTCAATCAATAGCCCAATTCAACCACATAATAAAGGCTTCTATCCTAAAGTCCGTAACATAATTTGAACTAAAATTAGTAAATTTAAAAGGTAACTGGTAAGAGGAGGTTACCTAATCAAGTAAAAGCAAAAATGAAAAGAAAACAAGAAGCAACAGCTACCGCGTACGGTGGTGCCTAGCAACATGGTGACAACCCCGAAAAAGAGAAAAGAAAAACAAAAATAACAAGGTTATTCTACCTCAATTCATCAATAACATGAATTATGAAACTAAATTTATCAAAATCAAGTCCTAAAGAAGGTTCCACTTAGCTAATAGCTAATTTCTCTTAATCCAAAAAACGGTTCCACTTAGCTAATTCCATTAATGCAAAAGACGGTTTCACATAGCTTAATATTAATAATAATACGACGATTTCACTTAACTTAGTAATAGTAATAATAATATTATTAATTAAAACGGTTCCACTTAGCTTAATACTAATGATAATGAGACGGTATCACTTAGCTACCCAACACCAGACACCACCCACGACCCACCCACCCACGGCCACCCCACGACCCACCCACCCACGGCCGACCGCCACCCACCGGACTACCCCCACCCACGGCCGAACCCCCCCCCCCCCCTAGAAGCGCGGTGACAACCCTGAAAAGAGAAAAGAAAAACAAAAATAACAAGGTTATTCTACCTCAATTCATCAATAACATGAATTATGAAACTAAATTTATCAAAATCAAGTCCTAAAGAAGGTTCCACTTAGCTAATAGCTAATTTCTCTTAATCCAAAAGACGGTTCCACTTAGCTAATTCCATTAATGCAAAAGACGGTTTCACTTAGCTTAATATTAATAATAATACGACGATTTCACTTAACTTAGTAATAATAATAATAATATTATTAATTAAGACGGTTCCACTTAGCTAAATACTAATGATAATGAGACGGTATCACTTAGCTACCCAACACCATACACCACCCACGACCCACCCACCCACGGCCGACCGCCACCCACCGGACTACCCCCACCCACGGCCGAACCCCCCCCCCTTCCCCGCGCCCCCCATAACCTAAAACCTAAAGACAAACCTCATAATCATTCCCTTTTAATTCAAACACAAATTAAACTAAATCTAACTACAAATTAATCTAACATACAAACTACAAATAAATCTAACAAACTAACCACAAATTAATCAAACTAACTACAAATTAATCTAACAAATTAAACTATATAAACTGAAATTAAACAAAAAAAACTAACCTAATTGAAGAGGGTGGATGTGGCGGTGGAAATGGCGGTGGAAATGGCGGTGGAAGGGTGGTTGTGTGGTGTTGTTCGTTGGTGTCGTCGCCGCTGTTAATCGCTCGTCCCTTTTTTTTTGTTTTGCAAAGAGTAAAGTAGGAGAGAGGAGCGCTGAATGTATTAAAAAATTTGGCGACTGATGTTTTTAATTTGGCGACTGAAATTCAGTCGCCAAATTTGGCGACTACCCTTATTTCAGTCGCCAAATTAAAAACATCATCGCCAATTTGATTCCTTTTTAAAAAAGACAACTGGTTTCCATTAAAAACATGCATCGAAATTCATTTTGGCGACCGAATTTCAGTCGCCAATTCGGCGACTACCCAAAAATCAGTCGCCAAATTTAAAATATCGGTCGCCAAGTTTGATTCCCTTTTTAAAAAAGACAGTCGCCATATTGGCGACTGATTTCAGTCGCCAATTTTAAAATCAGTCGCCAAATTGGCGACTAAATATATCAGTCGCCAAATTTCGGTCGCCTGTTTTAGTTTTTCTTGTAGTGTTACTATCATTTCTTAATATAATAATTCATTTCCTCTCTTTGGCTGTCATCCCATTAACGAATACCATATCCATCACCAAAATTTACCTCAACATTCTTTCCAATTCCATCCTTAATTATATCGTCACTTAACTCTCCATCAAAATCTTATATCGTGCAAACACTTTATCAGCTTCTTACTCCCTTAATAACTCAAACTCACGGCTAACATGTCGTCCTGAACTCCGATATAACCATTGACTCACACCATCTCCAGTGTTGGAATATGTGTCCTCCGACAATAATGCGATCACAACTATTGATCATGAAGATCACATGTTTAAATCTCATTTTAAAGAATACAATTGGGAAGTAATATTTTACTGTCAACTGGTCCACACATATCGGTAATGATTGCCTGGCTAGAGTTTGACATTACTGTCGTGCGACGGTGGTGATTAGTTGATCCCCTTAGGTCATACCTAAAGGGTAACACTCTTAATTGATCGTATGACGATACGGGTTAATTAAATTACTTAAAATTGACGGACGATTTTGAAAGTAATATTTACGTGTCTCATTGTAATTTGATTAAATAAGATACGGTCTAAGTAATCGAATTGTTTTAATTACTTAGATGAAATTATTGTTTAAGGAAACAATTGCATTTGAATGAATAAATTATTATAAATACAAGATGTTGTGATTTATAATTGGTAAAATATTTTGGTACAAGTAATTATGAATTACTAAGTCGATTTTTGTATATGACGTATTTTTATTAATGCGTTGATTTTTAATATGTTAAAAATACATAACAATTTTATGTGACATGTGACATGTGACATATGACAAATTGACAATTTGACAAAGATAAAATGGAGTCCATTTTATCCATGTAAACCGAAATTAAGGGGAGTATTAGGAACATATTGTGTTGATTATGTTAGTGGTAAACATAATCATTTCCTTCTAGACCTAGCCATGCAACCCTACTTGCTCTTGTGAAGACCACCTTGTGCATGCATTGGCCCTCTTTCCTTCCCCATTCCACCCGGTTTTTGAGAGGAGAAAACCATGGGTTTTTCTCCTCATTTTACCTAATATACACTACCAAAAACTTTTTAGTGTATTATTCAATTTCATTCATCTAAAATAAGAATTTTAGAAAGATAAAATCTTCCTTCTCCTCCCTCTCTCTAAACCGAAATAATAGAGAGATCAAATAAGTTTTTGGGTCAATTTTTACACAAAATTAATATTGTTCTAGGAATAATAATATTAATTTTATTAAGTTGTTATCTTGGGTATAAAACCTTGAGAGGGATTCTCTTCTTGAATCCTTATTCATCCAATTAAGGAGAGCTCAAGAACAAGAGAGTAGGAGAACTCTCTTGTGCCCATATAAACCGAAATTCTCAATGTAAGAATGAAGATTTCTTCCTTATTTTACTTATAGTTTGCATGCATAAGATCATCTTTTCATTTTATGACTAAATTAAAATTATAACATTATGAATATGTTGAGTATAGAGATATAGATTTCTAACAAGCGGTATCAAGAGCCTTGGTTGTTTGCATGCAAATCGATTATAGTTTTTCCGAGTTATACGATTAACATATAAAACTTGTAAATTTGTGTTATTATGATATATCACAAAATAAATTTATGCATGTTAAAAGTTTCTGGTCCTAAAAATTTTTTAAGATATTTTGGTTAATTTATGGATTTTTATTGTTCATCTTATATAATAATGGCATTAAAAATATGATTTTCAGAATTTTTGGAATTTTTATGCTCGAAATATGGATTTTTCATGATAAAAATCGGATTTAGATGAAAAATAGGTTAATATGAGAAATATTTCGAATCTGGTCATAGAAATTTAGTATGTTGTCACATACAATTTTACAAAATGTGTGTAAAATAATAGGCTATATTAAAGTCTTTATGCATGATTTATGAATTTTTTATGAAAAATAGCATAAATAGTGACTTAATTAGTGAATAATTGCTAAAACATACTCCATGACTAAAGAAAAACGTCACATGTTGCATTTTATTTTCTTTTTTAGATCTAAAATTGAAAAGTTGATGAATAAAATTTTTCTCATGTTTTTATGATTATTATTGATAAATCCGATAAACCGCAACATAGTTTTTCCGATAAATATTTCGAAATTTTAACCTAAGTTTTTGAACATTATGAGTGTTATGGTATTTTTCCAGAATGTTCATAAGTTTAAATTTTGAATTTTGAATTTATTTGGAATTTTTGTGATTTATTTGAAGTTTAAAGCATTTTATTGTAATTTTGGGTCCATTAATGAACAATTTTAATAAATATGAGTTAATTATGGTCAAATAGTTAGTGGAGACTAATTTTGAGTCCTAAGAAGGTTAGGGTAATTAACTTGTGCATAAATATGAATTTATGTATTTTATTGTGATTTTAAAAGGTTGAATCACGCAAATCCGTAAAAACCGTTTAATATACGATATTGGCTACTTAAAGGTGATAGAGCATAAAATTAGGCATGTTAATACATATTATAATGCTGCATTTTTATTATGATTGTCATAATTTTATTTTATGTAATTTTTGAATTATGTAATTTTACTTAGTATGACCTTAGTTTTTAATTGGTATTACCCGAAATGTATGGGAATATCGGTTCGGTTGTAATTTATTGTGATCTCGTATCACCGTTTTGTAATTTAATAGTTTTATTTTATTTTAATTACATATGTATAATAGGAAATTATGTAATTTGTTATGTAATTTAATTATTCCGGAGTTCCTTGAAGACGGTGTCACACAAGAAGGCGATACATAAAGACGGTGTTACCTCGAGTTGCGTGCCAAAACTGAAGTTCAAGGGACCAATGGAGTTGTTTTCCGAATATGTAATAGTAAATTAGATTTTCTATTTTAGGAAGGCCATACTAGGATTTATTTTTATGTTTTGCATTTTATTTATATGTTGCATGCATCGCTAAATCGCCATAACTAAAACATGCATTATCATTTAATCGAGTATATCGACCGTGTCAATTAAAATTATCGTAGTTCACTGCTTTAGTTCACTTAAAACGTGATAGATAATAAATTGACATGACCTCTCGCTAAAAATAAACAATTGAGACATAGCCTTACCAAAAGTAGAAACCATGAAAACCTATTTCGCGAGGGAGTGCACTCGGCTATCCCGGGGTACAAACCATGTTACGTAGGGGAAGTGGGTGATAAATGTCTATCCACCGAATTCGTGTTGATGAGGGTTTCATCGGCCATCTCGTGCCCAAGTTAATATGAATTTGGATCATGGACACATTTATTCGATATTTGGCTTGACCTCAACGGAAGTATTCGTGACCGTAGTCGCATGTGTTCCGGGCTATAGATAAATATTAATGTAAATTTTATCGACCAAGAGTTCTAAAAGTAGAATCGATTAAAAGTTAATCCACCGAGTTATATTAATAAGGGTTTCATCGGCTATCCCGTGCCTAAGTTGATATGAATTTGGGTCTTGGAATCATTTATCTAAGTTGGGTAGAGGTCACTAGATAAATGCCATAAAGCTTGTTTAAATTATTTTTACGAGTATTATTTTGAAAACGACATATGATTTATTCCTTCTATATTTTGTTTTGTAGACCGCTCTTATTTCTCATAACAAATGGCAAATCCAAACACCAACGCCACGCCTCTCACTAATACTTCATGGCTCCTATCCTTCATGGATCGATGTAAACTTGAAAATAATGGGTCAAATTTTCCGATTGGGATGCCCAACTCAAATTAGCCGCCCAAGGTGACGACAAGCTTCGTTACCTCACCTAGGCCTCTCCACCCGAACCTAATACTAGGTCGACCGCCGCCACTAGGGAAGCATATGAGGCTTACTATAAAGAGTCCGCCGCAATGTAAAATGTGTTGATCTTTGCGATGGAGGCGGATCTCCAAAGGAGAGCCTTTAAAATGGGCACCGCTAATGAAATCTACTCCAAGCTTGTGACAATGTTTTCACAAACTCCGCGGATCGTCCAATATGAGGCGGCTGCGGCATTCTTTGATCTCGACTTCAAAGAGGGCCAAAAGGTTAGCCCTCATGTGCTCAAACTAATGGAGCTAGTCGAGACCTTGAAGATTCAAAAAGTTGAAATCCCCAAAGAAATCATTGTAGATAGGATTCTACACTCCTTATCCAAAGTCAAAGCGTATGTTCAATTCCGGGTGAATTTTAACATGCAAGACAAGGACGTGTCTCATGAAGAATTGCACAAGTTACTTGTGCAAGCCGAAAGAGACATGGGGTTAAATGTCAACCCACCCAAGGATGTGCTTAACATAAGCACCAAGAGTAAGGAGAAGTTCAAAAAGAATGGGAAGAAAGGTAAGAAGCAAGCTCCCACTTTCACCAAAGCTAAGACTTATGAAGCTAGCACTTCCAAAATCAAGAAGGGTCCTCTTGATAAATGCCATTATTGTAATGGTGTTGGACATTGGAAAACAAATTGTTCCAAATACCTTGGTGATATTAAGGATGGAAAGATCACTCCAGTAGGTAAATGACTATCCTTTCTTATATGTTTCTAATTCAACTATGGTATTGTGATACAAAGTTGTGATAATGTATCCCCTTTTTATTGTAAATAGGGCCTCCACCAAGCAAGGACAAGGGAAAAGAAAAGCAAGCTTAAGAAACCATCGAGAAGCTAGGAATAGCTTCCATGAAGCTTCGCTTTTTATTGTCTTATTTTAATTATGTTTTGGATTTTAGAACCTTTTGATTTCCGTGTTCGACATGGAAATGTATTTTGGATATTGGTTGTATTTTGGATAATGTTGGCTTGGTTTGCAACCCAAGTCACCCGTTTTATCATTTTTATCCTTGTTTTAAAATTCGTCTTTACATGCTTGCTCATAGAAACATATGATTATTCACTTAAAGTGATCTAATAGACAACTATAATTATAGGATTCATTATATTACCACAAGCTAAAGACTTGTGTATGATCATTTACAAAGTGATATTGAGTTAATGAACTCTCTAAAAGGAAAGTTAATCACCAAGTACACTTACGAAATCTAAAACTAATAGTCAACCTATGAGATAGTCCTCCTTCTACTTCAAAATCATTATTTGTGTCTCATAAGCTATCTTTGAATCTCTAGTGTATTTATTCTAAAGATAGAGTGGGAGAAAAATATTGACACAAAGAACACCAAGATAAATTTGTGTAAATGAGATCTACGCAAGGAAGAATGATTTGAATAGAGGTATATATATTAATATAGTATACACGAATAGATGAGATATATGGTCTCGAATAGATCTACATGACAAGAGAGACCAAGTGAAGTAATCAAAAGAATATGTTCTCAAGATAACAAGAATATGTTCTCAAGATAACTACACGAGGAGACCAAAAGAAAGTTTTGGAAGAAGAATGACTAATGCAAAGTCTTAATTGACTAGTTTATAATATCTTTGACCGATAGTTTCAATATTGATATTTACTTAAGAGCCTAAATGAATCAAAGTTACAAGGATTGATATACCGATATTCTCAATAGCTAAGTTAAGTATTAACCACGCAAAAGTCATTACTTAACCTCATTATGAAAATGAATTGGTTAAACCTCCTTCCGAAAAGGGTATTTTGAAGGACGTGTATTAGATATTATTCATATTTAAATAATGACATTGCTACGCATCATTATGATATGAATGAGTTAGAGATTAAAATCTCTTTCCATAAGGTTAAGATGAGACCACTTCAAAATAGGTATTTTGAAAGGATATGATGGGAACATATATGGTTGTATCTCAATAACTTAACAAAGCAATAAATATCAATTTTTGAAATGTCTCAATTGAGTAGTCAATTGCGAATCATGTGGAATTTAGTGGGAATTGGAAATTATCGTGTGAAGACATGGAATTTAGTGGGAGCAATCATCTTATAAATAACTCACTACACATTGAGAATGACGAGCTAATACCTTCTTTTATAAAGGAGTATTTGACTTTTCAATTCTGGATGAAAATGGACTATGATGAATCCAATCACATCATGAGATGTTGGATAAGTATTGAGACATACACATTGAATCAACGAGAAACGTAGGTTATTCATGTAAATGAAAATGGAATTGCCATTAGCAGTCATGGTCGTTCCTTGAACCTAAGAATGGTTGATCTCATGATTATTAGTTACTAATGTTTCCGCCATTAGAATAATCATGCACATGTCCAAATAATGATTCATATGCATAAAAGCATGATGAATCGTTGGCGAGCCATACAAGAAACGTCATGAATTCTAGAGGAGAATTTGATGAGCGATTTCAGTGTTTGACAAGAAGACTCTGTTGTGTGTCAAGAGGTTGCACATATTGCAGTTCGAACACATGTAAGGATTTATGAAAATCCTAAGCTTTTCAAGCTAAAAGGAGAAATAGAAAGTTTGGAAAGATACTTAGTTGAATAAGAAGTTACTCAAAACTAATTTTTCCTAATATGCTAGGACTTGTGAGAAGTGCTAGGCTAACCATCTTGACAATTGTTGCAAGATTCTACAAAACATATACCTAGTGCATTGTGTGTGGGTGGAGTACTTGATCAGTACAAGTTATATCATTCACCACAAATTCGTTTGTTATGTGATAATCGGCAAAGAAGTTCTTTCAAGATAAAGAGCCGAAACCGAGGTTGGGAACCTAGATGTGTACTTGGTAAGGTTCATGCTATGATAGATAACATGAACGTAAAGGAAAATGCGATTAAAAGAAGTTTGAACACATGGACACATGATATGTTAAACTTCTATTGCAATCAACAAGTGTTTACACACTTACGATATGCATCACAAGGTTGTAATACGGTATTGACTACCCGAGTGTGATGTCGACATTTCTCGTTTGAGTTATTATTAACTCACCTTATACTTTGTTACATCCAACGGGTTGTAGAGACAATTGAACCCCGTTTAAGTGAACACGGATTAGCATTGTATTCGCCCATAGTTACTTACATGAGGTGACGTCTCGAAGTGACTAGAATGTGATGTGATTGATGGCAAGTTCAAGTGCCATGGAGTCATATGAGAATGACTAGTCGATCACATAGCGATGTTAGGAACATTTTGTCGGGCCTTATGACCGCTTATAGAGTTCTGTCAAATTTATATAGCCTGGTCGTGGCGAGAGCTACTATAGTATTCTAATGAGTCGATTCTTTTGACTAAAGACTATTCGCCTAAGATGGCACAGTTTCAGATTAACTTTGATTTGTGTTACTACGACCTTCGTAAATGGGGTGAAATGGGCATATTTTGGGTTATGATGGCTGTGGCTAGTCGAAGGGAATGAGTGCGATAGGAATTGTCCACACCTTGTCAGGGTTATAACAATATCTCAGGGCCACTCGAGGAATAATGAACTGGAAATGTGTGGCCACGCTCGGAATGTATCCATGGTGGATAAATCCGGTCAATCAGTTATTCTCCAGATCGAGGAAACCACTCTCGATATGATCACTTGCAAGTACGACCTGAAAGACACCTTGCATTGAGTGGGAGATAGTAATGGGACAAGAGAATTGGTGACGCACACTTGTCGAGGACAAGTAGGAGATTGTTGGAATATGTGTCCTCCGACAATAATGCGATCACAACTGTTGCTCATGATGATCACATGTTTAAATCTCATTTTAAAGAATACAATTGGGAAGTAATATTTTACTGTCAACTGGTCCACACATATCGGTAATGATTGGCTGACTAGAGTTTGACTTTACTGTCGTGCGACGGTGGTGATCAGTTGATCCCCTTAGGTCATACCTAAATGGTTACACTCTTAATTGATCATTTAATTGATCGTATGACGATACGGGTTAATTAAATTACTTAAAATTGACGGACGATTTTGGAAGTAATATTTACGTGTCTCATTGTAATTTGATTAAATAAGATACGGTCTAAGTAATCGAATTGTTTTAATTACTTAGATGAAATTATTGTTTAAGGAAACAATTGCATTTGAATGAATAAATTATTATAAATACAAGATGTTGTGATTTATAATTGGTAAAATATTTGGGTACAAGTAATTATGAATTACTAAGTCAATTTTTGTATATGACGTATTTTTATTAATGCGTTGATTTTTAATATGTTAAAAATACATAACAATTTTATGTGACATGTGACATGTGACATATGACATACTGACAATTTGACAAAGATAAAATGGAGTCCATTTTATCCATGTAAACCGAAATTAAGGGGAGTATTAGGAACATATTGTGTTGATTATGTTAGTGGTAAATATAATCATTTCCTTCTAGACCTAGCCATGCAACCCTACTTGCTCTTGTGAAGACCACCTTGTGCATGCATTGGCCCTCTTTCCTTCCCCATTCCACCCGGTTTTTGAGGGGATAAAACCATGGGTTTTTCTTTTCATTTTACCTAATATACACTACCAAAAACTTTTTAGTGTATTATTCAATTTCATTCATCTAAAATAAGAATTTTAGAAAGATAAAATCTTCCTTCTCCTCCCTCTCCCTAAACCGAAATAATAGAGAGATCAAATAAGTTTTTGGGTCAATTTTTACACAAAATTAATATTGTTCTAGTAATAATAATATTAATTTTATTAAGTTGTTATCTTGGGTATAAAACCTTGGGAGGGATTCTCTTCTTGAATCCTTATTCATCCAATTAAGGAGAGCTCAAGAACAAGAGAGTAGGAGAACTCTCTTGTGCCCATATAAACCGAAATCGTCAATGTAAGAATGAAGATTTCTTCCTTATTTTACTTATAGTTTGCATGCATAAGATCATCTTTTAACTTTATGACTAAATTAAAATTATAACATTATGAATATGGTGAGTATAGAGATATAGATTTCTGACATCCAGATGATAGCGTACGTTTCCATAATTCCTTACTCTCATGTTCCCTAACCTTGGTCAACGTTCTCCCAACTTACTTCCATCCAATAATGCCAATTAATAATCCATCTCCTTTCTTCTTCTACCCAACTCTTGAGTAATCCGATTACCTTCTTGTTGCTCTACAACTCAAATCCCATTAATTCATATAAATATCTCCTCATTCTTCTTTATCACTAATCCCCTCTCATCATACTTCTCACTCATACTTGTCACCATCAAGTCCCCACAACTAACGGTTACCCTTTAATTAGTTGTATCTCCCTATCGTATTCCTAAAAATTCAACAATTCACCGCATACCGTTAATTGCCCAAAGAATTATACACTAGGCTCACCTCTTGATAACCCAAACTCCCAAACTCTGTCACTATCTACAAATCCACGTCGCGAGATAACTCCATCTAAGTTCACTATATAACCCTCTTCTCCATCCCTCTATAACAACCTCCCATTACATATATCTTAAGCAACACAATCCTAACCGTCTCCCTTCATAAATCCTTACACATTCCAATTTGTCACTATTCGCATTCCTCATCTCAATCTTTCATTCTCACGTTTCTTTACATTTACATCACTCTTGCCCATAGACATTTACTTTTATATTACTCAACACACGACTATATCACTCACCATACTTCACAAAACATGCTCCTAGCCTCGATTAGCTCATCAATGTTCCCTTTCTTTTTCCATTACCCCTCACAACCACATATAACACATATCCTCCCTATCCAACACATGTCCCTCATAAGCCGGCATTCTCCATATCATAGATCGGGTAACTTACGGATCAAGACCGTCACTAATATAATTAAATGGATGCATTAAGACTCAAAACATACTTGTGAACATACCCCACGACTCAAAACAAATGTAAGAACATAGCAACCGACTCAAAATGATGGCCCACTAAGGTACTCGGTCGAGTACATAGCATAATAGGTCGAGTACAGGCTACTCGGTCGAGTAATGAGACTACTCGGCCGAGTTCACGACTCCAGAAGCTGAACATAATTATCACAGAAAGATTACTCGGGCGAATATGGAATACTCGCTCGAGTATGAAAGATACTCGGCCTAGTAGGGCCTACCCTGTCGAGTATCAGCACAGTTCTCAGCACCGTCCAGTTTTCATAAAACAGTCATATATCACTCGTTACTTGGTCATTTTCGCCGTGTGGCCTATCGTTAGAATCGTAAGAAGACAAGCTACCACCTCCAATTAGAATCACAGTAATATCATTTCTGTAACTCGACTTATGACAGTTTTAAGACAACCCTTCCATAATCGGTTTTCGTACAAATCAACTTTTCTTAACAAAACAACTTAAACATGAATAAAACAAGCAAGAACGACCCAATACTTCAAGAAACTAGTACATAGATGAATCTTTATCATACCCACATAAAAATTAAATACGACATTTATGTATATAGACACATGACCGTAACCATATGCTACTACCAGCAACCAAACATTAACATCATCTTGTTCATATGTACATGTACCACTACTGTACTTCATGCTCAAGATCGTATTAAACAGGTAACATGTTCACATTCTTCATGCTCAAGATCGATCATATACAAATTCACAATCCACCTCTCATGTACAACCATGTTCCATCACTTTCACCATTTCATCCAACCATTTCACAAATTCAAGTTACAAGTACTACACATACATGACTCGACATACAACAGTTCTTAAGACTCCCCCATGTGACCGGCTAAAGATCGTAAGGGCCTTAGTACGACGTCGGGACGTCTCCCAAGTCTTTGCGGTAACTCCAAACAACTCTCCCCGGGTTCATTTTATTTAGACTCCCTAAGGTCATTGGGTTCATTAGTTTTAGGTGCCTGAATCGTCAGCTCTGATACCACTTTGTAACACCCCCTCATACCAAGGTACCTTACCAAGGACTACCCTAGCATGAAAGGCTGTTACCATCTCGGTTGCCCTAGTTTAGTATATCAAAACTAACTCCTCAAACACATTTATTAAAGTACGAAAGATTTAAAGTTATATAGTCTCAAAATCCGACATAAAGAACTATCCAAAAACTAATAACTATAAAAAGAAAACTAGAACTCTTGACAGTGGAAGCTAAGCTTACGTGGTGATTCCCCATGACTGGCCCAAAGCTAAACGACTGCATCACCTATCTCAATCTGCTCACCATCCCCGAATGGATCACCACAGATTTTACAAAACAACAACGGGGTCAGTTACTGAATAATTAAAATAAGAAAAGTGCATAAAGTAACAAGCTGATCATCCTCCGTCCCCGGTCTCCCGATCTCACACAGTAACCGCCTACACACCGAGTTGTGTAGCCCTGTTAGACTACCCATCACAACAGGTAGCCCACGCCGCCTGTGGGAAACCGCAGCCAATCCCCACTAAAATCCCGCTCATCAACGAGCGATAACCCTATCCCTTAATGTGCACACCCCCTCCCGTGACGGGTTCCACGGAGGGCGAACTAGGGCGTGAAGCCACTCCCGCAAGTGACTCCACCACAACCATCACAACATCATCACAACCACCACCACCACACCAACACTCCGATGATCAGCAAAAAACAGTCATACACAATACAATTATATTCTTAAATCAATTAACAGTAACTGAGTAGGGAAACCCTACATTTTCGCAATTTGCTACGCTGCAATCAATTATACAAACGCACAACTAGTAACACATCATCACCTACAACAACGATAATCAACAATCAACAACACATACGATGACCAAAACCCTAAACTCGCAAATTAACCCAAATTAGGGTTTGTTAACTTATAAGAACGACAATAGATCAACAAGGATAAGATACTTACTACGGCGATTGACACGGAATAAGATGCTAGAACCCACAATCGACGACCTTTGCATTGGATTTGATGAAGATGATTAGAGGAGAATGAAACGTAGTTTATGTTTTGGGGAGAAATGATTTTAGAAACTGACAAACGATTATATATAATCTCTAATCATTTTAATCAAAACCGCGAAAATAACACCCGTCAGACCGGATACTCGGTCAAGTATAGAGTATACTCGGCCGAGTAGCCTCTACTTGGTCTAGTATTTCACATACTCGGCCGAGTGTTCCTGGGCAGTAGCCAAACCAGGACACACGACACCCCTTACTCGACCGAGTAGGCCATACTCGGTCGAGTACCAGCTTAGGAAAACCGTAGTATTACAATCTTCCCCCCTTAAAAAGAACATCGTCCCCGAAGTTCCAACCTAACCTATAAAACATGGACACCTAACACTATCTCCACCAACCACGCTTCCTTCCACAACATGGCTCACGATATCGTCTCAACTACAACATAGACTCCCAATACTAACTCTATAATACTATCGGATACCCACAACATAAGTGTTAACAAGTCTGTCTTACTTCCATAACGCTCACTAGGACCCTCAATTACCAAGACAATCCACTGGACAAGATCAACCATCAAGACGGAACATTACATTTTACCACCCTAAAAATGAACTTCGTCCTCGAAGTTTACTCACACACATAAACATCCTCACGCAATCCGTTAACTTTATCGAAGTTTACTCACACTCCTAAACATCACACTACTACGGGCACTGCCATTACCTGTAATAAAATCAACCACAACATGAATCCATCCTTTACTCTACACCAACCCTCAAACTTCCAATTGTACTATAACATGTATAACCATCAAACTCATTTTTCCCCGGCTACTCCTCTTAAGATTAATGTTACGTCCTCGTAAGTCACTATACTAGGTCCCTAGGTCCTTTGCTATACATCCCACAAACCTCATTACCACCGCATGTCAACGATAACCCACTATAACCTCAAGACCTACAACCATTCCTATATCCACGGCTCCCTTTCTCCAACGGTTCTCGTGCCTCCAATTATTCTGTACTCACATAACATATATCATAAAATCCATCAATATAACCACCACTCTATCTCTTCCACATTACCGCAAAACAACATACTTCTATATACTTATACACTCATCTCACATTAGCTTCTCAAGTTCATCTCTTTTATTACCACAAAACTCACCCTTAACATGACATGATACTAAGTCCCAAAACTCCGTGCTCACTGTCCCAAGAAAAGGTGCTAAACCACCTCTAGTTTCTAGTTCATACCACACATGTTCCGCAATTCTCTTGCCACAACTATGTCCACCAACGCCTTATCTAAAACAAGATTAAGAGTATTCTAAACAACCTCTCACAGCTGTTTTCTATTGACAGAATGTCGCTATACCTAGACAACAACGGAAACATACTCAACTTTCTTCCATAACCCACTCTACCCTAAATCCGAAGCCGAAACTGATAAGGAACATTAACAAACAAAACAACACTCGGTATGCCAACACCGACACTGACAGCAAACAACAGTAAACAAAAAACAGTCTGTGACAACATGAAAATACTCGTATCACAACACGAATTACCGTGCCCAGTGCACATACAACCACATTGATAGTAATCGCAACTTTTACAATCTCATAACACCGACTCAGTACCACTTTCTTGACCATAAGACTTTATCAAAACCGCTTTACTAGAACACAGCGCAGCATATTACACGGAATAACAGATAATAACCTTTTGAATACCATCCATACTATGACTCTTGAGGCCAAAACCTCACACTACTACTTACACATATAATACATTCACATACAAGTATAACATATGACGCGGAACACATATATAACGACTCATAACTATCACACCATACCATTACTCGTGAGGTCAGGACCTCACACAAATATTTACACACCTCATGGACCCATAATCGAATCTAACTAGCCAATCTTGATCACTTAAGTTACCACTTGATAAAGAATACTTCTCGTCCGAACTTAACTCAGGTGCCCTTCACAACATATCCTCTCACTCGCATAATTATCAACACTCGACGAACGTAACCATATCGTCAGTACCCAACTACTAGAAGACACCTCCTATATATGCACATCTTATACTCCCTCACAACCATACATACCCATCAGTCTCAACAAAATCATCCTCTTTAGAACAACTAATTTCCCTATGTGACATCGTCCTTGACCACTAGTGACAACACTACGGCACCACCATCCTTCATGTGACCACTCTCTTACTATCATTTCTTAATATAATAATTCATTCCTCTCTTTGGTTGTCATCCCATTAACGAACACCAAATCGATCAACGAAATTTACCTCAACATTCTTTCCAATTCCATCCTTAATTGTATCGTCACTTAACTCTCCATCAAAATCTTATATCGTGCACACACTTTATCAGCTTCTTACTCCCTTAATACCTCAAATTCACGGCTAACATGTCGTCCTGAACTCCGATATAACCATTGACTCACACCCTCTCCAGATGATAGCGTACGTTTCCATAATTCCTTACTCTCATGTTCCCTAACCTTGGTCAACGTTCTCTCAACTTACTTCCATCCAATAATGCCAATTAATAATCCTTCTCCTTTCTTCTTCTACCTAACTCTTTAGTAATCCGATTACCTTCTTGTTGCTCCACAACTCAAATCCCATTAATTCATATAAATATCTCCTCAGTCTTCTTTATCACTAATCCCCTCTCATCATACTTCTCACTCATACTTGTCACCATCAAGTCCCCACAACTAACGGTTACCCTTTAATTAGTTGTATCTCCCTATCGTATTCCTAGAAATTCAACAATTCACAGCATACCGTTAATTGCCCAAAGAATTATACACTAGGCTCACCTCTTGATAACCCAAACTCCAAAACTCTGTCACTATCTACAAATCCACGTCGCGAGATAACTCCATCTAAGTTCAGTATATAACCCTCTTCTCTATCCCTCTATAACAACCTCCCATTACATATATCTTAAGCAACACAATCCTAACCGTCTCATTCCATAAATCCTTATCCAACACATGTCCCTCATAAGCCGGCATTCTCCATATCATAGATCGGGTAACTTACGCATCAAGACCGTCACTTATATAAAAGGATGCGTTAAGACTCAAAACATACGTGTGAACATACCCCACGACTCAAAATAAATGTAAGAACATAGCCACCGACTCAAAATGACCGCCCACTGAGGTACTCGGTCGAGTACATAGCATAATAGGTCGAGTACAGGATACTCGGTCGAGTAATGAGACTACTCGGCCGAGTTCACAACTCCAGAAGCTGAACAGAATTATCACAGAAAATTACTCGGCCAAATATGGAATACTTGCTCGAGTATAAAAGATACTCGGCCTAGTAGGGCCAACTCGGTCGAGTATCGGCAAGTTCTCAGCACCGTCCAGTTTTTATAAAACAGTCATATCTCACTCGTTACTTGGTCATTTTCACCGTGTGGCCTATCGTTAGAATCGTAAGTAGACAAGCTATCACCTCCAATTGGAATCACAATAATATCATTTCAATAACTCAACTTATGACAGTTTTAAGACAACCCTTCCATAATCGGTTTTCGTACAAATAAATTTTTGTTAACAAAACAACTTAAACATGAATAAAACAAGCAATAACGACCCAATACTTCAAGAAACTAGTACATAGATGAACCTTTATCACACCCACATTAAAATTAAATACGACATTTATGTATATAGACACATGACCGTAACCATATGCTACTACCAGCAACCAAACATTAACATCATTATGTTCATATGCACATGTACCACTACTATACTTCATGCTCAAGATCGTATTAAGCAGGTAACATGATCACATTCTTCATGCTCAAGATCTATCATATACAAATTCACAATCCACCTCTCATGTACAACCATGTTCCATCACTTTCACCATTTCATCCAACCATTTCACAAATTCAAGTTACAAGTACTACACATACATGACTCGACATACAACAGTTCTTAAGACTCCCCCATGTGACCGGCTCGAGATCGTAAGGGCCTTAGTGCGACTTTGGGACGTCTCCCAAGTCTTTGCGGTAACTCCAAACAACTCTCCCCGAGTTCATTTTATTTAGACTCCCTATGGTCATTGGGTTCATTAGTTTTAGGTGCCAGAATTGTCGGCTCTGATACCACTTTGTAACACCCCCTCATACCAAGGTACCTTAGCAAGGACTACCCTAGCATGAAAGGCTATTACCATCTCGGTTGCCCGAGGTTAGTGTATCAAAACCAACAACTCAAACACATTTATTAAAGTACAAAGGTTTAAAGTTACATATTCTCAAAATCCGACATAAATAACTATCCAAAAAGAGAATATAGAGAGAGAAAAAGCTCTGAAATTAAGAAGAATCGTTCTAGGGTTTCGTGATAATGGCAAAAGCAAGAAAAGAACCTCAAAATAATTCTAAAAATAGTAATAAAAATTCTAAAAACAGTAACAAAAATTACAATGCTCAACAAGCAGTTGAAGAAGAACATCTTCAATCAGAGACAGAGGCAACTGAATCTAGAGCAAGGGTGCTGGATTTTACTGCAGAGAACCTTGAACCATATGATCTGGATGAAGATTTGGAGCTTATTCTAGAAGAGGAGGAGGTACAGGAGGAAGTCGTGCCTGCTGCCACTGAGGTTGATGTTCCTAAAGAATCATCTGGTGAGTGGACTGAAGTTTCTCGTAAAAAGTCTTCACCTTTACTCAAATTAACCTTAGATCATGTTAAGGATGAGATCAATTATTGGTCTACATCTATTTTTGGCTATGTTGTTGGAGCCAATCCTAAGTGGAATGTGTTGGATGGTTTTATCAAAAGAATGTGGAAAGAGGATGAGTACAACCAAGTTTCCTTTTTGCCTAATGGAATTTTTCTCGTAAGATTTAAGACCAAAGCCATTCAACAGAGAGTTTTACAGCAAGGATATGTAATGTTTGACAACAAGCCTGTCATAATTAGAGAATTGACTCCCACAACTGAACTGGTTAAGGAAAAACTTGAGAAACTTCCTATCTGGGTGAAGTTGGAGGGTTTAGACCTAAAGTTCTGGGGTAAAACTTGTTTACACAAACTGGGGGGTCTAATTGGGACAGTCATTAGAAGGGATGAAGCCACTAAGAAGAAAATGTTTCTGGGTTATGCACGACTGATGATTGAAGCTAAGGTCAATCAACAATTCCCTGAATCATTGAGTTTCATGGATGAGGAAGGAAAAGAGAGGAAAGTGAGACTGAAGTATGATTGGCTTCCTATAACCTGTAACGTTTGCAGGGGTATAGGACATGCTACAGGGCAGTGCAGAAAGAAGCTTAATACTCAGAAAGTCACCCAGGTGTGGAGGAAGAAAGCTGTCCCTGCTACAACTGTTTTAGCTACCCCAAAAGATGGTGTGGTTGGAACTATTGGAGCCAACAGGGGGAAGTCTCCTGCTCAGAATGCATCTAGACTGAGCAGACATGATGCCCATCCTCCTGTTGTTACACTTGGAAGTCACACTTATGTTGAAGCTGTTAAAATGTCTCTCAGGAAGGATAAGGACAATGTTGAACCTAATCAGGAGATGGGCAGTGTTCCAAAGACTATATGTGATCATGGTTAGGTTAGGTTTCTGGAATGTAAGGGGCCTCAACAAACTTAATTAGCAGATGGACATTAGGAGATTCCTGCATTTAAATAAGGTAGAGTTATTTGGGTTGATTGAAACTAGGGTGAAACAAAATAAATGGTTGAAAGTAAGTAATTTCTTAAGTAATTGTTGGTCTGTTTGCACTAATCATCAAAGTCATAAAGGGGGTAGAATATGGGTTCTTTGGAATCCCCAAGCTCTCACTTTAGACATTCAACATATCTCTGCTCAAACTGTTTATACTAAGGTTACTGATAGAGGAAGGAATTTGACTTATTGGGTTACTTTTGTTTATGGGTTTAACAAAGTTGTTGATAGGAAGACCCTGTGGAGTACTTTAGAACATTATCATAAGGTTACTCCAGGGGCTTGGTTAATTGGTGGTGATTTTAATAATGTTTTGTTTCCTAATGAAAGTATTGGGGCTACCATTACTAGTGCTGAACTGGCTCCTTTCCAGCATTGTGTTCAGGCTTGTGGTGTTGAGGATATTAAGGCTGTAGGCTCCTTTTTCACTTGGACAAACAAGCAAGAGGCACATTCTAGGGTCTACAGTAGGATTGACAGAGCCCTTATTAATGATGCTTGGTTGAATTTATTCCCTGATTCCTTTGCCAACTTTCTGCCAGAAGGGGTCTATGATCATTGCCCATGCATCATACAGTTGGAATCTAATGATAAGGCTAGGAATATTTCATTTAGATATTTTAATATGTGGGCTAAATCTCCTGATTTCTTGGGTATCATCACAAAACATTGGAATGCTCCAATTTATGGCACTCCTATCTACAAAGTGGTTAAAAGAATGAAGGCTATGAAGTCTGATCTCAAGCAATTGAATAGAGATAATTTCCATGATGTGGAAAATAATGCCCAGATTATGCTTATGACTCTTCATAATATTGAGACTGAGCTCCAAACTAGACCTTCTGACCCTCAAATAATTGAGGCAGAGCAGGCTGCAGCTTATGGTTTTAAAACCCTGGATGCAGCAAGGGTTTCTTTCTTGGCTCAAAAAGCAAAAGTATCCTGGTTAAAGGAGGGAGATGACAACACTGCATTCTTCCACTCTGCAATAAAGAGAAGAAGAATATCTAATAAGGTGGTGCAGATTGAAGATGAGACTGGGAATGTGCTTACTCAGATTCAGGGGATTAATGATGCTTTTGAGACTTACTACAAGTAGTTACTGGGAACAGGTTGTCCTGTTACTGGAGTTCATTTTCCAACTGTTAGGCAGGGACCTATCTTGAATGAGCAACACTACAGTTGTCTGGCTAGACCAGTTACTGGGGATGGGGTCAGGAAAAGGATCTTTTATATTCCTGGTAATAAGTCCCCAAGTCCTGATGGATTTAACTCTCAATTTTTTAAGGATGCCTGGGGGTGATTGGTGCTGATGTTACTGCTGCTGTTCAGGATTTCTTTATCACTGGAAAGCTCCTTAAACAGACTAATAACACCACCCTCACCCTCATACCCAAAGTTGATATGCCTAAAAGTGTAACTCAATTCAGGCCTATAACATGCTGCAACACAATCTATAAATTCATTGCTAAGGTTATGTGCAATAGATTAGGAGAAATCCTCCCCGATATTATTAGTCCTACACAAAGTGCTTTTATCAAAGATAGAGATATTATGGAGAACATTATGATATGCCAAGATCTTACTAATTTGTACAACAGGAAACTTTGCTCTCCAAGAGTGATAATGAAACTGGATTTGCAAAAAGCATCTGATTCTATTGAATGGGATTTCTTGGAGAGTATGATGAAAGCTTTGAAATTTCCTCCCCACTTCACTAATCTTCTGATGGAGTGTGTTACTACACCTCATTATTTTTTATCCTTGAATGGTGAATCTTTTGGTTATTTTAAAGGAAAAAGGGGTTTAAGGCAAGGTGATCCTTTGTCCCCCCTTCTTTTTTCCATTTGCATGGAATATCTTACCAGGATTTTTAACAGAATGAAAGATATTGATGGGTTCAAGCATCATCCTTTGTGCAAGAAAATGAACCTGACTCATCTGTGCTTTGCAGATGATTTATTAGTATTTTGCAGAGGAGATTGGGATTCTATGATTGTTACTATAAGGGCCTTCAACACTTTTTCAGCTGCTTCAGGGTTGAAAATGAATAAGCAGAAATCTAATGTTTATGGGAATGGCATGCCTAGGGAGATTTTGGAGTAGTTTTCTTTGGTTTCTGGGTTGAAAATAGGTACTCTACCCTTTAAATATTTGGGGGTGCCTATTTCTGCAAAGAAATTGTCAGTTCTGGATTGCAATATTCTGGTGGAGCGTATTGTTGATCGTATTAGAGCTCTAGGGGCCAAAAAGCTGTCATATGCAGGTAGGTTGGTGATGATCAAGAGTGTGTTATGAGCTCTCCATAGTTATTGGGCAAGAATTTATATTATTCCTACTTGCATTATGAGGAAAATTGAATCCATTTGCAGAAGCTTTCTCTAGAAAGGTGAAGCTATGTCTCATTCACCTGCTCTGGTTGCTTGGGATAAGGTCTACTTGCCTAAAACTCAAGGGGGGCTAGGAGTGTGTGACCTGAGAAGATGGAATGTTGCGGTAGTAGGGAAATATGTGTGGTGGATAATGAACAAGAAAGACCACTTATGGGTAAAATGGGTTCACTGTGTTTATATAAAAGATGTAGCTTGGCATGATTACAAACCTTCTCAGGGGAGTAGTTGGGCCTGGAAACGCATTTGTAGGATCAAGGATCAACTTCTTGCAGGGTACGTGAACAATGGATGGCTTACAGAGGATGGTGAGTATTCCATTCCCAAAGGCTATCAATGGCTGGGTACTGCCACTCCTGTTGTAACATGGTATAAGTGCATCTCGAATAGCATTAATGTCCCAAAACAGCAGTTCATTGGATGGCTATGGATTCAAAGTCGTTTGCTTACTAAGGACAGACTTTGCTCCATGGGCATTGGTTCAGATTCACAATGTGAATTATGTGATGCTGCTGTTGAGAGCCATGACCATTTGTTTTTTGGTTGTGAGTTCATCAAGAGATGTTTGCAGCTGGTGAATGGATGGTGTCACGGTGCCATTCCTTCTCAGCAGCTTATGGACTGGTGGTTTTGTTAGTTGGATCACAAAGACGTTCTGGCAGCTGTAATTTTGGCATTGATTTATCACATCTGGTGGGCTCGAAACCATTGTAGAGTCACACAGATGGTCTGGTCTCCTGAAGTCATCTTTAGGCGGCTTAAGAATGATGTAATGATACGTATTAGTAGTAAGAACAAGGATAGGACAAGGAGAGCCTTAAGTTGGCTTGTTGTCTAGAGACCTGGTTGTATTAGCTATGAGTAGTTGATCAGAATTGGATTCTCCAATTCGAAAATTTGTTGTATGGTTGACAAAACAGTTTATGCGCGCTTTCAATGTTAATGAAATTCTTACTTTATACAAAAAAAAAAAAGAACTATCCAAAAACTAATAACTATAAAAAGACAACTAGAACTCTTGACAGTGGAAGCTAAGCTTACGTGGTGATTCCCCATGACTGACCCAAAGCTAAACGAATGCATCAGCTATCACAAACTGCTTACCATCCCCGAATGGATCACCACAGATTTTACAAAACAACAACGGGGTCAGTTACTGAATAATTAAAAGAAGACAAGTGCATAAAGTAACCAGCTGATCATCCTCCGTCCCCGGTCTCCCGATCTCACACAATAACCGACTACACACCGAGGTGTGTAGCCCTCCTAGACTACCCATCACAACAGGTAGCCCACGCCGCCAGTGGGGGACCGCTGCCAATCCCCACTAAAATCCCGCTCATCAACGAGCGATAACCCTATCCCTTAATGTGCACATCCCCTCCCGTGACGGGTTCCACGGAGGGCGAACTAGGGCGTGAAGCCACTCCCGCAAGTGACTCCACCACAACCATCACAACATCGTCACAACCACCACCACCACACCAAGACTCCGATGATCAGCAGAAAACAGTCATACACAATACAATTACATTCTTAAATCAATTAACAGTAACTGAGTAGGGAAACCCTACCTTTTCGCAATTTGCTACGCTGCAATCAATCATACAAATGACAAACTAGTAACACATCATCACCTACAACAATTATAATCAACAATCAATAACACATACGATGACCGAAACCCTAAACCCGCAAATTAACCCAAATTAGGGTTTGTTAACTTATAAGAATGACAATAGATCAACAAGGATAAGACACTTACTACGGCGATTGACACGGAATAAGATGCTAGAACCCACAATCGACGACCTTTACCTTGGAATTGATGAAGATGATTAGAGGAGAATGAAACGTAGTTTATGTTTTGGGGAGAAATGATTTTAGAAACTGACATTCGATTATATATAATCTCTAATCATTTTAATCAAAACCGCGGAAATAACACCCGTCAGACCGGATACTCGGTCGAGTATAGAGTATACTCGTCCGAGTACCCTATACTCAGTCGAGTATTCCATATACTCGGCCGAGTGTTCCTGGGCAGTAGCCAAACCAGGACACACGATACCCCTTACTCGACCGAGTAGGCCATACTCGGTCGAGTACCAACTTAGGAAAACCGTAGTATTACAAACCCGAGCTTTAGTCGTATCGTACTTTCATCCTTTTGGATTATTTGGTGGTGTTGTCCTTATTTGAGGTGATCTCGAGGTTGATCTTCTTGTGGTTTCTTGAGGCTTCAAATTATGATTGATTGGCAGGTTGAGATGTTTAACTATGAAAGAAAAGAGTGTTTATTATTATGGGTTTGGTAAGGAAGGAGTTTACTTTGGGATTAGAGGTTGTTGTGATGAAGGTTACTTTGGGAATAGAAGTTGTTATGATGATGTTTCCTTTGGGATTATAGGCATTATGTTCTCTTATGTGCTTCAGGAAATCTTTTTTTGATGATAGAGGATGATGATATGTGGCATGAGATATATGATTGTGGTTACATAGTTCATAAGACGTGAGGGCATATTGAGTGGATTTATCTTATGGTATTGTTTGGGAATGCTGAGACTTATGTTCTTAACCGTGAGAATTACTGAACTTTGTCTTGTGTTAAGGAAAAAGTTATGCGAGTTATTTATGGATCGAGAGTAGAATAATGGAAATGAATTGAATGTTATCGTGGAGAGATTGAGCTCTTTGAGAATTTTGGAGTAAGGATCGTAAATGGCAATGAGTGAGTTATAAGGGATTTTATTATTTATCCTTTGAGGAGTTATTTACTGATCGTACGTTTTAAAGGATTGATTGAACGGGGTGAGCTATAATTTATGGACTTGTGAGATGTTAATGTTCAAATGTTAAAGTGCTCTATAGTTGACTTAGTATCATGGTGTTCATCTTTTGAGGGTATAGAGATTGCTATGGATTGATCCATTAAGTGTGATTAGATGGAGTTCTTGAGAGTGGAAGGATTTGAGTGTTTATGATCTTGAGAGTTGATAATCTGAGGATGTGGTGATGGTGAAAGGAGCAGTTATATAGAGATTTTTTGGTCCTGAGGTTTTATGGAGATATGACAAACGGATGTAACGAGATGTTGTTACCTTAAGTGATGATTGTACGATGATTGTAAGACCCTAGTTATCTGTTTTATTTATTTTATCTTAAGGTATCGTCTTCGGGTAGAAGAATGAGTTTTTGGAGTTATCTATTCTTGTCATCCTTGCATGTGTTAACCATACCTCTTCTATTTGAGACTTTAGACCTAAAATTTCTTTTTATTTTGTCCTCCGTTTAATTCATCTATCGTTACTCTCTATTTGATTTCTATTTCAACTCTAGTTCCTTCTTCTTTGAACTTTTGTAATTACCCTTTTCACATTGATTTATCTCTAAACTTTTACTTTCTAAAACAATTTATTCTTTTGCCTTGTGATATTGCGCGAAAATATTTTGTTTCGTTTTGCAAGTTATTTATTCTTTCTTGCTAACTCGAAAATGTTTGAAATCTCTTTAGAGATACTTGTGATCATCTCGTAGTGGAAGCTTGTATCCTTTGGAGAGCGATGTTAGATACTTAAAGATTGATGTTGGGTATTGAGGTTGGACACATAGTAACATAGTTGAATATGAGTATGAATTGGGATAACATTTAAAGTTTTGAAGAATGAGTATTAAAGGTCTTATACTGAGCTAATGAGAAGGTTTGAGGGTGTTATTATATTGAGGGTACATAGATGTTTGTTTGTTCTATCTGAGGTTAAAGATGATTCAATTAAGAGTATGAGGGATTAATTGAAGGATATAGATTCATACAGTCTTGTGGGGGAGTTGTGATGTTGAGATAATATTCGTGGATAGTAAATTGTGATTACAAATTGAGGTTATAAGTTTGGTGACTATATGAGCACAGGCAATGAGAGTTGTAAGGTGATATTATTATGCGTTGATGAATTTGCATTACCGATGGCAAGTGTGTTGTGGTTCAATCAGTACTAGATTAACAAAAGGTGTATGGATCCTTTGGTGCTTAGGAATGTTGTGATCATAAGTGTTAAAAGGAAATGGTTTGGGACTTGCGAGTGCGACTGGTGATGTTGCCATGAGATTAAGGTTGGATAGGATTTTGACGGTTTAGTTAGAGTTTGAGGTTTGAGATTGACGACTTTGGATACTAGATATATATCGAGAATCATCCAGGTTTATTGAAGGCTTTTTTTTGTTTAAGAGTTGCGAATAGTACTGAGCACTACCGACTTTGAGGATGTTAAGGTAGCGATAATTTTAATGCCACTCGTGAATGGAAGAGTTTTCTAATTCAAAAGATGTTCTTTGTTTAGAGATTATCTGTTTGAGGTTTTGGTTAATGTCAGATCTCGTGGTGAATGGTAAACTAGAATTGGAGTATTTGTTAAAGGTGATGTGGATTTGGAGAAATAGTAACGAGTTTACAATTATGAGAGATCGTATATGTTTGGAATGATAATTAATGCTAGTTGGATGAGTGTTTGGAATATGAGAATTAGGTGTTGGCTTAATGATCTTTATGGACTTCGATGGTATGAGTTTGATGTAACTTTTGGGATTGTAGAGTGTGTGAAGATGATAATAACATTGAGGATTTGAGATGTTTTTCTTTGGTTTGAGCTTGGATAAGGATCAGAGTGCGCAGGGGTTAGGATTCCGAGATGACTTTTGTTGATGATCACTTGTAATTCTTACCTTTTTTTGATCTTATCTTTGAATTTCAGGTTTCGAGGACGAAACTTCTTTTTAGGGGGTTGGATTGTAACACCCCGTATTTTATAATAATATTTTATTATAAAAGTATTTTATTAAATTAATTATTTCGAAGTGTATGGATGTATTCTGGAAATATTTATATTTATAGCTTCCGTTCTATATTTTATTATTTCTCATTTTAATCTACTTTTGATTGGGTTGAAATGTCCGTGCACGATTTTATTATTTTAATTTAATAACTACTTTTTTATTATAAGGTCTCTAAGCGTTTTAATATGGCTCAATCCAATTTGTGATCAGATAATCCATTGTATGAGCTAATGCACCTAAAGCCCATTAGTTAATCCACTTATAAATATAAAACATAACCTAGCAGGCAAGCTGCTCTCCTTTGTTTTCTCACGTAAAGTGTCGCACGACAGATTCCTCTATTTCTCTCTTTTGTTCTCTTTTCTCTCTTTGAATTCATTGTTTTATATCTTTTGTTCTTCCAAACTGATACACAAATTATATTTTCACAATCATTGCTCTTACCTTTACAACATATTATTCTCCAAATAATTTTATATGGATTATTCGTACGGACCTTTAGACCTACCTTTTGAGTTTCTTATTTTTATGGGTAAATAAGAATATCTTTTCATGGTGTTTTCAAGGGTTCATTTTGTGTCATTCCTTTGACGTTTTAAAAGAGGATCTGCATGCACGACTTCTTCCACATGGGTTCGTACTGTGGGGTAATATCCGTATAAAACCCCTTAAAATTAAGGACTATAACGTAATTTATCATGTGATTAATGGTCATAAACGAAAAACCAGAGAAACGATAAAAGAATAAGAATTAACCTCGGGTCCTGTGAGAATTCGGCCTAAGAACAGAAATCAAAGTAGATTTCCTCCTAATCGTTGCACCCAAGATCGTCTGAGACTATGCCCCTTGTGCTAGAAATTTGCTCTCTGATTGTCTTGCAATATTGAGAGAGCCTTTTTTTGAGTTTTCTGATGTGAGATCTAGGATTTCAGAGAGAATGCTCCAAAACCCTAATTTTTCTACAAATGAAAAATGATTAGGTCAAAAGGAGAGAAGGTCTCTCCTTTTGTTCATTTCGGTCGACCGTGAGGTAGCTAGGGGAGGGAGTGGGCTTTCCACTTTCTCCTTATTTAACTCGTGGACCGACTCGTTTCGCTAAATGTATATGACGGGTTTTAATTATAAATCGTCACTCGTTATCGGATAATAAAACATCGACTAGTAACATAAATTAGTCGACATATTAATATTTGTCCGACAATGACAATATTGTATAATTAATTAATTCAATATCCATTAATTATATATAATCGTTTATATTCAATTTACGAATTAACTGCTTAATTCACCTTAGCCATTATTATTTAATCCGTATTAAATAATTATCTCAACATCGCGTTTGACTAATTATTAGTCAATAACTCCGACTAACCGCTTAGTCATATTAGGCATCAACATGACTGTATTTTCATACCGTCACATCTCTCAAACGTATCCTATAGGTGTGACTTTTAGGGACCAGTTGATCACCGCCATCTGTATGACAATAACGTCAAACTTATCTAGCAAGCCAACGGTTATTGATAAACGTGGACCAACTGATTATAATACAAAAGTATACCCTTTAATCCTTTTAGAGATTTATATGTCATTGCACTAACTGTGGAGGACACCAGCCCCAACAAGCTCCCACTTGTCCGTACAAGTGTACGTGCAATAACGTTATCCGCACTAACTAGAGGACACCGGCTCCAACAAACTCCCACTTGTCCGTACAAGTGTGTGTGCGATAACCGATTCTCATATCCATTTAAAATTTCTCCCACTCAATGTAAAACAATTTCTGAGATCCGTATCCGTATCCGCAAAGGTCGTATTTTACAATCGATCCAGTATCAAGAGTGGTTTCCCGACTAGAGAGTAACTTAACTGATAAAACGAATCCGTATTCGATCATGGCCATGCATTTCAGTTAAAGCTCCTCGAGTGGCCCTGAGAAATATCGAGTACCTGATAAAGGCTGAATATTTCCTTCAACTCGACTCCTGCTGATTTAAGCACAGCATGAAATGACCCAGAAACAATCTACTTGGCCCCCTGTTATGGATGACCGTGAGAAACAAACCAAAGTCACCCAAAATCTGCCTTAATCTTAAGAGACAGTCGATAGTCAAAAGAATCGACTCTTAGGATCACCATGGAGATCCTATCCACGACCTGGCACCGAATGTTATAAAACATTTAGGACTCCACGTCGTTGTCACAATTGTGTCCTACGAGATATCCGTATAACTCGCCTCTGTGATTGGTCAGTCAACCGTTTGACTTATGGCTCGTTGAACCCACCATCAACCAGCGTCACAAAATAATTGCCAGAGTTATCAGCTCAAGTGGGCAATTAAGGACCAAAAATATAATGTTTGTTCAGTTCACTTTGTGGTGTTCAAGATAGTCGTACAACTCCACATGAAAAACAAAATATATAAATATCAAAACGATGATGTCGTATAGAGTACACGAGAAAAAGAATCTAATCCATAAAAGAGTACTACAACTCAGGAACACGTTTAATTCCCATGGAAATAACATGCCCTTCATGCTTATCTTGTCGTAATGGTTTAGTGAGAGGATCTGCTATATTATCATCTGTAGCAATATTTTCTATCACTACCTCCTTTTGCTCCACGTAATCTCGGATTAGATGAGCTTTCCGTTGTACATGTCTAGACTTGTTGCTAGACGTAGGCTCCTTGGGCTGGAAGATGGCACCTCTATTGTCGCAATAGATGGTGATCGGGTCATTCGAACTAGGCACTACAGATAGTCCTTATAAGAATTGACGCATCCATATCGCTTCCTTTGCAGCTTCAGACGCGGCATAGTACTCGGACTCAATCGTAGAATCTCTTTGTAACACTTTGTTTGGAACTCTTCGGTGATCTGCAGTGCCATTAAGAGTAAAAACGAATCCAGACCGAGATTTCGAGTCATCTCGATCCGTTTGGAAGCTAGCATCTGCGAACTTAGGTTGCGCATAGCTTTTGATCGCCTCCATAAGTCAATGCCCAATCTTTAGTCCTCCGTAGGTACTTAAGAATGTTCTTGTGACCATCCAATGTGATTCACTTGGATGCTGTTGGAATCGACTTGTCATACTCAATGCATATGCCACGTCCGGACGTGTGCATATCATGGCATACATGATTGATCCTATAGACGAAGCATAGGGAATCCGGGTCATGTGCTCTATCTCTTCCGGTGTCTTTGGTGCCTGAGACTTGCTCAAATGCACCCCTGGAGCCATAGGAAGAAACCCCTTTTTGGAGTTAGTCATGCTGAATCTCTCTAGAATATATAAGACTCCTGACTGAGAGATAACATCCGACGTGATCTATCTCGATAGATACGGATGCCCAAAATTGTAATACCCCGTATTTTATTATCGACTGAGCGAGATATTATTATTTAATGGTAGCCTAAAGGTAATGGTAAAAGCGTAAAAATAATTGATTAATTCATATCGCAAGATGAGTCGGGTTTTTAGTTGAGTGGCATTTTTGGTCGAGGTGTCATAGCCCATTTACCCACTCATTACCCACTTACCCATTTACCATTTTACCTCACCAAAACCCTAAATCAAACCCTAACACAACTTTAAAACCCTATCCCCCCTCCCTACCGTCATTTTCACATCACCAACATCAACCCCTTTTCCTTTCACGTTTCAAGCCTTCTACACGGCCAACGAGCGCACGCCGGTGAGTGTGGAGGGAGTAGGGTCTGCCGTGAGTCCAGGGGAGTCGTTGCTAGTGGTCGAGGGTGGTTGTACTGGTTGGAAAAGCTCAGGTCGACGGCCGTCACAGGTAAGGATCCCTGTTTTCATTTCTGTCACGCTGTTTTGTTTTGGGTTGTGCGTCTTTTAGGTACTGTTGTAGCAGTCGTGGGGATGTGGGATGTGTTGTGGGTGATGAGTCGAGTCGGGTGGTGGTGGGTAGAATGGTTGTCGTCGCGGTTGGTGGTTGCAGTGGTGGTGTTTAGGTGTCGGGTTGGTTTGGGTGCTTTTTGTTTATTTCAGACAGGGGATAATGGGGTGGCACCACCGTGGACTCGGGGGAGGTCGAATCGGTGGTGCCACGTGTGTCAGTCGCCGTGCGACGGTGGTGGCAAGAGTGGTGGTTGGTAAGGTGGCAGGGGAGTGTCGTGGTGGCAGGCGAGTTGGGAAAGGGGCCTGTTTGTGGCTTTTGTGGCGGCAGGGACGCAAGCTGGGGGTGTTGGTGGCGGTGGCTCTGACCACCGGCGTGGGTCGACCACGTTGGTGGTGGTGGGAGGTGACCAGGCCAGACCTGGTGTCAGGCCTGGTGGTCGGCGGCGAGGGTTGGTGGCTGTTGGGGCGAGTTGAGACGGGTTGAAAGGGGGGTGTTTGGGAGTCGGGTTGGGTGCTTGTTTTGGGCCATTTTTGTTACGATTTTTATTTTAATAAGTCGGGAATGTGTGTACTTCTATTATTTACATTATTAGATTTAATTATTTAGTTAATATTAAGTAGCGGAGACGGAATAATATATTTAAGCTTTTGAGTCGGGATTTTATTTCGGGAAAGTTACTATTTTTAGTAACCTGCTATTTTTGGTAATTGCTATTTTGGGAAACTTCCCATTTTAGGAAACTTTCTATTTTGAGTAACTTATATTTTTAGTAACTTCTAAATTGGGAAAGTTTCTACTTATAGTAACTCTTGAGTATGGGAGCGGGAATAGTTAATTGAATTAATTATGTTATGCATATGTTTAGGTGGCGAGTTTCGGGTGGAGTACTTCTGATCTGCAGTTAGCTTTTTACCGCTATTCGAGGTAGGGGAATACACTGGACTTGTTATAGTATTATGTGATTTGGATTGACTAAATCGGTGAATTACATGTTATAATATGATTGCTCGATTTCATTTCGTTAAGTACTCTTGTTGAACTGTTTTATTATATTATTACATTGGAGTTGGTGGAGGTGGTGATGATGACATTGTGATAAGGCCGGGCGGGTTCTGCAGACTTGCCCTGGTGTCCTCGGCTGCGGCTGGCAGATCGGCTACGGTCGATATTTATAGTCTACCGGGGATCGGTATGGCTGGGTTGTCCGGGTTATGAGTTGTGATGGCGGTGATGGTGATGGAGGAGCATGTGTTTTATGTTACTGTTTATTGTATTACCTACTCGGCCGTGGGCGACCCCGTGTATTCGTGTACGCTGTGATGATCCAATTATTGGGAGCAGATTGACAGGTATTCGAGACCGATGGGAGCTGGCCGGGAAGAGAGCTTGGATGACTGACTTAGTGCCTAGCCCACCTTAGTCTTTTTAGTAGTTTTATCAGACTTATCTTTTGGTCGTATTTGGAGACTTTGTTTTAATTCCAGTTGTAATTTCACTATAAACATTATAATAAAGTATTGTGTTTCTTTCCTTTGTTATCTCGCCTCGGGTTTTCGAGATGGTAACACCATCATTTATCCGAGGAGTCCTAGTTCAGGCCCTTAAATACATGGGGGTGTTACAAAGTGGTATCAGAGCGAACGATCCTCAGGCCTAAACCAATGAATCCAATGAATTTAGGAAGAGTCAAATAAAATGAACCCCGGGATAGAACTGTTAGGAGCACACTAAAGGTAAGGGATGAGTTAGGGGCCCCCTCACACCGAACCATTGGCCCTCTCAGTTTGACCCGGGCACCTTGAGATCATACGAGAGAAAAAGGGTAGAGTAGGAAAGTTGTGTGATACTGAACATGAAAAACTATTCCATGATGTGTGAATTAGGCAAGGTGATATACTGTTAGTATAAGTATACATGTATTTAATTGTGATTCGGAGGTAAGAATTGGCATAATAATGAAGTAAGATATTTATATATATATATGATGCTTAAGATTTTAAGATGGATGTTATGTCTAGTGATATGCGGTTATGTGATCCCTGAACCATGTTAGCTAGATATGTAGGGTAGGGGATGATTAGAATTGACTAAGTAAATCTAGTGTTGCAGGGAACATCACTAACTCTTTTAATTTTTATAGACATGCCTCCGAGAAGGGATACCGCTGCTAATGACATCCAAGCGGAGTTGGATAGGCTCCGAGCTGAGAATGAGGCCCTAAAGGCCAAACGATTGGATCCGGGAAAGATGAGTACCATTGTGGCAAGGCATAACCCCACAATATTCACTGGAGAGGGGGAACCACAGTTGTTGGGGGAATGGTGTAGAGAATTCACCAATCTGTTTGAACTGTTAGCATGTCCAGAAGAGCTGCAGGTGGATCAGCCGCCCACTATCTTAGGGCCACAATGGTGGATAGTGGACCCGGGGAACAAGGTGGAGATACGAGAGGTTGCAAGGGATCTTGAGACGGGACATGTATCTTGGTTGGAATTTCAAGAGCTTTTGAAGAATGAGTTTATGCCCGAGTTCCAAAAAGCCAAACTACGGGAGGAGTTTGACACCTTCAAGATGATGAAGATATGACGGTGGAGGCTTATCATCGGAAATTTCGACAATTATCCTCATACATTGATGACTTTGGGCAGAATGAAGCTATGCTGGCTATGAGGTTTGAGCGGGGACTCACTATGGACATCAAGAAGAGGCTCACGCAGCTCCACCTACTACGATTCGGGACGTGACATTTACTTGAGGGTGGTGTGAGAGGCTCTCGGAGCGAGATCAAGGCCGATAAGAAAGGCAAGGCCGAGAAAAGGAAGTCGGAGGCCACAAGCGATATCTTGGGGCAAAGAAGCGAGTTCGGGCAGATATGGTGGGTACTCCACTAACGGTGCCCCGGGGGTATGAGAGCTCGAGTGGAGGCGGCTGGGGGCACCGGTGGGAGAGGTAGTTCTGCGGGGCTTACTTGTTTTGGCTGTGGAAAGACAGGACACAAGAGGTTTGAATGCCGATCATCTGGGGCGAATCATCCGGTGGATACAGGCACCTATGTCCGGGTTCGGTGGCTCTCGTTCGGCGGGGTCCAGGTATAACAGATTATCGCACACCTATGTCCGGCTATGGGGGAGGTGCGCGGTCCGGAGCTAATAATGATTACCAAGGAAGCTACAACAACTACGAACCGTAATTAGCGAGCCAGCAGAGTGGGAGCACCAACTTTCGAAGACCGCAAATGAAGGGAACAAACAACTGGAGCAGCTTCTTCAAGTCGAGTGGGGCTAAGTCCAGTGGCAAGCTCTTCGCCATGGGCAAGGAGGCGGCTAAGAATGACTCTCATGTGGTGACTGGTACATTTCCTGTTAACTCTAAACCCACCTTTTTGTTGTTTGATTAGGAGCTACACATTCCTTTATATCTCGCGGAACATGCCGAGTCTTAAACCTTAAGTCATATGATAGAATTGTTGATTCGGTAGTGGTACCTTCGGGGGAGTCGGTATCTTGTGATAGAGTCTACACTGGGGTACCAATCCAGATCGGAGAGGTTGTGTTTCACTGTGACCTTATAGAGTTTCCCTTGGGGGGTTTTGAGGTGATTCGGGGATGGTGGTTAGGGAAGTACAAGGCTTTTATCGATCGCTATCGAAGAAAATCTCTTTGAGGGGACCTAAGGGAACTAGGGTGTCTTATAAGGGGTATGTGGTAAAGCCAAGAGTCAAATTCATATCTGTTAATACCCTAAAGTCGAGTCCGAGGAAAGGGGATCGATTAATCTTGTGTCGATGTGGGATAGTGAGTCGGAGACCCCTAAGGTGTCCGAGATTCCGGTGGTGAGGGAGTTCGAGAATGTATTTCCGGAGGACATTCCAGGGTTACCACCGAAAAGAGAAGTGGACTTTTCCATTGATCTGAAGCCGGGAACAGGGCCGATTTCTAAACCACCTTACCGTATGGGGCCGAAGGAGATGGAGGAATTGAAGAAGCAGTTGGATGAGCTAGCAGAGAAAGGTTACATACGGCCTAGTGTTTCACCTTGGGGAGCACCAGTGTTGTTTATCAAGAAGAAAGATGGAAGCTTGAGACTTTGCGTGGATTACCGTGAGTTGAACAATGTGACCATCAAGAACCGTTATCCTTTGCCAAGGATCGATGATTTGTTCGATCAATTGAGTGGAGCCGGAGTTTTCTCTAAGATCGATCTGAGGTCAGGTTATCACCAGTTGAGAATTAAGAACGAGGATATACCTAAGACCGCTTTCAGAACAAGATATGGGCACTATGAGTTCGTGGTCATGCCATTCGGGTTGACTAATGTGCCAGCAGTGTTCATGGACTTGATGAATCGAGTGTTCAGTCCTTACCTGGACAAGTTCGTCGTTGTGTTCATTGATGATATCCTGGTATACTCCAAGAATGAGGAGGAACATGAGGAACATTTGAGGTTAGTACTGAAAACCTTGGAGGAAAACCAGCTATATGCCAAGCTGAGCAAGTGCGAGTTCTGGTTGAAGAAAGTTGCTTTTCTGGGTCATGTTATTTCCAAGGAAGGGGTGTCGGTTGATCCTAGTAAAATTGAGGCAGTGATGAGATGGCAGAGTCCTAAGAATGTGGGTGAGATCCGAAGCTTCTTGGGGCTAGCAGGTTATTACCGAAGATTTGTCAAGGACTTCTCAAAGATCGCAAAGCCATTGACGTCATTAATGCGGAAGGAGAACAAGTTTGTTTGGGATGAGAGTTGTGAGGAGGCGTTTCTAATCCTCAAAGAACGTCTCACTACAGCTCCTATACTTGCTCTACCAGATGGGAATGATAACTTCGAGGTGTATACGGATGCTTCCAAGAAGGGTCTGGGGTGCGTATTGATGCAAAACGGGAAGGTAATCGCTTACGCTTCTCGACAGTTGAAGACCTATGAGGAGAATTACCCTACTCATGATCTAGAGTTGGGGGCAGTGGTGTTTGCGCTTAAACTATGGCGGCATTATCTTTATGGGGCTACCTTCAAGGTGTTTTCCGATCACAAGAGCTTAAAATACATCTACACACAAAAGGAGTTGAACATGAGGCAGAGGAGATGGATCGAATTGATTGGCGACTATGACATGGAGATACTTTATCATGAGGGGAAAGCGAATGTCGTAGGCGATGCGTTGAGTTGAGGGAAATCTATCCATGCTTTGAGCAAAGTGCGGATCTAGGGTGAGGTTACATAATGAGGCTGGGAGAGGGGAATCCACATGATCCGGGAGAGGAGAGACTCTTGGGGATTTGACCGTTGAGCCGGAGTTATATGAGGAGATCGAGAGCTCGTAAAGCCGATGCTAGAATTGAAGTGGCGCAAAGACAAGAGAACAGCAGGCGGGGTTGATTCGGGTTTGTTATCCATGCTGATGGTAGTCTGAGGTTTGGGGGATGGTGGTGTGTTCCGGATAATGAGGAGCTGAAGAGGAAGATTCTTACTGAGGCACATGCCACGCCATACTCGGTTCATCCTGGAGGAGATAAGTTGTACAAGGACCTCAAGAAGACCTTTTGGTGGCCGAATATGAAGAGGGAAGTTGCTGAGTTCGTAGCTCGATGCTTGACGTGCCAGAGGGTGAAGGGGGAACATAAGAGACCGCAAGGGAAGGTTCAACCTTTAGAGGTGCCGGAGTGGAAGTGGGAGAGCATTTCCATGGATTTCATTGTTGGGTTGCCTCGAACTCAGAAAGGTAACAATATGATTTGGGTGATCGTGGATAGGCTAACCAAGTCGGCTCACTTTATCCCCATGAAGGATACCTGGAGTAAAGCTGAGTTGGCCAAGGCTTATGTTCAGTATGTGGTGAAGCTGCATGGTGTACCCAAGGACATCATTTCCTATAGAGACTCCAGGTTTCTATCCAAATTCTGGCAGGAGTTGCAGTCACTAATGGGTACTCAGTTAAAGATGAGCACCGCTTTTCATCCAGCTACCGATGGTCAGACAGAGAGGACTATTCAGACACTCGAGGACATGTTGAGGGCTTGTGTTTTGGAGTTCGGCGGGTCATGGGAGGATAGACTGGGGTTGATTGAGTTTTCATACAACAACAGTTACCACGCTAGTATTGGGATGGCTCCATTTGAGGCCCTATATGGCAGGAAGTGTAGGAGTCCTGTGTGTTGGGATGATCGAACTGATGCGATAGTTTTGGGACCAGAGATGATTCAGGAGATGGTTGAGCAGGTACAGATCATTCGACAGAAGATGAGGGCTGCCCAAGACCGGCAGAAGAGCTATGCTGACGCTAGGAGAAGCGACATTTCTTTCCAGGTGGGGGAGAAAGTACTTCTTAGAGTGTCTCCGATGAAGGGAGTGATGAGATTCGGGAAGCGGGGAAAGTTGAGCCAGAAGTTTATTGGGCCATATGAGATCCTGGATAGAGTTGGAGAAGTGGCATATCGGCTAGCTCTACCACCAGCTCTAGCCAGGGTGCATAATGTCTTCCATGTTTCTCAGTTGCGGAGATATTTGAGTGACCCTTCGCACATTTTGAGCCATTATGTGGTCGAGGTGGACGAGCAGTTGACTTACATCGAGACGCCTAAGGAGATCTTGAACAGGAAGGTTAGAAAGACCAGGCACGGAGAGACTGCTTTAGTGAAAGTGTTGTGGACTAATCATAAAGCAGAGGAGGCTACCTGGGAAACCGAGGCCGCGATGAGAGAGAGTTATCCACATCTGTTCACTTGAGGTAAGTTACGGGACGTAACTTTCTTTTTAGGAGGGTAGAATGTAACATTTCGTGTTTATGTAGTCTAGTTGTGTGTATGACCGTGTTATTTATACGAGATGTCTTTTATATCGGATGACATGTTTGGTATGGGGGCGAACTTCGGGACGAAGTTCTTTTAAGGGGGGAAGACTGTAATACCCCGTATTTTATTATCGACTGAGCGAGATATTATTATTTAATGGTAGCGTAAAGGTAATGGTAAAAGCGTAAAAATAATTGATTAATTCATATCGCAAGATGAGTCGGGTTTATAGTTGAGTGGCATTTTGGGTCGAGGTGTCATAGCCCATTTACCCACTCATTACCCACTTACCCATTTACCATTTTACCTCACCAAAACCCTAAATCAAACCCTAACACAACTTTAAAACCCTATCCCCCCTCCCTACCGTCATTTTCACATCACCAACATCAACCCCTTTTCCTTTCACGTTTCAAGCCTTCTACACGGCCAACGAGCGCACGCCGGTGAGTGTGGAGGGAGTAGGGTCTGCCGTGAGTCCAGGGGAGTCGTTGCTAGTGGTCGAGGGTGGTTGTACTGGTCGGAAAAGCTCAGGTCGACGGCCGTCCGTCGGTAAGGATCCTGTTTTCATTTCGTCACTGTTTTGTTTTGTTTTGGGTTGTGCGTCTTTTAGGTACTGTTGTAGCAGTCGTGGGGATGTGGGATGTGTTGTGGGTGATGAGTCGAGTCGGGTGGTGGTGGGTAGAATGGTTGTCGTCGCGGTTGGTGGTTGCAGTGGTGGTGTTTAGGTGTCGGGTTGGTTTGGGTGCTTTTTGTTTATTTCAGACAGGGGATAATGGGGTGGCACCACCGTGGACTCGGGGGAGGTCGAATCGGTGGTGCCACGTGTGTCAGAGTCGCCGTGCGACGGTGGTGGCAAGAGTGGTGGTTGGTAAGGTGGCAGGGGAGTGTCGTGGTGGCAGGCGAGTTGGGAAAGGGGCACATTTGTGGCTTTTGTGGCGCAGGGACGCAAGCCGGGGTGTTGGTGGCGGTGGCTCGACCACCGGCGTGGGTCGACCACGTTGGTGGTGGTGGGAGGTGACCAGGCCAGACCAGTGTCGGCCTGGTGGTCTGGCGAGGAGGTTGGTGGTCTGTTGGGGCGAGTTGAGACGGGTTGAAAGGGGGGTGTTTGGGAGTCGGGTTGGGTGCTTGTTTTGGGCCATTTTTGTTACGATTTTTATTTTAATAAGTCGGGAATGTGTGTACTTCTATTATTTACATTATTAGATTTAATTATTTAGTTAATATTAAGTAGCGGAGACGGAATAATATATTTAAGCTTTTGAGTCGGGATTTTATTTCGGGAAAGTTACTATTTTTAGTAACCTGTTATTTTTGGTAATTGCTATTTTGGGAAACTTCCCATTTTAGGAAACTTTCTATTTTGAGTAACTTATATTTTTAGTAACTTCTAAATTGGGAAAGTTTCTAATTATAGTAACTCTTGAGTATGGGAGCGGGAATAGTTAATTGAATTAATTATGTTATGCATATGTTTAGGTGGCGAGTTTCGGGTGGAGTACTTCTGATCTGCAGTTAGCTTTTTACCGCTATTCGAGGTAGGGGAATACACTGGACTTGTTATAGTATTATGTGACTGGATTGACTAAATCGGTGAATTACATGTTATAATATGATTGCCTGATTTC
The DNA here is from genome assembly GCF_048544455.1 of Silene latifolia. Classification (NCBI taxonomy): domain Eukaryota; kingdom Viridiplantae; phylum Streptophyta; class Magnoliopsida; order Caryophyllales; family Caryophyllaceae; genus Silene; species Silene latifolia. The sequence continues at coordinate 193,839,086 of NC_133537.1, forward strand.
ATTTCGTTAAGTACTACTGTTGAACTGTTTTATTATATTATTACATTGGAGTTGGTGGAGGTGGTGATGATGACATTGTGATAAGGCCCAGGCGGGTTCTGCAGGACTTGCCCTGGTGTCCTCAGCTGCGAGCTGGCAGATCGGCTACGGTCGATATTTATAGTCTACCGGGGATCGGTATGGCTGGGTTGTCCGGGTTATGAGTTGTGATGGCGGTGATGGTGATGGAGGAGCATGTGTTTTATGTTACTGTTTATTGTATTACCTACTCAGCTTCGTGGCTGACCCCGTGTATTCGTGTACGCCTGTGATGATCCAATTATTGGGGAGCAGATTGACAGGTATTCAGAGACTGATGGGAGCTGGCCGGGAAGAGAGCTTGGATGACTGACTTAGTGCCTAGCCCACCTTAGTCTTTTTAGTAGTTTTATCAGACTTATCTTTTGGTCGTATTTGGAGACTTTGTTTTAATTCCAGTTGTAATTTCACTATAAACATTATAATAAAGTACTGTGTTTCTTTCCTTTGTTATCTACTGCCTCGGGTTTCCGAGATGGTAACACCATCATTTATCTGAGGAGTCCTAGTTCAGGCCCTTAAATAAATGGGGGTGTTACAAAAATTCTTTGTGCCTCACCCATATCTTTCATCTGGAAATGGTTCTTCAACCATACTTTTACCGAAGTTAAGAGAGGTATGTCATTCCCAATCAGGAGTATGTCATCAACATAGAATATTAGGAAGACAATCTTACTCCCACTCGACTTGAAATATAGACATGGTTCCTCGACCGATCGAGTGAATCCATTTTCTTTTATCACTTGGTCGAAACGATGATTCCAACTCCGAGAAGCTTGCTTAAGTCCATAAATGGAACGCTTAAGCTTGCACACTTTCTTAGGATGTTCAGGATCGATGAAACCTTCGGGTTGTACCATGTACAACTCTTCCTCCAAATAACCGTTTAAGAAGGCGGTTTTCACATCCATCTGCCAAATTTCATAGTCATGAAAAGCGGCAATCGCTAAGATAATCCGAATGGAACGCAGCATGACTACGGGTGCAAAAATTTCATCGTAGTGCAAACCTGGCACTTTGGTGAAACCTTTAGCAACTAGTCGTGCTTTATAGATATCTTGTTGACCTTCCACAGAATGCTTTATCTTGTAAAGCCATTTGCATTGAAGGGGACGAACCTTAGCAGGCAAGTCAACAAGATCCCATACGTTGTTCTCATACATGGAGTCCATCTCGGATTGCATGGCCTCAAGCCATAGCTTTGAGTCGGAACTAGTCATGGCACCTTTATAGGTTGCGGGTTCACTACTCGTTAAGAGCAGAATGTCATCTACGTCATGTTCCTCGACCATACCAATGTATCTGTCCGGAGGAATAGAGACTCTTCTCGACCTCCTAGGTTCCTCAGGAATATTAACCGCAGCCGGGATTGAAGGAACTGGTTCCTCCAATGGTTGCTTGGCATTTGGTTCTGGAATCTCCGACAGCTCGAAGGTTCTATTACTCTTCGCGTTCTCGAGAAACTCCTTCTCTAAGAATGTCACACTAGCCGCAACAAATACACGTTGTTCGGTTGGCGAATAGAAGTAATGACCAAATGTTCCTTTAGGATAACCTATAAAGTATGTCTTGACCGATCGCGGGCCGAGCTTATCCTCGTGTCTCCACTTGACATAAGCCTCGCAGCCCCAAACCCGTATAAAGGACAAGTTAGGGACCGTTCCCTTCCATAGTTCAAATGGAGTCTTGTCAACAGCTTTAGACGGACTTCGGTTAAGTATTAGAGCAAATTTGAAAGAAGAACATAACCCCACAATGAGTCGGCAATACGGTGTGACTCATCATGGATCGAACCATATCAAGTAGTGTTCGATTTCTCCGTTCGGACACACCATTCAACCGAGGTGTTCGGTGGAGTTAATCGTAAGACAATCCCACAAATCCTTAAGGTGTTGATCAAACTCGTGTGAAAGATACTCGCCACCACGGTCTGATCGTAGTATTTTAATCTTTCTACCCAGTTGGTTATGTACCCGATTCCGGTACTCTTTGAATTTCTCAAAGGACTCACTTTTATGCTTCATTAAGTAGACATAGCCATATCTACTTAAATCGTCCGTGAAAGTGATAAAATACCTATAGCCTTCTCGTGCGGTGATTGACATAGGTCCACATACATCCGTATGTATGAGTCCTAATAGGTCAGCAGCGCGCATTCCAACACCTTTGAAGGAAATTCGAGTCATCTTACCAATGAGACATGATTCACACGTGCCAAATGATTGAAAATCAAAGGCCGAGATAGCTCCATTCTTTATGATTTTGTTTAACGCGTTTCTCATTAATGTGTCCCATACGGTAGTGCCATAGATAAGTTTGATCTTTGTCACCAACCTTTAACTTTTTATTCATTACGTGCAATATTTCAGTGGTCTGATCTAAAACATAAATTCCATTCATGGAGACTGCCTTGCCATAAATCATATCGTGTAATGAGAAAATGCAGCTATTATTCTCTATTACAAATGAAAAACCAAGTTTGTCAAGTGCAGAAACTGAAATAATGTTTTTGGATAGACTGGGTACATAATAGCAGTTATATAAAAATAACTCAAATCCGCTAGGAAGCTGGATCACATATGTTCCCCTCGAGACGGCAGCCACTCGTGCTCCATTCCCAACACGCAGGTCCACCTCACCCTTTACGAGGGGTTCGATGTTTTGAGCCCCGCACATGATTGCACACATGAGAACCACAACCAGTATCTAGTACCCAAGTTCCGTAACTTGCGTGGTTAATCTCAATCATATGAATAAAAGAAGAAGAAGTAGACATACCAACAGAGTACCGCGACCGCTTTTATGTCCTCATGGTATACGAGGACATGTACGCCTCCAATGCCCGATCTTGTGGCAATGATGGCATTCCATGTTACCGGTCTTGCTCTTTGTCGTGCCTAGTGAGGTGCTCGACTCACCAGGCCCACTCTTACCCGATCCCGACTTCTTAAACTTCGCTTACCTCTGCTAGGTCCGCCTCGAGCTTTGCCCTTACCCTTGCCCTTGTTTGACACAACGAGAACATCCTGTTTCAGGCTCCCACTAAACTTCATGTCCTTCTCGGTGCATGCGAGAAGGAGTGTAGTGCATGAGGACTTTTCTTCAAATCATTCATATAGTAATTGGCTCTAAAGAGCGCAAAACCATCGTGGAGTGAATGAAGCATGCGGTCAATCACGATGTTCTCACTGATCTTACAATCTAGTGCCTCCAGTTTCTCGACATTCTCAATCATGCGAGAAATGTGGGCTAACCGGTTGGCCCTTCTGGAGTTTCGCCTCAAAGAAGCGACAGGTATGCTCATAGGTCACGATTCTCGGTGCTTTCGAGAATTCCTTAGTGAGCGTGGTGAAAATCTTGTTTGCACCTTGGGCTATGAAGCGTTTCTGCAAATTGGATTCCACTGCAAAAATGAGTACGTTCTTTATCGCACCCGCTTCCATGACGAAATCGCTATACGTGGCGATCTCGTTAGCTCCAGCCGTGGGGCCTGGGTTTGGTGGGATGGGCTCTATCAGATATTTGAGCTTTCCGTCAGCGATGGCAGCATTCCGTAATGCCGCCTCCCAGTCCGCGAAGTTTGATCCATCATTCTTCAGTCGAGTAGACTGATTCATCTGATTCATGAAGATCCGAAGCCAGGACTCACGATCCAATGTGGCACTTGGCATTGGGTCGTTCATATGGCCAGCCATTTTGTTATTAGCAGTTTAAATGATCGTGTTCTACACTGAAAAAGGAAGAAAAACAAAACGAAATAAGCAACTCATCGAGGTGATTTAAGTCTAATTAAAATTCATTTTAACATGTAGACTCATTGCACTTGTATAATCGATCTACCTCAAGAATTATACAAATGATCCCAAGACTCAATTTCTGTAAATTGATAAGCCAACTGTTTGGCTAGTTCTACCGTTAGAACTCTCGGTCGATAGATTTCCGTAAATCCTATTTGTAGTCCACCATAATCACAGGATCGTACGAGTGACCATAGTGTTGAGATAAAATAGGTCAATCAGTTCCAACTTACCCGACGTAGAAGGGGTCATATTATGCCTACCGACGAAGAAGGGATTCATTAGAGTTTGACCTATAAAGACTGTTCTCAATTTTTTTTGGTTATACGAGAAAGATCCCATCAACTTAGTTTTAATTCATTTAAAGTGAACGAAAGTCTAGCATTACGTGAATGAATTAACTTAGGTGATGGCTTATTAATTCCGTGTGACATCTGTATGTCATAGAAAACTAACGCGTAACCTCTATATGAGTCCGTTTTCATGCAAATATTAGGTGGTTTGGTTATAGGCGGAATATGATGCAACCTATCGTTACGATGAAAACATAAAAAATGCAAAACGTAAATAAAAGTCCTAATGTGGCCTATCCTAGCAAAATAAACATAATACAACTTTGGAATCCACCGTTGGACCCGCGAAGCTTGTCTTGATGTTCCATCTTGATCCATGTAGCGGGAGTGAGCATCCGATCTCCATCTTTGGTCTTCTTAAAATTACAATTTAAAATTTACAAAATATAAACCTATTTACATTCTAAATTAAAACTGTAATTACAATGAAAAATCCAAAACGGAGATGCGAGATCTCAAAATACAACCAAGACCGTGTTCCATCATTACGGTAACACGTTCTACTAAGGCCACACTAAGTTACAACCGTTTGTAAAATTAAATACGTAATAAAAAAACATTCATGGCATTCAAAAGTAACGATAAATAAAAGATGCATCAACTAAAACAAAATTTATTCGTGACATAATTCCGTAATTATGTTAAATTTATCCAAACCACCTTTTAACGATTAAAATTATGTGACAAAACCGCTTTTATCATCTAAATTTTTAATCCATTACAATTCGTTACTTTAAATCGCTTTAAAATAACTAAATGGTACGAGTGCACAATATCCGTATAATGTACATTTTATGGCCAAAAGAAAATAAAACACAAAAAAAATTTTTTTTTTTTTCTTCACGGCTGGACCGAGAGCAAAACAACAAAAATTTTTTTTTTTCTTCTTTCAGCGGCGGGACAAGTAACGAATTGAGAGAGCAAAACAAATCCGAAACAAAACCGATTTGACAAAATAAAACCAATTGCAATTTAAACGTAATCTGTATTAAATTAAATCTACAATTGACAAAACCTTAACATATTTCTATAATGACCGATTATAATAAAAATACGCAAAAACAAATCGAAAACAAAACCAAACAAAAGATCAGTTCGGCCGACTGTATAGAAACATCACAAAAACAGTTCGGCCGAAGGGTTTTCAAGGCAAAAAAAATTATCGATTCAAATCGTTTTATGAAAATCACGATGAAAAAATTACGTGGCCTCGCTCTGATACCACTTGTGGGGTAATATCCGTATAAAACCCCTTAAAATTAAGGACTATAACGTAATTTATCATGTGATTAATGGTCATAAACGAAAAACAAGAGAAACGATAAAAGAATAAGAATCAACCTCGGGTCCTGTGAGAATTCGGCCTAAGAACAGAAATCAAAGTAGATTTCCTCCTAATCGTTGCACCCAAGATCGTCTGAAACTATGCCCCTTGTGCTAGAAATTTGCTCTCTGATTGCCTTGCAATATTGAGAGAGCCTTTTTTTGAGTTTTCTGATGTGAGATCTAGGATTTCAGAGAGAATGCTCCAAAACCCTAATTTTTCTACAAATGAAAAATGATTAGGTCAAAAGGAGAGAAGGTCTCTCCTTTTGTTCATTTCGGTCGACCGTGAGGTAGCTAGGGGAGGGAGTGGGCTTTCCACTTTCTCCTTATTTAACTCGTGGTCCGACTCGTTTCGCTAAATGTATATGACGGGTTTTAATTATAAATCGTCACTCGTTATCGGATAATAAAACATCGACTAGTAACATGAATTAGTCGACATATTAATATTTGTCCGACAATGACAATATTGTATAATTAATTAATTCAATATACATTAATTAAATATAATCGTTTATATTCAATTTACGAATTAACTGCTTAATTCACCTTAGCCATTATTATTTAATCCGTATTAAATAATTATCTCAACATCGCGTTTGACTAATTATTAGTCAATAACTCCAACTAACCGCTTAGTCATATTAGGCATCAACATGACTGTATTTTCATACCGTCACATCTCTCAAACGTATCTTATAGGTGTGACTTTTAGGGACCAGTTGATCACCGCCATCTGTATGACAATAACGTCAAACTTATCTAGCAAGCCAACCGTTATTGATAAACGTGGACCAACTGATTATAATACAAAAGTATACCCTTTAATCCTTTTAGAGATTTATATGTCATTGCACTAACTGTGGAGGACACCAGCCCCAACACGTACGTCCTTAAAGGCAATTTTTTGTAATTGACATGCGCGTTGGAGACAAGGATTTGATGATCGTGACTTTCATGGAGTTTTCATTCTTAGTTTGCATCATTAATTGCTAAAAAGGTAACTAGGTGTTTTTCTTTAATTGTGTTTATGCCAATTGATGTAATTTACATGATTTTATAATTGATTTGTGTAATTGGTACGTGTTTGATTGTTTATTATCATGTTTAATTGTGTTTGTGTGTTTACGTATGTGTTTTATTGTTTAAATTGCATAACGTATCTTGCCTATGCTCCGTTTGGGTGTTTGGGTGTTTGGGCATGCGGCTAGGGTTCCCCATGGAAACCCTAGTGGCGGCTTGGTGGTGGTATGGGAGAAGACCTAGATTTATAGCTAAACTAGCATAACCTTGAGATTATGGCTCAATGTTATAACTAGGTTGGTACAACTCTGAGGATGTGATAAAGCTATAGGTGACGCTGTATAACTTATTATAGCTCAATGTTATAGCTGGGCTACTATAACTTAAGTCACATGTCGATGTTATAGCTAATGCTAATGTAACATTGGGCTAATGAAGTCAATGTTATAGCTGAGCTAATATAACGTTGAGTTATGAGGTAAGGGTATTGTTAAAGTTATAGCCGGAGTAATATAACATTGAATGGTTAATGTTAAAAGTTATAGCTGGAGTACTATAACATTGAATGGTTGATACTTGTTTCACAAGTTATGTGGTGTTCAGTTTCATTATATAACGCTATGTTTGCATATATCGTTTATTACTCTTGTTTATATGATTGTAGGATAGTCAGTTATAATTTCCTATGATTTGATAGTTGTTATACGCTATATTCCCCGAGTGTCGTTTGGTGTACAGTTATTGCACCAAGAGTCTGGCCAGGTCTTAGACATATAGGCAGTGGTTATACGCTATACATAGTACCTTGGATGCAGTTGTTATACGGTCTACACCGATGGAGGCAGTTGTTATATGCTCCGTCAGTTTAGAGGCAGTTGTTATACGCTCTGACAGTTAGAGGCAGTTGTTATACGCTCTAACGGCGTTCATTTTATACACTGTGCTGGTAACTAGAGAAGGTTTTGTACGCTCTAGAAGATTGTTGGTTTGGTCACGTGATACGTGGTCACGATGGTTATATGATGTGCATGATGTCATAATGTGGTTTGTGTTATGCGTCGTCACATTGTTTTTGACTTGGAGTCATTATTTCGAATAATTATCTTCTTATACCATTGTTTGGTAGTGAGTTGTTGTCAAGTTTTCATGAGTATAGATGGTCTCACATGTTTACTAGTTTTGCATTTCAATTGTTAATAATTGTTGGTTATATTCAATTATTGTAAACATGACTGGGAGAGCATCTAGTTACTCCCGACTAATTGTCGACCCCCATTCCTAGGTTGTTCAGATTGTTGCTGACTGGTTGATGCTTGCTAGGGGAGTGTGCGAAGCGAGCTTAATAATGAATTAGGACTTTGCTTTATGTTTTAAGAACCTTCGAATAATGTATTAGTTCGGTTTGGATTTAGTATCGATCCGGATTCGGTTAGGTGTTTCCGCCACCTTGACCCATTTATCAGTATTATACTCTGATATTTCCTTTATATAAGTTTTTCCATTGTTTTATAATCCGGGTTGTTACATGTATAATATACATATACTATACTCACTCACCTTATATATATACCCTACCTTATCCATCCCACCCCTATCCTTTTGTAATCCCACAAAATCCACAAACATGAGAGATGAGAGGAAGAGAGAAAAAGGAAGAGAAAGTGGAGATTTCGTCCCTCCGCCTCGAGTTCGTAAGGTAAGACCATCTCACTAGCTTATATATTATTTTATTTAACCCGCCTCGACCTTGACCCGCCATAGACCATCGTTGACCACCCATTGACCCCGTTGACCACCCAAATTAGGGGCTTGACCGAGTATTTGTTGGTTGTTGTTGCTGTTTTATGCGATCGTCTTAAGACGGATATTTTACCCTTAAAACGGGAGTGACCTCGGCTGGGGTTTGGGTGGTTGTGTCCTGGGTAGTGAGGGGAGTGGAGTAGTGGTCGTGGGTGGCTGTGAGGGTGGCTATGGTGGTCGAAAAACGAGGGTAAAGGGGGGTGTCGGGTTTGTTGTTGTCGAACGTTGCTTGTTGTGTTTGTTGTTGTGGTTGTTGATGTCGGCTCTTATGTGGCTGCCAGGTGGTTATGGGCTGATGGTAGGGTCCACCGTGGTCAATGGGAGGGGGGAGGCCACGGTTGTAATTACTAGAAAAGTAGATCTCTTTTACTCAACATATTCATATATGCAATGATATTAATTTAGTCATAAAATTAAAAGTGATCTTATGCATGCAAACTATATGTAAAATAAGGAAGAAATCTTCATTCTTACATTGTTTTCGGATCAAAGGGCACAAGAGAGTTCTCGTACTCTCTTGTTCTTCAGCTCTCCTTAAATGGATGAACAAAGGATACAAGTATAGTATCCCTCCCAAGGAATAATACCCAAGATTTACTCTTAATAAAATTAATATTATTAATACTAGAATAACATTATTTAAATAAAATGACCCAAAAATATTTATTGTCCTCTTGGATTTCGGTCAAGAGGAGGAAGAAGAAGGAAGAAATATTTTGTCTCTCAAAAATATTTTTATTATGTTAGAATGAATGAATGCACACTAGATTTTCATGTAGTGTATATTGGGAAAAATAAGAGAAAACCCTTGGCTTCTCTTATGACCAAACCAGGTAGGGTGAGGGCATTAGGCCAATGCATGGCATTTTGTCTTACCCATAAAAGTAGGCATGTAAGAGTAGGTATTAGTGTGATAATTATGCTTTTAAATAAAATAGAAAACACACTTAAATACACTACTCCACCCTTATATTTCGGTACATATAGTGTAACATGGAAAGTCCATTTTACACATTATTTTGTCAATATGTCACATGTAACATGTTCCATGACATTAGGTGCATAAAATGTATTTTTAACAATTAAAAATCAACATATTAACAAAATATGTCACTTATAAACATAACCTAGTAATTCATAATTATTTGTACCGAAATAAATTCCCGAGTTATAAAATACAACATTATGTATTAATAATAATCAATTCATTCTGTTTCAATTTGTTTCCGTAAACAATAATTTCATCTAAGTAATAAAACAACTCGATCACTTAGACCGTATCTTATTTAATCAGATTATAATGAGATACGTAAATTTTACTTCCAAAATCGTCCGTCAACTTTCAAGTAATTTAATTAACTCGTAATGTTATACGATTAATTAAATGATCAAATAAGAGTATTATCCTTTAGGTATGACCTAGGGGATCAACTGATCACCACCGTCGCACGACAGTAATGTCAAACTCTAGTCAGCCAATCATTACCGATATGTGTGGACCAGTTGACAGTAAAAATACTTCCCAATTGTATTCTTTAAAATGAGACTTAAACATGTGATCATCATGATCAACAGTTGTGATCGCATTATTGTCGGAGGACACATATTCCAACAATCTCCCACTTGTCCTCGACAAGTGTGCGTCACCAATTCTCTTGTCCTATTACTATCTCCCACTCAATGCAAGGTGTCTTTCAGGTCGTACTTGCAAGTGATCATATCGAGAGTGGTTTCCTCGATCTGGAGAATAACAGATTGACCGGATTTATCCACCATGGATACATTCCGAGCGTGGCCACGCATTTCCAGTTCATTACTCCTCGAGTGGCCCTGAGATATTAATATAACCCTGACTAGGGGTGGACAATTCCTATTGCACTCATTCCCTTCGACTAGCCACAACCATCATAACCCAAAATATGCCCATTTGACCCCATTTACGAAGGTCGTAGTAACACAAATCAAAGTTAATCTGAAACTGTGCCATCTTAGGCGAATAGTCTTTAGTCAAAAGAATCGACTCATTTTAATACTATAGTAGCTCTCGCCACGACCAGGCTATATAAATTTTCTAGAACTCTATAAGCGGTCATAAGGCCCGACAAAGTGTTCCTAACAGTCTGCCTATGTGATCGAATAGTCATCTCACATGACTCTATGGCACTTGAACTTGCCATCAATCGCATCACACTCGAGTCACTTCGAGACGTCACCTCATACAAGTGACTATGGGCAAATACAATGTTAATCCGTGTTCACTTTAACGGGGTTCAATTGTCACTATAACCCGTTTGGATGTAACAATGTATAAAGAAAACATAAAAGACAAATGTAATTATGAACATGAACAAAAACAACACTTTTATTTCATTTCAAAATCTAACAAAAACTCGGTACACGTTTAAGTCCCATGGACGCAACATGTCCATCATGCTTGGCTTGCGATAAAGGCTTGGTGAGCGGATCGGCTATGTTGTCATCCGTCCCAACCTTACAAATCGCAATTTCCTTTCTCTCAATGAAATCTCTTGTTACATGATATTTTCTAAGTACATGTCTAGATCTATTACTAGACTTTGGCTCCTTAGCTTGGAAGATCGTCCTACTATTATCACAATAGAGAGTGATGGGATCATTGGCGGTAGGTACTACTCTTAGACCTTCCGTGAATTGCCTGATCCACACAGCTTCCTTGGCGCTTCCGATTTGCAATGTACTCGACCTCCGTTGTTGAATCCGCGGTCACAGCTTCCTTGAAGCTTCTCCAGCTAACGGCACCAGCATTAAGCATGAAAACGAAACCAGCTTGTGATTTCATGTCATCTCTATCTGTTTGAAAACTTGAGTCTGTGTAACCATTAACACAGAGTTCGGTGTCTCCTCCAAACACTAAGAAAGAATCCTTAGTCCTTCTCAAGTACTTAAGGATGTTTTTTACAGCAATCGAGTGACTCTCACCTGGATTTCCTTGATATCTACTCGTCATGCTCAAGGCATACGAGACATCAGGGCGTGTGCATATCATGGCGTACATGATTGATCCAACAGCGGAAGCGTAAGGGATCATCTTCATGCGTTCAACATCATGGGGTTCGGAGGGAGATTGAGTCTTGCTCAATATAGTCCCATTTACCATAGGTACCAAACCCCTTTTAGATTTGTCCATGCTGAACCGTTGAAGAATCTTATCAATATAAGACTCTTGACTTAGTGCCAATATCCTTTTGGATCTATCTCTATGGATCCGGAAACCTAATATGCGTTGTGCTTCTCCTAAATCCTTCATTTGGAAGTGGTTACCTAACCACTTCTTAACAGAAGACAACATTGGAATATCATTTCCAATTAGTAGTATGTCATCGACATACAAGATTAGGAACACAACATTGGTCCCACTAAATTTCATGTATAAACATGGTTCCTCAACATTTCGAGTGAAACCATTCTCCTTTATTACATGGTTGAATCGATGATTCCAACTTCTAGATGCTTGCTTAAGACCATAAATTTATCTCTTAAGCTTGCACACTTTGTTAGGATTTTTAGAATCAACAAAACCTTCGGGTTGTATCATGTACACCTCCTCTTCTAAATGCCCATTTAGAAATGCGGTTTTGACATCCATTTGCCATATTTCATAATCATGAAATGCGGCGATCGCTAACAAAATCCGTATGGATCTTAGCATGGCTACGGGCGCGAAGGTCTCATCATAATGGAGACCTTGGACTTGGGTAAATCCTTTTGCCACTAGCCTAGCTTTGTAGACATCATCATGTCCTTCTATGCCATTTTTGACTTTGAATATCCATTTGCATTGACGACGTCTTGCCCCTTTAGGCAAATCTACCAACTCCCAAACTTGGTTTTCATGCATAGAATCCATTTCGGACTTCATGGCTTCGAGCCATAAGAAGGAATTTGGACTAGAGATTTCGTCCTTGTAGGTGGCGGGCTCGTCACTTTCTATAAGCAACACATCGAGTGTTCCATCTTCTTTGATAAGTCCCACATATCGATCGGGATGGCGAATAACTCGGCCCGTTCTTCTAAGTGGAGGAGGGACAACCGCGTTAGACGACGAAGGAACATCTTCTTGCGTCTCTACCTCGGTTTGTGGCTCTTGAACATCCTCAAGTTCAAAATTTATCCCACTCTGTCTCTTAGAAATAAATTGGCTTTCTAAGAAGACATCCTCGGAAGACACAAACACTTTGTTTTCTTGAGGTTTGTAGAAGTAGTAACCTCGAGAGGTCAAAGGGTAACCTACAAAGATGCATTTTACGGATCTTGGGGCAAGCTTATTGTCGGTTTTTGCCTTGACATAAGCATCACATCCCCAAATTTTCATGTAGGATAGATTAGGAACTCTTCCTTTCCACATTTCAAATGGAGTCTTTTCGGTGGCTTTAGTGGGACTATTATTCAAAGATAGAATTGCAGTTTGGATTGCAAATCCCCAAAACGAGTTCGGTAACTCGGTTTGACTCATCATGGATCGAACCATATCAAGTAGGGTTCGATTTCTCCTTTCGGCAACACCATTGAGTTGTGGTGTTCCGGGTGGAGAAAGTTGTGATATAATACCACAACCTTTCAAGTGTGAATCGAATTCTAGACTAAGATATTCTCCACCACGATCGGATCGTAGTGCCTTAATCCTTTTGTTCAATTGGTTCTCTACTTCGTTTTGAAATTCCTTGAATTTCTCAAACGCTTCACTCTTATGCTTCATTAAATAGATATACCCATATCTACTTAAATCATCGGTGAAGGTTATGAAGTAGTCATAATTTCCACGAGCGGTGATACTCATTGGTCCACATACATCGGTGTGTATGAGTCCCAATAGTTCACTAGCTCGTGTCTCTTTACCACTAAAAGGATTACGAGTCATTTTGCCAAGAAGGCAATATTCGCACGTACCATATGATTGAAAATCAAATGGTGTAATCACATTAGTCGAAATTAATCTTTTGATGCGATTCTCGTTTATGTGACCTAATCGACAATGCCAAATGAACGCTTCACTTGGTTCACTTGTTTTGAGTTTCTTTGATTGAATGTTATAGATATCATTAGTCGGATTTGAGGTCTCTAAAATGTAAATGCCATTTATGGAAGAACATTGGCCTATAACCAAATCATTCCTTGAAATAGTACAACGATTGTTCTTAATGACAAAACAAAATCCATCCATGTCTAGCATAGCGATAGAAATAATGTTTTTAGAGAGTGTAGGCACATAAAAACAATTATGTAAATACAACTCAAATCCATTAGGCAAAGCTAATACATAAGTTCCTTTGGATTCGGCCGCTACCCGAGCTCCATTTCCAAGGCGTAGATCCACATCTCCTTTGCTAAGCCTCTTCACGTCTCTTAAACCTTGTAAATGATTACAAAGGTGAGAACCACAACCGGTATCTAGTACCCATATCGTAGTGGAAGTATAATTTATATCAATAACATAAATTTCCTTAGGAATTTTACCTTTTGGAACGATGATTTCTTCCCTTATATTTCGCAAATATACGGGACAATTCCTTAGCCAATGTCCCATGCCATAGCAATAATGGCACTCATCATTAACTTGCTTGAAGTTTTTGACTTTCTTTCCCTTCTTCTTGAACTTTTTGCCCTTTGAAGCAAGAACTTGATTGCTTGAGCTCCCACTAGTTATGGCATCTTTATCTACCAGAGACAAAGACCCTATAGATTGTATGAGGTAGTCTTCCTGAGACGGGCTCACACGAGATCTAGTAGTAGTAGGTGGTCTAGAAGAAGTGATGAAGTTAAGGTTTCCATCCGAACTTATCCCAAAATGAAGTTCTCTAGTAGTGTCGAAATCATTGTTGGAGCAAACGCCGTCAAGAACATTGTGGTAAGACTCAATAGTTATCGGTGCGGTAGCATTTGATGGATTCATTGTAATGAACTACAAGTATTGAGGAAAAGGAAATATTAACATTTGTCTTTTAATATCATACTTGTAAATAATTAACAAGATATGAGCATTTATATAGTGACCTCTACCCAACTATTATAAATGATTCCGAGATCCAAATTCATATTAACTTGGGCACGGGGTAGCTGATGAAACCCTTATCAATATAACTCGGTGGACTAACTTTTTAATCGATTCTACTTAACTCTCGATCGATAAAACTACTTTAATATTTATCTATAGCCCAAAACACATCCGACAAGGGCACGGGGTAGCCGATGAAACCCTTATCAAAAACTTTTGTTGAGTTCAATCCAAATTTCGAATAAATGTGTCCATGATCCAAACCCACATTAACTTGGGCACGGGGTAGCCGATGAAACCCTCATCAACATGAATTCGGTGGATAGACATTTATCACCCACTTCCCCTACGTAACAAGGTTTGTACCCCGGGGTAGCCGAGTGCACTCCCTCGCGAAATAGGTTTTCATGGTTTCTACTATTTGGTAAGGCTATGTCTCAATTGATTGTTTTAGCGAGAGGTCACGTCAATTTATTATCTATCACGTTTTAAGTGAACTAAAGCGGTGAACTATGATACTTGTAATTGACACGGTCGATATACTCGATTAAATGATAATGCATGTTTTAGTTATTGCGATTTAGCGATGCATGCAACATATAAATAAAATGCAAAGCATAAAATAAATTCTAGTATGGCCTTCCTAAAATAGAAAATCTAATTATCTATAACATATTCGGAAACCAACTCCATTGGTCCCTTGAACTTCGGTTATGGCACGCATCTCGAGGTAACACCGTCTTTATGTATCGCCTTCTTGAAGAAATCCGTCTTTATGGAACTCCGGAATAAATAAATTACATAATTTCCTATTATAAATTTGTAATTAAAATAAAATAAATCTATTAAATTACAAAACGGTGATACGAGATCACAATAAATTACAACCGAATCGATATTCCCATACATTTCGGGTAATATCAATTAAAAACTAAGGTCATACTAAGTAAAAATTACATAATTTCAAAAATTACATAAAATAAAATTATGACAATGTGGACAGCGGGCCGCCCACGGGGGCGCTTGGTGAAGGGGCTCGAAAACAAGCGTTTGCATTTTGTATGGAGTCGCCACCAATTTTTATGGGAAATTGGAACCGTTCGAATACCTCGTGTCATGTCAAGACACAAAGTAGTGACATGAACACTAAGCAATCGTTACCCTTAGCATTCTATGTCTAGAATGACTCTCGTGGATGCCAATGAACACGGGTGCTCACGGAGATCTGGAGTAAGGGGTGAGGGTACGTATTAGGAAGCTCTTTTGATCGAACACCTAATCCCGCCCGCCTCGATAGCGGCCTCTACTAATGATTAGGGAAGTTATTTATATCGATATATCGTCGGCTATATGCATGCAATGCAACATCCATTAGATTAATCCTAGCATGTGAGAATTAGACTAAGTCGGTTAACACGTAATTAGCATACAATTGGGTCGAAGTAGGATTTAAGGTTGATTTACATGTGAGAAACATACAAACAATGAAAGAAATACAATAATGAAAAATACAATAATGAAAATTACATTGATTACAACGGAATAGGCGATTTATGTCGAAAATACCTTTAAAACGGATGATTTGAGAAAAAAGAATAAAAGAATAAAACACGACAGATCAGAAGGTGATAATACGATTATTAGTTGATTAATACGTAGCTAATTAAACTAGGTCAAGGCAGAAAAGGGAGTTCAGAGACAGAAATCACCCTGGAACAGCAAGAGCACTGCGCCCTTTGGAAAGGCGCGCAGCGATTCTTTGCGTCTGTTCCAAGGGTGAGTTCTGGCTGTGAAGCCGGAACTGCAAATCGTTAATGTTATTTGTTAATTTTAGGATTGATTACGATATTAGACTCGGATGAAAGTTATTAGCAGATTATTTACATATGATTGAGGTCATAAAACAGCAAAACATGGGTGAGACGGAAACGAGACGGATTAATTATGTGAAGGGTCGATGTTAATGAATGATTAATTAAACTAACTAACTAAACGAATTATTAACTAAGCATGATGAATTGACGATGAATTAATGAACAAACAGGTGAAAATATATCAACGATGAATCCCAGAAACTCAACATGAACGAATTGAATTTCTAAAACCCGAATTGAATATTAATGACGAAAACCCGCAAATATTGATTATTAGGGATTTAAGTCGGATTTATGACGATTTAAACATGTTAATGACGATGGTTAATACACATATGAATTATTAAACTATCATGTGAACGAATTAACAGACTAACAAAACAAAAGAAATTAATCTGATACGAATTACAGAGGACGGAGGAAGAAGAAAAGAAGCAGGAACTGCGGCAGCCTCACGAAGAGGCGCAGCGGGTGCTGCGCTCCTTCGAAGAGGCGCAGCGGTTGCTGCGTCTTTTCTCGACGTCTGTCTACTGGAAATCCGCAAAAAAGGTTTTAAAGACGGTTTTAGAAATCGGTTTTAATGAGGTACTTTCGACATAAACCTTACATTTGTTATAAAATAATTAAAATACAATAAATAAAAGAGAGATTAATACACCCTCAGACTTACATGTTGACGGAACGAGAAGAACTAAGAAGATCGATTAGTGATGCTCGACGCGAATGCAAGGAAAGAGTGCCCTCGTAAGAGGAAAACGATTTAACAAGTTGATTAATTAGATTGATTGAGTGTAGTGGTCAAATTGGTCGGTCATGCAACGGAGAGGCTGGTACCCGGAAAGATCCGAGCTTACGTGGTCGGAAGTCCAAGCACGTAGGCGCCAATTAGTAAGAACGAAGTCTAGAATGCAAAGGGAGAAGAGAAGGGCGGACACTCGCGTGAGAAATATGAGGAACGAAAGCTCCTATTTATACTAATCACGTGAAGGAATAGGGTTTCGGAGACTCTTTGGAAGTGAATCTCGGAAAGATATAAAAAAGATACGTAAATCATGCAGAGAAGGGCCTGGGAAGAGGCGCAGCAGCCACTGCGTCTCTTGGAAGAGGCGCAGCACCTGCTGCATCTATTCCTAGGAGGTTTCCTCCTGCTTAAGAAAGATTTCCGCGTTTGAGTCATGGTAGGACGGAAATAATTTGATTATCTTTTGAATATTACGGGATATTATTTGCCAAAAGATAAAATTTGAGAAATATGGAATAGAAATATCCGGAACATTCCAGAACATTCTGACTCGGGATTTAACAACTATCGAAAATGGAGACGGTTTTTGACCCGGACTCGAATGTACTCTAATTATCGCCAAAACGACCGTATCGGCACGTAGATGACAACTAAGAGGTTGACATTATTATTTGAGCAATCACTTGACGATAATCTTACGAACTGTCACAAATCGTTCCGCGAATCAAACATGCGGCCCAATCATCACCGGGTGGTTTGCGAGGGGTGCAGAAACGAGGTGTCTACAGAGCCCCCACTTTGACTGAGGCTTGGACAAGGCGAAAGTCAAAGTATAGCCATCAGGTCAATCGAAGATTACAACCTGACGACTATGGCGACGCGAGGCGGCTCAAGGGGTCTGAGCCAAGGACCTATCGTCGGGAACATTTTAGAGTCTGTCGACTATCGGGGAGGGTCGTTTAAAGTCCATTAGACTACGTAAGGAGGCTCGCCAGCCATAAGAAGAGATCATACCTGAGATTTAATCGAACTTCGCGGGGAACAAGAGATATTGAAAACAGCAGGACGTCGGTAGAAACTGCTGGGGATCCGCTTGCGTTGGTCTCAAGCGAACTCTGGCGAAATTTGGAGGTTGAATCTGCTTGCGTTGGCCTCAAGCGGACTCGGGGTTGGAGAATATGCCGACGACTAGGAACATCTTGATCGTCGTAGGGGAAACCTTGAGTGAGCAGTACTGCAAAATACTACTGCGCTGGGGATAGACGACTAGAAAGTCTTGATCATCACGAAAGAAAGTCTTGAGTGAGCAGTACTGCAAAATACTACTGCGCTGGGGATAAAAATTGAGCAATACTGCGAAATACTGCTGCGCGGGACAAAATGAATTCGGACAACACTGCAAAATACTGTCGCGCTGGATAAAACATGGGCCGGAACGAAAGAAAATCGTCGAAACAGACCAAAATGATAAAATGTCATCGAGGAAGAGGCGCACCAAAGATGGGCCCACGAATAACGAACTCATAACGGATTTTTGAAAATCCATATGGAGGGAACAAAAGGAAGAGGCGCAGCAAAAGCTGCGTCTCTTGGAAGAGGCGCAGCACCTGCTGCGTCTGTTCCCCAATTTGGCAATTCTGCGTAAAAACGCGAAAGTCAGAAGGTTTTATGTTCATTTTTCGAAACACAATTTTTGCAATTTCTCTCTCAAATCTTCACCATTTCCGCCAAGGTTGGATTCAAAAGCTTGCTTAAAATATGACTAATCGAGGTATGTGCTTTAATCTTGCATTAATCTTTCACATTTGTTGAATTTTGAGCCGCGAACATTAGGGTTTTCGACCCTTTTGATCAAAAATTTGGGGCTTTTCCCCCAAATGGATTTGTCTTGCCAAATTGATACTAGAAATGGATAATAGGTAATGTTAGGAACATAACCATGTATTTGCTTTGAATTTTCATCGAGTTTTGAGCCCTTGAGCGAATTTTGAGACGGTTTCACAGCTAGATCGTAAATTGCTTCGAAAATGGCCTTAGGATTGCCCATTTGTGATGAAACTTGATATTTGGGACCCTTGGATGATGAGTAAACTTTCTACCATCTCGGAATTTTGGTTTGTGACAACTTTTTCAGGGCACTTTTTTAGGGCATAACCGCCATTACAGCGAAATGCTGCCGAATTTTCGACTCGAACCCGAGACTAGGCTTTGACTCGGACTTGACTTGACCCAATTCATCACATGAGTGATTGAATTGGTGGGAATATGGCCAAGGATGGCCAGAAATGGGGAATTCCGGGGCCTTGAAGGCTCGAAAACTTCTTTAACAAAGGTTTGTCGTCATGGGACGCGGCCTGGATTTGCTTTAATGTTTGCAGGTGACGATGCTTCTACTTCTGGGAGAGATCCCATGGACATAGACGCCGCTGTTGTTGAGGAGGCTTTGGAGCAGGCCTTCACCGCCGCGGTGATGGGCGCTGACGGACGAGGTTCCCGAGGAGGAGGCGCGATGAGGAGGAGATTCCGAGACGGGCCCACCTCGGCCGAGGAGGTCGTCACCGAGAGGAGCTCCGCGTGGCCGAGACACGGGAGAGTAGGCACCTTGTGTGGGCTGCAGAGGGTCACTTGTCCTACAGGACGGTGAAGAGCTTGGTAAATAGGAATTCCCTAACTCATTACCTACCCTTTTCTATTTTTGTTCAAATTTCTTTTAAATTCATTCAAAACTAAAGATAGCTTTATTTCGAATCATAATAGGAGGCCGGGAACATCCGGTCGTTCTCGGGGTATACGACAGCGATGGAGCATTACGAGCGGCTGTCGAAGGAGGAGAAAGCCATGATCGAGCGTGGAGCGTTCGGTCCTCTGGTTCAGGTCTGGAGGGATATCGTGAAGAGAAAGTTGCGGGCCAACCTTAGCCTGGTCCGTGCTTTCTTGGATCGATTTTGGGATACGACTTCCACGTTTCACCTGCCTTTTGGTGAGGTGGGAGTCACCTTGGAGGACTACGGCATGATTTCTGGTCTGCCGTGTGGGACTGAGGAGATGGTGTGGCCGGAGACTGGCATGAGGGCGGATTCGACCGAGGCGAGGAGGTTGATCGGCTGGAACTTGTCGCCGAAGGCTGTTGCGGTGCCGGGTTTGGTACCCAGTACTTACGTTCGAGACTACTTTGCGGGGAAGACCCGGCCGGTGGTGATCGATGGGAGGAGACGGCCCCTCCTCCTCCTTGTACGGTGAGCAGAGGGCTCGTCTCGTGGCTTTGGTGGTTCTTGTCTTCGATTTACCTCGGAGACAAGGGTGAGAGGTTGTCGACGAAGCTTCTCCCCTTTCTTTCGACCGAGTTCCCTAGGGCGTTGGGACCGGGTCGCTTTGGTTTTGCGGTCCTCATCCGCTTTATGAGGGCCATGGTTCGTCCGGAGTTGATGGAGAAGGGGACTTCTCCGGCGCTGTCGGACACAGGCTCTTGTTGGAGGTATGAACCTTCCTTTAGACCAAAGTAAATTCCTTTCTTTTATCAAAGATCGAAAGATCGTCATTGACTATTCTGTTTTGCAGGCGTGGGTGTACTCTTACTTTCCGGGCCTCGCGCCCAAGAGGACGGAGCCGTTGGAGAGGGCCTACCCCGTGGTGAGGGATTGGGTCATGTGCCGGACGAAGAGCAAGCGTTCTTCTCACAATGTCTACCGGCGGGATGTGAACGCTCTTGAAAGCAGCGTGAGTATCCCATTTGTATTCATTCACACCTTCTTATACTTTGTTTTAAATTGATCATAGGAATGACCTTTGCCTTTATATTGTCGCAGTGGGTGCCTGACTCGGGCGGAGTACGTCTGGAGCGCCTCCTTTTGTTCCGAGGTCCTTCGACCTAGGAGCTCGAGTTTCTTGTTGTGGACGTCGATGGGTCTGTGTTGTATCCGGGCGAGCGGTTAGCTCGTCGGTGCTTTCGGGCGCGTTGACGGTTCCGTAGATCCTCCTAGGACGATGTTTAGGGAGCCTTATGAGGCTGAGAGGGAGGCGGACTTGGCTGGCGCTAGTGGCGACGACCTTCTTCTCCCTGACGAGGATTACTCGGCGTTCCTTTACGGGAGGTTGGCGTATTGGCCGGTAGTGGTGAGTATCTTTTGTTTTCTTGTTGGGTCTTGATTTTCGAGAATTGCGACGAAAGATCATCGATTAACGAGAGCCATTTGTCTTTGCAGGAGGTTGAGGCGGCGGGCATCGAGCCCCCAGAGTATCCCGAGACCCTTGAGTACACTGACGCTACTGGGAGGACGACGATCTCCGAGCTGCGTGACTTTGACGTGGCTGTGACGGATGCTGGCCTAGACGACTGGCAGCATCTGATTCGGAGGGTGAGTTCCCCTTTTGCATAGTTTTCGTGTAAGAACACATTTGATTGAATTTGTTCAATTTTGCTGAGAATTACTTTTGATATGCAGGTCGCGCCATCTCGGTTCGTGGCATTATGGAGGGTGGCCAACCGGCTGCGAGCTACCGCCATCGAGGCACTCGTCGGTGGTCGGGGTCGTCAGGTATGAACCTCATTTGTTTTTCCTTGATTTTTGGTTTTTCGATTTTGTTTGGATTGATTGACATGAGCCAATTTATTATTGTCCACAGCCGATCGTGAGTGGAGCGAGAGTTGACCTGATCTCGGGAGGAGACGGCTCGTTTGTCGAGGGAGCTCGAGTTTCGGGACGCCGAGATTGCCGCTCTTATGGCGAGGGTTGCCGAGTGGAGGGTGCAATGATGAGTCTGCGTGGTTTTGATTTTGAACATTTTTGGACTTGTTTTGGGGCGGAAGCCCCCAGTTTACTTGGATTTTTGGACCTGTTTGGGGTGAAGCCCCCAGTTGTACATTTGGACTTGTTTGGGGCGGAGCCCCCAGTTTACTTGTACATTTGCTTTTTTGTTGTATATACGATGGCCACGAGTGCCTTTTCTTTGTTGGGTTGTGTTGGTTGTACCGCAGTTAGCTTTTGAACAGGTTTGGTAGACAACGGTTTATGCCGTCATCTTTCGCCGAAATTTACATAGAAAATCACGCAACACATACATTTTATATACACATAGGGCCTTTAATTAGCGCAAAATGAGACTCGAAAGGACGTGAAAATGCAAAAATTTTTTTCGGAAATGACCGGACGGTAGGGAGGGTTACCCCTAAAAAAAAAAAAGAAAAAGAGAAATCTGTAAGTTAGAAAATGGAAAAAAAAAAATAGAAATTAAGAAAATGAAATGACTAAGTAAATGTTGAAATAAAAAAAGAATTAAAATGAAAACTAAATATAAAAGTGCGAGAAAAATGGCGGAAAATGTCGATGTCGCCTCGAAATGCGTGTCCGCGGATTAAGGAAACCTGAAGCATGGTAAATTTCTCGGATTTACCAAAATAAAATCCCGTAGGAATAGGAAATTATTCGTTTATAGAATTAGGAAAGATCCAAACGCGGAAATCACAGAAGTGAGGCTGGGGAAGAGGCGCAGCATGAGCTGCGTCCCTTTGAAGAGGCGCAGCAGGTGCCGCGCCTGTTCCCAAGCAGGTCGGTTCTGACGGACTTTTGGAAACAGCAATTAGTATAAATAGAAGCGTCGACGAAGCTTTAAACCATATATTTCTTCCGTCTCTTCTTCGTCGATTCATACATAAAAACTCCCAATAAATTTTCAAGAGAAAATTATCATCATGAATGCTTTGGAGATTCGCTTGAAGGAATGGACTAATGAGTTTTCGAACATTGAGAAACACGATATGGGTGCTTATAACCTTGGGTCTTTATTGAGTTTGAAACTCATTAAGGTTGTAAGACCGTTCTTGGATGCTTGCCTTGATTATTGGGACCCAAATTATCATGTTTTTGCGTTCCCAGGAGGTGATATTTGTCCTTTTCCGGAGGAAATTGCTGCTATTGGCGGGTGGGACCCCGAACATTTACCTGCCATCCCTTCTACTGCTCAAGGGTATAAGAGCAAGTTTAGAGATTTGCTTGGACTTACTAGACTTGAGGTAGATCGCTTAGTTACCCCGAAAGGCGTGAGAATGTTGGACTTCATAGACCGATTCATCAACAGGGCCGACCCTACTGTTTCTTATGTTGCTAGGAGGAGAGCATTTGGCTTCTGTTTGCTTCATGTATATGTCTTCCAGGGACATGTTGATGAAGATTTGAGAGGCGATCCTCGTCTTCTGGGCCTCATTGAGCAAATGGAGCTGCGCAGGAGCCCAGCTTGTCTATGCCTAGGGGAGATCATTTTGGGTTTGGATAATAGGAAATCCAACCGTGATCTGCCGTTCTTGGGAAGTCCCGTTATCCTACAGGTAAAAGACACCTTTCTTTCTTTTTTTTTCTTCTTTTTTTTTTTTCGTTTTTTTTTTTTTTTTTTTTTTTTTTCGTTTTTTTTTTTTTTTTTTTTTTTTTTCGTTTTTTTTTTTTTTTTTTTTTTTTGTTTTTGCGGGTGTCTAATACCTGTTTTTTTTGGTAGGTTTGGCTTATGGAACGGCTCCGATTGCTCGAGCCCCCAGTTCATGCACTTTCCTATCATGCCCGTATGATTTCGATGAGGACACGGCTGTACATGGTGGACTTCACCGGTCCTGCGACTATTGGAAGAACAAGTGAAGAATGATGATGGCCCGCCTGATCAGGTGGGTCGTTCCGTGGTGGCACCTCAAGTCTCCACGGAGTGTCTTCTTTGGATCCTACTAGGTCCGTGCGCATTCCTGGATTGGAGTTTATGGTATGCATCTTCCCTGAGAGATTGATGAGGCAAGTTGGGTTGAAGCAGATGATTCCTAGGCTTGACACCGTTCCGCAAACTGCTATGGCGCTTACTACAAAGAGCCGAAGAGAGTGGGCTATGAAATGGGCCCAAAGAAACATGTGGTTCTTGAACTTCTCCTCCAATGCCTTGTGGGTGTCGGACTCTTATCTGAGGTGGAGGAAGGCTGCAACTTCGGAAGAGCGAAAGAGGCGAGGAAGCGCGAGCCCGTTGACTACAAGGTGCGAGAGGGAGAGAAAGAGAAGGAGAAGCATCTGACAGAAGGAGAGGAAGAAGCTGGGTTCCAAGTCATTCATCCTTCGAAGAAATCGAAGACTACTCCTGTCGCAGAGGTGGTGGTTGGCAAGAATGGAAGAGTCAGGCCTCGAGAAAGACCGTTGGTGATTAGGTCTGAAGTGGTGCAAGAGCGCCCGGCTCGAGGTCGTGACAAGAAATATGACAAGAACGACAAGGGCAAGGGAAAGATGGAGGAATAGCCCAAGTCTTATTTATTATTTAATTATTATTATTATTGTTGTAATAAGAAAGGAGGGATTTTTAGAATCCTAGCCTAATCTATTTTTATTATTTGTCGTATTATTATTATTAGGAATTGAATGAAATAAAAAGGTTAAATGGTTATGAAACCGTTGGTATTTTCTTTAATTATTCTTGTCGAATTTCAAATGCAATGCAAATGTCCTTCTATTTACATTTTAAATATAATGGTGGGTTGAATCCCATGAAGGATTGCCTACGTATTCACTTAGAGAAAGCGAAATCAAACCCTTGCGCGTAGTTCGAGTAAATGTAAAAGAATAATTGTTCGAAGCAAGAGCTTGTAATGAACATAGAAAATAAGCATGAGCTTTTGCTCACTCGGGAGGTGCGAATTTAGTTTGTTTGACGATATGAGGATGACAAGTTTGCCAAGATGCAAGAGCATAGTGACATTCAAATGGGCCAGGGGCCGTTTATTTAGTGCCACAAGAGCGACACGTAGGTTTACGCGAGGCGCGTTTTTGTTCCTATTCTAGGCATAGTATCGTTTCAGTTGGTCGAGATTTGTGGGGTTTGAGAACTCATTCCCGTCTAGGTCTGTGATTCTAACCGCACCCCCTGGGAGTATTGATTTGACTAGATATGGTCCGGCCCAGTTAGGTTTGAATTTTCCCCTTGGGTCGACAGGTAAAAGAGCTCTGACCGATTTGAGAACTAAATCTCCTTCTTTGATGTTTCTTGGCCTAACCCTTTTGTTGAAAGCTCGTTTGATACGTGCTTGATATGTTTGGACATTATGTAAGGCACGAAGCCTACGTTCATCCAGGAGGATGAGTTCTTCGTATCTATCTTTCTTCCAATCGGCTTCCGGGATTTGACTTTCTAGCAGAATACGCAAGGATGGTATTTCTAGCTCGACTGGTTGTACGGCTTCCATGCCGTAAGTCAAATAGAAAGGAGTAGCCCCAGTGGGCGTCCTAAGCGATGTACGATACCCCACAAAGCGAAGGGTATTTTGCTTGGCCAATCTCTATAATTGTCGGTCATTTTCTTGAGGATTGTGACGACATTCTTGTTAGCCGCTTCTACCGCGCCGTTAGTACGTGGTCGATAGGGCGAGGAGTGATGATGCTTGATCTTGTACTTGGCTAGCAATTGTTCGGTTTCGGCTTGGAAGTGGGACCCATTATCGCTAATGATTTCATGTGGGCAACCATATCGGCAGATGATGTTGTTTTGTATGAATTTGGCTACATTTTTGGCCGTAAGAGCGGTGTAGGAAGCCGCTTCTACCCACTTGGTGAAGTAGTCAATTGCTACTAGGATGAACTAGTGACCTCCTGTTCCGGCTGGGGTTATTTTCCCAATTATGTCAATTCCCCATGCGGAGAATGGCCAAGGAGATGTCATCGTATAGAGCAACGAAGGAGGGACATGTTGTACGTTCGAAGATTTGTGATTATGGCAATGTCTCACATATTTGATACAATCGGATTCCATTGTGGTCCAATAGTACCCTAGACGTGTGATTTTCTTTGCCATCATAGGTCCACTCATGTGAGGACCTCATTCTCCGTCGTGGACTTCTTCCATCACTTTTCGTGCCTGTGAATGATCAAGGCAACGTAGGACTACACCAAGAGGTGTTCTTTTGTACAATTCTCCTTGCATTAGGATGTATTGGGAAGCTAGTAGGCGTATAGCGCGTTGTCCCCTTTTGTCCATGTCTGGTGGATAGGTGCCATTGAGCTTGAAATTCAGGATTGCTTGGAACCAGGGTTCCTGTGCGATTTCTTCTTCATCGGTAATTTGATGGACATAAGCCGGGTCCGACCATCGTTCGATACACAAAGGCCTTTCCATCATGTAATCTGGCATGTTTATCAAAGATGCAAGTTTCGCAAGAGCGTCTGCAAATTGATTTTCTTCTCGAGGTAGGTGTAAGTAGGTTACGTGATCAAAGAATTGAGCGACTTGGTCTATTCTAGCCTGATAGGGTGCTAGGCTTTCACTTCGGATTTTCCAGGATCCCGTAACTTGGTTGATGATCAGTGACGAATCCCCGTGCACTCGGAGGTTTTTGATGCCTAAGCTTACTGCCGCTTGTAGTCCAATTAGACAAGCCTCATACTCTGCGGCGTTGTTTGTCACCTCGAAGTCGAGTTTGACAGCGATTGGTGTATGCTCACCTTCAGGAGAAATGAGCAACACTCTTATCCCAAATCCTCTTAGGTTTGATGCTCCATCGAAGTATAGGTCCCAGGAGTCTACATCTGTTTGAAGTATATCCTCGTCGGGAAATGACCAAGTATCTATGGTTTGTGCGTCGTTGATGGGATTTTCTGCGAAGAATTCGGCGACGGCGCGACCCTTTATTACTTTCAGTGGCACATATTTGAGGTCAAATTCCGAGAGCATCATGGTCCATCTTGCCAGGCGTCCGTTGAGGACGGGTTTCTCGAAGAGGTATTTGACTGGATCCATTTTGGAGAATATCTTGACGGAGTAGCTAAGCATGTAGTGACGTAGCTTCTTCGTTGCCCACACAAGAGCGAGGCATGTCTTTTCGAGTTGTGAGTACTTGCACTCGTATTCCAAGAACTTCTTACTTAGGTAGTAAATAGCTCTTTCTTCACTTCCTACGGTTTGAGCTAACATGGCGCCCATGGCGGTTTTGGTTACCGTGAGATACAAACCAAGAGGTTGATCTTGTTGTGGTGGCATGAGCACTGGTGGTTTAGCCAATATCTCCTTGATTCTGTCGAACGCCTTTTGACAATCGTCGTCCCACATGGTGTGGTCTGTTTTCTTGAGTTTCTTGAAGATAGGCTCGCAAATCATCGTAAGTTTCGATATGAATCGACTTATGTATTGCACTTTTCCCAGAATCCCCGACTTCCTTTTCTGTTTGAGGTTGTGGCATTTCGATCAGAGCTTTGATTTTGGAAGGATCTATTTCTATGCCTCGTTGGCTAACGACGTATCCTAGGAGTTTGCCAGAGGTCACCCCAAATGTGCACTTCTGAGGGTTGAGTCTCATGTTGTACTTTCGTAGCCTTGCGAAGAACTTGCGAAGGTTCGCAATATGTCCCTCTCTTTCCTTGGATTTGACGATCATGTCATCTAAATATACCTCGACTTCTTTATGCATCATGTCATGTAGGAGTGTAGTCGCGGTGCGTTGGTATGTAGCTCCGGCGTTGATCAATCCGAACGGCATTACTGTATAGCAATAGGTTCCCCATTGGGTGACGAACGCGGTCTTATGCATGTCTTCCATAGCCATTTTGATTTGGTTATAACCCGCATATCCATCCATGAAGGATAGTAATGCGTGGTCTGCAGTATTGTCCACTAATATGTCGATGTGAGGTAGAGGGAAGTCATCTTTTGGGCTTTTAAGTCCCTAAAGTCAACACAAACTCGGATTCTCCCATCCTTTTTGGGTACGGGTACTATGTTAGCTAACCAGTCAGAATACTCGGAAACTTTGATGAACCCGGCTTTGAATTGTTTGTCAACTTCTTCCTTAATCTTTAGAGCCCACTCTGTTCTCATTCGTCGAAGCTTCTGTTTCACAGGTTTGAAACCTGGTTTAATCGGAATCCTATGTTCGGCGATATCCCTGTCGATCCCTGGCATGTCTTTGTAGGACCAAGCGAAAACGTCTTTGAATTCATTTATGAGGTCTATGAAATCGGCCCGTTCGGTAGAGCTCAAGGTAGTCCCTATCCTAAGTTCTTTGGGTTCTAGTTCGGTCCCTACATTGATGGGTTCGGTGTCCTCAATTACAGGTCCCCCTTCCCCTTCCTGTAGTATTTCTTTGGCTACGTAGGGAGGTATTTCGGTCAAGTCTGGGTCTTGGTCATCCTCGTATCATCAAAAGAATTGCACTCAAGATAACGCAAAGAGTAAGCAGAACCCGATTTATTCATATTGAGATGCGAGTAAAGTTGAAACAAAGAAGCCAACTGATCCATGGTCGGTGGCGATAAAGGGACGAGAATTGGGGCATTTCCGAACTATCGTGGCTACTTGAAAATAAGCTAGGAGAAACGAAGGGAGTGGGGATGACGACAGGAGTAGACTCTCTAATGACTTCTCTAGACTTTGACTCTGACTCCGACTCCGACTCTGATTCTGATTCGAACTCGTCATCTTCGGGTTCTTCTTTGAACATCTCTCCTTCTCCAGTGGTGAGCTTGAAGAGTCTTCCCTGATTGTTGGTCCATTTGATCGATTTTCTCCATCCTTCTCGCCGCTTTGTGTCGATTTCGTGATCAATGCGGTGGGGTTGAAGCGATCGTCTTGAAGTATCGTAGTAATGATCTCATCCTGCGCGGCCTTAACAAATCGGTCCTCTCCAAACAGGAGGCTTACAGCTTGCTCGTCTAAGCAAGGTGCTTGACGGGTTTTGACGGTAGGAACCGTTTCTGGAGGGATGAAGTAGCAATCGTGAAAGATCTCGATTCCGGCTAACTTCCTCTCGTGGTAGTGCCAAGGTTCGGGAAATCCATGAAAGAGTTCCGAACTTCCTTCTTGAACGAAGTATCCATTCAAGGTAGGGAGATATGGCCTCATTTGGACTCCTACATACTTGCGATTTTGGACTTGGGCAAGCATTTCGAGAACTTCTTCTGTTGTGGGTTTGTACCCTAGTCCAAGTGGTATTCTCGATGAGTTGCCTTTCTTGTATGGCGCGAAGGTGTTCTTCCGAGTCGGGTTCAAAGGCATTCCAGGGAAGTATCCCTGATTTTTGAGTATGTGGTTGACCACCAAGTCAGAGTGGGGATTATAGTATAAGGGTGCCAACTCACTTTCTATGACATTTACACTTTGGAAGCCCCCAAGTTCGTATATGGGATCCGCAAGGACTTGATTATTTGATTGCTTCTCGATTATGGCCTTGATGGGTGACGAAATGATTGTCACAACTTTGTCATTTAGTGGGATCTTGATCTTTTGGTGAAGGGTGGATGTTACTGCTTTGGAAGCATGAATCCAAGGCCTTCCCAGAAGTATGTTGAATGAAGCTTCGATGTCCACTATTTGGAAGTTAACCTTTCGTTCGATTGGTCCCGTTGCTATGGTTAGGTTAGCAAGTCCAACCACCTTTCGTCGTGTACCGTCATATGCACGTACACCTTGATTTGTAGGGGTCCAGTCTGACTCTTTCATGCCTAGCTTGTGTGCCGTTTTGAGGGGTATGACGTTGACCGCGAAGCCATCATCTACCAAGGTCATTGGCACATTTTTCTTTAGACAGATGACAGTGATGTATAGCGCAAGGTTGTGACTGGCGCCGAAAGGTGGCAAGTCTTCGTCTGAGAAAGTAATAGGATTACTTAGCTTGGGTGATTCTTGGAAGACCAAGTTGACTACATCTTCAGGAGTAGAGTTATGCGCTACATTCAATTTGGCCAAAGCTTGCAGTAAAGCTTGGCGATGCGGAAATGAGCTTGCCACTAGTTGCCAGACTGAAAGATCAGCCTTGGTTTTCTGTAATTGCTTGAGCAAATGATCAGTGGGGTCGTCTTCGTTGTCATTTGGTGTGATGACATTGGTTGGACCGTTTTGAGTAGTGCTTTGGTATGGGCGACCCGAACGAGTTAGGTGGTCCACATCTTGGTCTTCTCCGTTTTGGACTATTTCCTTTACTAAGGAGTTTTCGATGAGATACTCGTCTTCATCATCATCGGCCCAAACTCCATTGATTGCAGCTAGTTCCTTCATCCTCATGATGTCACTTTCTAGTTGTATGATTTGATCGACTAGTTTATCAACCACGGCGACTACTTCTTGCATAGTAGCATTTTGAGAGAAGGTCAATGGTACGCGCTCTTTAGGCGTTGCCTTGGGATCGCGTAAGGTCATTACCATGTTTTCTAGTTCCCACACTTGTCTATCTACACTCCTTGCCCATGCGATGAAGTCGGAGATGGTAGGAGAGATGGTAGAGTAGAGTCTTTCTTTCTCAATTGCATGAATTTCATTTTCGGTGGGAGAAATGAGATGTGAGCAATCTAAGGTAGATTCGTCACTTGTAATCACTAGAACTCCAAGAGGATTCTGAGTGTTGTTGGGCTTACCTCCTGGTGGAATTGGAAGTCGGCCATCTTCAATCATGTCTTGTAGCACATGTTTCAATTTGTAGCACTTTTCTGTGTCATGTCCCTTGCCCCTATGGTATTCACAGTAGGAATTTTCATCCCAGAATTTGGACTTCCTTTCAGGTTCGGGAGTAGGCCCAATGGGTTGGAGTTTGCCTTGCTTCATTAGCCTTTTTAGAGCGTTGGAGTACGTATCTCCAAGGTTCGTGAACTTCCTTGGTGGGCTAGTTTTCTTGGATGGCTCGAGAAGGTTAACTTCGTCGGTCTTGCTAGTAGAGCCGTATGAACGACTCGTGGACCCTTGGTATCCTCGACCTACCGTTTTGGACAAGAGTCCTTTGCGGATATCATCTTCAATTCGTGTCCCTAGTACAGTTAAGTCCTTGAAGGTCTTGATGTTTTGATATCTTAAATGGTTGGCATATATGGGCTTGAGATTGTCCACAAACTTTTCCACAAGAGTGGCCTCATCCGGGCGTTCAACTAGTTGAGTACTAGTCTTCCTCCACCTACTTAGGAAGTCGGTGAATCCTTCCTTATCATTTTGGGTAAGAACCTCTAGAGTGCGCATGTTGACTTGGATCTCAGCATTATCCGCATATTGTTTTGAGAACTCGATGGCGGCGTCCTCCCAAGTAGCGACCTTTTTGTGATCTAGAGTGTAGAACCATTGCTTTGGGATGGTGTCAAGAGATGAAGGAAAGATCCTTAAGAACATCTCGGGTTTGATGCCTTTGATAGACATGTAGTCCTTGAAGGCACGGATGTGGTTCAAAGGGTTCTCATGTCCTTTAAACTTAGGGATATCCGTCATGCTAAAGTTAGTGGGCAATTTGGAATTGACGGCTTCATACTTACGATTGTTCTCCCTGTAAATGTCATCCCCCTTAAGGTACATCAATTGCTCCTCTAGGTATTGGAGCCTTTTCTCATTGCGGTTGTTCCTAGGACAGGATTCTCATCTTTAGACTCGTCATCGGAGAATTGTAGCACTCCACCTTTAGGGGGAGGTAGCTTTCCCTCTACATCAAAGATACGGCCTTCGATAAGCTCAAGGCGGTCATAGGTTTGTTCTTGGGTAATTTGCATTTGGGCTATCGCGGCTAGGATTCGATCATTACTTTCTTGAATTTGCTGGAGGTTCGTTTCATCACTTGACCCAGGCATCTTGGAAACTGGATAAGAGATCGGCGACGAATCAAAACACGATCGACCATTCTATCACACTTGCTAAAAGAGGAAAAGTTTTGACTCGTGAAGTGGGTGTGTGCCACTTGTGTTGAGTGAGTTTTGAAGAAAGACAAGGTCTTTGAAAAGGTGTGTCCTAGTCAACTGTAGTGTAGTTGTAGGAGTGGACTCGAGGTGAGGTTTGAAATGGGCTTGTGGCCCGAATTTTGACACGACAAATGGACAGAGTTTTGACCGGATTTTGTGCTAATTAAAGGCCCTATTTCGAAATTCTTGTTTGAAACGGGTTTTGATCTTTTTGAAAATTCGTCATGGTTTTGTTTAGAAATGGTGATCACATAAGGTTTACACATTTATACAAGCATTATAATGGGATGCTGAGTGCATTTAGAAAGGTTTTGGTTTAAAGGGTGGGTTGCCATACCGAACCATCAAACCCGAAGTCTGTGGAGAGGCTCGTGCCAAACAAGAGTAAGGCCGATTCCTAGTCCATTTCCTCAAGTAGTGAAGGCCCTTGATGCAAACAAGAGTAAGCATCATGGTATGGATGACGTCAACCGCTATCCATCCTTAGGCCCAAATAAGAATTAGGACCGTTTAGACGGGACGATTGGTCGAATGGGTTGGGTTGGGCCTAGGAAGGCCGAATTAAACGGTCTAGGAAGACCGAGTTATGAAAACCGACAATTGTCTTGTACAAACTTATTCCCTAACCTTGTTCAAGTTTCACCCTTAGCTACACGTAAGTGTATGTCCCATGCCGGAGTCGCCAAAGCGTGGACAGCGGGCCGCCACGGGGCGCTTGGTGAAGGGGCTCGAAAACAAGCGTTTGCATTTTGTATGGAGTCGCCACCAATTTTTATGGGAAATTGGAACCGTTCGAATACCTCGTGTCATGTCAAGACACAAAGTAGTGACATGAACACTAAGCAATCGTTACCCTTAGCATTCTATGTCTAGAATGACTCTCGTGGATGCCAATGAACACGGGTGCTCACGGAGATCTGGAGTAAGGGGTGAGGGTACGTATTAGGAAGCTCTTTTGATCGAACACCTAATCCCGCCCGCCTCGATAGCGGCCTCTACTAATGATTAGGGAAGTTATTTATATCGATATATCGTCGGCTATATGCATGCAATGCAACATCCATTAGATTAATCCTAGCATGTGAGAATTAGACTAAGTCGGTTAACACGTAATTAGCATACAATTGGGTCGAAGTAGGATTT
The DNA here is from genome assembly GCF_048544455.1 of Silene latifolia. Taxonomy (NCBI): domain Eukaryota; kingdom Viridiplantae; phylum Streptophyta; class Magnoliopsida; order Caryophyllales; family Caryophyllaceae; genus Silene; species Silene latifolia. The sequence goes on from NC_133537.1 coordinate 193,871,901, forward strand.
AAGGTTGATTTACATGTGAGAAACATACAAACAATGAAAGAAATACAATAATGAAAAATACAATAATGAAAATTACATTGATTACAACGGAATAGGCGATTTATGTCGAAAATACCTTTAAAACGGATGATTTGAGAAAAAAGAATAAAAGAATAAAACACGACAGATCAGAAGGTGATAATACGATTATTAGTTGATTAATACGTAGCTAATTAAACTAGGTCAAGGCAGAAAAGGGAGTTCAGAGACAGAAATCACCCTGGAACAGGCGCAGCAGGCACTGCGCCCTTTGGAAGAGGCGCAGCAGTTGCTGCGTCTGTTCCAAGGGTGAGTTCTGGCTGTGAAGCCGGAACTGCAAATCGTTAATGTTATTTGTTAATTTTAGGATTGATTACGATATTAGACTCGGATGAAAGTTATTAGCAGATTATTTACATATGATTGAGGTCATAAAACAGCAAAACATGGGTGAGACGGAAACGAGACGGATTAATTATGTGAAGGGTCGATGTTAATGAATGATTAATTAAACTAACTAACTAAACGAATTATTAACTAAGCATGATGAATTGACGATGAATTAATGAACAAACAGGTGAAAATATATCAACGATGAATCCCAGAAACTCAACATGAACGAATTGAATTTCTAAAACCCGAATTGAATATTAATGACGAAAACCCGCAAATATTGATTATTAGGGATTTAAGTCGGATTTATGACGATTTAAACATGTTAATGACGATGGTTAATACACATATGAATTATTAAACTATCATGTGAACGAATTAATGAGACTAACAAAACAAAAGAAATTAATCGATACGAATTACGAGAGGACGGAGGAAGAAGAAAAGAAGCAGAAGCTGCGGCGGCCCTCACGAAGAGGCGCGGTGGTGCTGCGCTCCTTCAAGAGGCGCAGCGGTTGCTGCGTCTTTTCTCGACGTCGTCTCACCGGAAATCCGCAAAAAGGTTTTAAAGACGGTTTTAGAAATCGGTTTTAATGAGGTACTTTCGACATAAACCTTACATTTGTTATAAAATAATTAAAATACAATAAATAAAAGAGAGATTAATACACCCTCAGACTTACATGTTGACGGAACGAGAAGAACTAAGAAGATCGATTAGTGATGCTCGACGCGAATGCAAGGAAAGAGTGCCCTCGTAAGAGGAAAACGATTTAACAAGTTGATTAATTAGATTGATTGAGTGTAGTGGTCAAATTGGTCGGTCATGCAACGGAGAGGCTGGTACCGGGAAGGATCCGAGCTTACGTGGTCGGAAGTCCAAGCACGTAGGCTCCAATTAGTAAGAACGAAGTCTAGAATGCAAAGGGAGAAGAGAAGGGCGGACACTCGCGTGAGAAATATGAGGAACGAAAGCTCCTATTTATACTAATCACGTGAAGGAATAGGGTTTAGGAGACTCTTTGGAAGTGAATCTCGGAAAGATATAAAAAAGATACGTAAATCATGCGAGAGAAGGGCCGGGAAGAGGCGCAGCAGCACATGCGTCTCTTGGAAGAGGCGCAGCACCTGCTGCGTCTATTCCTAGGAGGTTTCCTCCTGCTTAAGAAAGATTTCCGCGTTTGAGTCATGGTAGGACGGAAATAATTTGATTATCTTTTGAATATTACGGGATATTATTTGCCAAAAGATAAAATTTGAGAAATATAGAATAGAAATATCCGGAACATTCCAGAACATTCTGACTCGGGATTTAACAGCTATCAGAAAATGGAGACGGTTTTTCACCCGGACTCCGAATGTACTCTAATTACTGCCAAAACGACCGTATCGGCACGTAGATGACAACTAAGAGGTTGACATTAATATTTGAGCAATCACTTGACGATAATCTTACGAACTGTCACAAATCGTTCCGCAAATCAAACATGCGGCCCAATCATCACCGGGTGGTTTGCGAGGGGTGCAGAAACGAGGTGTCTACAGACAATCATAAATAAATTGCAGCATTATAATATGTATGAACATGCCCAATTTTATGCTAAATCGCCTTTAAGTAGCCAATATCGTATATTACACGATTTTTACGGATTTGCGTGATTCAACGTTTTATAATCACAAAAATTACATAAATTCATATTTATGCACAAGTTAATTACCCTAACCTCTTAGGACTCAAAATTAGTCTTCACTAATTACTTGACTAAATTAACTCATATTTCTTAAAATTGTTCATTTTTTTTTTAGGTAAAATGTGAGTTTGTATTATATATCAAGGACAAAAAATAATTACATAAGGATTTGGGAGTTCAAAACCCCCGGCAAACATTTAAGCTCAATGAAAGACACTTAAGTTCTTATAGTAATACTATGATTTCCATTCCATTTTTTGATCCTCAACTGAACGTCTTCTTCTATTCTTCTTGCTAACAGCTCAGGTCGAATAATTGTTCATTAATGGACTTAAAATTATAATAAAATGCTATAAACTTCAAATAAATCACAAAAATTCCAAATAAATTTGAAATTTGAAATTTAAACTTATGAACATTCTGGAAAAATACCATGACACTCATAATGTTCAAAAACTTAGGTTAAAATTTCGTAAAATTATCGGAAAAACTATGTTGCGGTTTATCGGTTTTAACAAATATAGTCATAAAACATGAGAAAAATTATATTTATCAACTTTTCAATTTTATATCTGAAATGGATAATAAAATGCAACATATGACGTTTTTTGTTAGTCATGGAGTATGTTTTATTAATATTTCACTAATTAAGTCACTATTTATGCTATTTTTGTTCAAAAAATCATAAATCATGCATAAAGACTTCAATATAGCCTCTTATTTTACACACATCTTGTAAAATTGCCTGTGACAACATACTAAATTTCTATGACCAGATTCGAAATTTATCTCATATTAACCTATTTTTCATCTAAATCCGATTTTTATCATGAAAAATCCATATTTCGAGCATAAAAACTCCAAAAATTATGAAACTTTACAGGTTATCTAAAAATAATATATGTGAAAACATATACAAAAATCACCTGAAAATTCGAAGTTTAGCTAATTTTAGTCCGAAAATGACATTTTTAATCATAAAATCACATTTTTAATGCCATTATTATATAGGATGAACAATAAAAATCCATAAATTAACCAAAATATCCTAAAAACATTTTAGGATCAGAAAATTTAACATGCATAAATTATTTTCGTGATATATCATAATAACACAAATTTAACAAGTTTTATATGTTAATCGTATAACTCGGAAAAACTATAACCGACTTGCATGCAAACAACCAAGGCTCTTGATACCGCTTGTTAGAAAAGTAGATCTCTTTTACTCAACATATTCATATATGCAATGATATTAATTTAGTCATAAAATTAAAAGTGATCTTATGCATGCAAACTATATGTAAAAGAAGGAAGAAATCTTCATTCTTACATTGTTTTCGGATCAAAGGGCACAAGAGAGTTCTTCTACTCTCTTGTTCTTGAGCTCTCCTTAAATGGATGAACAAAGGATACAAGTATAGTATCCCTCCCAAGGAATAATACCCAAGATATACTCTTAATAAAATTAATATTATTAATACTAGAATAACATTAATTTAAATAAAATGACCCAAAAATATTTTTTGTCCTCTTGGATTTCGGTCAAGAGGAGGAAGAAGAAGGAAGAAATATTTTGTCTCTCAAAAATATTTTTATGATGTTAGAATGAATGAATGAACACTAGATTTTCATGTAGTGTATATTGGGAAAAATAAGAGAAAACCCTTGGCTTCTCTTATGACCAAACCGGGTAGGGTGAGGGCATTAGGCCAATGCATGGCATTTTGTCTTACCCATAAAAGTAGGCATGTAAGAGTAGGTATTAGTGTGATAATTATGCTTTTAAATAAAATATAAAACACACTTATATACACTACTCAACCCTTATATTTCTGTACATATAGTGTAACATGGAAAGTCCATTTTACACATTATTTTGTCAATATGTCACATGTAACATGTTCCATGACATTAGGTGCATAAAATGTATTTTTAACAATTAAAAATCAAAATATTAACAAAATATGTCACTTATAAACATAACCTAGTAATTCATAATTATTTGTACCGAAATAAATTCCCGAGTTATAAAATACAACATTATGTATTAATAATAATCAATTCATTCTGTTTCAATTTGTTTTCGTAAACAATAATTTCATCTAAGTAATAAAACAATTCGATCACTTAGACTGCATCTTATTTAATCAGATTATAATGAGATACGTAAATTTTACTTCCAAAATCGTCCGTCAACTTTCAAGTAATTTAATTAACTCGTAACGTTATACGATTAATTAAATGATCAATTAAGAGTATTATCCTTTAGGTATGACCTAGGAGATCAACTGATCACCACCGTCGCACGCCACTAATGTCAAACTCTAGTCAGCCAATCATTACCGATATGTGTGGACCAGTTGACAGTAAAAATACTTCCCAATTGTATTCTTTAAAATGAGACTTAAACATGTGATCATCATGATCAACAGTTGTGATCTCATTATTGTCGGAGGACACATATTCCAACAGTAATGGCAGGGGAGGCTCATGGTGGCGGGTGAGTATATGTAAATGGTGTGAGTTGTTGCGGGTGGTGTTGTTAATGTGGGTTGTTGTTGTTGTCGATTGTGGTTGTTGGTGCGGCTAGGTGCTGGTCGTGGACCACTATGGCCGGTGGTGGTGGTCCACGGTGGCAGCGGAGATGGTGGTCCTAGGAGGGAGTTCGGGTGCGGGTAATTGAGTCGGGTTTAAATAGTTTTAAGACGGTTTCAATTAATTAAATTAATTTAATTAGATTAGTTATTAATTAACTATATTTAATTACTTTAATTATGTCACGGTTTTATGAAGCGGTATTATTATTCGATTTGGATTTCTTATGGAGCTTTCTAAAAGGTCGGTTTATCCTACTCAATTTTAATAATTTGTCTAATTGTTAAATGAGTCATATGTCATTCATTTGCATTGAACGAGTCGGTAATTGGCATGTTATACGGTATCTTGCATTTATTGTATTGTCTTGTATGTCGGAGGACTTGGTGGCTTACTTGTTATTATAGAGACGTGAGGCGGTTGGGAGACCGTCTCACGCTCGGGTCGTCTCTTGGAGCTTCCCACTCCAAGAGCGATGTGCACCTTAATTGCTCGAGTTATGGAGGGACTCGAGTGGTTGAGACACGACGTCTGGCAGGGGATCCGGTTGGCTTCCGGACCCGCTACGTCAGGGCATGTCCCGGTACCTGTTTGTGGTTGTTGGTATGTCTGGGCATGTCCCGGTACCAGCGTGGTTGCCGGTATGTCTGGGCGTGTCCCGGTACCGTGGTGGTTGTGGGTACGTCTGTGCGTGTCCCAGTACCGGTGTAGTGGTTGTTTGATAGCGTCTCATTCATTTCATTCTCATGTTGTATATTCACACATTCGAGTCATGTCACACTTTATTTATTGAAACTAACGTTTGTTGTGTCTGTGTAATTGTCACCTATCTCTTTTGGGGTGGCCTGTGTCGATCCATATGATATCCTTTGGTCATATGGGGAGCAGGTTAAGTACAGGTTGTTTGGATAGCACGCAGGAGATGAGACGAGCTTGATGAGTCACGAGATGAGTCTAGTTGGCTAGAAGAGTATAGATGTCACGAGTTGTACTTTTATTCATTTGTTTACGTTTATGTAAATCATTAAACATTACATTAATAAAATGTTCTTTGATTGAAGTTTTGAAACACTAACTCGGGAAACCGAGATGCTAACACTCCAATTATCTTGGCCGGATAGTTGGGATGTTACAAATAAGTCAATACAATACCCGTCCCATGGGATCCTACCTCTACTTGCCACTCTACTAAGAGCAGTTTGTTGAGATTATAAATATTGTTTGAGGGTATAGAATAGACGACAATTCAAGATATCATCAAATACAAATAATAATAGCAACCAAGATATGCAAATGCTCAATAACCAATTCACATCTCCGAGACACATATTCATCCCGCCAATCCCTGGACTGCGGTATTCACATGTTATCCACCAGCGACTAAGCCTGGGGCCTTCCCATTCACACGTTATCCACCAGCGACTAAGCGTGGGGCCTTCCAATACTCATCCAACCAATTCAACAATATAATATATGTGTAGCATGAATACTCAACAATGGATTAATAATAATAGTCCACATTACCAATCATCCAGCAAATAACATCCAACTTCCAAATAATAAACATATGTCAATTAAACAAAATCATATTCGAGTTGAGTAGATAACCTACCTTTGCAGCTAAAATACAATTACGGAGTCCAAGAATAAATTAGAAATACACCACTTCAAATCCGCCACCTAAGACAATATTATAATTTATTTATATTAATTTTACCATAACTAATTTATTAATTAATTACGATTAATTATTATTAATTATAATGTTTAAGAAACAAAAACCCGTCTTTAAAGAATTAGCCCAAGGTCTCATAAAACCACAGTTTCAACCCGTGTACTCCTTCCTTGACCCAACACCCAAAACCACGGCCAAACACCCCGACACAAGGTCCATACACTCGTGACTCACCGTGGTTAACCACCCACTACCACGATGAACCCAGCCAACCACCACGGTTCCGGTTGAGCCCAGCCAGTAGACCAAACACCCATGCCCTAGGACCTACCTGTACGGACACACCCAACAACACACCAAAACCACCGTGTATATATCCCACAACCACGACCAACACAATGACCCACACCTTCATTGGCCACCAGCATAGCCACTACTTACTCATGGCGGTTCCAGTGGTGGTGCCCAACCTCCCTCGAAGCAACCACCATGGCCACAACAGCCGTCTTAAGACGGTTTCAATCAAAACAACCCCAACTCCCATGTTTTCCTATTTTTCGGCTACCACAACCACCAAGGTCAAACCTCTAACTCTCCAACCGCCACCACTAGTGTCGACGCCACCACCCACGACCAACCAACCCAAACCCAGGTCATGACGTTCAACGAAAAGGGTTCAATTTCCCGTTTTAAATCCTGCGGCACAACCATACCCTAGCCCCGAAAATAACCCAATTACCACCCTAGGTCAGCTGTCGACGGTCACATAAGGGTTAGGCGAGGTCACGGTGGCCCAAGCTAGCCCATGGTCGAAGTCATAGTCCCTTGGGTTGCATGTATGGTGGTGCACGGTGGTCTTAAACACGGTGTACAAGCGATATAAACATTAATTAATTAAATTATGAGATAGTTTTATACGATCTTAATCCCTTCCTCTTTCTCTAGATCACTTGTTCTCCCTTCTTATGGATTAATTTCAGTTTTTTTATGATTGAATAAGCTAGGGTAAGGTCCCCTTTTCTCTATTTATAATTTGGTAGAAAGGCAATTAGGAACTCTATTATTATTATTATTATTATTAATTATAAATATCACTATTATTATTATTAATATTGACTGAGTAATACATGGTCAAACACGGCTAAATACAGGGCCACTGTAATTTCTGACTCAACCATTACTTATTATTTTATTCTATTATTCCGTCTCATTTATTATTATAAATTATAAACATCACAATTAATTCGTTAAAAGTTATTATAAATGTTACCAAAATACGGGATATTACAACTGTGTCTTTCATCAAGGGAAGGGTCGTAATACAGAAAGGTACTTTAGATTAAATGAGTAAATTCAAGATATAATCGAGAATGGAACGATCCCAATCCAAATTGGAAAGCCCAACAATGTCACCAACCCTTTTGGTGATCATCCTAACTTTGTTGCTATCGTAAATAACGTCGATTATTCCCATCTCATTCATCCTTGCTACCTGAAACGGGTGTTTATTGGAAATATATTCGTGGATTGCTCCAAGTTTCTGCCAAGCCCAGTGAATGAAATTCTAATTGGGGACTTTGCTATTGACTACACTCCTTATATTATAAAGAGTGCAAATGATGTTTATGGTGTCTGAGATGAGGATGAAGACGATGTCTATCTCACCGAAGGTGCAATTGTCCCTCATACTCAAGAAGGAATCCTAAGGGTAAGAAGAGATGCTCTCGAGTCCAATCATCTGACTCGGTCAGGGCGTCCCTATCGTATTGAGAAGGCTAGCCACGCCTCTACTTCTAAGGGTGTCCCAGATAAGGAACCTTCCAAAGAGCTAGCCGTAGTCAAGGTTCTAGGTGAAGGGTCGACCTCAGAGGCCTCCCTCATCAAGCAGCTCCAAAAGACTAAGGCCGATGTGTCCATTTGACAACTTATTTTGAGTTCCTTCGAGCATCGTCAAGCTTTGCTTCAAGCTCTTATGAATATGACTTTGTCATCAAGGGCCACTCCCAATGATTTGGTCACCTACATTGTTCAAAATAAACCATGGCTTACTAATGCCACAACGTTTTCTGACGAATATCTACCATCGTTCGGGCCCCAACATAATTTAGCCCTCCATATTGTTGTAGTGTGCCTTAACAAGCACATTCTGATTACCCTTGTCGACGATGGGTCCGCTGTCAATGTACTTCCTCTAAAGACCACCCACATTTTAGGCCTCGAGAAAAATGACCTCATACCCACCACGCAAACGGTTCGGACTTTCGATGGCACAGTGCGTCGAGTAGCCGGACTCGTCAATCTAGTGGTGCAGACTGGGCTAATTAAAAATAAGATCAGTTTCCAAGTGATAGATGTTTGCTCATCTTTCAATATAATGTTAGGAAGACCTTGGATCCATGGTCCAAGGGCCGTGACTTCGACCCTACATCGAAAGATTAAGATTCCACTCGACGGCGAAGCCTACACCATCAATGTCACCCCAATCATGGTAGATGGAGGGGACGTTACTTCCGAAATAAGGGCTGACATCACCAATGACGCGTGTGGTTTCGAAGTCATTAGCACAATCGAATTGAACCCCGAGTTAGAAAACTTGGACTTATACACAGGAAGCCATGTCTGTAAAATAATTCTTGAGGCTGGGAAGTATTTTGGTTTCTCTATGTACCCCCGAAGGGGGTACGCATTTAAATTTAAACTACCTATAACCAAAGGAATGACATTTGGGATTGGATATGGGCCCACTGAGGAAGATCTCCGGAAGAAAGGGGGAAGGTTGATTGAGGATCGAGATATCGACATAAGGTCATACCACTTAACTCTAAATGGCCATTTCGTGAAAGCCGGAGAAGAAATTCTTTTCATGGACTTTCCCGAACCCCTCTTTGACCTAAGGAGGAATCAAATGGTCCCGGGAATCGAATTTTTCCGAGATTTCTACTATATTACTAGGGATATCTGACAGTAATGCCGTCTAAGACTGAGTTGGTGCCTTTCGTTGAAGAAAAAGTTATGTGCTTTCTTTTTGGAGAAGAAAAGAAGTCGTGGGTACCAAACCAAGATTTGGTAAGTATGATCTTGCGAAGTGAAGGGTTTGATCTATCTTCCCTCATCACCAATGTAAATCCTCAGAGGACTAACATGGGTTGGCAGAAAACTATCAAATGGACTGACAACAAAGGGTTCCTTTTCAAGTTGACAAGGGGAGAAGGAAAAATGTTCAACCCGGATGATGATTCCGATACTGAGTCTAAGTCTGAGTCTCAGACTGAGTCTGACTCTGAGTCTGAGTTAAGTTTTAAGGTTGAGTCTAAGGTATCAGGTGTTGAAAATACCCATCCCCAACCTTTCATTCCCATATACCCTCTCCTAGCCTAAGTATTTTGGGGCTGTCCCGAATATTCCTATCCCACAATTGAACTCTGATCAGTGTGCCCAAATGTTAGCCTGTTTTGCGCAGTTTCAAATCAATAATAATGTGAACCAGTTTGGTTAAGACTTGTCTCTTTTACATTGCAATTCGATTTCTGAAAATGATTGTTTTGGTGATGATATTAAGAATGAGTTCGAAAACAAGAAGGTTGAAGAAGAAGAGGAGGAGCTAGAACCGCATCTTCAGTTAATAAAGGGTTTGGAAGAATATGAACAAAGAACATCGGTAATTGAAGATACCAAAACCATTAAAGGAACTACCTTAGATCCTGCAGAGAAACAAGGGTTCATTGACTTATTATCTAAGTTCAAAGATGTTTTTGTGTGGTCTTATAAGGACATGCCGGGTATTTTCATAGAAATTGCAGAACACATAATTCTGATCAAGCCAGGTTATAAGCCAGTTAAACAGAAGTTGTGCAAATGCGAACCGAGTGGTCTTTGAAGGTTAAAGAAGTTGGGTTTATCAAAGTGTCAGAATACTCAGATTGGGTAGCCAATGTTGTTCCAGTGCTAAAGAAAGATGGGAAAGTTCGAGTCTGCGTTCATTTTCGAGATTTGAATAAAGCAAGCCCAAAGGACGATTTCCCGTAACCTCACATCAATATCTTGGTTGACAATACCGCGAATCATGCGTTACTCTCCTTCTTGGATGGGTATGCCGGTTACAATCAGATAAAGATGGCCGAGTAAGATATGCACAAGACTACATTTACCTAATAGTGGGGTACCTATTATTATACAGTGATGCCTTTCAGCCTGATAAATGCCGGGGCTACCTATCAGAGAACGGCAACGATGTTGTAACATGACATGATGCATAAAGAAGTTGAGGTCTATGTCAACGACATGATCGTGAAATCAAAGGAGCGTAGTAGCCACCTTAGTTCATTACATAAGTTCTTTGAGAGATTGCGCAATACAATATGAGGTTGAACCCTCAAAAATGTGCATTCAGGGTTACTTCTGGTAAGCTCTTGGGTCACATCGTTAGCCACCATGGCATCAAAGTCGATACGTCAAAGATAAAAGCTCTAATGAAAATGCCTCACCCGACGACCGAGAGAGAACTTCGCGGTTTCTTGGGTCGAGTTCAATACATCAGTAGATTTGTTGCAAGGTTAACCATGATATGTGAACCAATCTTCAAAAAGCTCAAAGCTGGAGAACATATCATGTAGGATGATTAGTGTCAAGCTGCCTTTGACAGCATTAAAGAAGTGTTGTCAATTCCACTAGTTCTTAGTCCACCTATAGTTGGGTTGCCATTGTTGCTATATCTCTTGGTTACGAATACTACAATGGGGGCAATGCTACCCCAAACAGTCGATAAAGGAGAAAGAGCAATTTACTAAAATAGTAAAAATTTCTTGGGATACGAGTTTAAGTACACCCAATTGTAGAAGACATGCCTAGCTTTGGTTTGGGCTACGAAGAAATTACGACACTACATGCTTAACCATAGTGTCCATATCCACTCGAAGATGGACCCGATCAAATATTTGTTTGATAAACCGGTACCCAACGGAAGAATGTCGAGATGGACTCTTGTGCTCTCTGAGTTTGACTTGAAATATGTACTATTCAAAGTGATAAAAGGCAGAGCCGTGGCGGATTTCCTCGCCGATAACCCCGTAGAAGAAACCGAAGTTGTGGATACATGGTCATTTCCCGATGAGGATATTGTCCACGTAGAAGATGATATGTGGCACCTCTACTTTAAAGGTGCGTTTAATTACAAAGGATACGGGATAGGTGTCTTACTTTTCTCGCCAGATGGTGAACACGTTCCTATTTCAATCAAATTGGACTTTAATGTCACCAATAATGCTGCGAAATATGAAGCTTGTCTCCTCGGTTTGCACGGTGCTATCGAGTTAGGAATTAAGAAGCTTACGGTGCACCGGGACTCGTCGTTAGTTATCAATCAAGTATCCGGGACCTGGAAAATCAGAAGTGATAGTCTGGCCCCATATCAAGCAAAGATAGACGAATTAGAAAAATTCTTTGATGATATCAAGTACGTTCACCTTCCAAGAGGTGAGAACCAATTCACTGATGCCTTGTCAAAACTGGCTGCTTTAATAAATATACCCGACCATATTGATAGTATGCCCTTGTGCGTGGAATGACGTTCCGAACTAGCTTATATCAATACCATCGATGATGACGGGGAAACCGAGACCGAGCCCTGGTACTAAGCTATTTTGAAATTTAATGAATCAGGAAAATACCCACTCGACACTGGTACTAATGGAAAACGAGCCATTCAAATGCTGGCACCCCAATTCGTTAAAACTGAAGAACGGCAGTTATACAAAAACACTGCACAAGGTATCCTATTGTGATGCATAGACATGCCGACGGCAAAAAGAGTTATGGAAGAAGTCCATGATGGTGAATGTGGTCCACACATGAATGCCCATATGCTAGTCCGTAAGAATATGAGGCTAGGGTATTACTGGACCACGTTGGAAACGGATTGTCGCAAGTATGTTAGGCATTGCCACAATTGCCAGATTTTCGCAAATGTGCAACATGTGCCACCTTCGATGTTATATACTTTGACCTCACCTTGGTCGTTATCAACGTGGGGAATTGACATTATCCGGAAGATTAACTCCTATGGAACAGGCGGGCACTGTTTCATCTAAGTTGCCATTGATTACTCCATGAAGTAGGTAGAAGCCAAGTCATATAATGTACTAAATGCGAAGCACGAAGCAAAGTTCATCCAAAATGATATCATTTGCAGATATGGGGTACCACACGCGTTCATCAATGACCACGGTACTCATTTCCAAGCTTAAACTACCGTAATACTTGAAAAGTATAAAATCAAGCATCACAAGTCCTTGTCTTATCAACCACAGACAAACGGTGCGGTAGAGGTCGCCAATAAGACAATCACTGCTAACCAAAGGAAAATATCTGATAATTACCGTGAATGGCCGGAGAAAATACCCTTCGCATTATTGGGATACAGAACATCGACTTGAATTGCAATGGTGCAACACCGTATTATTTGACATATGGGATGGAAGCAGTACAACATGTTCAGTTGGAAGTACCGTCTCTAAGGATCTTGTTGGAAAGTCGGGTTCCCGAATTGGATTGGTTAAAAGCCCGATATGATTCTTTGATTGTGCTCGATGAGCGGCATTTAAATGCTTTGCATCAAGTTCAGCTCTAACAGAAAAGGATAGAGAGAGCGTTCAACAAGAACGTGAAATCCCGAGGGATCAAAGAGGGAGACATGGTCTTAAAATCAATTCGAGCTCTACTTTCAGTTGACCCAAGGGGTAAGTTCAAGCCAAACTGGGTCGGTCCCTATTTGGCAAAGAAGATAATATTCGGGGGAGCAGCACACCTGACGGATTTGGACGGAAATGATTTCGCAAACCCAACAAACTTTGATCAATTGAAGAAGTACTATCCATAAGGACTCGTTCTCAATGTTACGAAATGAAATTTCAAATTGTAATGTTTAGATAGGTAGGAGCCACGGAACTATGTCGTGCTGATTTTGTTTCAAATTGAATTATTCTTTGTGGAAGTACGAGCTCAGTTTGATCCTGTTAATAGCAAGTACGTAGGCAACTCTTTACAAGAGTACAACCGCCCATTTTTTTAATAAAAATGAAATTTTATTTATGCATAAACTGGGGATTTTAATAAATAATAGACTTTTTATTTATTCTTACGAACCATTACAAGCATTCAAAAGAAATAGCACACTGAAAAAAGACAAGATTAATAGTAATAGCAGATAATAAAGTCAATGACTACATCTTGCCCTTGCCTTTGTCTTGACCATGTAACCTATCACTAGAGGACCCTTCTCCTGTCTTGGACCTCTTTCAAGGAGGAGCAGATGTTTCTTTTCTAGGACCTAGCCTGTCTTTCGCGCTAGGTCTAGGACCCAGTCGACCTTCTAATGTGAGCCCAATTTCCCTCGAGCCCAACCTATCCCTAACGCCTGACACTGAAGAATCAGTCCTAGGGTCTGTCTTGGTCTTTGTCTTGGTCCTAGATAAAGTGGGTGTCGTTGTTTTGGTCAGTTCAATTCTCTTCTCCTCCCGCGGGTGATACTTAAGTTCAGTGCCTTCATCTTTGAGTAATTTCTTCTTAGCAGCAGCAGAGGACCCTTTGGTCCATTTCAGATATGAATTAGACACCCAAGTAACGGAACGAGGCTCCATCACATGCCATACAGTTCGAGTAAGCCATCTCTGAAGCCACGCTTCACACCTGGCATTAGTAAGTTCTAAGGGTCGTTGAATAACAGGCTCCTCGGGTGGAATCACTTAAAGGCGTCCAAGCTGACGAAGAATTCGATAGGGAAAGATTTAAACAAAATACCTCAAGCCCAGTAATGTGATGTGCCTTACCCTACTGTTGTCAGGAAGCCCAATGAAAGAGGTTAGACGAAGCCAACGGAGAAACCAGCGGATAGGGCGACCTTTATCTTGGTCCAGTTCCTCATTCCAAAATGTTAGGTCGTTGCCTTGTCCGAAAGGGATGCGAAGTCGTCTGGAAGTCAAGTTGTTAGCTTTATATGACTCAGGGGCCAGGGGCGGTCCATGAGTCGGAGTCTTTCAAAGAGCAGCACCTGTAATAATTAAAGGGGATGAGTCAAAAAGAAAAAGAAGAAAAAAAACGGAAAAAACGGAAAAAAAAAGAAAGAAAAAAAAAGAAAGAAAAAACAAAAAAAAGAATGACTCATACCTGTAGAAGACGGGTCGATCCGAAAAATGCAGCATTTGGGTCGGTTTTCTTTGCATCCAAGCCCAGGATCGTTTTAGCAAAAATTAGCAAAGCATGGCTGCGCTGGGCCGTCATCAATTCAACAATAGCAATACATTTCGCTTGTCCTCGATGAGTGGTAGGATGAATATGCCCTTCAAAAGCATATAGGTGAAGCATGATCAGTCAAAAGGCTCTATGATAATGAGACCTAGTCACTAAGAAGTCAGAAGAATCCCGAAACTTGTTCAGAATGGCAAGAAGATCGACGTGTTCTCCATCGACAATGGCGCAGACCTCGTTAGCAGATAAACCTAAGAAATCACAATATTTGTGTACCCACCCCGGAAGGAAAATGGGTATAGCTCGAAGAGCTTCTAGTTTTCACCCTCCAATGGCAACAAATTCTTCAGGTAAGGGGCAGATTTCCCCATCAGGAAAGGCGAATACGTGATTCTTCCCGTCCCAGAATTTGAGGCATTCTTCCAGAAAGGCAGGTTGCAATTGAACTTGAGGTAATGTGATGAATTGAATCAATCCAGCATCGAGGAGCCATTGGGTCTTCTGGGCCATGGTTTTCGCCCAATCCTTCAAAGCACCAATTTACACATTCATGATTTTGAAGAAAGATAGCAACGGATGAGAGAATTTAGAAAGAAGAATTCTTGATGCAAAATCTCCATCAAACCTACTCCGTATATAGAAAATATAAAGGAAGAATTTAACCGGAATTTGGAAAGTGTTCAATCCAAAATTAGGAAAGAGGAGGTAGAAGCTCCAGCCGTGGGCTTCACGGCCTTAGGAGTCGTGCCCAGCTCGTCATGGGCCGGTCCATGTTTTGCTTCGTTGTCACTTTTTTTCGAAGCCGGATTGGCTAATTTGCATCTTTGCCCCGACGGGTCAATATTTAGATCAAAACCCATACATTCTTACGTGTGTCGCCTAAGTCACATTTCATGCATATCCATCAACTTCAGAACGAAAATTCAAAATTCAAAATTTTATCTTCAAGGATCGATGATCCCTTCATATTTTCAAAATGGATCTCATTTTCAAGATCGATGATCCGGGATTTAGCCTAATTCATATTCAAGTTTTTTTCGGGTCGATGACCCAGTTCTTTTTCAAGTGGCCGTTTCAAAATGAATTCAATTTTAAAAGATCGGTCATCCAAATGTACTTTTGTGATGATTATTCGTACGTTCTCGTGTTTCAAATGTTAGCTGGAAATGCTCCAACTGGGGGCTCTAAAGTCGAACTAAGGGCCCTGAAGTCATTGGCCTCAGAGCTGTCGGAATAAAAGGATGATATCCACTGATATTTCAATTAAATACAAGAGTCAATACAAGAGCGTGAAATGGAAGAATTCCGCAGCTGAAAGCAATGATAAAAGGACATTAAATAATAGATTTTGGGCCAATGTTAGCAACGCCGAACTACGAAGCGGGTTTGATTCCATCATAAACGGATACGTAGGCGCCTGAGGATAAGGCTCAACCCACCTCCTATGAAAAATGACGAGTCGATGACCAGTATGATCAAACGAAGTGAATGTAAGAGTTGAGGCGTCCAGAACCGTGTTTCATGTATGATCTCTTATTATGGTTGGCCATCGAGCTTATATACGCAAGTTTAATGGACTATAAACGACCCGCAGAATCCTCAGTTCAATGGACTTGGGGTATACTTTGACTTTCGCCTTTGTCCATGGCTCAGTCAATGTGAGGCTAGGGGATGTAGATACCCATATCTGTCGATGTTGCATTTATTGAAAATCCGGCAAACACCCGATGATGATAGGACAACATGTACTCCGTTCAACACTGTCATTATTTGGGATATTTGTTTTATGACGTAAAATGGAATTCGTCGATGAAGAATTGTTTTAATTTAAATGATATTTAAATTAATCTTTGTGTTTCAAATTCATTTTACAACTTAATTTGAATTTGATTGTCAATTTATTTTATTGAAAATAAAATAATTATTTGATTTGAAAAATCATTTTCAAAATGTTTATTTGATTTGAAAAGTCATTTTGAATGTGTTATTTTAATTGAAAAATAGATTTCGAGAGTTTAAATCGAGTTGATAACTCATTTGGTCATGCGGTTTTAGAGCTCGTTTTAGCTCAGTTTTTTAGCACGTTTTCTTTGCGAATTGGCACGAATCACAATTTAGCTAACCCACTTGGCCATCTACCCCATCCACCCATGTTTGAATCCCATATAGCCATGCCCAATCCTTAGCCAAAACCGACATAAGCAGCCCCCAAAACAGCCTCTTACCCATGTTTGCTATAGCCAATCGAAACCTTCTCTAAACCAATCCAATCCAACCCAAACCCGTATCTTATCTCCACCACTCTATACTACCCGTCTCCCTCTGCCTTGACCACCAAGTAATCTTTCAAAATATCTTCTATAACCCCTTCCCCAAGTTTACCAAAAACCGAGTCCAACTAGGACTTTCCAAAACTCGGTTTTTTGCCCCCAACTTCTAACCCTTCGACACTCCTTATATATAACTCCTATATTCCACACATTTGCATCTCCGAAGCTCTACACACATCCATCTACCATTAACCTATAATTCACGAACCATAGAAACCCTAATTACCTCCCAAAATCCTCGACAAAATCGAGGCATACAAACCGTGTTCTGGTTTGTGTGTTCCTCGTGTAACCCTTCGTTCAACTCTAAAATATCCATTATAATTCAAGCTTCTTGTTCCTAATTCGTCTTATAACATCTCTACACATCCCTAGCCATACCCTTGTGCAAGAATCCCCCTCTATTGCTCCAGAATTCCCTCGAAAAACAGAGTGTTAAACACTTTGTTTTCGCGGTTTTTCTATGCAGACCAGTTCTATTTATGCTCATTTTTCATGCCCAATTCTTTAAAACGAGTCCTGCTTACTTAAAAGTCTTTAATCTACATTCTTTCTAGTTCTGGAAACATCTTTCTGGTCGTGTAGTCGTTATTTCAACCAAAGCAAAATTTATATCTTTACAAACTACTCTAAGTAGAGTGATAAGCAAAGGTTGGATCCCAAGGAACGGGTATCGATTTAAGATTTCATTTGCAAGTAGTTATGTCTTTAGGGTGTCACAATTTTGGATTGAGATGAGAAGTAATCTAAACTAATCAATAAGATGAATGAAAACAGTAATAAAAGGTGTTTGTAAACAATTGATTAAGGGCACTAGGGTGTCATCGGTTCATAAGGGAATCATGGAAATAGATCATACAAACATGTTCTCAAATAGATGCAAGCAACTTATTGTTGTGATGCAATCGAGTTAGTGTATATCTTACAATTCCTAGGAAGATTTAGGTCCCGGAGCCGAGTCGATCAAGACTTTACAACACCTACAAGTCAACTTGGTCTCTTCCTATTCAACTCTATGCATGGTCTAACAAGGCTTGAGTTGGCTTATATCTTACAAGCCTCATTGAAAAGATAATAGATGGGTAAAAAAATCCAAGGTTTCATAGTATAGCATTTCATCAAACATAACATGTGCATAGGTTGAAATCACAACAAGAAAGCAACTAATTATGGAAGCATATTAAATTAAGTATATATCTAATCCCATGATTGATTCCCCTAATTCCCCATTAACCCTAGCTAAGAGACTACTCATTCATGATCAAGTTTAACATGCAAATAAGGATGTCAATCATATTAACAAAGAAAAACATGATGAATAAGTAATGTAAATAATAATAATTAAGGAAAGGTAAAAGGGATTATACCAACTTGACATGATCCAAATATAAAGCAAAGAATAATAGAAGGAAACTTGATGATTGATGGAGAGTTGTCAATCCTACAATAAACTCCAAATAATCTTCTAATTACCCAGCTAAAACTAAGAAAAATTGAGAGATTAAGGAAAGATTAAGATGTGATTAATATTGAAATGTGTATTACAACTTGATTTAAGACTAAATTAAGAGATTTAGAAGGAGATTAGTACTTGATTCTAAGATTGATGTTAAGCTAGGTAGTACAATAGGGTATTTATACTAAAATTAAGTACAAGGATTAGGGTTACTAAGGGCTTTAAATGACGATGAAGACCCTAAGAGAAGCTTGATGATTTGCAAATCCCGAGGGACATGCGCGTCCTGAGTAGCAACTCCCCTGGGACACACACGTCCTGGCTTAAAGTATGCTCGGGTCTGTAAGGGGATCCACGTGAGCTGAGCCTTGGGATGCCCGGATCCTGGGCTGGGACGCTCGTCCAGATCTCGGGACGCCCAGATCCTGGGACAGGGTTCTTCTCTTATTCTTGGCTACCTAACAATCCGTGGGGACTATCTTAGGGACGCGCGGATCTTTCATCATTGCCCAATTCACTTGATTTATTTGCTTAGACCTTTAGTATTGGTCTCCTCTTCGATGCTTGGTCATTAGATGCGATCCATTTTGCTCCATTTTGCTCCATAAATGCAAGGCTAGCAATCCTCTCCTACCAAGGACAAAAAACCTCAAAGAATATGCAAAATAGGGAACTAAAGATATGAAATGACCCTAATAGTTGCTAGAAAGTATGGGAACGAGGTTAATTTGGGGACTAAATGTGCATAAATATGAGTCACATCACTTTTAGATCGAATTTTCGTTGAGAGATGAGAGAAGAATTGCAGGTTGAAAACTGTGTTTCAGATTTGCAAAAAACGTGTTTGTTGTTGTGTTCTTTGTCGACGAAGGCCCCCTTGAGACAAGTCCTACGATTGATTACGACCCAAGATGGTTTCAACGATACATGTAGGTTGAGGGTCAAATCCTCCTTCTCCTCTCTTTATTTCTTTTTTTTATGTTGTTTTATTTCGTTTATTTCGTGTATTGTGTTCGTTTGTTTAACTAGTTAACTATGAAGCTAGTTTAGTCTGAGTACGTGTTAAAGTGTCACTTAGAACACCCGCATTGACTCGAGTTAAAGGGGCTTAATTCGTCTGAAGTGATTGATAGCCTCTACTCGATTACATATCCTCGTGTTCAAGGTAGGACAATAATAAAAGGAATTACGACGTTGTGTGTCACGGTTTGACCCCTTTGCATGTTTACTCAATTCGGCCTATCCTATGACCATGCACATGTTCATTCGACTTCTGGCCGTCAACCCATGATCAATTTAGATGACATTAGATTGATTTAATAACTTAATTAGACATGTTAGGGTGCTTCGACATAGCTTTAAAATCAAACAATCAAATTCTCTAAACTAATTGAATACTTTTCATCTTTCACTCGATTTCTCGCTAGTATAGGAGTGTGTGATTAGCATCTTCCTATTAACACTCGATGAGTAAGATTCATCTTTTAAAATATGACCTAATTCAACCCTTTAGGCCATGTAGAACACACGTTTTATGCGACATACTCCAACATCGTCTCAATCTTGTTTCTAACCTTCGTTTTCAATTCGTCTTGCTAATATAACCCAACAAATGAACCTAACCTAGGAACTAGGGATGCCATAGCTTGGCCATGTGGTTTAACCATGTGTTTGATGGTGTTCATGTTGGAGTATGTGTCCTCGACAATAATGCGATCACATGTTTAAATCTCATGATAAGAATATATGAGGGAAAGTAATATTTTATTGTCAACTGATCCACATTAATCGGTAATGGTTGGCTGACTAGAGTTTGACATTACTATCGTATGACGGTGGTGATCAGTTGATTCCTTAAGGTCATACCTCTAGGGTAACACTCTTAATTGATTAATTAATTAATTGTATGTTGATACAAGTTAATTAATTCCTTAAAATTGAACAAATGATTTTGTGAGTGAGAATAGGTATCTTTTTATAATTTGATTAAATAAGATTCGTACTGAGTAATTAAATTGTTTTATTACTTAGATTTATTTATTGTTTATGAAACAACTAAAATAAGAATGAATGGTTTATTATAAATACAAGATGTTGTGATTTATAATTCAATGACCCATTTTAATTAATTGTAATTGTGAATTACTAGTTAATTTTTGTACGTGATTTATTTTGTTTAAATATTAATTTAAATAAGTTAAAAATGCATTATTAAACAACATGTCTAGTAACATGTCCAATATGTCACACTACACAATTTAACATTTTGACAAACTTAAAATGGACCCTTTTTTTATCTAAAGGGTGTCGTGTAATTAAGGGGTGTGGGAGGTTGGTTGTGTCTTGATTATTTAATTAACAAATACAATTATACCGTACTAATGTAGGCATGCAAGGCTAAGTATCTTAAGAAGAAAAACTTGCAAAGGTATTGGGTACCCTTCCCTTGGTCTACCCGACCACCCCATGAAAAAGTGGAGAAGTTTTTTCTCTTGAATTCATTCATTCATTCATATAGAATTATATTGATAATTTTAGATACTCTCTATAGCTTTTGTTGATGAACACACTAGAAAACTAACTCACAAAATTCTCTAATATTATCTCATCTTTACTAGTAGTAGTAAACAATAATATTAGTATTATTTTAAGGAACATTTACTAATTTCTAGTAACAAAAATTAGTTTATGTTTTAAGAGGCATTACCTTGGTACTGTTGGAATATTTGTCCTCCGACAATAATGCGATCACGACTGTTGATCATGATGATCACATGTTTAAATCTCATTATAAAGAATACAATTGGGAAGTAATATTGTTGTCAACTGGTCAACATATATCGGTAATGATTGGCTGACTAGAGTTTGACATTAATGTCGTGCGACAGTGGTGATCAGTTGACCCCCTAGGTCATACCTATAGGGCAACACTCTTAATTGATTATTTAATTAATCGTATAATGTTACGAGTTAATTAAATTACTTGAAAAATTGACGGACGATTTTGGAAGTAAAATTTACGTATCATATTGAAATGTGATTAAATAAGATACGGTCTGAGTAATTGAATTGTATCATTACTCGGATGAAATTATTGTTTAAAGAAACAATTGAAATTGAATGAATTATTATAAATACAATCTGTTGTGATTTATAAATGGTAAAATATTTTGGTACAAGTAATTATGAAATTACTGAGTCGATTTTTGTATATGACGTATTTTTATTAATACGTTGATTTTTAATATGTTAAAAATACATAACAAATTTATGTTACATGTGACATGTTACATGTTACATATTGAGAAATTGACAAAAATAATATAGACTCCATATTATGATTGTACCGAAATTAATAGGGTATTAGGTTAATATTGTGTTGATTAATTTATTAAGTAAACACAATGATTACCTAATTGTCTAGCCATGCAACCATATTAACATTGTTAAGAGCAACATTTGCATGCATTGGCTCCCCCAAAAAGCCCCCCTTCCACCCGGTTTTGAGAAGGCAAAACCATCATGGTTTTTCATATATTTTTACCTAATAATATACAAAATGTGTTGTATCACAATTCATTCTAACCACTCATCCAAAATACAATTCTAGAGAGAATAATAATCCTCCTCTTCTTCTCTCTACAAAACCGAAAATAATTAAGTGTTTATATTATTTTTGGGTCATTTTTCTACTACATTAATATTATACTAGTTCATGTAATATTAATTAAATTAAGGGTAAGCTTTGGGTATTAATCCTAAGGAGAGATCCTACACTTGGATCTTGTTCTTCCATCTTAGGAAAGCTCAAGAACAAAAGAAAAGGAGATTTCTTTTGTGCCCAATAAAACCGAAATCACCAATGTAAGAACATGATTTCTCCTCTATTTTATCATATTGTTTGCATGCATAAAATCCGTATTTAATTTTATGACAAATTAATTTAAACATATATGAGTATGTTAGTATGTATAAAGATCTACATTTCTTTCAATCGGTATCATGAGCCACGGTTGTTTGCATGCAAATCGGTTAAAAGTTTTTCCGAGTTATAAGAATAACAAATAAAACTTGTAAAATTTGTGTTATTATAAGATATCAAGAAATTAATCCATGCATGTTAATATTTCTGGTCCTAAAATGTTTTAGGATATTTTGGTTAACTTTACGGATTTTTATTGTTCATATTTTACTATAATGGCATTTAAATATGATTTTATGAGTAAAAATGTCATTTTTAGTCTAAAATTAGCTATACTTCGAATTTTCAGTTGATTTTAGGATATGTTGTCACATATATTATTTTGAGATAACTTGTAAATTTTCATAATTTTTGGACTTGTTATGCTCGAAAAATGAATTTTTCATTATTAAATTCGGATTTAAGTGAAAAATAGGTTAATATGAGTTATATTTCGAATCTGGTCATAGAAAATTAATATGTTGTCACATGCAATTTTACAAGATGTGTGTAAAATAATTGGCTATAAAGAAGTCTTTTTGCATGATTTATGGATTTTTGAAGAAAAATAGCATAAATAGTGACATTATTAGTGGAAAATTAATAAAACATAATCTATGACTTAGGAAAAACGTCTAATGTTGCATTTTATTATCTTTTTCAGATCTAAAATTGAAAAGTTAATGAACATATTTTTCCATGTTTTTATGATTATTTTATTAGAAACCGATAAACCGCAACATTGTTTTTCCGGAAAAATTTCGAAATTTTTAACCTAAGATTTTGAACATTATGAGTGTCATGGTATTTTTCCAGAATGTTCATAAGTTTAAATTTCAAATTTCAAATTTATTTGAAATTTTGTGATTTATTTGAAGTTTATAGCCTATTTTTGTAATTTTTGGTCCATTTATGAACAATTTTATAAAATATGGGTTAATTATGGTCAAATTATTAGTGAAGACTAAATTTTGAGTCCTAAGAGGTTAGGGTAATTAACTTATGCATAAATATGAGTTTATGTATTTTTGTGATTATAAAATGTTGAAATCACGCAAATCCGTAAAAACCGAGTAATATACGATATTGGCTAATTAAAGGCGATTTAGCATAAAATTGAGCATTTTCATACATATTATAATGCTGCATTTTTCCTTTATGATTGTCATAATTTTAATTTATGTAATTTTGAATTATGTAATTTTACTTAGTATGGCCTTAGATTTTAATTGGTATTTCCCGAAATGAATGGGAATATCGATTCGGTTGTAATTTTTATTGTGATCTCGTATCACCATTTTGTAATTTAATAGATTTATTTTATTTTAGTTACAAATGTATAATAGGAAATTATGTAATTTATTATGTAATTTTATTCATTCCGGAGTTCCCAAAGACGGATTTCTTCAAGAATGGCGATACATAAAGACGGTGTTACCTCGAGATGCGTGCCACAACCGAAGTTCAAGGGACCAATGGAGTTGGTTTCCGAATATGTAATAGTTAAATAGTTTTTCTATTTTAGGAAAGGCCATACTAGGATTTATTTATTTTTATGCTTGCATTTTATTTTATGTCACATGCATCGCTAAATCGCCATAACTAAACATGCATTATCATTTTATCGAGTTTATCGACCGTGTCAATTAAAATTATCGTAGTTCACCGCTTTAGTTCACTTAAAACGTGATAGATAATAAATTGACATGACCTCTCGCTAAAACAATCAATTGAGACATAGCCTTACCAAATAGTAGAAACCATGAAAACCTATTTCGCGAGGGAGTGCACTCGGCCCTACCGGGGTACAAACCTTGTTACGTAGGGGAAGTGGGTGATGAATGTTAATCCACCGAATTCGTATTGATAAGGGATGAATCGGCCCTACCGTGCCCAAGTTGATATGGATTTGGATCATGGACACATTTATTCGAAATTTGGATTGAAATCAACAAAAGTTTTTGATAAGGGATGTATCGGCCCTACCGTGCCCTTGTCGAATGTGTTTTGGGCTAAAGATAATTGTTAATGTAATATTATCAACCAAGAGTTCTAAAAGTAGAATCGATTAAACGTTAATCCACCGAGTTATATTGATAAAGGATGAATCGGCCCTACCGTGCCTAAGTCGATATGAATTTGGGTCTTGGAATCATTTATCTAGTTGGGTAGAGGTCACTAGAAAAATGCATAAAACTTGTTTAAATCATACATTTTTACGAGTATTATTAAAACGACATTTGTTTTACTCCTTATATTTTGTTTTGTAGACCACTTCTTTTTCATAACAAATGGCAACACCAACACCAACTCCTAATGCTACACCTCTCGCTAGTTCGTCATGGCTCCGATCCTTTATGGATCGATGTAAACTTGAAAAGAATGGGTCAAATTTCTCCGATTGGGATGCCCAACTCAAATTAGCCGCCGAAGGTGACGACAAGCTTCGTTACCTTACCGAGGCCTCTCCACCCGAACCCTCCACTAGGTCCACCGCGGCCACTAGGGAAGCATATGAGGCTTACCAAAAGGAGTCCGCCGCAATGAAAAATGTCTTAATATTTGCGATGGAGGCGGACCTCCAAAGGAGAGCCTTTAAAATGGGCAATGCTAATGAGATTTACTCCAAACTTGTGACCATGTTTTCACAAACTCCACGGATCGTCCAATATGAGGCGGCCGCGGCATTCTTTGATCTCGACTTCAAAGAGGGCCAAAAGGTTAGCCCTCATGTGCTCAAACTATTGGAGCTTGTCGAGACCTTGAAAATTCAAAAGGTTGAAATCCCCAAAGAACTCATCGTAGATAGGATTCTACACTCCTTGTCCAAAGTCAAGGCATATGTGCAATTCCGGGTGAATTTCAACATGCAAGACAAGGATGTGTCTCTTGAGGAGTTGCACAAGTTACTTGTGCAAGCCGAGAGGGACAAGGGGTTAAATGTGAACCCTCCCAAGGATGTGCTTAACATAAGCACTAAAAGTAAGGGGAAGTTCAAGAAGAATGGGAGAAAGGGCAAGAAGCTAGCTCCCACTTTCACCAAAGCTAAGTCTTGTGAAGCTAGCACCTCAAAAGTCAAGAAGGGTCCTCTTGATAAATGCCATTATTGTAATGGCATGGGTCATTGGAAAAGAAATTGTTCCAAATACCTTGGTGATATCAAAGCTGGAAAGATCACTCCAGTAGGTAAATGACTAACCTTCTTTTATGTTTCTAATACAACTATGGTATTATGATGCAAAGTTGTGATAATGTATCTCCCTTTTTATTGTAAATAGGGCCTCCATCAAGCAAAGACAAGGGAAAGGAAAAGCAAGCATGAGAAACCATCAAGAAGCTAGGGATAGCTTTTATGGAGCTTTGCTTTTCATTGTCTTACTTTAATTTATGTTTTGAATCTTTAGAACTTTAAGTT
Organism: Silene latifolia; assembly: GCF_048544455.1. Lineage (NCBI taxonomy): Eukaryota > Viridiplantae > Streptophyta > Magnoliopsida > Caryophyllales > Caryophyllaceae > Silene > Silene latifolia. Next base: position 193,897,679 of record NC_133537.1, read on the forward strand.
TCCGTGTTCGACATGGAAAAGTATTTTGGATAATGGTTTGTATTTTGGATGATGGTGACTTGGTTTGCAACCCAAGTCACCCGTTTTATCATTTATCCTTTATGTTCTAAAAATTTCATCTTTAAATGCTTGCTCTTAGGAACATAAGATTATTCACTTAAAGTGATCTAATAGACAAATATAATGACGGGTTTCATTATAAGTCCACATGCTTAAGGCTTGTGTATGATCATTTATAAAGCGATTTTGAGTCTATGAACTCTCTTAAAGGAATGTCAATCACCAAGTACACATATGAAATCAATAACCATTAGTCTATCTATGAGATAGTTCTCCTTATACTTCAACATCATTAATTTGTGTCTCATGTGCTATCTTTGAATCTATAGTGCATTTATTCTAAAGATAGAGTGGGAGAAAAATGAGGACACAACACACAAGACGAAATAAAATTGTGTACTTGTATAAATGAAGATCTATGCAAGAGAGAATGATTTGAATGAAGGTATATCTATTTCCATAGTATGCCGAATAGATGAGATCTATGGTCTCAAGTTAGTTCTATATGACTAAAGAGACCAAGTGAAGTAATCATAAGAGTATATTCCCAAGATAACTACACGAGGAGACCAAAAGAAAGTTTTGGAAGAAAAATGACTAATGTAAAGTCTTAACAAGTTTTTGACTAAGTTTATGAAACATTTGACCAATAGTTTCAACCTTGAGATTTACTTAAGAGCCTAAATGAATCATAGTATGTTACTAGTTATGATCGAGTTGCAAAGATTGATATACCGATATCTTCAATGGCCAAAGTTTTAACCACGCAAATGTCGTTGCTTAACCTCACTATGAAATGGTTAAACCTCCTTCCAAAAGGGTATTTGAGAAGGACATATTCTAGATATTGTTTATATTTGAATAATGACATTACTACACATCATTATGACATGAGTGTGTTGGAGATTTAAAAATCTCTTTCTGTAAGGTTTAAGATGAGACCACTTCAAAATAGGTATTTTGAAAGGATATTATGGGAACATATATGGTTTTATCCTAATAACTTGGCAATGCAATTTATATTTCAATTCTTGAATAAATTTCGATTGAGAAGTCAATTTCGAAATGTGTAGAATTGAGTGGGAGTTAGGAAATTCTCATGTGAAGACATGGAATATAGTGGGAGCTATCATCCTTTGAATATTTACAACTCATCACTCATTAAAGAATAACGAGCTAATACCTTCTTTCATAAAGAAGCTTTTGAGTTTTCAATTCTGGATGAAAATGGACAATGATGAATCCAATTACATTGAGAGGTATTGGATTTGTATTAAGATATACTCATTGTATCAACATACACATAGGTTATTCATATGAATGAAAATGGGATTACCATTAGCAGTCATGGTAGTTCATTGAACCTAAGAACGGTTGGTCTCATGATTATTAGCTACTAATGTTTCCGCCATTAGAATAATCATGCACATGTCCAATTATGAATCATATGCATCAGAGCATGATGATCATTGGTAAGCCATAATAGAAACGTCATGAATTCTCGAATAGAATCCGATGAGCGATTTCAGTGTTTGACGGGATGTTCCATTGTGTGTCAAGAGGTTGCACATATTATAGAAAATCCGAGCACATATGAGGATTTATGAGAATCCCAATTCTTTCAAGCCTAGAAAGAGAAATGAGAAGTTTTGGAAAGATGCTTGGTTGAATAAGAGGTTATTCAAAAATAATCTTTCCTAGTTAAGCCAGGACTTGTGAGAAGTGCCAAGCTAATAATCTTGTCAATTGTTACAAGATTCTACAAAACATATACCTAGTGCATTGTGTGTGGATGGAATACTTGATCAGTACAAGTTATATCATTCATCACAAATTCGTTCGTTATGTGATAGTCGATAAGAAAGTTCTTTCAAGTTAAAGAACCGAAACCAAGGTCGGGAACCTTGATGTGTACTTGGTAAAGTTCATGCTATGAGAGAGAACATGAATGTAAAGGAAAATGCAAGTGTAAGAAGTTTGAACACATGGACACATGGGATGTTAAACTTCTATTGCAATCAATAAGTGTTTACACTAATGATATACATCACAAGGTTGTAATATGATATTGACTACCCGAGTGTGATGTCGACATTTGTCGTTTGAGTTATTATTAACTCACCTTGTACATTGTTATATCCAAACGAGTTGTAGAGACAATTGAACCCCGTTAAAGTGAACATGGATTAACATTGTAATTGCCCATAAATACTTATATGAGGTGACGTCTCGAAGTGACTAGAGTGTGATGCGATTGATGGCAAGTTCAAGTGCCATAGAGTCATGTGAGATGACTAGTCGATCACATAGGCAGACTGTTAGGAACATTTTGTCGGGCCTAATGACCGCTTATAGAGTTCTGGCAAATTTATATAGCCTGGTCGTGGCAAGAGCTACTATAGTATTCAAATGAGTCGATTCTTTTGACTAAAGACTATTCGCCTAAGATGGCACAGTTTCAGATTAACTTTGATTTGTGTTACTACGACCTTCGTAAATGGGGTCAAATGGGCATATTTGGGTTATGATGGCTGTGGCTAGTCGAAGGGAATGAGTGCGATAGGAATTGTCCACCCCTAGTCAGGGTTATCACAATATCTCAGGGCCACTCGAGGAGTAATGAACTGGAAATGCGTGGCCACGCTCGGAAGGTATCTATGGTAGATAAGTCCGGTCAATCAGTTATTCTCCAGATCGAGGAAACCACTCTCGATATGATCACTTGCAAGTACGACCTGAAAGACACCTTGCATTGAGTGAGAGATAGTAATAGGACAAGAGAATTGGTGACGCACACTTGTCGAGGACAAGTGGGAGATTGTTGGAATATGTGTCCTCCGACAATAATGCGATCACGACTGTTGATCATGATGATCACATGTTTAAATCTCATTATAAAGAATACAATTGGGAAGTAATATTGTTACTGTCAACTGGTCAACATATATCGGTAATGATTGGCTGACTAGAGTTTGACATTACTGTCGTGCGACGGTGGTGATCAGTTGACCCCCTAGGTCATACCTATAGGGCAACACTCTTAATTGATTATTTAATTAATCGTATAATGTTACGAGTTAATTAAATTACTTGAAAAATTGACGGACGATTTTGGAAGTAAAATTTACGTATCATATTGAAATGTGATTAAATAAGATACGGATCGAGTAATTGAATTGTATCATTACTCGGATGAAATTATTGTTTAAAGAAACAATTGAAATTGAATGAATTATTATAAATACAATCTGTTGTGATTTATAAATGGTAAAATATTTTGGTACAAGTAATTATGAAATTACTGAGTCGATTTTTGTATATGACGTATTTTTATTAATACGTTGATTTTTAATATGTTAAAAATACATAACAAATTTATGTTACATGTGACATGTTACATATTGAGAAATTGACAAAAATAATATGGACTCCATATTATGATTGTACCGAAATTAATAGGGTATTAGGTTAATATTGTGTTGATTAATTTATTAAGTAAACACAATGATTACCTAATTGTCTAGCCATGCAACCATATTAACATTGTTAAGAGCAACATTTGCATGCATTGGCTCCCCCAAAAAGCCCCCCTTCCACCCGGTTTTGAGAAGGCAAAACCATCATGGTTTTTCATATATTTTTACCTAATAATATACAAAATGTGTTGTATCACAATTCATTCTAACCACTCATCCAAAATACAATTCTAGAGAGAATAATAATCCTCCTCTTCTTCTCTCTACAAAACCGAAAATAATTAAGTGTTTATATTATTTTTGGGTCATTTTTCTACTACATTAATATTATACTAGTTCATGTAATATTAATTAAATTAAGGGTAAGCTTTGGGTATTAATCCTAAGGAGAGATCCTACACTTGGATCTTGTTCTTCCATCTTAGGAAAGCTCAAGAACAAAAGAAAAGGAGATTTCTTTTGTGCCCAATAAAACCGAAATCACCAATGTAAGAACATGATTTCTCCTCTATTTTATCATATTGTTTGCATGCATAAAATCCGTATTTAATTTTATGACAAATTAATTTAAACATATATGAGTATGTTAGTATGTATAAAGATCTACATTTCTTTCAGGTACAATCCCTTAAAGAGTAGATCCTACTATTGGATCTAGGGTTTTTCACTTGGAGCATTTGGATTTTTACTTAAGAAGACTAATTGGAAGGAGTCCAATTAGTATATCCTATTCGGCCTCCATTGTAAGAATAATATATTCTTCTCTTTTATTCATTTGTTTTTGCATGCATAAGATCTAGATTAGTTTATGACTAAACTAAGTTTTTATTAAGTTATTAGTAATGACTAATAGGGATTAATGAATCTAACAATTGGTATCAGAGCAAGAGTTGTTGCATACATAATCGGTTTTGTTTTTCAGAGTTAAAATGTTAATATATAAAACTTGTATTTTGTGATTTATGATGATAAAGGCCACGAAATTTTTGCATGTCAAACATTATGGTCCTAAATTGATTTTAGGTCATTTTTGATGATTTATGGCATTTTATTGCTCTTTAATATGATTTTAGTATTTTTATTACATTTTTATTGAATAAAATGTCACTTAAATTACTAAAATTAGTTAGACTTCGTCTCTGCCCATGAAATTTTAATATGTTGTCACATACAATATTTACACACTATATGTAAATTTTGAGATAAAATGGTTTTATTTTGCATGATTTATGATTTTTAGATGTAAGAATCACATAAATAGTGACTATTTTTGTGTAAATAGCTAAAATAAATTTTATGGCATGAAAATTTTTTCCAATGTTGTATATATGATATGAACATCAGATCTAAAGTTGCATGTAAATTTTTGTATGATTTAAATGGTTATTAATTTTTATGTGATATAAATTGATAAATAGCAACTTTAATAGTCATAATTGTAAATTCGATTTTTGAGCATAAAAATTTGTCATTTCCAGGTTCTAGAAACTTATTTAGAATATTCAAAATTTTAATTTTAATTTATTGCATGATTTTATGTTTAATTTCGAATTAATAGTTTAAAATTATGTTTTATACGATTTATTTGTGAAATAAATTAAATAATCTAAAGGCAAATTTTTATTAAAATTTTGGGATTTTGGGAATTTTCCAGAATATAAAAAATTACGATTTTGAAATTTTTATGACTTTTTGGGAATTAATTCCTTATTATTATGAATAATAGTGTTTAAAGAGCAATTATATAATATCAAGTTGAATTATCGTCAAATATTTAGTGAAGACTAAATTTTTGAGTCCTAAGATGGTTGAAGTAATTAACTTGGACATAGAATTGATTTATGTAATATTGTGTGATTTTAAAAGGTTAATTGTCACAATAATCCATAAAGCCGGACCGAATTTATGATATTAGCTTAAATAGGGCGATTTGGCACATCACATGGCATGTTTCATACATATATTAATGCTACATTTTTAGTATGATTGTCATATTTTGTTTTATATAATTTTGAATTATGTAGTTTGTACTTAGTATGACCTTAGTTTTTAATTGATATTTCCCGAAATGAATGGGGTATCGATTCGGTTGTAATTATTGTGATCTCGTATCACTTTTATTTTATTTTGTTTTGTTTTTCATTTTATAATGTATAAAGTAGAAAAGCTTTGTAATTTATTTATCCCGGAGTTCCTTGAAGTCGGTGCCATTCGAGAACGCGGTCCGACAAAGACGGTGTTGCCTTGGACTGCGTGCCAAATGAAGTTCAAGGGACCAAAGGAGTTGGTTTCCGAATTTTTAAATAGTTTATTAGATTTACTATTTTAGGAAGGCCATACTAGGATTTTATTGTTTTGCTTTGCATTTGTCTTATATGTTTGCATGCATAGCCAAATCGCCATAACTAAACATGCATATTATTTTATCGAGTCATCGACCGTGTCAATTATATTTATCGTAGTTCACCGCTTTAGTTCACTTAAAACGTGATAGATAACGAATTGACAAGACCTCTCACTAAAAATAATTGAGAATAAGCCTTACCAAATAGTAGAACCATGAATCCCAATTTCATAAGGAAGTAGCTCGGCTCACCGGGGTGCTAAACTTGTTACGTTGGGTAAGTGGGTAGTAAATTGTTATTACATCGAAATTTGGATTGAGCTCAACGGAAGTATTCGTGACCGTAGTCGCATGTGTTCCGGGCTAAAGATAAATATTAAAGTAATTTTATCGACCTAGAGTTCTAGAAGTAGAATCGATTAAAGAGTTAATCCACCGAGTTATATTGATAAGGGATGAATCGGCTCACCGTGCCCGACTTAATATGAATTTGGATCTCGGGATCATTTATAATAGTTGGGTAGAGGTCACTATATAAATGTTTGAAACTTGTTTAAAACGTTTGCAAGTATGATTAAAATGATAAATGTTAATATTTCCTTTACCTCCATGTTTATAGTTTATAAATCGCAATGGATCCTACCAATGCAACAACACCTATTACCATTGAGTCTTGTCATAACTTATTTGACGATATTTGCTCCAACAACAATCTCGATACTACTAGAGAGCTTCATTTTGGGATCGGTTCCGATGGAAACCTTAATTTCATTACTTCATCCATACCTCCTACTATGACTAGATCTTTTGTGAATGTGTCTCGTGAAGACCATCTTGCTAAATCTATGGGATCCTTATCTTTGGAAGAAAGGGATGCCAGAACTCGTGGGAGTCCTAGCAAGCAAGCTCTTGCAACTAAAGGAAAATGGTTCAAAAAGAAGGGAAAGAAAGGTAGAAAATTCAACAATGGAAACAAGATGGCTAGTGGGACTACCAAAGGAGCCAAAGTTGATTATGAATGCCATTACTGTCATGGCATGGGACATTGGATGAGGAATTGCCCCATATATTTGGGAAATATTAGGGATGGACTTGTTATTCCACTTGGTAAAATTCCTTCTGAAATTTATGTTATTGATGTAAATTTTACATCCACCACAACGTGGGTATTAGATACCGGTTGCGGTTCTCACCTTTGTAATCATTTACAGGGGTTAAGAAACGTGGAAAAGCTAAGCAAGGGCGATGTTGATCTCCGACTTGGGAATGGAGCTAGAGTAGCGGCCACATCCAAGGGAACTTATATACTTATTTTAGCAAAAGGATTTGAGTTGTATTTGCATAATTGTTTTTATGTACCTTCTCTTTCTAAGAACATTATTTCAATTGCTATGTTAGACATAGAGGGTTTTAATTTTGCCATTAAAACAATTGTTGTATTATTTCAAGAAATGACTTGGTCATAGGCCGAGGCTCTTCTATTAATGGCTTTTATGTTCTAGAAACTTCAAATCCAAGTAAAGACATCTATAACATACAATCCAAGAGACTCAAATCAAGTGATCCAAATGAATCGTACATTGGGCATTGTTGATTAGGTCATATTAACGAGAATCGCAATAAAAGATTAGTTTCAACTAATGTTATTAAACCATTTGATTTTCAATCATATGGTATATGCGAATCTTGCCTCCTAGGCAAAATGACTCGTAATCCTTTTAGTGGTAAAGGGACTCGAGCTAGTGAACTATTGGGCCTTATACATACCGATGTATATGGACCAATGACTATCACTGCTAGGGGTTATTATGACTACTTCATTACCTTCACCGATGATTTAAGTAGATATGGGTATATCTACTTAATGAAGTACAAGAGTGAAGCTTTTGAGAAATTTAAAGAATTTCAATATGAAGTAGAAAACCAATTGGACAAGAAGATAAAATCACAATGATCCGATCGTGGTGGAGAGTATCTTAGTAATGAATTTGATTCACACTTGAAAGATTGTGGCATTGTGTCACAACTCACTCCACCCGGCACACCACAACTTAATGGTGTTGTTGAGAGGAGAAATTGAACCCTACTAGATATGGTTCGATCTATGATGAGTCAAACCAAGTTACCCGACTCGTTTTGGGGATTTGCAATCCAAACCGCAATCAAATCATTTAACAATAGTCCGACCAAAGCAACTGAAAAGACTCCATATGAGATATGGAAAGGAAGGGTTCCTAATATATCCTATATGAAGATTTGGGGATGTCATGCTTACGTCAAAGTAAAGACAGACAACAAGTAAGCCCCACGATCCGAAAAGTGTATCTTTGTAGGTTACCCCAATACCTCCCGAGGATATTACTTCTACAAACCTCAAGAAAACAAAGTGTTTGTGTCTAGTGAGGCTGTCTTTTTAGAAAATGAGTTTATTTCTAAAAGACAGAGTTGGAGAAATTTTAAACTTGACGAAGTTCAAGAGCCGCAAACCGAAGTAGAGACGCAAGAAGGCGTTCCTTCATCGTCTAATTATGTTGTTATTCCTCAACCGAGGAGGTCGGGTCGAGTTTCTCGCCATCCTGATAGATATGTTGGACTTATCCAAGACGATGGGAGTCTTGATGTGTTACTTCTAGAAAGTGACGAACTCGCCACCTACAAAGCTGCAATCTCTAGTCCCAATTCAGCTTTATGGCTTGAAGCCATAAAATCCGAAATGAGTTCTATGCATGAAAATCAAGTTTGGAACTTGGTGGATTTGCCTGAAGGGGAAAGACCTCTTCAATGCAAATGGATCTTTAAAGTAAAGAATGTCATAGAAGGACATGATGATGTCTACAAGGCTAGGCTAGTGGCAAAAGGTTTCACCCAAGTTCATGGTCTTCACTATGACGAAACCTTTGCCCCCGTAGCCATGCTGAGATCTATTGGGATACTGTTAGCGATCGCCGCATTTCATGACTATGAAATATGGCAAATGGATGTCAAAACCGCCTTTCTAAATGGGCATTTAGAAGAGGAGGTGTACATGATACAACCTGAAAGTTTTGTAGATCCTAAAAATCCTAACAAAGTATGCAAGCTTAAGAGATCCATTTATGGTCTTAAGCAAGCATCAAGAAGTTGGAACCATCGATTTAATCATGTTATAAAAGAAAATGGTTTTACTCGAACTGTAGAGGAACCATGTTTATACATGAAGTTCAGTGGGAGCAATGTTGTGTTCCTAATATTATATGTGGATGATACTACTTATTGGTGACATTCCTATGTTGTCGTCCGTCAAAGAGTGGCTAGGAAATCATTTCCAAATGAAGGATTTAGGAAAAGCACAACGCATATTAGGTATCCGGATCTATAGAGATAGACCCAAAAGGATATTGGCATTAAGTTAAGAATCTTATATTGACAAGGTTCTTCGACGTTTCAACATGGGCCAGTCTAAGAGAGGCTTAATTCCTATGGGTAGTGGGATAATTTTGAGCAAGTCTTAATCACCCTCTGAACCCGAAGATGTTGAACGCATGAAGTTGATTCCCTATGCTTCCGCTGTTGGATCAATCATGTATGCCATGATATGCACTCGTCCAGATGTCTCATATGCTTTAAGCATGACAAGTAGATATCAAGATAATCCAGGTGAGAGTCGCTGGATAGCTGTTAAGAACATCCTCAAGTACTTGCGAAGGACTAAGGATTCTATTTTAGTGTTTGGAAGAGACTCCGAGCTATGTGTTAAGGGTTACACAGACTCGAGCTTTCAAACAGATAGAGATGACATGAAATCACAAGGTGGATTTTTGTACATGCTCAGTGGTGGTGCCGTAAGCTGGAGAAGCTTCATGGAAGCTGTGATTGCGGATTCTACTACGGAGGCTGAGTACGTTGCAGCATCAGAAGCTGCCAAGGAAGCTCTGTGGATTAGGAAATTCATGGAAGGGCTAAAGGTAGTTCCTACCGCCAATGATCTCATTACTCTCTATTGTGAAAATAATGGGACCATCTTCCAAGCTAGAGAGCCAAAGTCTAGTAATAGATCTAGACATGTACTCATAAAATTTCATATTATTAGAGATTTTATTGAAGAATGGAAATTGCGATTTGTAAGGTTGGGAAGGATGATAACATAGCTAATCTGCTCACCAAGCCTTTATCGCAGGCTCAACACGATGGATATATTGTTTCCATGGGGCTTAAACGTATGCCAAATTTGTACTAGATTATTTGATATGAAATAAAATATTGTTTTATTTGCTCATATATGATAATCGCATTTGTCTTTTAAATTTTTATTACTTTGTCATATCCTAATGGGTTGTTGAGACAATATTAAACCCCATTAAAGTGAACTAGATTGACATAGTAATCGCCCATAGTTAGTTACATGAGGTGACATCTCGAAGTAACTAGAGTGTGATGCGATTGATGGCAAGTTCAAGTGCCGTAGAGTCATGAGAGATGACTAGTCGATAACATAGGCAGACTGTATGGGACACTCTGTCGGGCTTATGACCGCTTATAGAGTTCTGTAAAATTTTATAGCATGGTCATGGCGAGAGCTACTATAGTATACTTATGAATCGATTCTTTGACTAAAGACTATTCGCCTAAGATGGCACAACTTCAAAGTAACTTTGATTTGTGTTCAATGACCTTCGTAATTGGGGTCAAATGGGCACATTTTGGGTTATAATGAGTTGTGGCTATGCGAAGGGAAAAGTGCAATAGGAATTGTCCACCCCTTGTCAGGGTTATCTTATATCTCAAGGCCACTCGAGGCGCAATGAACTGGAAATGCATGGCCAAACTCGGAAGGTATCTACGGTAGATAATTTCGGTCAGACAGTTATTCTCCAGATCGAGGAAACCACTCATGATATGATCAAAAGTAAGTAGGACCTGCAAGACACCTTGTATTGAGTGGAAGATAGTAATAGGATTAGAGAATTGGTGACGCACACTTGTCTCGGACAAGTGGGAGATTGTTGGAGTATGTGTCCTAGACAATAATGCGATCACATGTTTAAATCTCATGATAGGAATATGTGAGAGAAAGTAATATTTTATTGTCAACTGATCCACATTAATCGGTAATGGTTGGCTGACTAGAGTTTGACATTACTGTCGTATGACGGTGGTGATCAGTTAATCCCTTAAGGTCATACCTCTAGGGTAACACTCTTAATTGATTAATTAATTAATTGTATGTTGATACAGGTTAATTAATTCCTTAAAATAGAACAAATGATTTTGTGAGTGATAATACGTATCTTATTGTAATTTTATTAAATAAGATTCGTACTGAGTAATTAAATTGTTTTATTACTTAGGTTTATTTATTGTTTAGGAAATAACTAAAATAAGAATGAATGGTTTATTATAAATACAAGATGTTGTGATTTATAATTCAATGACCCATTTTAAGTAATTGTAATTGTGAATTACTAGTTAATTTTTATACGTGATTTATTTTGTTAAAATAATGATTTTAATAAGTTAAAAATGCATTATTAAACAACATGTCTAGTAACATGTCCAATATGTCACACTACACAATTAAACATTTTGACAAACTTGAAATGGACCCTTTTTATCTAAAGGGTGCCGTGTAATTAAGGGGTGTGGGAGGTTGGTTATGTCTTGATTATTTAATTAACAAACACAATTATACCCAACTAATGTAGGCATGCAAGGCTAAGTATCTTGAGAAGAAAAACTTGCAAAGGTATTGGGCACCCTTTCCTTGGTCTACCCGGCCACCCCATGCAAAAGTGGAGAAGTTTTTCTCTTGAATTCATTTATTCATTCATATAGAATTATATTGATAATTTTAGATATTCTCTCTAGCTTTTGTTGATGAACACACTAGAAAACTAACTCACAAAATTATCTAATATTATCTCATCTTTACTAGTAGTAGTAAACAATAATATTAGTATTATTTTAAGGAACAATTACTAATTTCTAGTAATAAAAATTAGTTTATGTTTTAAGAAGGATTACCTTGGTACAATCCTTTAAGGAGTAGATCCTACTATTGGATCTAGGGTTTTTCACTTGGAGCATTTGGATTTTTACTTAAGAAGACTAATTGGAAGGAGTCCAATTAGTATATCCTATTCGGCCTCCATTGTAAGAATAATAGATTCTTCTCTTTTATTCATTTGTTTTTGCATGCATAAGATCTAGATTAGTTTATGACTAAACTAAGTTTTTATTAAGTTATTAGTAATGACTAATAAGGGATTAATGAATCTAACAGTTCATCGTTGTTCTTATTTCGCTTTTATCTCATTTGTTTACCTTTGTTTTATTTAGCAATATCGAGTTGTAAGTTGTATTTTGTAATTTATTTTGAGTTGTTTTCTATTTTGTCGAGTCAAAATGCTTTCTAAAAACTTAGGTCTCGTTGGGCTAGGTTTGTTGTGCCCTAATTCATGCAAGAGCGAAGTAGATCGCATAACATTTAAGGTGTTATGGTCCGATCTATGCTTGAGCACGTTTTGGTGTATAACTTTATAACTAAGTCGATAAGATCTTGTGGATGTGCACCATAAGGAGAAGCACACGGCCTTTTCGGAGTCTTGTGGCCGTGGCTCCCCCTTTGTACGAGTCCTAGTCTTTTTGTTATTGCTCATTGCATTCTAAGAGCGATCTTTGGGCAACGATAAGTAGTGTTTACGTCGTGTAACAAGCGAGCCGTGTGTGTGTCGTGTGTTAGGCGTGTAGCTGTGTTGGATTTAGATCGAATTGTAATCTTTCAATTGTTGTTGAGTCGGCATGAAATACCCGAGATGTAGTAGAGTAGCTCCCCACGGCTCCCCACGGCTCCCCGTCTCCCATCAAGGCTTGTTTGTTTACATGGTTTGTTGCTTAGATCAATCAACCCACATGCTAAAAAACAACATTGACAAAGTTCGTTTAGTTGCATCTAAATCGACATAGAAACTTTACATGCTAGGATTTAAAGTGAATTGTTTGCACTATCATTTCGGAGTAGCTATGACTTTATTCACGACCATTGCTTATTGGAGTAGAGTCCGTTATGGGCGGGTTTAGTGTCCTTATTGGGCTTCCTAACACGTAACCTCACCACGAGCCTATGTCTTTGTTTAGCGGATCCGTCCGATAGCCTTTGCACGATTTCTAGATCTTCCTAAGATCTAATGGCAACTCTAATGAACCATATTGCGAGAAACGCTTCAAATGCCGGTGGAGTAATGTCCATAATAGTATGAGTGTATGATTGTACACTAAAACTTTATAATTCTTGTTAATAAAAAATAATTTGTCGAGAGAGGCGTGGTTTTCTTCCCTTAGTTGAGAAGGGTTTCCACCTGAGAAATTGTTGTGTTACTTTATTTGCTCTTACTTATGTTCATTGTGTCTGTTCCTTCCTAGTATTGTTGTTGGGCGAGACTCTTCCCGCACCGGGTTAACAGGACGTTTTCCCAACAGTGGTATCAGAGTCAAAGGTTATGTATACTTGGAGGTGAGGGAGATTTCGATTTAAGGAGGAACTTATTTATCGTAATTAAGATGGCGGAAAAATTTCATGTTCCATTGTTTGAAGGGAAGATGAATTTTATGGTGTGGAGGACACAATTGAAGACTTTCAAGTTTAGTCAAGTCTTGAAGAGGCTTTGGAAGCGACTAAGCCGTTAGATATGAGTAGGTCTAATTGGGAGACAAAGAAAAAGAAAGCCGTGAGTATGATAAGGTTGGCGGTTGCACCGAAGATTAAGTTTAATCTTTTGGGCGAGAAGGAGTCAAGGGATTTGTTAGAGAAGTTACAAGGCATGTATGCGTTAAAGTTGCTCAACAACCGACTATGTTTGCGGTGGGAGTTGTATCAACTCAAGATGGGGGAGGGTGATATAATTTACAAGACCACATAAATAAATTCAACCAACTCGTATGTCAACTCTTGAATGTCGATGAGAAGATAACGGATCAAGAGCAAGCTATCTTGTTATTGGCTTCATTGCCGAAGAGTTTTAAACCCATTGTGATGACGGTGCTTATGGGTAAAGAGAAAATTTCTTTGGATGAAGCAATAACGGCGGTGAGAGAAAATGAGAGAGTGATGAAAAAAATAGATGGAGATGGATCAAGTGATGGGCACTAGTGGCAGATGGTTGTGAAAGAGGGAGAAAATCACAAAGATATGGAGATGGCCAAAGAAGTAGATCGAAGTTGTGCGCGAGGGACAGGGATAGTGCGGAGTGCTACGATTGTTATGAGATAGGCCATATTCAACGAAATGGTCTAGAGATGAAGGAAGACTTGAAAAGTATGAAGTCTTTTAAGAGAAAATTTGGGCAAGGCTAAAGTTGATGATGTAGGTGATTCTTCAAATGTAGTGTGTGGTAATAATAGTGATGAAGATATATTCTTGACTACTCGAGTGTCAAGAAAAATGGGTGATGGATTCGGGTGCCTCTGTGCATGTGTGTAAAGACCAAGGAGCATTTGATACTTTACAAACAAATGGAGAATTTGGGGTTGTCAAAGTGGACGACAGCCTCAAATTAAAATTTGTGGGTGTAGGGAGTGTGAGAATGAAACACCATAATGGCACCATAAGAACTTTAAAAAATGTGAGGTATGTCTCTAAAGCTTGTTCCAACATTTTTTCTTTGGGTGTGTTGACGACCCAAGGGAACTGTTATGTTGGTAATGGTAAGTGGTGCAATGTGTGCCGTGAGAGGGGCTTGGTGGTGCAAGGGGTGAAATTGAAGAATAAGATTTGCTATGAGGATGGACATAGCGTGAAAAGGAAGGCCAGCGTAAAAAAGAAAGTCCGCTTTTCTGTGATAGTTCAAGTGTTTAGAGCTTTGGGTCGAGAGAGAAAATTGTTGAATTAATCACCCAAAACTCCTGATACTAAATGAGGAAATAAAGTGTGTTGATGTTTCAATGCAAATTACGTAGATTCATTATGTTTTTTTGGAAGATAAAACATCAATGTACAAAAGGTTATAGTATTATTTTTAATTACAACAATTAGTGACTTGTTAGGAGTTTTGAGAGCCACTTAGTGTTAGGTTCATATACCTATTATTAGACATTTCTAATAGTGATTTAATCAACATATTAAACTTGTCATAGTGGATCTAGTGCATGCATAACAAAATAAAAGAATAAGGAAAGAAAAACAATGTTCCTTACATTGTTGTATGGCACGAAATGGGCACAAGTAAGGTCTCTTACCTTCACTTGTTCTTGAGTTATGATAAGTATTAGGATGATCATCCAAAACTCTATATTAGGAGCCCTCCTTTTGATTGCACCCAAGATTATAACCCAAAATTACTACTAATTTTAACTAGATATTAAGTAGTAATGTACCCTTAATTACTACTAATATTACTACACTAGTAATATATCACAAAATATTAGTATTTGAGTGGTTTTTGAGGTTTTTGCATGTGAGTAAGAGTTGAGCATCTAGAGAGAATTAATATGAGAAATATTGAGAACAACAAAATGTTCTTCTCTCATATTGAAAGTTCCGGCCAAAATGCTCTTTATAGAGCATTTTTGTCTTCTCCAAAAAATCACATGCAAATGCTTTATTGGTAGTGTCATATTATGTAGAGGCAACATCACAAGTGGTGCTTGTGTCATAAGATTTTTAGGCAAAATAGAAGACTTAGGACAATTGTCCTATCTACTCTAAAAATCAGTGGCCATGCTCTATTTTGGTCCATTTTTGTCTTATAATATTTGTCCCACAAATGCTTATAAGTCTTATGTTTAATTATCTTACATAATTAAATATTAATTTGATCATACAACAATTATGTGATAAATTAATAACCATATATTCACTCAACTTATTGAGTAATATTTTACCATTATATCAACATATAATGGATCCCATAATATCTAGTTAGTTAAATTTACAACCTCTTGTAAATGTAAATAACTAATTATCTCTACCTCGAAATATTTATAAAACCTCAACAGAATTTAGTAAATTAATATATTAATTCTCTAAATCGAATCTTATTTTATCACATTACAATAAGATACAAAATCCAACTCATATAAATAAGGGATTAATTAATCCGTATCGAATACAATTAATTAATTATTTATTTGGGTCTCATCCTATAGGTGTGACCTTAAGGGATCAACTGATCACCACCGTCAATGGAACAGTAAAGTCAAACTCTAGTCAGCCAATCGTTACCAATTAATGTTGATTAGTTGACTATATAATTTATCATCCCTTTCGTATTCTTAATTTGAGATTTAAACATGTGATCACACTATTGTTGAGGACACATACTCCAACAATCTTCCACTTGTCCGAGATAAGTGTGCGTCACCAATTCTCTTGTCCTATTAAAATCTCCCACTCAATGCAAGGTGTCTTGCAGGTCGTACTTGGACACCTTGCATTTGATCATATCTTGAGTGGTTTCCTCGATCTGGAGAGTAACTGTCTGACTGGAATTATCAACCGTAGATACCTTCCGAGCGTGGCCACGCATTTTCAGTTCACTACTCCTCGAGTGGCCCTGAGATTTCAAACAACCCTGACAATGGGGTGGACAATTCCTATCGCGCTATTCCCTTCGTATAGCCACAGTTCATCATAACCCAAAATATACTCATTTGACTTCAGTTATGACAGTCGTAGAGTATAAATCAAACCCAATCAGAAACTTGTGCCAACTTGGGCGAATAGTCTCTAGTCAGAAGAATCGACTCATAAGAATACTATAGTAGCTCTTGCCACGACCGGGATTTATGAATTTCCAGAACTCTATAAGCGGTCACTGCCCGACAGAGTGTCCCATACAGTCTATCTATGTGATCGACTAGTCATCCCATATGACCCTATGGCACTTGAACTTGCCATCAATCGCATCACACTCTAGTCACTTTGAGACGTCACCTCCTTTAAGTAACCAGGGGTGCATACTATGTCAACCCAGTTCACTTCAATGGGGTTCAATATTGTCTCAACAGCCCATTTGAATATAACAAAGTATTGGATGAGTTTAAAGAAACTCAAACGATAAATGCGAGTATCATATATGAATAGTCAATACTTTATTACTACTTCATATCTCATAATCTATAGTGTATATTTTACACTAGTTGATATTTAAATAAAATCATGGTAAGTGGATATACCATGTATCCATACATTGAAACTTTATAAATTGTTATTTCCTTCTATTCAATGTTATTTCTAATAACATGAATTTATCTAAGTAGATGTCTAGTCTTCTTACTAGACTTGGGCTCTTATACTTGGAAAATGCTCCCACTGTTATCATATAACTTGTGACAAAGTCTTTGGTAGAGGGATCTACTCTCATTCCCTATGTAGACCATCTCATCGCAATATACTTAGATTCTGTTTGTAGAACTTGCAATGGTTGAAACTAAAACTGTAACACCCCGGTTTATAAAAGAAGTCCTCGTCAAGACATTCCCTCATAAAACGGACTGTTACCATCTCGGTTTCCCGAGGTAGTGAATAACAAATTAAACTCCAAGGCAATTTATGTAATATTTTAACTTAATTATTACAAATACTCTTTTCAACTCAAATTACAAGAACTGACATAATTAAAAGTGAAAGTCTTCTAGATGATGATCTTAGCTACTAAGTCGTCTGATCCAATGTCTCACGCCCATCCAGCTCCCGTTCTATCTCTTAAACCTGTCAAGTCTGCTCGCCAATATTTGGGTCGTCACGGGTGTTCACGAATACGGTGGTCAACCGCGAGGTTGAGTAGGGAAAACAATAAAACAATAAAATATGATATGCATGGTACTCCGCCACCTCCATCTCCATCTCAACTCATCACACACATCTCATAACCAAACGCTTGACCATACCGATCCCCGGTAGAGACTATATATATCGACCGAAGCCGATCCGCAGCTCAATAGTGAGGACACCGGGCAAGTCTGCAGAACCCGCCTGGGCCTTATCACAACATCACATCGTATCTCAATATCGTCATCACCACATCATCCTCCAACTCCAATGCATATGAAATGCTCAACAGTAATTAATGCAATGCAATATGTATATAAATCACTGAACTGATAAATCATAAGGTCATGCCAGTTACCCGATGTTGTGATATCATACTCAATACGATCAAATCAGTCAATCACCTTTCCGAATATAAATGATAACAAAAATCAACAACCAGGAATCAAGTCAACACAATTCAACTATGACGATAATAGGACAAGTGTATTTCCCTACCTCAAGTGCCAGCAAATCCAATTAAGCAGTTAAGCAGTCCAGAAATAAAGCAATGAATTTGATTATCGATCCTTCACGAATCCGTCACCTAAAACAATTATAATATTTATAATTACTAATTGCTAAATATAGATATCTCCCGAAATAGAAGTTTTCCCCGAAATACAATCCCGACACCAACTTATGCCCAATTGATAGCTAAAATAACCCGATTAGTATTTGACCCAACTTCCCAAAATAGAAAGTTATTAAAGTAGAATTTCTTAAAATGGAAACTTTCCCGATATAGAAATTTTCTATTTCAACAGACCCGATTCAAAACCCGACTTGAATTATTTAACTGACTCGGAAATTAATTTGGATAACTAATATGATAATTAAATGAGTTATATGATTAAAAGAATCCGAATCAACATTGAACAACTCGACAATCCCGACTCAAAATCCATTTCCAATTATTTAAACGATTCGGGAATTAAATCAAATAATTTATTTAAAGGACTCGGGAATTAAATTAAATAATTTATTTAATGTCTCGGGAATAATTTATTTCAAAGACTCGGGACTTAAATTAAATAACTAATATGATAAATAGAAGATTAAACGAATTAAACGTTTTAAGGAAAACCCGAATCAAACGTAAACAATACAACAACCCGACTTAAACCCGTCTTTAATTAATTAAACAACTCGGAATTAAATTAATTAATTAAGCATACGATAACTTAACGAATTCCAACGATTAAACAATGACCAAAAACCCGTTTCAAACACTAAACTAACTCGTCACTAACACCACCCCTTCACTCTCACCCACGCACCACCACCGGCCACCACAAGGCCGTGACAACCACCAGGCGTGACACCCACTCGGACCCAGCCTCCACCAAACACCCCCACTGGGGTCGACCCTCGCCGGCGAGGTGAACCACGGCCGCCATTTGGCCTGGTTCACCACCACGCATCCCCAAACACCTCCTTTCTCCACCTGACCACCACCGCAACCCATAACTACCCTATGCCAAACCACCGCCATTCGACTCGCCGCCAACCCACCAGCACAGACACCGTGGCACCACCACTTCGACCTCCCCCGAGTCCATGGTGGTGCCACCCCAAACCTAGTCGTCTAAACTCGCCTGAAAATTACTGTATAAACCCGTTTCTACCACCTCTGTCGCTGCCCCCTTTTACCGTCATTATCACCACCAACAACCACCCTAGACACCACCACTACACTCGCCCCTTACCACCCATTACCCCTACCCTGCTAACAACCACCAACAACACCTCTATAAGACACGAAACTACAACCAAAGATCCGACAGCAACAATGAAAAACAGAGGAAAGGTTTGACTGCTTACCTAAACCGCCACCAAAACAGCCACCATGGCCACCCACGGCCGTCGACCACCGCTCCTATCTCTTCCCTGCTGCACGGACAACAACCCAGCTCACTCTCTCCCTCTCTTTATGCGTGAAAGCAGGTGATGGGTGTTGGTGAAAAGGAGGGACAACACATGGGAGAAGAGGTGTAAAGAAAAAGAAAGAAAAGTAAGGTATGGTGGTAGTATTAGTATAATAACAATATTAGAATAATAATAATGGTATATTTTAATAAAAGTAGAGTTAGTTGTAGTAATGATGTAATAATAATATATATAAGAAAGATAGACTCACATTTCGAATTTCATATAAACCCGTCACAATTAACTTATATTGATACAACGCGGTTAATTAAAATAATTTACGTAATTATCGACTCAGCAATTATCCCGCCTTAATTAGTAATATAAAATGTATAATAATTAATATATAATAATATCCGTTTAATAATATCCGTTTAATTCAATAATATCCGTTTAATTTATTATATAAAAATACGGGGTATTACAGTCTTCCCCCCTTAAAATGAACTTCGTCCCGAAGTTCGCTCCCATACTCAACAACAGAAATGTATTGTATATTGTACTTACGAACGTCACGCAATTCTAACACGGTTAACACACTCTTTTGACACATCAATTAAACATAACAAATACGGAATGTTACATTCTGCCCTCCTAAAAATAAACTTCGTCCCGAAGTTTAACTCATCATTACTTAACCAACTAATTATAACTAATAACTATCTGAGAACACAATGTATAACACTATATAATCATCTGAGAACACCGTCATCTTCCATCTAAATTCCGATCTCAAGCTCAAGTAACTCAATAATCATGGTCGCACTGGATCGCAAATGTAACTCGGCACAAAGGCCCCACAACTCATAACTCACTACTAGTAGTTTAACTTATACTATCCTTTTAAACATCAACCAACTAACAGAAGTAGGAACAACACACATAGAACTCATTTGTATAGGTACCCCACAACTAAACATCAACTTGGTCAACTATTATCTACAAACAAGTGCAATTTAAGCATTAAGATTTTACAATCCTCCCCAACTAAAGACATGGTTACGTCCTCGTAACCTTCATTATTATAACTAAGGCTCTCAAACTACTGCCAACAACTGTAAGAGGATAAGAGATTCCCAACTCACGCTCAAGTTAACTTATCTTTACCAAAGACAATCGATATACTAGCTCTCTCAAGGAAACTACCGTTACCAGTAAAATCATTAGTAATTATCCATTTTACCAATCGTTGTAATCTCACACCTTAGAGACATAGGGGATCAATCAATCACCTACGAAAAGAATTAGGGTCATCACTTGATAAATCGATTTATGAAAATTTATAACCTAATAGGTCCAGTCTGACTTTCCTTTACTTAATTGTATCGATTTAGGTCAAGACACAGAATCCTCAATAAAGTGAAGACAACCAGCTTCGCAGTACATATCATCTTAGAAATATTTTCAATCCTATCTTTACTAATGGACGACTATCATTGGGACCAATGCACCTCATGTGAATCATCAAAGGGTTATCCTATTATAATTGCCAATATAATTATCATAAACAATCTTTATTAAAGTATGATTGATAGTAACGACTTGAGAATATAGATATGTCAAATGTCGTGCTACAATTGCAATAATCACTTTAGCATTTTATGACAATTATAATAATGAACATATTCAATAAAGAATAACGACATGGTTTATTATCATGTTATAGGTTTTAGGTTCGACTGAAAGAATTTAATGCAATGAAAGTAATAGGTATAACTATAGGCACACAGACTCACATAAAAGGCCTTAGACTCAGATGACATCCTACATGTGGGAATATTTAGACAGAATTATTATAATTATTCATGCGAGTATATTAGAACAATCAATTAACTTTTAACGCCATCAACTTACAAAGATATGACAATATTGTTTTATATTTATATATATCCGACCATTATGCAAATATGATGAACGCACTAGAAATATTAAAACATGCCAAATGTATATAACGTATGCAACCAACTGGACTCGTATGAAATATTTCACCCCTTGATTAGAAATCAATTTAAGCTTATTCAATTTTACTCATACTATCATGCCAACAATGTTATCAACTAAGTTTTAAATTTTTGTCACTTGTCAAGATACATAATTACTGAACATGCGTGCTACTATCGCCATATGAAACATTATAAATTCACATTATTAAACTCATGAATTAACCAAACAATTGCATGAAATTTTAACATAGAATGCACATTTTAAATGTTTTGATTTACGTTGTACCTTCCAAAAATCAAGAATAAATAATTGTTCGACTAAAACTTGTTTCATATTATTTTTATAACACACGGAGAGTTAAAAACACAGGGAAAAAGAATTAGGTTTAAAGCACAAGAATTCCATTTTTAAAGAATTTTACAACTTAGTTGGTCCAAACAAACATGTGACAGCTATTGGTCCAAAACTTGGGTCAGTTTGCAAAATTTATTATTTAATATTGAAACATCAAGATTTTTCGTGGCTTATAAATTTGAAAACATATGCGACTCTTTTGATCGATGGAGTTGGAATTATGCGAAAATTATTAATACAATTTAAATGAGGATTTTATAAAATCATTGGTCAAACATCACTGCACGGGAACTTCCTAACCACAGTTCACTAAAGTATTTATCACTCATAATCCGTATTTCATATAAGCGTGAAACTAACGTCAATTGATCACTAACTCACGAGGCTACTTCCCATAAAATTCTCATTGATAGGCAATAACCAGAAAAGAAATGGTAGTAAGGTCAATTAAAGAGTAACATCAACCAAAACAAGTTTCATCACTAAGTCTTTCATTTCCTATGTCCCAATTCTTACAACTATACTATCGATACTAACTCATACCAACTTAGATCTCACACTGTACTTACGTAAACATATACCCCATAGAATCCCTTCGCATCTCGATCTACTCATTACATCTAAATCACGATTGTGATGACTAAAGATATGAAATTCTATCGTGTTTCTTATTACTATCACAAGACTATACTAACATGGCTTCGGGATCACATAACCGCATATTACTTAGTCATAGTAGTACTATCAACACATTATTCATACAATTTACTTACCGTAGCGTTGTCCTGCAATAATCAATGTATCAATCAATTAACACTTAGGCAACGATATATGAATTTCCTGTTCATCCTCAAGCAACTGTTCTACCCTTTCTCTCGTATACACTCATGGTTTACGGTTCAACTGAGAGGACCACTGGTTCGGTGTGAGGGGGCCCCTAACTTATCCCGTACCTTAGTGTGCTCCTAACAGTTCTATCCCGGAGTTCATTTTATTTAGACACATCCTATATTCATTGGGCTCATTGGTTTAGGCCTGAGGATCGTTCGCTCTGATACCACTTTGTAACACCCCGGTTTATAAAAGAAGTCCTCGTCAAGACATTCCCTCATAAAACGGACTGTTACCATCTCGGTTTCCCGAGGTAGTGAATAACAAATTAAACTCCAAGGCAATTTATGTAATATTTTAACTTAATTATTACAAATACTCTTTTCAACTCAAATTACAAGAACTGACATAATTAAAAGTGAAAGTCTTCTAGATGATGATCTTAGCTACTAAGTCGTCTGATCCAATGTCTCACGCCCATCCAGCTCCCGTTCTATCTCTTAAACCTGTCAAGTCTGCTCGCCAATATTTGGGTCGTCACAGGTGTTCACGAATACACAGGGTCAACCGCGAGGTTGAGTAGGGAAAACAATAAAACAATAAAATATGATATGCATGGTACTCCGCCACCTCCATCTCCATCTCAACTCATCACACACATCTCATAACCCGAAATGCCCAGCCATACCGATCCCCGGTAGACTATATATATCGACCGAAGCCGATCTGCCAGCTCAACAGCTGAGGACACCAGGGCAAGTCCTGCAGAACCCGCCTGGGCCTTATCACAACATCACATCGTATCTCAATATCGTCATCACCACATCATCCTCCAACTCCAATGCATATGAAATGCTCAACAGTAATTAATGCAATGCAATATGTATATAAATCACTGAACTGATAAATCATAAGGTCATGCAGTTACCCGATGTTGTGATATCATACTCAATACGATCAAATCAGTCAATCACCTTTCCGAATATAAATGATAACAAAAATCAACAACCAGGAATCAAGTCAACACAATTCAACTATGACGATAATAGGACAAGTGTATTTCCCTACCTCAAGTGCCAGCAAATCCAATTAAGCAGTTAAGCAGTCCAGAAATAAAGCAATGAATTTGATTATCGATCCTTCACGAATCCGTCACCTAAAACAATTATAATATTTATAATTACTAATTGCTAAATATAGATATCTCCCGAAATAGAAGTTTTCCCCGAAATACAATCCCGACACCAACTTATGCCCAATTGATAGCTAAAATAACCCGATTAGTATTTGACCCAACTTCCCAAAATAGAAAGTTATTAAAGTAGAATTTCTTAAAATGGAAACTTTCCCGATATAGAAATTTTCTATTTCAACAGACCCGATTCAAAACCCGACTTGAATTATTTAACTGACTCGGAAATTAATTTGGATAACTAATATGATAATTAAATGAGTTATATGATTAAAAGAATCCGAATCAACATTGAACAACTCGACAATCCCGACTCAAAATCCATTTCCAATTATTTAAACGATTCGGGAATTAAATCAAATAATTTATTTAAAGGACTCGGGAATTAAATTAAATAATTTATTTAATGTCTCGGGAATAATTTATTTCAAAGACTCGGGACTTAAATTAAATAACTAATATGATAAATAGAAGATTAAACGAATTAAACGTTTTAAGGAAAACCCGAATCAAACGTAAACAATACAACAACCCGACTTAAACCCGTCTTTAATTAATTAAACAACTCGGAATTAAATTAATTAATTAAGCATACGATAACTTAACGAATTCCAACGATTAAACAATGACCAAAAACCCGTTTCAAACACTAAACTAACTCGTCACTAACACCACCCCTTCACTCTCACCCACGCACCACCACCGGCCACCACAAGGCCGTGACAACCACCAGGCGTGACACCCACTCGGACCCAGCCTCCACCAAACACCCCCACTGGGGTCGACCCTCGCCGGCGAGGTGAACCACGGCCGCCATTTGGCCTGGTTCACCACCACGCATCCCCAAACACCTCCTTTCTCCACCTGACCACCACCGCAACCCATAACTACCCTATGCCAAACCACCGCCATTCGACTCGCCGCCAACCCACCAGCACAGACACCGTGGCACCACCACTTCGACCTCCCCCGAGTCCATGGTGGTGCCACCCCAAACCTAGTCGTCTAAACTCGCCTGAAAATCACTGTATAAACCCGTTTCTACCACCTCTGTCGCTGCCCCCTTTTACCGTCATTATCACCACCAACAACCACCCTAGACACCACCACTACACTCGCCCCTTACCACCCATTACCCCTACCCTGCTAACAACCACCAACAACACCTCTATAAGACACGAAACTACAACCAAAGATCCGACAGCAACAATGAAAAACAGAGGAAAGGTTTGACTGCTTACCTAAACCGCCACCAAAACAGCCACCATGGCCACCCACGGCCGTCGACCACCGCTCCTATCTCTTCCCTGCTGCACGGACAACAACCCAGCTCACTCTCTCCCTCTCTTTATGCGTGAAAGCAGGTGATGGGTGTTGGTGAAAAGGAGGGACAACACATGGGAGAAGAGGTGTAAAGAAAAAGAAAGAAAAGTAAGGTATGGTGGTAGTATTAGTATAATAACAATATTAGAATAATAATAATAATGGTATATTTTAATAAAAGTAGAGTTAGTTGTAGTAATGATGTAATAATAATATATATAAGAAAGATAGACTCACATTTCGAATTTCATATAAACCCGTCACAATTAACTTATATTGATACAACGCGGTTAATTAAAATAATTTACGTAATTATCGACTCAGCAATTATCCCGCCTTAATTAGTAATATAAAATGTATAATAATTAATATATAATAATATCCGTTTAATAATATCCGTTTAATTCAATAATATCCGTTTAATTTATTATATAAAAATACGGGGTATTACAGTCTTCCCCCCTTAAAATGAACTTCGTCCCGAAGTTCGCTCCCATACTCAACAACAGAAATGTATTGTATATTGTACTTACGAACGTCACGCAATTCTAACACGGTTAACACACTCTTTTGACACATCAATTAAACATAACAAATACGGAATGTTACAAAAACATTTTTCTAATCACTTACTCCTAAGTCAATAAATTCAGCCTAGGATTTCGATAAATCCTAATAGGTTTGGAAACTAGAGTTTGTCTAACTCTTCAATACACAACTTAGTATATTATCCAAACTTAAGAACGAATCCTCAATTCTGCTCAAGAATCTTAAAGGATGTTGTTCTTTAAGGCTTTCAAAAGACCTTCATTCGAGTTAACTTGTTATTGACTTATTATGCTCCAAGCATATGATTCATTACGGCATGTACATTTAATGGCATACTTGATCGTTCTAATGGCGGAAACATTAGAAATCGATTTCATGTGATCAACAACTTATTTAGGTTCAGTGAATGACTATGACTCTATCATAGTAATTCCACTTTCATCAATATGAACAACCTACTCAACCTTATTGATGTTTAAGATATGAAAGAACTTATCATCATAAGGCTCTCAACTCTATGCCAATATTCTCTCAAATTTAACACATAGATTCGAAAATCTAGAATACATTACACCTTTTCCTAGTCTCCCAATCACTATTTCACAGAGGAGCGCATTGGTACATTATTCTCAATGAGTAATATGTTATTAACATATAAGACATGGAAAAATAATTCTGGCTCCCACTTAACTTCATGTATAAACATGATTCTTCAACAATGTGAATGAAACTATTATCACATGAATGAAAAGTATGATTATTACAATACTTTGATGCTTTCTTAAGACCATTCTAGGATTGCTTAAGTAAGCTTTGCATAATATGTTAGGATTCTTAGATCTTTATCTAAGTTTCTGTGTTCCGTACACATCTTTCTCTAAATTCCCATTTTAGAAAAGCAAATTTTTAATATCATTTGCCATTCATCAAAATGAAATGTGGCAATTCCTAACATGATTTATCTTGATTAACATCTTTATGTCAATCTATGCTTTTAGGTACTCTAAAGCTATATTTACTTTAAAGAGACCATCGCCTTAAAGTAAATCTACTCTTGAGTATAAAAGTTTTTTGGATTGTAATGTTATGGCTTTTATGCAACAAAGTCGATTTGGGACTACTCACAATTGATCATTCAATAGGTCATAATTCCATTAGTTTCGAAAAGTAACATATTAACAATAAGACATGTGTACTTTACTCCCACTCTATCTCAATAGATTATAGTTCCATTACTTTCAAAAAGTAACACATTGACTATAAGACATGTTTGTGACGATCTACTCCCACTAATCTCTTAGAAATACTTCTATCTTCTTAAGAGATAACTTTGTGAGTCACAAACATATATGGTGAAGTAATACAAGTTCGTCTAGACTAACGTGTTAGCTCATAAATAGACCGGCTCTATTATGGTAGCTTGATTCATATAAAATGCGAGTTTGATCCAAGTCATTTGTTAAATAGACTTGCTATTTTAGGTATCTCCAGGTTGACCCTTTGTTTTAAAATAATGTGTCCATTTTGGATTGCAAATCCCCAAAAGTGAGCTCGACAACTCAACCCGACTCATATTAGTTTGATCTTATAGGTAGTGACACAAGGTCATAATCCATAAGTGAGAATCAAATTTATCACTTAGATATTAGCCACCACGATCGGATCGTAATGTTTTAATTCCTTTTGTACAATTGGTTCTCTACTTCATTTAGAAATTATTTAAATTTCTCAAATGCTTCACTTTTATTTTTGATTAAGTAAACATACCCTATCTACTTAAGTCATCGGTAAAAGTGACGAAGTAGTCATAATTTCCCCTTGCGGTGATGCTCATTGGACCACATACATCGGTATGCATTGGTTCCAACAAATCACTTGCTCGTGTCCCTTTACCACTAAAGGGAGTACGAATCATTTTGCGAAGGAGACAAGATTCGCATATTCCATATGATTGAAAATCAAATGGTCCAATAAATCCAGTCGAAACTAGCCTTTTAATGCGTTTTTCATTTATGTGACCTAATCGACAAAGCCAAATGTACTAATCATTTGGATCACTTGTTATGAGTCTTTTGGATTGTATGTTATAGACATCTTTAGTTGAGTTGGAAGTGTCTAAAACATAAATACCATTTATAGATGTGGCTTGGCTTACGGCCAAGTCATTTTCAACAAAATACAGCGATTGTTTTTTATGGCAAAAGAAAAAATCCTTCCATGTCTAACATAGAAATGGAAATAATGTTTTTAGACAAAGTGGGTACATAATAACAATTATGTAGATGCAACTTAAAACCACTTAGCTAAGGCCATCACATAGGTTCCCTTGGAAATGGCGGCTACTCTAGATCCATTTGCTAATTGGAGATCCACGTCACCCTTGCTAAGTGCTTCCACACTACTTAACCCCGACTGGAGTGACAAGTCTAGCTTTGATATCTCCCAAATACTTGGGGCAATTTCGCTTCTAATGGCCCATGACATTACAATAATGACATTCATCGTAGGATTGGGCACCCTTCTTTTGATATTGGTTGTGGTAGTCTCACTATCCACTTCCAATCTATTATCGGATTTGGGTTTCTTACCCTTCTTTGCCTTTCCTTTAATAATACCATTACTCCTTTCAGTTGCAAGGACATTCTTGCTAGAACTCCCACTCAATATAATATTTGTCCTTGCTTATACAAACAAGGATGCCATGGAATTTGTGAGGTTCTCCTTATAATATTCTCTTACCAAAGAGGTGGGCATGAATATGGGAGTGGGAGGTGTGGAAGTGGTAAGGTAGCAAAGATTTCCATCCTCACCAATGCCAAAGCGTAGTTCTCTAGTTGTATCATTGTCATACAAGGAGCATTTTTCATTGAATGATTGGAGCCATGAATTAATGGTGATCGATGTAAGAGTATTAGATGAATCCATTGTG
Organism: Silene latifolia; assembly: GCF_048544455.1. Classification (NCBI taxonomy): domain Eukaryota; kingdom Viridiplantae; phylum Streptophyta; class Magnoliopsida; order Caryophyllales; family Caryophyllaceae; genus Silene; species Silene latifolia. Next base: position 193,926,392 of record NC_133537.1, read on the forward strand.
GATAAATAACTACAAAAACGGAGATGAAGGAAACAATATTAACATTTATCGTTATAATACTTGTAAATACAAGTATAGCATTTATATAGTGACCTCTATCCTACTATAATAAATGATTCCGAGATCCATCTTTATACAAATATGGGCACGGGGAAACCAATACATCCCATACTTATACAAATTTGGTGAATCAACTCTTTAATTGATTCTACTTTAGAACTCTCGGTCGATGTTTTTCATAAAACCCATCTCTATCCCCGGAATATAAGACTAGTCATAATATCCCGTTGAGACCAACCAAATTTCACGTGTAATAACGTTTTATTACCCCACTTACCCAATGATAAAGGCACCTCGGGAAAACCGAACCTACCCCAAATGTTACGGGGAGTCATGGGTCCTACTATTGGGTAAGGCTAAGTCTCAATCTTTTAAAAGTAAAGGTCTTGTTAATTTATTATCTATCAATTTTAAGTGAGCTAAAAGTCGAATTATCGATAATTATAATTGACACAGTCGAAGACTCGATATGATATGTATGTGTTGTTATGTCTATTTGGCAATGCATGCAACATATTAAAAGAAATGCAAAACAAATAATAAATTTCTAGTATGGCCATCCTAAAATAGAAAATCAAATAATTTATTACAAATTCGGAAACCAACTTCTTTGGTCCCTTGAATCTTCAAGTGGCACGCCTCCCAAGAAAACCGTCTTTGTCGGAACGCCTTTCCGAATGGCACCGACTTGAAGAAAATCCGGAATTCCAAATAATAATAAAAATACATAGTTATTCCTATTATACATTTGTAACATGAAAAACTAGTAAAAATAAAAATGATACGAGATCACATTAAATTACAACCGAATCAATATCCCCTTACATTACGGGTAATATCGATTAAAACTAAGGCCATACTAAGATAAAATTATATAATTCAAAATTACATAAATAAAATATGACATTCAACAATGAAATATGCAGCATTATAATATGTGTCTATCATGCCAAATTATGTGCCAAATCGCCCTATTTAACTTATATCGATCATATAACCCGGTTTCATAGAAATTCACGACTTTTAACTTATTAAAATCATGAATTAATACTAAAATCTAATTTTAGTCCAAGTCAATTATCCTAATACTCTTAGATCTCAAAAATTAGTCATTACTCAATTTTTGACAATAATTCAACTTGATATAATTTTATTCTCATTTTGACCCTAAAATCATAACATTTATGAAATAAATCCAAATTAAATTACCATAATTTCAAATTTTAAATTTTAAATTTTTAAATATTCAGAAATATATCCATGACGCTCATAATGTCAAAAATCATGGTTAAAATTTTTGAATTTATTTCGAGAAAAATGTAGTTGCGATTTATCGGTTTTATCAAATAAAACATCTAAAGTATACAAAAATTAATCTAATCAATTTTACAACTTTAGATATGATAATTGGGATATAAATGCAACCTAAAATAATTTTCTCATGCCATGTAATTTGTTTTAGCTATTTATGCTAAAATAGCCACTATTTATGTTATTTTTTTACTATAAAAATTCATAAATCATGCAAAATGAATCAAGTTCATTTTAAATGTTATCCACAGGAGTAAAATATGCATGTGACAACATATTAAAATTTCATGGCATGTTTCAAAGTTTAACTATATTTAACCATTTTACCTCCATTTAATTCATTTTTATCTCATAAAAATCATAAATTATGCAAAATAAATCAAATTTATACGAAATTTTACATACAATAAGTAAAATATGCATGTGAGGTCATATAAAAATTTCAAGGTCAGAGACTATGTCTATCTATTTTTAGTATTTTAAATATCATTTTAGCCATTAAAATATAATAAAATTACTAAAAATCATTACAATGAACAATAAAATACCATAAATCATAAAAATGACCTAAAAACATTTTAGGACCAGAATATACAACATGCATCAATATTTCGTGACTTTATCTAATAAATCACAAATTTATAGTTTTAATTAAGTTACTAATAACTCGAAAAAACTATAAATCGATTATGCATGCAACATCCTATGCTCTGATATCAATTGTTAGGTTCATATACCTATGATTAGACATTTATAATATTGATTTAATCATCATATTAAACTTGTCATAGTGGATCTAGTGCATGCATAACAAAATAAAAGAATAAGGAAAGAAAAACAATGTTCCTTACATTGTTGTATGGCACGAAATGGGCACAAGTAAGGTCTCTTACCTTCACTTGTTCTTGAGTTATGATAAGTATTAGGATGATCATCCAAAACTCTATATTAGGAGCCCTCCTTTTGATTGCACCCAAGATTATAACCCAAAATTACTACTAATTTTAACTAGATATTAAGTAGTAATGTACCCTTAATTACTACTAATATTACTAATATTACTACACTAGTAATATATCACAAAATATTAGTATTTGAGTGGTTTTTGAGGTTTTTGCATGTGAGTAAGAGTTGAGCATCTAGAGAGAATTAATGTGAGAAATATTGAGAACAACAAAATGTTCTTCTCTCATATTGAAAGTTCCGGCCAAAATGCTCTTTATAGAGCATTTTTGTCTTCTCCAAAAAATCACATGCAAATGCTTTATTGGTAGTGTCATATTATGTAGAGGCAACATCACAAGTGGTGCTTGTGTCATAAGATTTTTAGGCAAAATAGAAGACTTAGGACAAGTGTCCTATCTACTTTAAAAACTGGTGGCCATGCTCTATTTTGGTCCATTTTTGTCTTATAATATTTGTCCCACAAATGCTTATAAGTCTTATGTTTAATTATTTTACATAATTAAATATTAATTTGATCATACAACATTTATGTGACAAATTAATAACCATAAATTCACTCAACTTATAGAGTAATATTTACCATTATATCAACATATAATGGGTCCCATAATATCTAGTTAGTTAAATTTACAACCTCTTGTAAATGTAAATAACTAATTACCTCTACCTCGAAATATTTATAAAACCTCAACATAATTTAGTAAATTAATATATTAATTCACTAAATCGAATCTTATTTAATCACATTACAATAATATACAAAATCCAACTCATATAAATAAGGGATTAATTAACCCATATCGAATACAATTAATTAATTATTTATTTGGGTCTCATCCTATAGGTGTGACCTTAAGGGATCAACTGATCACCACCGTCAATGCAACAGTAACGTCAAACTCTAGTTAGCCAATCGTTAACGATTAATGTTGATCAGTTGAATATATAATTTATCATCCCTTTCGTATTCTTAATTTGAGATTTAAACATGTGATCGCACTATTGTTGTGGACACATACTCCAACACTTAGTATAAATAGCTAGTGGTGGTAGTATTTTAAGATACACACAAAAAAGAGAGACAAATTAATACAAACTAGTTTTGTTGCTCGTGAAAATTGATGGGACTATTTATGATTTCCTAATGTAGCCTGTTTATAATATATCCTATTTTGAAATCTTGTGAAGAATTATGAATTATATCCTAGCCTATTACCTGGAAGAGAGGGTGTGAGGGCAAACCCGTCACATATTCAGACTTGTGACGGGTTAGCCGTCACAAATGCGTTTTTTGTGACCAAAAATAGTGACAGTCCTATTTTATGGGTAATAACTTACAAAAGCGCTTTTTGTGATGGAAGAATCTTTTCCTCAAGGATTCAACCGTCAATAATCCTTTTTACCTTGCAGTGTTGACATCCTTGTTGTAGAACATCATATACATTGTATAATGCTATATTGATGTTTATACTCAAGTTATACTATAAGACCATCGTACAATCACTTAAAGGAGACTACTTTGTGGTAAAAGTGACCATTTTATATTAAAATGTGACTGCCTTATATTTTTATAAAATGACCACCTTTTAGATTGATCACTTTTTAACATAAAATGATTGGTTATGATATAAAATGATCACTTGACATCCAAATTCTATCCTTACTAAATCTAAAGAAGGGACAATAATTTAGGATAAATTTTGGAAGAAATGGAACTAAAATTGGGATGTAGCCATATCAGGAGTAATACTTTGGAAATTTGACCTTAAAACCATTTACATGTATTGTGTTAATATTTGCGTAAGCGATGAATAATCCTCATTAAGTGCCTTACCGCCTATATTATTTATAATAAACAATCCTGAAGATGTTACGTCTCCAGACTTATATTCAACTTTTCCGAAATCAGTAACTAGTGTATGAGGCGAACTCACATTGTAAGACGGTCTTATTGTGTAAAAAGAAACTATTGAATAAAACGTTCTGACATTGTGAGACGGTTCGTTTTATTAAAATAAAAACTTAGAAAATAAGACGTGCTGTAACAACCTGTATTTTTAAGTATTTTTAAGACAAGGGTCAAATTAGGTTGACATGAACTATTTATTATTTACTTAGTTATTATCTTATTTAATTGATTTATATATTTACTCGTCATTATAATTAGAATAAATATAAATTTACAACATGGAAGTTTGTATGAATAATATTAGTGATGTTAATATATATATATATATATATATATATATATATATATATATATATATATATATATATATATATATATATATATATATATATATATATATATATATATATATATATATATATATTAAAAAAGAGGGGGCCAAAGTGGGATAAGAGAAGGAAAGGGGAAGAGGAGTGTTTGGAAGACCTTACCTAACCCTACCTAGTTTTCAAATATTTGTTATTATTTTATTATGTTTCAACAACTATTTATACTCACATACTCTATCACATAACCTCATATATATTCACAACACGAAACTCAAACATAAAATCTAGAGGTAGAGTAAGAGGGAGATTTTGAGACAACCTTCAACCAATATTCTCTAAATCTATTGCGTATGTACCTTACCTTATCTTTAATCAATTGTTTACGTTTACTATTGTTATTGAGCAATGACTACCTGATAACACTTAACCGACCAACGACCCGCCGTTGACCGCCGATACCCAAGGCCGAGGCTACTGACCACCGTGGTTGATGTGCCGTGAAGGTGGGGGTGTTTGTGTGAGCTTTTAAGACGGGATTTGGGGAATTGTTGTGGGTAGTTTACATCTTAAGTTATTTTATAAGACTAGTTAGTAATTGAATATAATTATCATCTTAATTTAGGTGAAGAATTTGTGCAGGAGCGCTTTTGATTCTTATCTTGCTTAATTAATTGGAGAATTACTTGAAAGGTAGGAAACTACTCAATCATACTTCTTTGTGGACTTGTTGTTGCAACTATACATGTTAGCTGAATTGAATTTATTATGAGATGAATTATACTATTGTGAGACGATATTTCTGAGATGATTTACTTATCTAATTATCTGATGCCTATATTATTGTATTGTTAATTTTTAATTATACTCCTGGATTATATTAAACTGTGGATGTTGGAGCTATTATGAGAGTTTGGTAATTGTCTATTTGGCATGAAATGATATTTTTATAGGCCAGGCACAGTTGCGGTTGTGGACCTTGGATTGTATTGGTCAGGCATGAAGTGTAGAAGAGGCGTGGACACTACTACAAATCCAGCAACTACAACGCCCCTTCAACAACGATTATTCACGAAAATCACAATATACGTTGTAGAATGTATGGCGCGAATTTTACTAAAATGAATTACAACGGGTATGGTTATAAAAACCGTTGTTATAAGTTTTAACAACGGGTTACACATGCACAACCGTTGTTAATAATTTGGCGCAAAATTGACGCAAAGTTAGTGAAAAGTAATCACAACGGTTACTTTTGGAACCCGTTGTAAAAACTTATTTGACAACGGTTGTTGATTTACAACCGTTGTTAAAACTTATTTGACAACGGTTGTTCTTTATAACCGTTGTCAATACCTTCCATACTATAAACCACACAAACACAAGTCTCTGACCACAAAACACAAACCTTAATACACAAACACAAACCCAGCAGACAAACACAAACACAAAACACACTTTCTCATCGTCTCTTTCTCTCTTTCTCATCGTCTCTTTCTCTCTTTCTCATCGTCTCTTTATCTTCTTGCCGTCACTGTTGATTTAATCGTCTAATTATCAGGTAAATCTCGCCGTCACTGTTGGTTTCATCGTCTTTCATCGTCATTAATTTCTTTTTCTAATTATTTTATTTGCATGTGTATGTGTTAGTTTTTATCGACCATTATGTTATTTCTTTAAGTATTATTCGCTTAATTTGTCTTTCATCGTCATTATTCGCTTAATTAACAAAGAAGAAGCAAGATGATAGATAGGAATACCGATAAAAATAATTATATATATATATATATATATATATATATATATATATATATATATATATATATATATATAATAAATACATAAATTAAAAAAAAAATTATATTAATAAAAATACAATTCTTATATTTTCATAGAGGGTCTTATTCTCCTCTATGATATCCGTCCTCTCCTCCTTGGCTATTTGGAGGTTCCGTTCAGCAGTTGCTATATCGTCATATAGCTGCAACTACTGCTGCTCCGTCAAGCCATCCTCTTTGGCGTCCTTCAGAATGGATCGAGCATCCGCAAGGTAGCTCCTGAAACTTTCCTCAATGTGGAGCAACCGGCGGATGAAACTGTTGTTGTTCTCGATCATAGTAAGAGTCTTAAGGATGATATCATTCATTTTGTTGGAGTTTGGGGTTTGTTTTGAAAGATTAAGTAGGGTTAATTTATTTGGAGTTTGTTTTAGCAGTTAGGGTTTGGAGATGTATATAGTGAGATAATGGAAATGTTAGTTGAGATAATGCATGTATTTATACTAAGCAATGTGTGGGTTGAGTTGTTTTTTAATTAATATATATGTTAGGAAGTTGTGTCATAATCATCATCATATCTCTCAATGCTGCTTCAAATCTTATTACTAACCCTTCTCATTCCATATTGTCCGTTCATATGCACAGTGATGGCAGTAATAATGCATTCATCGGAATTATAACGGGCCGTAATTATGCATGCATCTAGTAATATTTAATTTAATTTTTTTTATTTTTTAAGAATAAACAACAACGGTTATTTATTAAAAAAACCGGTCTTTAGTTATAACAACGGTTTTGTATATTACAACCGTTGTTATAACTTTCCCCCCAAAATTGAGTCACACTTTCCACAATGAGTTTTTATACTTAAAAGCGTTGTTAATAGTTTTAACAACGGGTTCCTTAAGAAAATCAACCGTTGTTAAAACCTTTTACAACGGACGCTTTAACAACGTCCGCTTTTTTATATAACAACGGTTTTTAACCGTTGTTATAGCCTGTATCTGTAGTAGTTGGACCTTGGATAGAGTATAAGTCAGGCAGGGTGGTGTATGGGGTTGTCGTGGACCTAGTGTTGGGAAATGTGTCCTCAACAATAATGCGATCATATGATTTAATATCATAATTAAATCTCAAATTAAGAATACGTGAGGGATGATTTTTATATATATATTCGACTGATCATCATTAATCAGTAATGATTGGCTGACTAGAGTTTGACATTACTGTCGTGTGACGGTGGTGGTCAGTTGATCCCTTAAGGTCACACCTAAAGGACAATTCCCTTAATGGATAAATTGATTAATTGTATGACGATACGAGGTAATCAATTCCTTAAAAGTGAACAATGTACTTGTGAGAGAGAAGAATAATATCTTATTATAATGGGATTAAATAAGATTTATTTTAGTAATAAAAATGCTTTATTACTAAAATTGCATATTGTTTGAGAAACAATAGAGATAAGAATGAATGGTTAATTATAATTACAAGATGTTGTGAATTATAATTTTATGACCCATTTTATTTATGTGATCAAGTATCACTAGTCAATTTATTGTATGAAATTTAATTAATTTGTAAAATGATGTTTATGGGATAAATATGCATTAAATTAATTAATAACATGTAAAATACTACATGTGACATATTATGTGACAAATGACAAATTGACAAAATAAAATGGTAGTCCATTTTATGATGTATGGACCGAAATGGTGTGTGTGCTAATGGGTAGTGATTATTTTATATTATGTGATAATATTTATATAAATAATTGTACCTACCTTTATGTAGCCTTACACACCTAAGCTATTGATAAGAGAAAAAGAGAAAGGAGATTCCAATTTTTGTTTGGTTCCCCTTGCCTCTTCCCACCCGGTTTTCCAACTCTTATTATAGAGTTTTTTGGTCTCTTATCTTACTTACTCATTCATTCAAAGTATACATGCAAGAGTTTTTGCTCCTCCTTCTCTCTAGCTTTCTCCAACAAGTTTTTGGAGATTCACAAGTTCTTGCTCATCTTTTCTAATATCAAAACAACATTGCTAGTGTAGTAATAACAATAATATTAGAATCATTTTAAGGATACTAGTATAATAATCTAGTAAATTAGTATACTAGTTTAAGGGTAAGTCTTGGGTGCAATCTAAGGAGGATTTCTATACTTGGGATCTTGGAATATCATCCATCATTATAAGCTCAAGAACAAGTGAAGGAAGGTGACCTTACTTGTGCCCATAATTTCGAACCAACCAACAATGTAAGGAACATTGTTTTTTCTTATATATCTTTAATTTTGTTATGCATGCACTAGATCTAAAGAACATATAATTAACAAGTTAATTAGTTCACTATTAGAGGAGTCTAATAAGAGGTATATGAACCTAACAAGTGGTATCAGAGCATAAGGATGTTGCATGCATAATCGGTTATTGTTTTTCCGAGTTAAAAGGTTAACATATAAAACTTAAAATTTGTGATTTGTAAGTATAAGCCACGGAATCACCATGCATGTTATATATTCTGGTCCTAAAAGGATTTTAGGTCATTTTTATGATTCATGGAAATTTATTGCTCATTTTAAGGATTTTTGGTCATTTTATTACATTTTTATGATTAAAATGGGAATTAAAATGCTAAAAATAGTTAAATTTCGTTTCTGACCTTGGAAATTTTATATGACCTCACATGCATATTTTACAAGTTGTGTGTAAAAGGACGTGTTAATTTGATTAATATTGCATGATTTATGATTTTTATGAGATAAAGATGGATTAAAAGAGGTAAAATGGTTAAAAATAGTTAAATCTCGAATTAAGCCATGATCTTTTAATATGATGTCACATGCAAGATTTACAGAGTGTATGTAAATTTCTAGATTAATAGATCTTCTTTAGCATGATTTATGGATTTTTGAGTAAAAATGGCATAAATAGTGACTATTTTAGCAAAAATTAGCTAAAACGTATTGCATGGCTTGAGAAAATTATTTTAAGTTGAATTAATATCCCAATAATCATATATAAATTTATAAAAATTATTGGTTTAATTTTAGTATACTTTATACATTTTATGAGATAAAACCGATAAAAATGCAACTATATTTTCTCAAAATTAATTCGAAAAGTTTAACCATGTTTTTTGACATTATGAGGGTCATGGAATTATTCCAGAATGTTCAAAAATTTAAAATTCAAATTTTGAAACTTTTATGAATTAATTTGGATTTATTTCATAAATATTGTGTTTTTTAAGGTCAAAAATGAGCATAAAATTAAATCAAGTTGAATTATTGTCAAAAATTAAGTGATGACTAGTTTTTGAGTCTTAAAATGTGTTAGGATAATTAAGTTGAGCTTAGATGTGATTTAAGTGTTAATTAGTGATTTTAAAAGGTTATTATCATGCATTTCCATGAAACCGGGTTATATGTACGACATAAGTTAAATAGGGCGATTTGGCACATGATTTTGCATGATAGGTACATATTATAATGCTGCATATTTCAATTGTTTAATGTCTTTTATTTATATAATTTTGAATTATGTAATTTTATCTTAGTATGGCCTTAGTTTTAATCGTTATTACCCGTAATGAAAGGGAATATTGATTCGGTTGTCATTTAAGTGATCTCGTATCACTTTTATTTTTTTATTTCAGTAGTTTTTCCATTTTACAAATGTATAATAGGAATAGTTTTGTATTTTTATTATTATTTGTAATTATGGAGCATCTTCAAAGACGGTGCCATTCGGAAAGGTGATCCGACAAAGACGGTGTCTTGGGAGGCGTGCCATTTGAAGATTCAAGGGACCAAAGGAGTTGGTTTCCGAATATGTAATAGATTATTTGATTTTCTATTTTTTAGGAAGGCCATACTAGGAATTTTATTTATTGCTTTGCATTTCTTTTAATATGTTGCATGCATTGCCATATCGCCATAATAACACATGCATATTATATCGAGTCATCGACCGTGTCAATTATAATTATCGTAGTTCACCGCTTTAGTTCACTTAAAACGTGATAGATAATAAATTGACAAGACCTCTCACATATATTAAAAATTGAGAAAAAAGCCTTACCAAATAGTAGAAACCCACGAAGTACCAATTTCATAAGGGAGTTGAGCCGGCTTTACCGTAATACAAACCTAGTTACGTTGGCGAAGTAGGGTAGTAAAATGTTATTACATCGAAATTTGGATTGAGCTCAACGGAAGTATTGTTGACCGTAGTCTCATGTGTTCCGGGCTACAGGTGAGAATTAGAGTAATTTTTATCGACCGAGAGTTCTAAAAGTAGAATCGATTAAAAAGTTAATCCACCGAGTTATATTAATAAGGGATGACTCTGCTTACCGTACCCGTATTAATATGAATTTGGATCTCGGAATCATTTATGTAGTTGGGTGGAGGTCACTATATAAATGCAATGCTTGTAGTTAAATTTACGAGTATTATTAAAACGATAGATGATAATTAATTCCTTCATTTCCTATTTTGTAGTCAAAATTTGTTTTAATCAACCGCAATGGCAACTCCAAACGCGTCCGCATCCAATAGTTCCACCACGCTTACCAATGTGTCATGGCTCCGATCCTTTATGGATCGATGTAAGTTAGAAAAGAATGGGTCCAATTTCGCCGATTGGGACGCGCAACTTCGCTTGGCCGCGCAAGGTGACGACAAGCTTCGTTACCTTACCGAGGCATCTCCCACCGAAATTACTACTAGGTCCACCCCCGCCGCTAGGCAAACCTATGAGGTTTACCAAAGAGAGTCGGCCGCGATCAAAAATGTGTTGATCTTTGCTATGGAGGCCGAACTCCAACGAAGTGCTATTAAGATTAGCACAGCTCATGAGATCTACATGAAGCTTGTGAACATGTTTTCACGAGCTCCTAGGGTCATTCAATATGAGGCGGCTTCTGCATTTTTTGATCTTAACATCAAAGAGGGCCAAAAGGTGAGCCCTCATGTGCTCAAGTTGATGGAGCATGTTGAGACCTTGAAAATGCATAAGGTGGAAATTCCTAATGAACTTGTAATTGATCGAATTCTTCATTCCCACAAAGAAAATCAAAGCATATGTTCAATTAGGGTGAATTTTAATATGCAAGATAAGAAGGTTTCCCTTGATGAGTTGCACAAAATGCTTGTGCAAGCCGAAAGGGACATGGGGCTAAGTGTTAGCACCACCAAAGATGTGCTCAATGTCAATCATAAGAGCAAAGGAACCTTCAAGAAGAGCGGGAAAAAGGGAAAGAAGCGAACTCCCAACAGGAACATAGCTAAGACTTATGAAGCAAGCTCCTCCAAGCCCAAGTACAGTGCCCCCTCCGGGGACAAGTGCCACTATTTTTGTGGTGTTGGACATTGGAAAAGAAATTGTTCCAAATACCTTGGCGACATCAAAGCTGGAAAGGTTATTCCAGTAGGTATATAACTATCCCTATATTTTATATTTCAATCTCAATTAGTATGTGATACAAGTTGTGATGATTACCCTTTTTATTTTAAATAGGGGCTCCTACCAAGGACAAAGGCAAGGAGAAACAAGCCTAGAGGATCACGAGGGAAGCTAGCGTAGCCAACCATGGTGATGGATCAATGGAAGCTTGACTTTAATTTGCTTTGTCTTTAATTTTATGATGTATTTCATGTTTTAGAACTATTTTGATTTCCTTGTGTGACTTGGAAATTGGTTTGTATCCTTTAAACACGGGTTGTATTTTGGATATTGGTGATTTGGTTTTCAACCCAAATCACTTGTTTTATTATGTTATTTGTTCTAAAATCATCATCATTAATTACATGCGTAGAGAAACATTAGATAAACAACTTAAATTGATTGTTTAGACGATTATGATGATGGGATCATTATATGTCCATAAGCTATGAATTTGATTCTCCTTATGTCATTATTACTAAAAGTAACAAGTTACTTATCAATTATAAAGTTGTAATGAGTTTTTGAACTCATCAAGTAGGGAATTTACGATACCATATGGACACATTATTCTAAACGGATGGTTAACCATGAGATACCTAGAATAGAGAGTCTATTAAACCAGATTACATGGATCAGACTGTCATATAATCAAGCTGCCATGTTAGGATGGCCTTTTGAAGGCTAATACATTATCTTGGATAAATCTTAATACTCCATTAAATATATATGTTTGTGCCTCCCAAAGCTATCTCTCAAGAAGTTAGATATATTTCTGAGACATAGAGTGGGAGTAGAATGTATCGTCACAAACATCTCTTATAGTTGAAATGTTACTTTGTGAAAGTAATAGAATTATAGAGTGGGAGTTGGTATTGAACTATTATCTATGAAGATAGTATGAGAGCATAGTTCAGTGGGAGTTTATCGCACATGTCTTATTGTTCAAAAATATTACTTTGTGAAAGTGATAGTATCATGACCTTGTTACATACGAGCCGAAACATTACAATCCGAAAATTGTTGCTCATGAGTAGATTTACTTTAAAGTGAGGGTCTCTTTAAAGGTAAATAGAGCTTTAGAGTACACAAATGCATAAGATTTACATGAAGATGTTGATCAAGATAAATTGTGTTAGGAATTGCCGCATTTCATTTTTATGATGAATGGCAAATATAATTCGCTTTTCTAAAATGGGAATTTAGAGAAGGAAGTGTTTGAAACACAAAATCTTAGATGAAGATCTAAGAATCCTAACATATTATGCGTAGCTTTCTTCAATGATCATTAGAATGATCTTAAGCAAGCATTATAGGATTTTACTTTTCGTTCATGTGATTATAGTGAATTGTTTCATTCACATGATTGAAGAATCATGATATACATGAAGTTAAGTGGGAGCTAAAATTATTTTTCCAAGTCTTATACATTGAAGACATATTACTTATTGAGTATTATGTACCAATGCTCTCTTCTGGCAAGAGTAATTGGAAGACTTGGAAAGGGATGCAAAGTATTCTAGATTTTGAATCTATGTGAGAGTAAATTGGCATAGAGTTGAGAGTCTTATGAAGATAAGTTCTTTCAGATCTCATTTTAACATCAACAAAGTTGAATGGCTTATTCATGATGATGAAAGTGGAATTACTATGATGGAATCATAGTCGTTCACTGAACCCATTAAGTTGTTGATTACATGAAATCGATTGCTAATGTTTCCGCCATTAGAACGATTATGTATGCCAACAGACGCACGTGCTGTGATGTACCATATGCTAGGTACATGATGAGTCAATAATAAGTTAATTCATAAGATGGGCTTGTGAAAGCCTTAAAGTACAATTGATGACTTGTACACATGTTTGGATGATAAACTAAGTTAGGTGTTGAAGGGTTGCACAAACTTTAGTTTCCAAGCTTATAAGGATTTGATGAAATCCTAAGCTAATGTTATTGACTAAGGAGTAAGAAACTAAGAAAAGTGTTTTAGTTTCACGCATTGCAAATTCTACAAAAAGGATTCTAAGTAAATAGTGATTAAATAGTCAATGTAGGGATTAAGGGTGAATCCCTCTACAAATGACTTTATCACAAGTTATGCGATAACAGTGGGAGCTTCTTTCAAGTTAAAGAGCTCAGGTCTAGTATGATGTCTAGACATACACTTGGATAAAATTCATGTCATTAGAGATGACATTGAATGTAAGGAAATAGCAATTTATAAAGTTGGAATATATGGATATCGAGTATATCCACTTGCCAAGCTTGTATTGCATTTTAACTAGTGTTATAATACATTAAAGATTATAGAATATGAAGTAGTAATAGTGTATTGACTATTCATATGCGATAATCACATTTATCGTTTGAGTTTTATTGAACTCACCTGCTACCTTGTCGTATCCGAATGGGTTGTAGAGACAAATTGAACCCCATTAAAGTGAACTGGATTGACATGGTATTCGACCCTAGTTACTTATATGAGGTGACGTCTCCAAGTGACTAGAGTGTGATGCGATTGATGGCAAGTTCAAGTGACATAGAGTCATATGGGATGACTAGTCGATCACATAGGCAGACTGTATGGGACAATCTGTCGGGCATTGACCGCTTATAGAGTTCTGGTAATTCATAAAGCCTGGTCGTGGCAAGAGCTACTATAGTATTCTTATGAGTCAATTCTTTTGACTAGAGACTATTCGCCCAAGTTGGCACAACTTCTGATTAGCTTTGATTTATACTCTACGATTTCGTAAATGAGGTCAAACTGGGTATATTTTGGGCTATGATGGACTGTGGCTGAACGAAGGGAATAGGGCGATAGAAATTGTCCACCCCTTGTCAGGGTTGTTTGAAATCTCAAGGCCACTCGAGGAGTAGTTAACTGAAATGCGTGGCCACGCTCGGAAGGTATCTATGATGGATAATTCCGGTCAGACAGTTAATCTCCAGATCGAGAAAACCACTCAAGATATGATCAAATGTAAGTACGACCTGCAAGACACCTTGCATTGAGTGGGAGATTGTAATAGGACAAGAGAATTGGTGACGCACACTTGTCGAGGACAAGTGGGAGATTGTTGGGAAATGTGTCCTCAACAATAGTGCGATCATATGATTTAATATCATAATTAAATCTCAAATTAAGAATACGTGAGGGATGATTTTTATATATATATTTGACTGATCATCATTAATCGGTAATGATTGGTGACTAGAGTTTGACATTTCGTCGTGTGACGGTGGTGGTCAGTTGATCCCTTAAGGTCACACCTAAAGGACAATTCCCTTAATGGATAAATTGATTAATTATATGACGATACGAGGTAATCAATTCCTTAAAAGTGAACAATTTACTTGTGAGAGAGAAGAATAATATCTTATTATAATGGGATTAAATAAGATTTATTTTAGTAATAAAAATGCTTTATTACTAAAATTGCATATTGTTTGAGAAACAATAGAGATAAGAATGAATGGTTAATTATAATTACAAGATGTTGTGAATTATAATTTTATGACCCATTTTATTTATGTGATCAGGTATCACTAGTCAATTTATTGTATGAAATTTAATTAATTTATAAAATGATATTTATGGGATAAATATGCATTAAATTAATTAATAACATGTAAAATACTACATGTGACATATTATGTGACAAATGACAAATTGACAAAATAAAATGGTAGTCCATTTTATGATGTATGGACCAAAATGGTGTGTGTGCTAATGGGTAGTGATTATTTTATATTATGTGATAATATTTATATAGATAATTGTACCTACCTTTATGTAGCCTTACACACCTAAGCTATTGATAAGAGAAAAAGAGAAAGGAGATTCCAATTTTTGTTTGGTTCCCCTTGCCTCTTCCCACCCGGTTTTCCAACTCTTATTATAGAGTTTTTTGGTCTCTTATCTTACTTACTCATTCATTCAAAGTAAACATGCAAGAGTTTTTGCTCCTCCTTCTCTCTAGCTTTCTCCAATAAGTTTTTGGAGATTCACAAGTTCTTGCTCATCTTTTCTAATATCAAAACAACATTGCTAGTGTAGTAATAACAATAATATTAGAATCATTTTAAGGATACTAGTATAATAATCTAGTTAATTAGTATACTAGTTTAAGGGTAAGTCTTGGGTGCAATCTAAGGAGGATTTCTATACTTGGGATCTTGGAATATCATCCATCATTATAAGCTCAAGAACAAGTGAAGGAAGGTGACCTTACTTGTGCCCATAATTTCGAACCAACCAACAATGTAAGGAACATTGTTTTTTCTTATATATCTTTCGTTTTGTTATGCATGCACTAAATCTAAAGAACATATAATTAACAAGTTAATTAGTTCACTATTAGAGGAGTCTAATAAGAGGTATATGAACCTAACACCTAGGTGTGACCGTGCAAATGTGGCTCGTGGTTGTGTGACCCACGACCGGAGGCGTGTGGTGGTGGGATGTGATGCGGTGTTGTTGTATCTTGGTTATATAATCTTGTTTATACAAGTGTTGCTAATTCATTATAATAAGTATTGTTTAGTTTTCTACTCAACCTTTGGTTGACGGATTCTTTCTTCAATTGTCAAAATAAAAATTGTCGTCTGCTTTAATTGCTGGTGGCCTGTTTATGAACCATTTGATAATTTTCGATCGAATGGGGAGAAGTTTATTTGGCAGGTTTGATTTAATTGTTGGGCTGGATACTTTGGGAGTTCGGGTCGCGAGATGACTAATACCTGGAGTCTAGGTATCACTCGATATTATCATTAGACGTTATTTTAATTCCGTTGTGTTGTACCCAGTTTTAATTTAATCAATTGGTTAAGAAGATTTTTAGTAACACAAGTTAAGACAGATTGTAACATTTATTTAAAGTACCTTTTGTATTATTCGTCTTTTATATTCATTACCTCGGGCAACTGAGATGGTAACACTTCTATTTACTTAGAAATGTCTTGCTAAAAGCTTCTGAATAAATAGGGGTGTTACACGTGCAATTTTCTCACTCATTCTCAGACTCACTTTGGTAGCTAGTAGGCTAAAAGTTTCCCCCCGTCAATATTGTATTCAATCGAAAACAATTAATCGCTAATAAAACAAACAAATCACTAAAATAGTGGAGGTTTTGATGATTTGGTGATATAGGGAGCGCGCATTTTCATCCCAACATCTCAAAACATATACACCTGACAAAATAAGAAAATCATAGAGCATCCGCAAAGGTGGAAACTTACCTCCCAAATTGCCCTCTCTCTCATCAAATGGGAAACCTCACCATTGCACATACCTCCCCATAATATGAGGTTCCACTGTTTTTAGGGGAGGTCCCCAAAGAAAAAGTAAGGGTAATTTGTATACTTTTGGGGAGGTTCCCAAATTATAGGTGTAAATTAATATTTTTGGGGAGCCCCATTGTTGCATATATGTAGATATAAATTGAGGAGGGTAGATGGAAAAGTTAGTGGAAAATGCGGTGGACGAATAAAAGAAAGAGAGATAAAATATGGGGCACCTCACCTTTGCGGATGCTCTAAGGACATGGCATGACATACACAGTAATCAAAAGTAATATATTAATAAATTAATATTACTTACTAAAAAACACACACACACAAAAATCATATCAAAATAGAACATAATGCTTACCTCTCAAATCTTCTCCGATAGAGGACAATATATCGGTGTATTTGAATTCCCATCAAAGAAATCCTACAAGATAAATAATGGAATACAAGTTAAGATAGTTTTACAATTGAGGTAAAGAAATTCCGATAAACACTTGGTAGCAAATGTGTGCCACAGAATGCATTTGGCGCGTAACGTGGAAGACGTCATTTACAATTTACCGAAATACTATCTGCAAAACAAATTGTTTGGTTTGAGTAAAACTAAGAAGCAACTTTGGAGTACTATGTAATTGGTAGAGCAAATGGTGGATATGAATTATGAAATGTAAAGGTATTTATCTATTGATTCCAATAATAAAAATGACAAAATGAATAAGACTTATAGATGAGTGGAATAAATGGTAGAATTTTAAATGATAGAATTAATAAGCTCATAGATGTGCGAAGTAAATGGTGAAATGTTAACCGTTTTTTAATTAAGTTGCTCAATTGTTTGTCTTGATAGTTGAAATCAATTCAATTAGAGATAGGAAAAGTTATAATTAAAAGGCAAATTTAACATAAATAACCCAACATTTATAAAGTCTTCCAAAAATAACCAGACCTTTTAACTTTAACAAAAATAATCCAACCTTTATATTTGTGCTACAAAAATGTCCCAAACTATTTCATATGCATAACTTTTTACCTAATTTAAGATTTCAACAATTTAAAGTGATATTGGAAGTATAATTTAGGTAAAAAAGTTGTAAAAATTTTCAATAATGCATTAAAAAATCGGAAAAATATAAAAAAATACATAAATGTAACATTTAAAACTTTAAAAAAATTTGATTCTATATTGCCATTATTTTTTTCTCTTCAACTTTTCATATTGTACATTACAATCAAGAACTAACGTTAAGGAGTGTTCATGCTATATATTCTCATTGCTTGGCAATTAAATTTCAGAGAAGGAAAAAGCTTGGTGTTTTAAAGTATCAAATGCTCCAGCTTTTTTCATTTTTTTTAATTTTTTTTGGGTATTTCCAGGTTTTTAATAGATATTGAAAAGTTTTACAATTTTTTTTACTTCAATTATATACAATATCACATTAAATTGTTAAAATCTTAAATTAGGTAAAAAGTTATACATATGGAATAATTTGGGACATTTTTGTAATACAAACATAAAGGCTGGGTTATTTTTGTTAAACTTAAGAGGTCGGGTTAATGTTGGAAGACTTTATAGACTTTATAAATTGTGTTTGAAGATAACTACATTTGAGATGTTTATGCAATTTAGATGGCTTAAGAAGATGTCATGTCACTTGCTCAAGCTAGCCTTTTTTATATTATTTATAGATTGATGAGAATATTTTTGTTCTAAAAGAGAGAAACGAGAATATTCAACATCCATTAGAGATAATAAGAGTGATATAAAGTTTGAGAGAGTGGATGACGATACTAGTGTGTAATTGTACTCTAAAAACTTTGTAATTCTTATTAATGAATTAATTTCTCGAGAGAGCCGTGATTTTTCCCCTTAGTTGAGAAGGGTTTCTACGTGAGAAGTTATTGTGTCACTTTATTTGCTCTTACTTACGTTCATTATGTGTGTGTTCCTTCCTAATATCGTTGTTGGGTGGGACTCTTCTCGCACCGGATTTACAGGACACTTTATTCCCCAACACTGTCTATTGTAGATAGGTACCTTATTGTCATCTCTATGATAGCCACATGAGCACAAATGTTAACATTTATATGTAAAAGTATATAATAAAATTATATATATGATGTTACAAACTAAGTTAAAGGGCTTAAGCTTGGCAAACAAGTGTGTGGGGGTTAACGATAGCCCAAGTTCAAAGGCTTAAACAAAGTAAGTTGTCAAAAATAGTATCCCCCGCTGATCAAAGTACCGAACCAATGCAACAACTTCCCTTCAAAGCTCCGTTTCCCTACATCTTGAATAAAAGGAGTATATAGCGTAACATGGTTGATTCTGAGAGGTTTCTTCATTCTTCATAAACTTAATTATGCGATTAAGTATTTGAGAGTATGCTAATCCGATCCCCAACGCAAAGAGTTGCAATTTTAAACTTTTTAGCGGGGACAATATATATAAATTGCGTTAAGCTTGTCCCGGTGTTTGTCGGGAATTTCGAGCTCTCCTGAAAAATATTTAGAAATAACATAAATATACTAGATGATCATTTGAGATAATTGTGCTACAAGTTATCTTAATTACAATAATGAAATATCTACAATGATGATAACATTGATTAGCAGGCCCGTCTAACACTAGGAGCTCTATGTGCATTTGCACTGGGCCTCAAGTTTTTGGGGCCCAAACTTAACATTACCCAACTTAAAAAAAAAAAAAAGAAAAAAAAAAAATAGAGGTAAAGTAGTAAAGTCAAAAGGCATCGTACACTTTATACCAACTTTCCAATCATCAATTATCTCCTTCCCTAAATATAATTAATCTTTCCCAAAAAATTAAACTTGCTTTTTATATAATCTTCCCATAAACCTTTCTAACATTTTATTTAATCTTTAAATATGATTTATGATTATCCTAAATCAATCATCACAAATCATTCCATGTTTATAATTAAAGAGACGAGAATCAAAACTTTGTCATTTTGTCAATTTCAATCGTATCCAAAAATCTCAGATTTACTCTTAAATTTCAGAGAAACTGAAATAGGTAAGTATTACTTATTAATTTTAATAAATTTAATTATGATTTTAATGAATTTAGTGATAATATATTTTGAATGAGTCAATCGAATATTCGTGAGGGCCGACTATAATTCTGGAATTCGACATCAATAAGATTGTTTTGTTTCATCACATATCTCTATTTTTAATTTATACGAGTATTACCTAGAATAAGAAAATTTGATTCTGGATTCGAAAAACGGAAGAAAAAGAAGCGAATAGAACATCTAATTTGCATTAATATTTTATATTAACGAATCTTTGATTCTGTAAATTTGAGGCCTTATTTTATTTTTTTTTGCGCTGGGCCTCCAAATTTTTTTTGCGCTGGGCCTCCAAAACGTGAATGATGATGATGATAGTGATGACGATGAGTTTGAGATTGGTCTTGTTCGAAAAGACTTCGTGTTTGAGAATGAAGAAGCTCCCAACGCTGACTTGCAACAGACACAGGGACTGTCACCTTCAAAGGAGATCAGCAGTTCAGGGGGAACACGTAGCACACTGCCGTCTTCTTGTTTCCTCTATGGAAGCAATGAGACCCAACGATCGTTGCCTCCACCTCCGTAATCGAATCAACCCAAAACAGTGAGGATGAAGATCCCCCTCCAGGCCAAAAGAAGAAAGTCACTATGATCGATCTTGTCAGCGAGGGGGAACAAGCGTTGTTCCAAAGAAGTGGAAACATCAAAGCTCTCATCCACTCACTAATCTCACAAGTGATCTCAACTCGGGAATTAGAACAAGATCATCCCTCAACAATCTCGCTCATCTCAATGAATTTTGTGCCCACAATGCCTTCCTTTCTCAAACTGAACCTTCAAATATAACAGTCGCCTTGACTGATACAGACTGGTTGCTTGCCATGCAAGAAGAACTCGATCAATTCAAGAGAAACGAGGTATGGCACTTAGTCCCTAGACCGCCTAATCGTACCGTCATTGGTACTAGGTGGGTCTTTCGCAATAAGCTTGATGACTCGGGAGAAATTGTAAGGAACAAGGCTAGGCTAGTGGTGCAAGGTTATAACCAACAAGAGGGTATTGATTACGATGAAACCTATGCACCGGTAGCTAGACTTGAGGCCATACGATTGTTTATAGCTTTTGCGGCTCACAAAGGCATTAAACTCTTCCAAATGGATGTCAAAACCGCTTTCTTAAATGGATATTTGGAAGAAGATGTCTTTGTAGAGCAACCACCGGGTTTTGAGAACAATGACTTGCCTAACCATGTTTTCAAATTAGACAAAGCTCTTTATGGTTTAAAACAAGCACCTAGGTGTTGGTATGATAGATTGTCTAAGTTTCTTATTGAAAATGGTTTTAAAAGAGGCTCCGTTGACAAAACATTGTTCTTGAAGCAACAGTCCAGTGAACTGTTGGTTGTACAAGTATACGTTGATGACATTATATTTGGTGCAACAAATGAGCTCCTTTACTTATATTTTTCGGAACTAATGAAATCGGAGTTTGAAATGAGCATGATGGGTGAGCTAGGATTCTTCCTTGGGCTCCAAATTAAGCAATCAAAGGATGGAATCATGATCCATCAACAAAAGTATATTAAGGAAATGCTTAAGAAATTCGGGATGACTAATGGTAAGTCTCATGATACACCTATGGTAGCCGGGTCCAAATTGGACAAAGATGAACTCGGTAAGAATGTTAGCGATAAGGTGTATAGAGGTATGATAGGGTCACTTCTCTACTTGACCGCAAGTCGTCCCGACATTCTCTTTAGTATTTGTTTATGTGCTAGGTTCCAAGCAAATCCGAAAGAATCACATTTTAAAGCCGTTAAACGAATTCTTCGGTATTTGATTGGAACACAAAACCTATACTTATGGTATCCCTTACATTATCCTTTTGATCTCATAGGCTTTTCGGATGCGGACTATGCGGGATGCACGGTTGATAGAAAGAGCACCTCCAGAATTGCAACATTCTTGGGTCCTTGTTTAATCTCTTGGGGATCAAAGAAACAAAATATGGTAGCTCTTTCAACGGCCGAAAGTGAGTACGTTAGTGCCGCACATTGTTGTTCTCAATTACTTTGGGTAAGACAACAACTCTTGGATTTTGGTATTATTTTTGACTCCGTTCCCATAATGTGTGATAATACGAGTGCAATAAATATTTCCAAAAATGCTATTCAACACTCTAAAACCAAACATATTGATATTCGTCATCATTTTATCCGTGATCATGTGGAAAAAGGACATGTTAAACTTATCTTTTGCAAAACCGAAAATCAAATTGCCGATATTTTCACTAAGCCACTTGCAAGAGAACATTTTGAGAAATTTAGACTAGAAATTGAGTTAATTAATTGCTTGTGATTTTTAGTGTGAGTTTTACAAATTTCCTTAATTGATTAAATTAAGATTGGATATATGTTCTTTAGTGTTCTAAGTGCATTCATAATATTTTTAGACCAAAAATTGACACCGTATTCGTGAGTCGGTAATCACTCAACCTCATATCTAAATTTACGTTTATAATATACTACCTTGCGTTTTATTTCGAGTAATTAAAATTAAGTAGTTGGGCCAACTACCTCACCTCCCTCATTTATTGGGCCATTTACTCCCTCAAACCCACCGAACACCCAAAACCCACGTCTCCCTTCATCTCACAAATCCCTCAAATCTTACCTACCCTTAACCCACCATGGTAAAGACTTCCTTCAATACACCTATACCCACCAAACCCATGAAAATGACCTCTCCACTTGTCACATCTGACCCACCACCGACCTCTCCAAACATGCCTGCCCAAAAAGTCTCCCATGCCTTTCCTTCACAAAACACAACCTCGACTCCATCTCCATCACCGAACCCAGAACCACCTAATCCTCATCCTACACCGATCTCCACGATCCCACCAACTACTGTCCCATCTGACGACATCCCCATCTCCGCTATGGTCGGGCGTCGTACTCGAGGTGGTCGAAAAAAGGGTGCCTCTGTCACAAGCTCCTCCACTGAGACCGTCACCGAAACCGTCACTGTGAATATCGATGACATTGAAGAAACCCCTATTGATTTGAATGAAAATCCGACCATGTCGCGATTGATTCGGTTAAAACAAAGAAAGATAACAAAAGGAAGGATAAAGCCTCTTCATCACAATTACCTCCCATCTCTGAAAGTGTCGAGCAAAGTGATATTGAAACCCCCACAATCAATCCCCCTGATGAAACACCCAGTGAACCACCCCTGAAAAAATCGAAGCAATCAAAGAAAAAATTGGTGTATCTTTCACCCTCTGATTCGGTTTCCCTAACCTCTAAATGGGATTTGGCTCTTGTTTGGGATCAACTCGAAAGTCTGGATCTTCCTACCTCCATCTATAGAAATTGTGAGAGGTTGATGAATCCCAAAGCCATCCATTCTCCTCGGGTTTACAATCAATCTTGGTTCGAGCCTCCCGCCTTTCACACTGTCTGTGACATGATTTTGGCTCAAGGTTGGGAAAAGTTGTTGGAATTGCGTGAACCGGTATTTGTAAGTAAAGTGATTCAATTCTTTGCATCCGTCCGAGTGGATAAATCGGGTGATTTCCTCTCGGCTAAGGTGAATGGTAAGCCCCTTAAACTGACTCAATCTGATTTTGCTACCGCCCTTGGTATCCCAACCGGAGGTTATGATAATCTCCCCTCCAAAACCTGGATTGCCTTACCTTACGCCTCACCCCTAGGAGTCGCTCAAGTTGTTTGTCCTAAAACAGTCACTGGTGGTCCTGTGAGCAACACCCAAATACCCCCTCCTCTTCGAATTGTCTTTAATATGCTTTGTCGTTCCATTTACCCTTCGGGTGACCGGGGCAAGCTTTCCATAGCCCAACAATACCTAATTTACCACATTGCAACTCATAAAAAGGTGAACTTGATTGGGTTAATGTTTAAGCGATTTCACCTCATCTCGGCCAAACTCCGTAAACCCTCCTCTAGCATGCTACACTTACCCTATGGAATGTGGTTGTCGGTTGTGCTCAAGGCACACGGGGTATTAGTGAGTTCTAGTTTGGGTTCATTAGACATGTGCGACATCATGAGTAATGGTCAAATGGGGAAAATGCTTATCAAAGTGGAAAATGATGAATTGATTTCTGTGACAATTAAGACGGGATCCTGAGGGTGGGTCGTCTAGTCAAGTTGGTATGGGACATTGGCGGGAAGTTCTTCAAGCCGTGGCTGATTTTAGTGCTTGGGTTAAGCATGATGCTAGTCAAAAGGATTTTGCCATCTCGGCTCTTGCTTCCACCGTGGACCTCATTCGTGGAGAAGTGGACATTATCTCCACTCTTGTCTCAACAAAGGAACATGGTGATGATGCCCATGTTAATCTATTGGATGACGATCCCTTGGGTAGTGACTCGGATGGTGAACAAGCTTCCTCCCCTTAGCCTATCCTATCCATTTCGGCCCTCTTGACTTTGTCCTTGCCTTTTTCATTTTGTCCCACCATGTTGTGCCCTCCTAAGACTATTTTCTTACTCGTTATTTTGATGCTTGGTGGTGTATCTTAAACTTTATTTAGCCGTGGTGAACTATGGTTAACTTATGTTTAATCCGTATGTTTATGTTGACGTTGTTATCTTGTCACGGTTATATGTGTCTTTTTGTGTTTTCTTATGGTTGTTTGCACTCTAATGCCATTGACATCCCTATCCTTTTTGATGATGTCAAGAGGGGGAAAAGGTAAACTCATGCTCTTAATCTCTTTGCATATTGATTAACTAATGTCTAGGCCTAACCTTCTTAGCTTTGAATCTTGTTTTGGGGCAATGTAAAATTGTCATGGTTAGTTTGATTCTAGTTCTTGCTTTATATAAGGTAATATTGTTCCTTCTCTCATTTGATCTTGCTTGTTTAAAATCTTGAATTAAGGTGTTTACATTGCTTATACATTCGTTTGGGGCTTGTCATCATCAAAGGGGGAATTTGTTGGGTTCCTTTGATTGATGATAACATGCCCATTTGATTTGTGTTATCTTAGTTTACCTTTTCAGGATTTATGATTAAATCAAACATGGATTGAGAAGTGTTGAAGTTGTTAATCATCCCATTGTATTGAGTCTTAAGTGTCATCTAATGTACAAGTGAGAAAGTAGAGTATCTTAGAGTAATAGAAACAGGCAAGACGACTGTTACTTTCACAAGTAACAGCTGCCTGGACTGTTGCCTCAATTCGTAACACTTGAAGCCTTTTATCTTTCGAAAATATTTTACGTGTCTCTTATTTTTCAAAGATAAACTTCAAATTTTTATTAGGATTTGGCCTTCAACAAAGAGTGGTTTGAATAATTATTATTTTCAAAATGTTTCTTCTTTATGCAAATTTGACCCTTTGGTCCTTTAGAAAACAAGAAATGCTTTTTGCCATTTTTGTGTAAACTTGTCATCATGTGACTTGTTTTTTTCCTCTTTGTTTTCTGAATTTGCATGAGCTTTTATGGATAGTTTTCAAACACTCTTTCCTTTCTTTTGCCTTTGCATAAGAACCTTCTTTGGTGCAAGTATTGGGTGGTTGTTGAGGCTCTTCACATGTGAGGTCTTTGACCCTTCAAAACCCTAACAACTCCCTTACCCATCTTCTCTATAAAAGGCGAGCCATGTCTCTCTAAAAATCTCAAGACTTTTTCTGAAATATTTTTCAAGTTTGCAATTTGTTTTTAAAGCTTAAAACCGTGTGTCTTTGCAAAACTTCTAAGAGTCTTCAAGTTGTTACAGTCTTGGCTACTGTTACTTTAACTTACTAAACTCTCTCACTTAAGATTGTTAATCTTGTAAAAGTTGTCCACCTCAATTCTTTGTTAAGAATAAGATAGTGGAAGCTTGATCCTTAAAAGATTCTTAGTGTGTGTGTAGAGTTAGGAAGGAGTAGTCTTCAACTCTTTGGCAACCGGAGTAGGTTGCGAGTTGGCTTGTCACAAGAACGGAGTAGTTCTTGGACTTGTAACACAACCGGAGTAGGTTGTTACTTTTATTGTACGGGTTTTTTAGTAGTCGGAGTAGATCTCTAAAAGAAATCAATAAAAAGTAGATTGGACGTAGGCACTTGAGTTTCTTGCCGAACCAATTCAAAAATCTCGTGTTTGTTCTTTTACTTTATTCCTCTGCATTTTTATTGTGTTTGTTTTGTTTTGCTTTGCTTGAAACTCGAAGTAACAGTTCATCATACTGTCACATTTGGTCTGCAGTCTGTACTTCATAAACTGAGACAAATAGCTACAGTCAGAACCATTGTTACTTTCATACTTCAGCAAAACATTCATTCCAATACTCGTCTAGTCTCGCAATATTACTCGAAGTATTATCTAATCTCTTTTGTTCTCTTCACTCACTTTAAATCAATAAAGTTGAAGTTAAAAATTTTAAATAGTACCTAATTCACCCCCTCCCCCTCTTAGGTACTTGAATCCATAAACTCAACACTAACATCTCCCATCTTCGTTGTTTTGGGAGTAAGTGTTTTGTTCACAGTAATGGTAAGAATAGGTTAAGCAAATTTGACCCTAGGAGTGATGAGGCGATTTTCATAGGATACTCGGATCATAGCAAGGCTTACAAAGTCTTCAACAAGAGAACTCTCTGTATTGAAGAAAGTGTTCACGTTATTTTTTATGAAGATAACGTGTTTCATAAGCCCTTACAGGATGAGGAAGAAGACTTGGACGAACCTGTCTTTCGTCTTTCTAGAGACGATCCCCCGGAATTAGAATTGGAGGACAATGAAGGAACAAGTGATGAACTCGATCGTTCCTCAAAAGATAAAAAGGAGAAAACCAAAGTTATTGTTGATGATACTATAACATTGACTCAAAATAAGAACTCCCAACCCAATGTTATTGGTGATGTTACTATAACATTAAATCCAAATCAAGGTACAGAGTCCAAAGTTATAAACAACTCTACTACAACACCTGGATTGGATTCAGGGGGAACTTCCTCAAATTCTGAGCCAAATGAAGTTGGGTCAAGCTCAAATAATGATGAAGAACCAAGTACCACTACCAAATGGAAATACAAGAGCTCGCACCCAATAGACAATATTCTTGGAAATATTAAGAAAGGTGTTCAAACAAGACGATCCTTGAATAACTTCTGCTCATTCTACTCGTTCATATCCATGATCCAACCAACAAATATCAATGAAGCTCTTGGAGAATCAGATTGGATTATAGCCATGTAAGAAGAACTTCAACAGTTCGAATAAAATAAGGTTTGGCACTTAGTTCCTAGACCTAAGGATCGGTCTGTCATTGGAACAAGATGGGTATTTAGGAATAAACTAGATGATGCCAGAGTCATTGTTCGAAACAAAGCAAGATTGGTGGTCCAAGGTTATAATCAACAAGAATGGATAGATTATGACGAGACTTTCGCACCTGTTGCTCGTCTTGAAGCTATTAGACTTCTGATAGCATTCGCAGCTCATAAAGGAATGAAGCTCTTCCAGATGGACGTCAAGATAGCATTTTTAAATAGGTATCTACAGGAAGAAGTCTTCGTAGAACAACCCCCTGGATTTAATAATAGCAAATTTGAAGACCATGTCTTTAAATTAGATAAAGCCCTATATGGACTAAAGCAAGCACCAAGGGCATGGTATTACAGATTATGAAAGTTTCTACTTGACAGTGGATTCAATAGAGGGTCTGTTGATAAAACCTTATTTCTAAAATCCGAGGGTTCTGACCTTTTGGTTGTCCAAATCTACGTTAATGATATTATCTTTGGATCGACCAACCGAGGCTTGTGCAAGTATTTTTTTGAGTTGATGACTTCCGAGTTCGAGATGAGTATGATGGGAGAATTGAAATTCTTCCTAGGTCTACAAATTCAACAAACTGAGGAAGGCATCAATATTCATCAACAGAAATACATTAAGGAGTTAATTAGAAAGTTCGGAATGGAAAATTCTCATGCTATGCCTACTCCGATGGTTGCAGATATGAAGTTAACTTTAGATGAAGACGGTAAACCTGTTGACGAAACAACTTACCGTGGGATTATAGGGTCGTTGCTGTATTTAACTGCCAGTCGACCAGATATCATGTTTAGCGTATGTGTTTGTGCGAGATATCAGTCATCTCCCAAAGAGTTGCATATGACAGCCGTAAAAAGGATCTTGCGATACTTAATTGGAATGACTAAGCTATATTTATGGTATCCAATGGAGTGTAACTTCGACCTAGTTGGTTATTCTGATGCTGACTACGCTGGATGTTCTCTAGACAGGAAAAGCACGTCAGGTGTTGCCTTGTTCGTTGGACCTTGGATTATTACGTGGGGTTCAAAGAAGCAGAATTCGGTTGCCCTTTCAACTGCTGAAACCGAGTATATCGCTACAGGACCGGTATGTACTCAATTATTATGGCTTAAGCAACAATTACGTGATTATGGTGTTGACATAGGATGCATTCCTATTTTATGTGATAATATGAGTGCGATAATTATTTCTAAAAACCACGCACAACATTCACGTACCAAACATATTGAAATAAGACACCATTTTATTCGAGACCATGTTGAGAAAGGGAATATAAAACTTGAGTTTTGTAGTACTGAAAAACAATGGGCAGACATTTTGACAAAATCATTAGCTAGAGAACGATTTGAGACTTTACGGTTGGAAATTGGTTTAATCAGTGGTACCTAAGCTTCTATATGTGTTTAATTTCTTAATGACTGACTAGTAAAGATTAAGATTGTATGACTGTGTCCGTATATTGCGTTGCATGAATAATTTCGTTTATAGAAGCATATTTATCGTATATATTCTATTTGTATTTTAGAATTTTATTGACATACAAACTTTATCTTATTTCCCAAAAATTAAGATGCACCATATTTTTCTTTCCAAATTATATAAAAATCTCTCAAATATATGCCACACAAAATCTCGTATAAAGCTTCTTTCCATATCTTATCTTATTTACCATAATTAATTTGCATCACCTAATTACCTAAATCTAGACTAACCTATATTTCTACCCTATATAAACTCTAGCCGTGCACCCATTAATCATACAACCAACTTGCCTTTACTTTTCATTTACCAAAAGATTTTACAAATCTTTCACCCATCACCATCATCATCACACTCAACCATCTCCATCACCATGAATTCAAGTCATGCAAAAACTCGTTCCTCTACCCGGAATCAACACCACTAAAACTCCAACAATCCTTCATCACCACAACCACCCAATAATCCTAATTTTCCTACTTTTTCTTCACCACACCCACAAACATCTCCTCCTCTGTTTCACGTCGAGATGATGCGATGTCTGAGGGAAAAAAGCGCCGTCTTTTTAAGGGAAAGAACAAGGTTGTTGTCGATGAGGGGAATGATGTTGAAGAACTCGAAGTTGTTTTTAGGAATGGTGTTTCAAGGACCCTACTTCGAGAAGTCTCGAAAAATGCAACAAGGGAAGGTTTAAACCGAGTCCGATTAACAAAAGATGAGAGTACTCTTGTGTCTCGGGTCTTGCCTTACTCAATCCATGGTGGAAGGTACTATCCTAAGTCTTGGTTGACTACTATTCCGTCTCTTAAATTTTTTATCGATTTTCTTGATTTTCAAGAATGGAGTCATGTTAGTCAATTTTCGGGTCCAATTTATCCTGTGGAGGTTGTTCAATATTTTGCTACTGTGAAAATTAGAAAGGGAGTGTTGCATGCGACTGTCAATGGTGTATATGTGACGGTCTCTATTTCGGATTTTTGCTCTGCTTTTTCGGTTCCTCATGATGGAATCGATGTAAATCCGAGTCTTGAATGGTCTAATGTTGTTAGGGAAAAATAGTTGGCTATTAGACAATATTTTGAGGAAGTTGGATCAGATGGTGAAAATATGATTGTACGTCCTCTTTCGGCAAAAATCAAATTTCTTCTAAATTTCCTTTGGAATACTATTGTGCCGAGAAGGGGAGGAAGGGATAAAATGTCGAGTTATGAGGCGATTATTGTCTATTCGTGGTTGGAAGGTCAAAAATTCAACTTGGCGAGTCTTGTGCTAAACCGAATTGTCCAAACGAGTCTCACGGTTACTAAAGAAAATTTTTGCACAACTATCGATATTCCATATGGGATGTGGGTGTCTCGGTTGTTAGAAATTAAACAAGTTGTGGGACGGGATAGTTATGGAGTTAGTGCTAAAGATTGCATGTGTGACCGTTTAATTAAGCTCATGGGTCTCGGGTTTGATGGACCCGAATTGGTTCTCTTGAAAGATGTTGAGAAGGTTGTTAATGACACGGGTTTGGGAGCTATGGGTGCAAAGATGGAGAGTTTCTTGGGCACTTTAATGGAAAAATTCGAGGAGCAGTCTACTACCTTAGCCACGGTCTTGTCACAAGTTGGGCCATCTTGGTCCTCGGATACGGGTTTGGATTGTACTAGGGTATATGCTTTGATGGATGAGGTTGACAAAAGGTTGTCGAGTTTTGAGAAGGAGTTAAAGGCCATCCGTGGGGAAGTGTTCCCACATGGAGATTGTCTCTCCTTCCTAACTAGTCAAGGAGGTGCGTTGGTGATGCACGGGAAGGCTATGGCGGCCGATCAATCGCTCACGTTGGAGGCCACGAAGGCATTGTCATTGAAGGTTCTTAATTTTGAGCGAAGTCTTCAAAGTCTCGCTACTCTTGTGAGGAGTTCTTTTGACCGCCTTGATGCCTTGGAACATCGCACTCGTCCCGACTATGTGAACCCATATAAGACCCGTAACATATGACCTTGCCTTGCCCCTTCCCTAATTTAGCACCTACTATTTTTAGTATTTTCTTATTTTCTTTATCTTAGTGGTGTATTTTGCTAAACTCTATTCGGCCCATTTTGACATATTACTTGTGGTTATGGCCCAAGTAATTCTCAAACATGTTATCATTCGGCCCTTTGGCATTAGACATGTTTTCTTTTCAGTTTGTATGTTACTTAGACTTCTAGATGCTTATGTTTATATGTGGTTTATTTGCTCTTTATATCGTTCTTATCACTTGTCTCGTCTTATATTATTCTAGTCATTTCATATTTGTTCTTAACTTTTCGATGATGTCAAGAGGGGGAAAGAACGTATATGGTAAGCATCTACCTAAGCTTGCTCCTTGTCAAGACCAATTGTCTCTTAAAGTCCTTAAGTTTCGATTTTATGTTAATCGTCTTGATCTTGCGTTGATCTTTATTATTAAGATGACGCTATTGTATTGAGGGGGAACTTTATACTTAGTCACAATTTTAGAAGACTTGTCATCATCAAAAAGGGGCAATTTGTTGAACCATATAGTATATATGTTTATGTTTTGATGATGTCAAGGTGCTTTATATTTTATATACTCGTTGCGCATAATCGTTTGTTTAAATCTTTTAGATTAAACTTATTTATTACAAGCAATAAAAGAAGAATTGTGATGGAAGTATATCGTGATCAAACCTCAATTGAACATCAAAATTATCTGAGATTCATACAAGTATTATGAGAAGACAAAGTCCGTCTAAAGATTAATCAAGCTTGGATGATGAAGTAGCCTATGCTCGAAGATATCCTATGGAGATTAGAATAGTATAGGTGATTATCTCGTAATGGTAACTAAGAGTGAATTTCTTATATTGGTAAAGTTATAGCTTTGCAGCTATAACATTACTAGTAAAAGAGCTCAATGTTATAGCTCTTCTACTATAACATTGAGATGCTGAGTTTTTATTACACGACTTGAATTGTTTCAAAATTATTTTTGAAAAACGTTTTTGTTTATTTTAAATGTTTTAGTAAAAGTATTTATTAAATAAAGCCCGGTTTAGTGCGGAGTTCGGTTTTATGTTGAACGTTAGTTAGTAATCGTTTTGGGTCAACTTATGAGTTGGGCCATATTACTAATTAGGGTTTTAATATAGCTACTCCTAAAACCTAAATTCTAACCTAATATTAAGTTAGGGTTTGCACGAATCACAAGGCATATGAGCTGTGATATTTTCGAAAAAGGTCATGTGTTTACAAGCAACCGTGTGTTTCAAAAGCAAGAAAACCGCTTTGCTATTTTCGAAAAAGGTCATGTGTTTATAAACTCGTATGTTCATTTGTTAGTTATCGTTATAAGATAATAGTAGTCGATAGAATTCTTACTTGTTCATTAACATGAACCTTTGCAAGAATCATTAGTGTTTTCTTATTAGCGTAAGTTAGTCACTCGAGTATTTAACGGTACTCATTGAGTTACAGCTAGAGTTAGTTGTACGAGTTGGGTTAGTAAATTTTTAATCCGTAGAAAGGTACTAAATTTATTAATCGAGAATAGTGGACGTAGGTTTCGATTTGTGAAACTGAACCACTTCAAAACCGTATGTCTCCTTCTATTTCGTTTGTTTGTTTGTTTTGTTCATACTTGATCATTAGTTAATTAGTTAAAGTTTAATCAATAAATTTTAAATAATTAATTATATTCATACACTTGTATAATCACACTTGATTAAAAAATAAAAAATATTAAAAAGTGGGTGAATTTCGAAATCCTTGAGAAGTAATAAATCAATGTATATTAGTTTATGGGATATAGAGATACATGAGAAACTGCTTGATTTTTATTCACACATATATATATATATATATATTGCCTTTATATATATATATATATATATATATATATATATATATATATATATATATATATATATATATATATATGTTGGCATATATACAGATGTTGTATTATATGGTTCTGGTGTAGAGATTGTAGGTGGGAAAACGAAATACTACAGTGAATATGGGGAAGCCACGTGTCATAGTGGTTTCTCTATTATAATTATATATAGATATAGAATATATTATACTATATAGTATTAGATGTATAAAAAGTTATAATATACCATATAGTGTAATAGTATATAGTTTTAGGAAAGTAATTAATTTGGAAAAAAAATAATTACTCCCTCCGTCCCAATTAATAGTTTACACTTTTCTATTTAATGTGTATCAGTCAATAGTTTACACTTTCCTTTTCTAAGAAATAACCCAAGCCATGTGAATGAGGGCCATTACATTTTCTCCTTATTTAATGCCGCTTTTGATTTTTTTATTAATTCCAAAAGCATTCCTTTATCCTCGCCTTAATAACCGTGTAAAAAACAATTGTATACTATTGATCGGGACAGAGGAAGTAAAATCTAATAGTGTAGTCATAATTTGAAAAGTTGGAATAAGGTGAAGAAAAACAATTTACATTACTTTCGTAAACTAAAAATGATGATATTATTGTGATGCAATTTGATTTATTAATTTTTTATTAGTGGTAGTAGTTGCAGGAGTAGTGAAAGTAAAAATAGTAACAGCGGGAGTATAGTAATGAAAAAAACAATGGTTGTAGTGGGAGTAGTGAAAGTAACACTACTACTAATGAGAATATTAAAAGTAAGATTAATAATAGTAAGAGTAGTTAATACATCTCATAATTTGGTTGATAATTTTTTCTCGTAAAGATAATTATAAAACATGTCATTACAATAACAATGTGAGCAATTACAGTAATTGTATTAATAATAGAAGTAGTGAAAGTAATAGTTGCAACCACATGACTAATGAAAATAACATCAGTAACATAGAAAATAGTGAAAGTAACAATAATAACATCAAGAGTAGTGAAAGTCATAATAATAGTAACTAAAGTAGTGAATATATCTCAGAATTTGATTGATAAATTTTATATAATCGTATTTTTAAATTTTTTCATACAAAAATGTATTACAAATTCTAAATATATGAATTAAACAGGTCAATGCGATTATTTTCATATAAAATAAAAATTAAATAGGAAATTTTGGTAGTCCGAACGGAGCAGAGCACCAACACTAGTCTATATACGATTCGGTGTACTAACCACCTAAATTATTGTAGTATTCATATTATACTCTCAATTTTATCCTTTTTTTACTAAATTTTCTTCACATAATTTTTGTTTTAAATTAAAAGCAAGAAAAACACGAAAAAAATTGAAGGTTTATATGTACCTTAATTGCTACTCTCTTCGGTTCTTTAGAAATGTCCAACTTACTTTTTGTCGAAGTATTAATGTTGTGAGTGAAGTCGTGAGTCTCACTAATAAAATAATAAGGCGTTTTTTACTAACAAATACTTCCTCCGTAATAAAATAATTGACGTTTTTAATTTACGAGGTGAGCCTTTGAATTCAATTTATACAAAAATATATTGGTCGGAAAATTATAAAAAATTACACAAAAAAATTCCTTACGAATAGAGCTTTAATATGAGAATACATTTCAACATATTTAGTCATATATTTTCAGAGATATTAAATAGAGAAGTGAGTGTCTCGAAAAGTGAGAATGACAATTAAAAAAAAACAGAGGGAGTACATACTAAAGGGGAAAATGAGACAATTGTAATAAATATGTCAAAAATGAAATATGGGGCATTTCTCAAGAAGAATTAGAGGGAGTATTGTACTTGATACCTAATATCTAGGATTTTCATTTTCATTTAAAATAAGAGCATATTTTGGTTGGAGAAGAATAATTACAAAACTAGTGATGATATGCTTAGAGAATAAAACTGATTAATAAGTCTAAATCAAAGTACAGTATGCAAGATTCGTAAGTAGAAAGTACATTTTCTGAAATGATACGTACAAATAGAGACTGAAAAAGAAGCCTATCTACTTTGGCCCAAAATCTCATTAAGGACGGTCACAAGCTTGTGACGGATACCATTTTCTCTCATAAAATACCTATGAGAGGTGAGTGGGGAAGCACATGGGGGTGTGGAGTGCCCACCTTGTCCCCTCTCCCTTTTTGTGAGAGGTCTTCAACTTGTGACGCCATTAGCCCGTTACAAGCAAGACGCTTTCTTGCTTTGGTAAGGCAACAATAAAAAGCAGCTTGAAAATGCTAAATTTCTGTTGATGTGTGTCACTTTAAAGCAAGAAGATGCCAATTCAGACAGTAATCTCTTTTAATGTCTTTATTAATAAAGCACATTACTTAGCTAGCAGGTACATACTTAAAAAGACGATATTTTGTAAAGGAAAATTATAAAGATAAAGAGAATATAGTATTTCTGTTAAAAAGAAGAGGTGTTTAAATGTGGGCTTGGGTCGGACTCACGTTTAATTTTTGGCCCACGGACAAGCAGGTTAGCGGGTTCGGGACGGGTTAGTGGGCTGGGCCTTTATATTTTTCTTAAAATGCCTTGTCCGTACCCGCTTTTTAGCGGGTGGGATGGGCCGGGTTCAATGGACATGATGACCCATGAACAGCTCTTATTAGACCCAAGAAGAGCGAATCATATGCATGGCTCCTAATTTGCTTTAACAAAGCAAACATAAATATAAATTTATGGCGAAATTGTTTCTAAACCTAAACAAATACGGAGTGTACCATTTTATTATATATTTTGAAAATATGGGTATGAATACGGGTACGATGGAAACACTTTATAAATTTATTTATAAAATTGTTCATTTTGATAACTCATTACGAACAATTTGTCGATAAATTACTTCACAGCCTAAATATTTTTCAAAAATCAATTGAGCTAGTAAGAACAAAGGTTATTCAGACTATAAGTAGTGCAAGGATATAATATAGACTAGTAACCAGTTCGACACCCACATGTATGAATTTATTTGTTTGCCATTGATTAAAATAACGTTAAGAAAAAAAAAATAATAATAATAATAATAAATGATTGGGACGAATGGAGTACCATTTTTACTTATATACTTGTAATAAATTATGAAATTCAAACATTATATTTGAAAATATAACAAAACTTATAACAAGAAATAAAGAAGCCAACGTACCGATTATGTATAGGGTCAGAACCATTGGGCACTTTTCTTTTACTCGTGTAGTTGATGTCCTTCTTCGGATGTGCTATGACTTGATCATCGTAATGCTTAATATTACCCTTTTGAGAACTCAACGATGTCGTTCCTCTACCGGACGAAGTTGTCGTCCCTCTATGGAACGACTTCGTTCCTCTACTTTCTACAGTCCCGACTAAAGAAAGCCACACAACGCCGACTAATGCAATTACTCTTAGTAAACCCTTGATGGTCCAAATTGATCTCCTCTTACTAATCATAGTTTCATCCATAACCCTATGTGTAAGAATTCTTGTTATCTAATCTTAAACTTCGTAAGAATTTAGCATAATTACTAATTTACTAAGTTAACATCATAAAGGTGGTTAAGTAAGTATATGGTGTTGTCTTAATTTGCATTAGTAATGAAGAGATAGAGGATTTATATATATGGGTTAATCTGGGGATTTATCTTTGTTTGATAGGTCTAAGGGAGAGGTGAGAACTTGGAAATTGAGGGAAACTGATGAGACAAATGCTTAAGCTTTATATTGCTGGCTCCTGCATAGTCACAAATTTTAGAATAAAACGCCCTTACAGTGTAAGATGATCCAATTTATAAAAAAAATTGTTCATTTAATACAAATAAATGATCTGTCTTTTTATATAATAGGATCGTCTCACACAAAAATTGCTGCATGCCGCATAGTACACTTTCACTTTGAGTTGTCTACGTATTTTCATGCATTTTAGACCCCAAGAGGACATCCGTAGTTTGTTTGAAGGGTCCCCACTCACTCCATGTGAGAGGGTGACGTTCAAATTGAGTACCACCCAGTAACGCCCTTTTCATTTTCCGATAAGTAATTGGTTTAGCATTAGCCGTGGAACCGTGTTACATGAATAACAGAATAGAATAAGACATACATCTATATTTAATCTACTATTGTCATACGTAATAAAAATGGGAGGAAATTAGAAATTATTTTCTTTTAAAAAATTCAATTTTTTTAAAATTATTTTCTTATAAAACTCCCTTGAAGGCTTCAAATACACTCTGATAAAAAATTATTTTAAAATTTACTCCAAAGTTACTTATTTTGTTTGCTTTTGAACACTCACTCCATTTGTCTACTCCCTATCTCCCAGTGTGGATCCTCTATTCCATTTGGTGTCCCATTCCGTGTCCCACTCCATACATATTTTGACACATCAACACATTACCACATTTATCATGTATTTTTTATTTGCAACAAGTGATGTGTCAAGATGTGTATGGAGTGGGACACAGAAGTGAGACAGAGGATCATCACTGATTCAAGTGAGGATCATCTGTCCCATTTGGTGTCCCATTCCGTGTCACACTCTATATACATATTGACCAGTGAGGATCCTCTGTCCCATTTGGTGTCTCATTCCGTGTCCCACTCCATACACATTTTGACACATCAACACATTACCACATTTATCGTGTATTTTTTATTTGCAATAAGTGATGTCCAAATATATATAGAGTGGGATACGGAATAGGACACCAAATGAAACAGAGGATCCTCACTGAGTTGGTGGTGTACGTACACTTTTGTATTCGCTTTCTCATTTCATGTCTCTTTTGTTTCTAATCTTAATTATTAAACTTTTGTTCTTGTGCATAATTTAATAACTCGCGTCCGAGTTTGTCTTTTATTAAACGGTTTTATATAGAAGTAGAGTAAAATTCCCTATTTACTAAATGAATAGGTAAACTCACAAATTTTCCCTCCAAAAAGCATCTTTTTAAATAAAGAAATTATTGATAATTTATTTGTATTCAACAAATAAGGAAATTAATAATTATAATGTATTTCACTATATAATTCTTTTCATTAAAATTACTCTTTTCATCCAATTATATAATTTTCACTAAATACTAAACTATAATATTTTAATTAAAATATAAATAATATAAAACTATAAACTATTAAATCTTTTATTGATATTATTTGAAATTGACTTGACTCATACTATTCATAGTATAAACAAAACAATAAATCGTTTAAATTACTTTCATAACAAAAAAAAATTGAG
This sequence comes from Silene latifolia, assembly GCF_048544455.1. Classification (NCBI taxonomy): domain Eukaryota; kingdom Viridiplantae; phylum Streptophyta; class Magnoliopsida; order Caryophyllales; family Caryophyllaceae; genus Silene; species Silene latifolia. Next base: position 193,964,424 of record NC_133537.1, read on the forward strand.
ATAATTTAGAAATTGGAATCATAAGCTTTGTGGTATAAAAAATACTTTTTCAAAAAAAAAAACATTTAAGCACATTACTCAATTCTCTTGGATTAATTTTCAGTTTTTATTTATTTTTTGCTCGAAACAAAATACAATAACGAGAAAAATGAACAATTAATGAGATACCACTATATATTTTACAGTTTAATTTTACTCAGTTTTCTTGAATAATTTTACAATTCAATTTTTTTTCTCATATCAAAATATAATGACGTGAAATATGCAAAATTAATGAGGTGTAAATTAATGAGGTGTTAATTTAACATGATTAAGTAATACAAAAATAAAAACTCTATAAATACTGCGCATTCACTGCGCGGGATCTAAACTAGTTTATACTTTAAAAGGTATAACGATATACTCCAACCATTCATAAATTATCACACCATTTTAATTTGCACAAATATTAAAGGTGGGTAATAAACAAAGAACATATACTTTTACTACCTAATAAACCATGAAAAAGTATTGCAATAGGTCCACTAAGCAATGAAAATATTGGTAAATAATGAAGGCTAATAAGGACAATATGGTAAAAGTGGGTTCCCACATATGAAAAGAAGAGAAACGGGGTAATGTGTTAATGTGTTAAAATGTGGTAATATGTTGATGTGTCAAGATGTGTATGGAGTGGGATACAGAATGAGACACAAAAGTGGGACAGAGGATCCTCGCCACCAACTTTAACCGCAAAACTTATGAAGCTTAGCTTGATTCAGGAAGTTGCTAAATAAGTGGCGTAGCGTAACACGGACTACTAATTTCCTAAAATATGTACGGCAATTTGGTTAAAAATAATTTTGAATTTTGAATTTTGGAACATTAGTTTATTGATTTTGATGTGGACTATTGTCTTACTGATTTTATCATGTAATTATACGTAATTTATTTTCGCAGTACACATTTTACTTAACTCAGTACATTTTGTGCGAAACTTTTCATTTCATACCCTTGACTAAAATTAACTCCAAACCTAATTCTCTGATTTGCAAATTGTGCAACCTCTCCGGCCAATCGAATTTCTTGAGTTATAAACAATAATTTGAATGAAAAACATAAATTAAATTGTTAATTATACTTATTAATCCATTTAGGATGTTTTTTAGAATTGTTTTGTATAATTTATGGTTAATTTTTGTTTTAAGAACTACCGTCATAGAAAAATTGCTTGTTGTTGATGTTGAACTGGCGGTTTAGGCAGCGATTGGCGGGAGAAGGGCAGCGAAGGCGGAGTCATCATAGGGACGACGATGGTTGTCAGTTCAATCGTGGATCAATAGACTGATAAAGAGGAGTAGGTTCGTTTCGGAGGTGGAAGACGAAGTTGCTGCATGTGAGGGGAAGGAGAGGACACGGTGGTTTCGCCGGTGAGGGGAGTGGAGCTTCGGTGGCGTCGCCAGAGGGGAGTGGGTGGTGCGGCGGCGTCGGGAGCGTCGGGAGCGGGGTAAGGTGGTGGGTGGTTGTGGAGGTAGGGGTTGTACGTATTTTTTTTCTCTTTTTTTTTTTTTTTTTTTTTTTTTGTAAACACTATACTCAGTGTAATATATGGGGGATTGAGAGGGGTAGTTTGGGAAATATGTACTGTATTGAGTAAAATTTGTACTGCGAAAATCAATACCCTAATTATATAGCTAATTTGAGGCCAAACATGAATGTTTTGTATCATTTAAAGATTTAACATTACTCTAATTTCATCATTATAGTTAGGAAAATTTTCCAGTTTGGTAGTAGGAAATTTGTGGAGTTTTTTTTTTTTTTTTTTGCAACTGAAAAGAAAGGTTCCTAGTGCAAGCTCATGGCTTGTTTTGCCAAGTCATGAGCTCTAGTGTTCTGATTCCTGCGAACAAAACTAAAACAAAAGTAATGAAAGGTAGTAGTAAGAGAAGTGATTTCCTCCAAGATGCCCGAAATATGATGGTGCTTGGTAGTCTCCCCCATCCATTGAGTTAAGAGCTGGAGGCAATCAGTGGAGACTTCAAGATGAAGAATGCTAGCCTGTCGTGCCCAATTAATGGCCTCTCTTATACCTAAAGCTTCCGCTTGAAGGGACGATTCAGCCCGACCTCGCATAGATCCTTCATATCTGATTTCGCCTTCTGTCGCAAGAACCGCCCATCCAAAACCTGCAAAGCGCGAGTCAATCAGCTGGCATCAACAGAGATGCGCACCATAGAACAGGAGGAGGAAACACCAATAGTGTAAAAAGGTCTCCCCCTACGGAGCATTTGAAGATCAAGTTCATTATCCATCAGATTAGCCTACTCATCAGGGGCATAGCCGGGCGGATGTAGAGGATCATTGGTTAGCCTATTAATTGCCTGAAGAACATCCTTAACCATCTGGCGAGTCTTGGAGAAAAAAGCCACGGGGTGAAAGGAATCACCCCTAAAAACAATGTCATTTCTTAAGTTCCATAGACTCGCCAAGATCGCGAGAAAGTGTATAACCAGAGAAACCCCATCCTTCAACTTGTACAAATAAAGGATCTAATTTACAATCCAAGTTCGAACATCAAGGAAGGGGAATTGGCCAACATTAATGCCCAGAACAGAACCCGCCCAAATCCGTGAGCTAATAGCACAATCCTGGAAAAGGTGATCCAGTGATTCTAAGGAGGCCCTTTCAGTGCCACACAAAGCACAAGATGAAACCCAAGCTAAATCTCTTTTAAAAAATTCACTTCCTACCGGAAGCGATCCAGTAATAATTTACAGAGCAGGATTTTCCAAGCTTGGGGGCCTGGGAGGTGCCATAAATTTTTCCTACAGAAAAGTTTCCAAGCTGCATGGACCCGTTCTTTGTCCTTGCTGGACCCGTGCTCATTGAAGTACTCATGGAAGATAATACCATACCCACTCTTGACAGTGTAAGAGCCACTGCTAGTGAACGGCCAAAAAATCTCATCTTTCGTTTGAGAGCAAGGAAGGGGGATAGCAAGGATCTGATTCACGCTTTCCTCCTCAAAGAGTAAGCGGATTAGGCCTTCATTCCACCCACCATTGTTGAAGCAAATGTCTTTGACCCGGAGATCTTTTAGGAAAGTAAAGCTCTCATCCAGTAGGCAATCTTTGGGCTCAGAAGCTTGGCCATTAACCCATTTCTTGTCCCATACATTGAGATTTGACTCAATCCCCGGCTTCCAGCCAATATGCTCTCTTATAAGTTTCAGACCATGCATTATGCTTCGTGCCCCCCAGGAAAGGTACTTTCTACTACATAGCCAACTTTGGTTCTCGAGGCCCCAAGATCCCATGAGCTTCTCTCGGAAAATCAAACAGAACAGTGATTTCTCATCTGACATGAGCCGCCACGCATGCTTTGCCAATAAAGCCTGATTGAGACAGTCCACATTGCGAATACCAAGTCCCCCTTCACTCTTTGGTAAACTGGTGAATTTCTACTACACCAGTGAAGACATTTACCTGATTTACTTCCAGCCCACCAAAATTGCGACAAGAGAGCATTAATCCTCTTAGTCACACTTACCGGTATTTTAAATACCGATAGGAAGAAAATAGAGAGATTTGATAGAACAGAAGAGATTAAGGTAAGTCTGCCAGCTGGAGAGAGAAAGATCCCATTCCATGAAGACATTCTTTTAGTCACAGTTTCCACAAGCCCCTTAAAGACTTCCTTTTTTTATTCCTGAAACTCAGTCGGAAGGCCAAGATACTTTCCGAAACCTTTATTGTGTTTAATGTTGAGTGCTTTTAAACAGAACCTCATCCTCCGAAGAGTGGTGTTAGGACTGAAGATGATCCCCGACTTGTCCTCATTCACAACTTGTTCCGACTTGTGGAGTTATTATATCGTTGAGACTTGTAAAGTTCAAACACTTGATATAAAACTAGTTTATACCCCGCGCATTATATGCACGGTACTTATAGTTTAATATTTTTATAAACTTATTTATATAATATTGGTACCTTATACTCCCTCCTATTCCAGATAACCGTCCCATTGTCCATTTCCGTCTATTCACAATAATGTCCCATTGTCCATTTTTGGTAAGTGTTGTGTGGTCCAAATTCAATTCCATTTCCGTCTATTCACATAACTGTCCCATTGTCCGTTTTGTGTGGTCTAAACTCACTTTCTTAATTCTTGTGCCATCTTCACAATGGGACAATTATCTAGAATAGGAGGGAGTAGTTATTTACATTTCTTATCATTGTATTTTGTTTTGATAAATAAAAGCTAGAACTAAAAATTAGTTAAGAGAATTAAGTAATTAGTTAATGAGTTTCAATTTATATTTTTTTTTTTCATTTTTTTTTTGTTATGAAAGTAATAACAACGATTTATAGTTTTTGTTTTATACCGAATATGGGTCAACTTATCATCTAATAATAGGATTAATAAAAGATTTAGCAATTTATAATTTTCTATCAATTTTATTTTGTTTTATTAAAATATCATAATTTAGAGTTTAGTGAAAATAATATAATTTGATGAAAATATTAATTTTAATGAAAATATAAGAAATGAATTAAATTGTAATTGTTTGCTTCCTTATTTAGTGAATGAACATAATTATCATTAGTTTCCTTTTTTGAGAATATGCTTTTTGGCGGGAAAATGATAGAAATCACCTATTCATTTAGTATATAGGTGATTGGTTAAGGCACTGTAAACTGAAAAAATTCAAAAGCAGACTGAATATGTCAATTAAGTTAGAGTTTTGAAATAATTTTTGATCAAAGTGTATATTAAGGGGGTAATTTTTGGAATTTTTTTTATAAGGATTATTTAAAAGTGAATTTTTAAAAGGAGTAGTTCTAATTTACTTCAAAAATGGATCGGTTATACTCCTTTCTTACCAATTTTATTATTGTTTCATCCCTTTAATTTATTCTAAGATTATTGTTCTTTCTAAATAAGTACTCCCGCTATCCCGGTCATTTGTTGTCCTATTCCATTATTGAGTGTCTCCGTCAGTTTTTGTCATTTCTATTTTAAGATTGCATTTGTGCGACTCATTTCTATTTAAGATTGCATTATTGTTCTTTCTAAATTAGTACTTCAAAAATGGATCGGATATACTCATTTCTATTTTTGTCATTTGTTGTCCTATTTCATACTCAATTTGGTTCACTAGCTTGTCATCTTATAATTGGTATCCTCTTCCCTTTCCTTGGTATTTGTGCCAAAATCAAAGGACAACAATTGACCGAAATGGAGGAAGTAAGTATTTACACTATAAACCACTCATCCTTGCCAATTTATTAGATTTTCTTAAATCCATTCAAAATAGAAAGTAGTGCAAGGGATATAATCACAATTTTCTTCAACATTAATTATACAGTTTGCCATACATCATGAAATGTCGCGAAATAATAAATACTTCGTAATTATTAAAGTGCGTACAAAATGCACTAATAAGTGGAAGCTAGGATAAATATTAATGATCGATCAACAACTCTGCTATAAGACCGTCCTATGATATAAGGACGTACCCAATGGCGTGTCGTCAAACCACTAAATAATATCTGTATCTCAACTAACAAGCATAGCATGTAAGTAGAGGTCGAACCCAAAGGAAGGGGATATCTATGTTGCTCAATCTAAGTCTAGTTGCGCTAAGGTTGTCACAATTATATTGGGTTTATAGTCTAACTAATGAAAGCAAGTAAACAACAGGAATTAATTCAATAAAAGGGAAAATTAGGAAGAGTGGATTCATATGGGTGATTAAGGTAACTATAGAAGGTTGAGTCACATGTTGATGGTAGTCTTACTTAGGCAAATGTGTTTAGTCTCTCGGTCTAACAACCCCACCATGGACTAACACGAGCTAGCTGTCGTGTACACAAGGTCAGTCTACTAGCAAAATTCAAGTTCTAGTGTTATCCAAGGCTCTCGATCTTATGGATGCATATAAACAAGTAATGAAACAAGCAAGTTGGCCAAACAAGCATTTCATCAAACATGTGGTGTGCATATGCTATAAATAAGACAAGTATTCAACATATTAACCCAACATACATATATTATCCCTTAATCAAGTCCATAATCCCCCACTAATCATGATTAATACACTAACAACAACAATAATCATAGAATCTAAACTAGTCATGATGATTGAGACAAGTAATGAGCAAACTTAATGAAGGAAGAACAAGAAATACAGGAGAGATTAGGAAAATATACCATCAAATTAACAATGGAAAAGCAATGGAAAGATGAACCCTTGAATAAAGGTGAAGGCTTATCACTAATCTTCAAGCATAAACCCAAGAGATGCAATACTAGATTAATTAACAAGTATTGAAAAATTATTGTAATTTGATTGAAAGATTAACGTAAATTGAGGAAAGATTAAAGAGTAATCTAGTGATTAGATCTAAAACAAGGAAATGTAAACTAATCTAAGAGAGCTTAATCTATTCTAAGGAGGCTTAATCTAATCTAAGAGGAATTAAAATGCTTAACCCTAAATTAATTACAAAGTGGGTATATATAGTGTCTACAAGATTAGGGTTAATTAGAGGCTTTAATGAAGTATAAGTCTATTAAAAGAATCTATCTGCGTGCAAGACTCCAGAGCAACTCGTGGGGATTGGATCTGAAATGGTCATCACGGCTGACGTGGGTGAGTCGTTGTACACCCAATCAAAACACATTTATAATACTCAACAAACAACTAGTTAGCGGTAAGTCGAGGTCGATCCATGGGACGGTGTGCTTTGGGTTCTAAGCCTATCTATCTCAATTTATGCTAGTGTCACAATTTGTTTGGGTTTGTAGTTGTGTCTAGACTAATGCAAACAATAAGGTAAAACAAGTAATAAAAGGAAAGATGTAAACAATTGATTAAAAGTGTTAGGATGTCATGGGTTCATAAGAGATTCATGGGAGTTGATCATACAAACATGTTCACAAGGTTGCAAGCAATTAATGTTATGGAGGAACCGAGTTGGTTTATGTCTTACGGTTCATAGGAAGAGTTGGATCCCGGAGCCGAATCGATTAGATTGTACAACACCTACAAGTCGACTTACTTTCCTTCTATTCAACTTCTATGCATGGTCTAACAAGACTCGAGTTGGTTTATATCTTACAAGTCAAGTTGAGTAGATAAGAGATGGTTGTAAATACAAGGATTCATAGGCTTAGCATTTCATCAAACATAACATGTGCATAAAGTTGACATCACAACAAGCAAGCAATTTGATCATGAAAACATATTAGATTAAGCAGGAATCAATCCCATGTTGGTTTACCCTAATTACCCATTAATCCTAGTTAAAGAAACTACTCACTCATTATCATGGGAAACATGTCATTAATGGTGTCAATCATCACAACAAGTATAAACATGATAATAGAATGAAGAAATGAACGATAAAGATTAAAGAGTAAAGGAATTATACCAAACTTGAGATGATCCAAATAATAAAGGAAAAAATAATAGAAGAAACTTGATTGATTGATGAAGGGTTGTCAATCCTCCAATAATAACCCAATAATCTTCAATTACCCAAAAGTGATGAACTTGAAATAATAAACTTGAACAATAATTAAGGAGAGATTAATGTGAGATTTGTGGAAAGATTGAGATTAATCTATTCTAATCTACTCCTAATCTAATCTAAGAAAGCTTGATTTAATCTAAGAAAACTTGATGGTTTGATTATTACAAATGGGGTATATATAGTAGGGATTCATTAGGTTAACTAAGGCTAAATTAGTAATTACACTTTTGAGTTTAGAGCAGGGAAACGCTAGTCTTTTTGGAAGGATGGGCATCTTTCTTGAAGCTTGAAGAACCGAAAATTGCTGTAAGGGAATCCGGGCGTCTTTAGCACGGGACGGGCGGATTTGGGAGGTTCTGGACGAGCGTCTTCAGGGGAAGACGGGCGTCTTCTGGAGGTTCTGGACGGGCGTCTTCAGGGGAAGACGGGCATCTTCTGAGTTTTTGCCCGGGCGTCTTCAGGGGAAGACGGGCGTCTTGTAGGAAAACGGGCGGATTGTTGGGAAGACGGGGGGATTCTAGGCTGTGTATTTATTTTTTCTTTCTGTCTAACAATCCGAGCGTCTTGTGGGGAAGACGGGCGTATTGCTTCACCAGAATCCGAGCGTCTTTGCTGCGGGACGAGCGTCTTGGCGGACAACTTCTTTGTTTGGCCTCAAAATGTAAAACGAATGTCATTTTCTCATCCGGACTCCTATTGGAGTGATTCAAAAGCCTAGATCACTTGTTTTTTCGACACCGTTCCATCTAGCATGCTTTCAGAGCCAAAGGAGCAACTATTGTTTTGGGTTCCGAGCAATTTCTTCTTGTAATGCCTTCCCTCTCGTCATTCTTACTTTTAACCCTTTGATCCTTCTATATATACTTTATTTCTACAACCTTGGTCATCATTCTTGCCTCCTCTTCATACTAGTCCATCTAATATTATCAATAAGCTTCCAAATATGCACGAAAGACGGGAATTTCTGCCTTATTATCTCCTTTTCTACAAAACATATGAAATGCGATAGAAAAGCAAATAGGAAGGTTTTGACGGATAAAATGGCCATAGAATGTTATAATAGTATGCAAAATAGGCTCAATTAGGGGAATAAATGTGCGCAAATAATGTTCACATCAAATATCCCCAAACCGAACCTTTACTCGTCCCGAGTAAAGAGGTGACAAAAACTAGACCTTTATTTAAACTAACCTACTAATATAGCCGATGTGAGACAATTAGCGGGTCTCACTCCGCCCCTTCAACTCACAACAAGACAACCATGAGGTAGGATGCCTTTTTGCAAGGCAAGGTGGGTCTTGCCAAAATGGCGACACATCCAAACATTAAGCACACAAAACAAATAATGGATGCATCTACAAAAGAATAGCCACTTTCCTCATCTAAGTGGCGGAAATTATCTACAAGGGTAGCAATTCAAGGGTACACACTCCTTCATAGATGCAATTTCTTCAAACTACTAAGCCTAGAAGGATACCAATAAATCACCTCCAAATTGTGTCAAGCTAGGGTACCTTTGTCCTCAATCGTTAAATGCTTTTGTCAAGAGTAGACTCCCTATTTTCTGGAGGATCGCGGAATTCCCCCTCTTGCCTAGACAAGAAGAAGGGTCGTCCCCTCTCTACCATGCACAAAAATGGATACGATGGATAAAGGGATCAATAGTATTTGAGTTTCACTTTTGGGAGTTTGCTTTTGTTTTTGTTTTCCCCCCAATTTCTTGTGGCATATAACATTTGAGAACACTTTCTTGCCATTTCTTTTGATTTTTGGCATTTCAACACTTGACAACTTTTTGCATTTCTTTTGAACATTTTCAAAGTCACCCCATATGTAGTGAGGGTGCCTTATTTTTGAAGCATAGGAGTTCTATTTTTGCTCCTCTTTTCATTTGATGCATTTTGCAAACTTTCTTTCACTTTTTATTTCATTGAACTCAAATTGATTTCTTTTTGTGCCCATTCCCTTTGATGACAAAAAAATGTGGTAGAACATGGATGATGGATGGATGCATGGTTTCAAGGGTCACCTTGGAATAAACGGTAGCCAAGGAGTTATCACACCACAAGGTATTCTTGACTGGGCCTTAATCCATGGGTCAAAGGATACTAGCATGACACATCCTAGGGTGTTTTATAAGTATTCTAACAAGCAAAGTCTTAAGAATAAAAAGCATCTACTAGGGCCTATATATACTTGTTAAACTTCCCAAGTAGACGGTTTCGCAAAATTTTTCTAACCATGCAAACTACATGCCATGATGCAACTAGCATATAAACATCCTAATGCAAATGATTCTACTAACTAATATGACATATATACTAAATGCAACTCCTAACAACACATAGATACACAAACCGCAACAACAAAATACACCACATCCTCCTTGACATGTAAGCCCATCCTCCTCACATGAACAAAAAAGAAATGGAAGGGAAGTATAGATTAGAGCGATCATACCAAGCGGTCTTCATTTTCCCTTGCTAATGCCTCAAATGTAGTGTTGTATCTAAGTGAGAAGAGAACAAAAGTACAAGTATATACAATTCTACACTACTAAATTAAAGAACATGTTTTTGGTTTTTCAAATTTTCAAATTTTTATGGATTTTTGTTTTATGAAATTAAAAGACATTTTTTTGTGATTTTTCGAAATTTTTCAATTTTTATGCATTTTCGGAATATAAATTCCCATCCCCCACTTTATTTTGAACATTGTCCTCAATGTACATGTAGGAGTAGGAATGAAAAGGAAATACATGTTTTTGAATTTTTGATTTTATGGAAATTGAAGTACAAATGCAATGATATGGTATGAATGAATGCATGCTCTAACTAAATGCAATACTATATGATATATATAACAAATGAATGCAATCTAAACTATATTATATGATGCATGTTTTAAACTATGGTCACTTATGATCAAACCTCCCCAAACCGATTTAAACACTATTTCTAGTGTAGAAATGAATAGGTTTGGCCATTAGTGGCTATGCATGAATTCTAATCTATATGCAACTAACTACATGAATCATGTGAGATATAATACAATGCAAACTATACTATATGAACTAACTAATGTGAATGCAATATGGAGTATTTCACAAATGCAAGCTAAATGTATATGTGTATAACTAAATGCAAGTGCAAAGTCAAAGGATAGGATATCTTACAAATGGTGGTTTGAGGGAGGACTCCACCAAACTCATTCCTTGTTGAGGTCCTTTGTTTTGTCCATAGAGCTCAAGGCTCTCAATAGAAGATCAAAAGCTTGTGAACATGCTCCAAATAAGCATAAGTATGGTTTGCTTAACTTCAAGACGAAGCTTGGCCAAAGGAATTTGTCATTCATTGTTGTTTTCTTCCTCTTCTTGGCACTTGGATATTCACGATGTTTCAAACCAATTAGCCCATGATTCCTTTCATCACTAGGTATGAAGTATGGTTTATTTTCGTCCGGAGACTTCCACTTACCACCTTCTCTTTCACTTTCGGTGATGATGATAGCACTTGAATTTATCAATCCTTCATGAGTAGAAGGAGAATCCTTATGACCTTGATGACCGAGTTCCTTGGAAGTGGACATTGTGGGTGCCAAATTTCCACAAGTAGCTTCACGTGCAAGTTTCTCTTTGAGCTTTGCCACCAAGTAGCTTTTGTATGATGCCTTGACCTTTTGAAGAAGGTCCATCATATCCTCTCCAACAATCATTGGCTCCATGGTAGGGGCCAAGTAGTCTTCATGGGAAATGGGGAAAAGGAATTCATCTTCTTCATGGAAGCATACCTCAAACTTCTCAAGGATGGGCTCCTCAAGTAAGGCAATCTCACAACTCCATTCCTCTTCTTCATTGCACGACACATATCCCGCATAAACTTCTTCCATAGGCTTGTCATCATCGCTATCTCCATATGAATCATAGATGGGGGCCTCACTCCTCTTCATTAATTCTTCCTCCACCATCTCAACATTCACATCAAATGATACACCCTCATACTCACAAAGGTTAAGAGTATTTGGCTTACTCAACTTCATATCTTCCTCATCAAACACCACACTTTCATACTCACAAGAGCTCAATGAGGTTGGCTCTTCCCACTTCTCATCAAAGGTAACTCCTTCAAACTCACATTCATGGTCAATGTCTAAAGAGTGGTGAGAGGTAGTTAGTTGGGTTTCTTTTATTTGGGCAATTTGAATTTCCAGCTCCTCACCTTGAGTAACAATGCCTTGAAGAACAATGTCCCTTCTTTGGCTCTCTTCTAACATTTGTTTGAAGAAGTTTTGTTGATATCCCATCATTTGGAGAATCACATTTTGAATGGGTTCATCTTCTTGTTGTGGGTAGGTGTGAAAGTGGTTGTATTGTGGCATTTGGAATTGGTTGTAAAGTGAGTTTTGGGTGGTTGGTTGTTGTGGGTATTGGATGTGGTGATTTTAGTGGGGGAAAGTTGGGGTAGTAGTTAGGATTTTCATTGTATGAGTAGTAAGGTAGGTTTGTGTTGACTTGCTCCTCAAACCCCCATACCCATAGTCATACTCAAAAGATCCACCACATACTCCATATGTCAAGTCTTGAGCCATCATAGCTAAGACAAGGAAACAACTACAAGCATGGAAACTACACAAAAACGGTAAGAACAATCCTTGAGGAACAAGTTACTCAAGGTGAAAGCAAAATCAAAATAGACAAACAAGTAAGAACTTAATCACATAGCACCGTCCCCGGCAACGGCGCCATTTTTGACGTGGGCGAGTCGTTGTACACCCAATCAAAACACATTTATAATACTCAACAAACAACTAGTTAGCGGTAAGTCGAGGTCGATCCATGGGACGGTGTGCTTTGGGTTCTAAGCCTATCTATCTCAATTTACGCTAGTGTCACAATTTGTTTGGGTTTGTAGTTGTGTTTAGACTAATGCAAACAATAAGGTAAAACAAGTAATAAAAGAAAGGATGTAAACAATTGATTAAAAGTGCTAGGATGTCATGGGTTCATAAGGGATTCATGGGAGTTGATCATACAAACATGTTCACAAGGTTGCAAGCAATTAATGTTATGGAGGAACCGAGTTGGTTTATGTCTTACGGTTCATAGGAAGAGTTGGGTCCCGGAGCCGAATCGATTAGATTGTACAACACCTACAAGTCGACTTACTTTCCTTCTATTCAACTTCTATGCATGGTCTAACAAGACTCGAGTTGGTTTATATCTTACAAGTCAAGTTGAGTAGATAAGAGATGGTTGTAAATACAAGGATTCATAGGCTTAGCATTTCATCAAACATAACATGTGCATAAAGTTGACATCACAACAAGCAAGCAATTTGATCATGAAAACATATTAGATTAAGCATGAATCAATCCCATGTTGGTTTTCCCTAATTACCCATTAATCCTAGCTAAAGAAACTACTCACTCATTATCATGGGAAACATGTCATTAATGGTGTCAATCATCACCACAAGTATAAACATGATAATAGAATGAAGAAATGAACGATAAAGATTAAAGAGTAAAGGAATTATACCAAACTTGAGATGATCCAAATAATAAAGGAAAGAATAATAGAAGAAACTTGATTGATTGATGAAGGTTTGTAAATCCTCCAATAATAACCCAATAATCTTCAATTACCCAAAAGTGATGAACTTGAAATAATAAACTTGAACAATAATTAAGGAGAGATTAATGTGAGATTTGTGGAAAGATTGAGATTAATCTATTCTAATCTACTCCTAATCTAATCTAAGAAAGCTTGATATAATCTAAGAAAACTTGATGGTTTGATTATTACAAATGGGGTATATATAGTAAACTTGAAATAATAAACTTGAAATAATAAACTTGAACAATAATTAAGGAGAGATTAATGTGAGATTTGTGGAAAGATTGAGATTAATCTATTCTAATCTACTCCTAATCTAATCTAAGAAAACTTGATTTAATCTAAGAAAACTTGATGGTTTGATTATTACAAATGGGGTATATATAGTAGGGATTCATTTGGTTAACTAAGGCTAAATTAGTAAGTACACTTTTGAGTTTAGAGAAGGGAAACGCTAGTCTTTTTAGAAGGATGGGCATCTTTCTTGAAGCTTTAAGAAACGAAAATTGCTGTAAGGGAATCCGGGCGTCTTTAGCACGGGACGGGCGGATTTGGGAGGTTCTGGACGGGCGTCTTCAGGGGAAGACGGGCGTCTTCTGGAGGTTCTGGACGGGCGTCTTCAATGGAAGACGGGCGTCATCTGAGTTTTTGCCCGGGCGTCTTCAGGGGAAGACGGGCGTCTTGTAGGAAGACGAGCGGATTGTTGGGAAGACGGGCGGATTCTAGGCTGTGTATTTATCTTTTCTTTCTGTCTAACAATCCGTGTGTCTTGTGGGGAAGACGGGCGTCTTGCTTCACCAGAATCCGAGCGTCTTTGCTGCGGGACGAGCGTCTTGGCGGACAACTTCTTTATTTGGCCTCGGATTGTAAAACGGATGTCATTTTCTCATCCGGAGTCCTATTGGAGTGGTTCAAAAGCCTAGATCACTTGTTTTTTCGACGCCGTTCCATCTAGCATACTTTCAGAGCCAAAGTAGCAACTCTTGTTTTGGGTTCCGAGCAATTTCTTCTTGTAATGCCTTCCCTCTCGTCATTCTTACTTTTAACCCTTAGATCCTTCTATATACACTTTATTTCTACAACCTTGGTCATCATTCTTGCCTCCTCTTCATACTAGTCAATCTAATATTATCAATAAGCTTCCAAATATGCACGAAAGACGGGAATTTCCGCCTTATTATCTCCTTTTCTACAAAACATATGAAATGCGATAGAAAAGCAAATAGGAAGGTTTTGACGGATAAAATGGCCATAGAATGTTATAATAGTATGCAAAATAGGCTCAATTAGGGGACTAAATATGGGAAAATAATGTTCACATCAACGGCCCATGAATTCGTGCGAATTC